>NC_137458.1:67646004-68339732 GCF_964235325.1 Thermobia domestica
GGGTTACTAGGAATTGAAATCAGGATCTCTGACTCCGCAGTCCAGTATGCTAACCGTATGGTCACAGAGCACGGGTATGGCAAACCACATTTTCATAACGTTTTGGTACCCCTCCTTTTTCTGTATCGATTAAAGTGCCATCCGTGAAGTTGCTGTTTTCAATTCTGGGTAAAATCAGTCACTTTTCTGGAGAATCCAAATGTGCAATAAGAAATGGGAGAACCACTTTAAAATTTTAAAGTTACCTCTGCCGAAGGGGTAGGGATGGGGGGTTGTGTTTGGTATAATTGAACTATTTATATAAAGCAGAAACATATTCTCATTTTGAGCTAGCATTTCCATAGCGTCATCTTCGTATACAAACAGATGGTGAATAAAAGTGACAGGTTTGAAAGCTGACAGTTTATCTGATTTGTTTTTATAACCAGTTCAAATGTTAATATAATGTTATATTTAGAAAAAAAATCAAATATTGAAAGAAAAGCGGACTGGGAACCGAACCGTGAATCATTATTACTGTAATTTCAAACGCCTCGCCAATCCCACTTGTTTTCTTTTTAAGTTACGTCCTGAAATTCACTTACCAAAGTCTGCTTTCTCATTGTCAGTAACTTGTGTATATTTCCTACTCTGTTATACACGTTTTACAGTTATTTCCAGTAAACTTGAATGACAGGGACACGGACACAGACACATCAAGAACATTTAAAATTCCAAAAGTTCTCCCACCGGGAATCGAATCCGGGACCCTGTACACCACAGAGGCACATACTAGCCACTAGACCACACAGGCAAGTTATAAAGCCAGCGCGTTTTAATAGTTCTACTGGAAATGCTCGAGAAATGCACTTGTAATACATTGAGAGATTTATTCAAGAGAGGCAAAGCACTTTACTTTGAATCCTTTTCCTTGTTTCGTTTTTATCATGTTTATTCTTTGTATTTTTCGTACAGTGCGAAAAAGCAAATACATTTTTCGCTACGGTCTCCAGAAATACTATTTTAATGATCATAAAACAGAAACCTGTCGGTGAAGTAATATAGGGTAATATGTGCTATTCTAGTTTCATACCGAGTTCCTTCGTAGCTAAGCGGTTAGAGTACGCACCTTTGACCTAAGAGCCGGTTTGATTCCCGGTGTGAGTTCATGTGGTTCGGAGTCCACGCTAATCAGTAGGTAAACGTTTCGTATAGCCTCGCTGCTTAAAGGGATGTCACAATCAACTTATTATTTTTATGCCATCAATAGAAGCAAAAAGTAGACGATACTATCCTGCTAAAAACATGCATTTATTTCTTTGGCACATATTACAAAGCTTCGGACTATTTGCAACATTAATTACAAAAGCTTCAAGAAAAAGAAGCTTTATGAAGATTAAGTCGCTTCAAGCGTTCAAATCGCTTTGTAAACATCCAGATTATGAATTACAATAACTTTTTACGTTGTAATTAAAAATACAAGCATATATTGTTTTCTACCTCTCTCTCATACTCTCTCTTTCTCTACATATACACCTGTATATTACAATAGATATCATGAACATGAATAATTTTCATTTTGGACGTGTGATTTAAGGTTGGTATTCAAATCAGAAATCTGTTCTCATTATAACAATGTTAACGTTCCTCATTTTAACGTCTTCGTATATAAATGATGACAGGGTGAATAAATGTAACTGGGCTTTGAAACGTGATAGTTCATCTGATTTTTTTTTTCAAACATTTCAAAACAGAACTTTACATTTAAAGAAATGTTTCCATATAGTCTACTGAGAAAGAAAAACAAATTCCCGGAGGCAGATTCGCACTGCCACCCTCCGATGCCAGAATTTCAAGAACACTACTAAACACGCTTGACTACCGAGACAACTTCTGAAAGAATACGCTGTAATATTGCTAATATATAGCTCCAAGCGCAGGTTCACACTTGAAGTTTAAAATAGTCATTTCCTCCCTATATCAGTAATTTCAACTGAAGATATCGACTTAATTTTGCATATTGGAACTGTGCATGAAGTGTGAATTGCATATTCAACGCAGAAATACGTAGTTAACTGTTCAGTTCAGGTTTCTGTTCAATAACTTTACATGTTAGCAAGTGTTCCTAATATCTGTGCACTGTATCATTTTCCCTGTAATTTCCCCTCGGGATATTCTTCACGTAATTATTTGACAGACTAAGGTTTCATAAGAATAAAGGTTTTTTGCTTATAATTTTCTTATTTTGCTTTATTTTTCTCCAAAATAATAAATAATTATTCATTATTACACTGCTTTGTTAAGGAAAGCACAAAGAAGCTATAATATAGTAAGAAAACTGAGTTACTAATGAAAATGTGGAAGGTACAGTATATGCGAACTTTTTATTGCGGATGATGATACAAAGCAAAAATGAAAGCGGGATACCACATATCCCATGAATAACTACTCACTGTGGATTTACCATTAGAAGTTAATTTAACATATCATAGGATAGTTAGTAAATATTGACCTAAGGAATGATATATATTATGATTATATAAAAACAAAATCGTTAATAATTTGAGAAAATAGCATTTATTTTCAACCTCATATTAACTGCCTTTATTCTTGGAGGTAAGAAAAAAATTCACTCCCCTTCCCCATGGAGAGTCTTAGAAAATATTGGAGCTTAAAATCTAGTACGATAAGTTGAACAATGTGACATCCATACTCTATACTAAACGCAATGTTAACTTGAGAGCCGCATCACAAGCGCATTAATACATGTCGGCGCTCGAACCTTTTCACAGGGAAGCCTTTGTATGTATGTGTGTGTGTGTGTGTGTGTTGGTTTGGCTCTCAATCGCCAGGGTTTCAACTGGCGCTGTTCTGAGTTTCAGCTGATATGCGCGGAGCGATGATTTCTCGTCCTTTTCCTGCCGCTTACAAAAAATATGTTTCTTGGTTTATTTGTTTTCAATTATAATTGGTTTGGTTAATTCATGAAGACACGACAATAGTAATAAATGTATTGGAAATTCGCACGTCATGTATTTGCAATCCTCACAATTAAAACCCGAGAGCATGAAAACTATTTTGCTTATTCATTCCAATTGACTAAGGTAAGAAAGGATAAGAAATGAAGTTATCTCATATATCTACCTGGAAAAGGTCAATCATAAACAGAAACATACGAGCAGCCACCCTCCCACACAATAAATTAAAAATACGATTTTTTTTTCTAAAAGCACAGCAACTCTACATTGACACTGAGTAAACCACAGCGAACCGGCAACAATCATATTAACAATTTCTTCAATACTTGTGTCTGCATATTTTTCTTTTAGTCGAGCGTACAAATTGTTGGCAAATTACTTTGCTGGACTTTAAAGAGGTTTTCCTTCCTCGTGTTTGCGATAATACTGAGAAGATGATAATTCGGATTCATTCATGATTTCAATTTCGCGCTTAATACTGTCCATGGTTTCAGTTTCACTACACCCACGTACCCACACTAACGCACGCACGAAGACGATATTTGGCAGAGCAGTACTACTCTCTGCACAAAAGTTACATGTGAGTCCCGTTCTTTGTTTTGTTTCATTTATCAGCAGGCATAGAAGTTTCTTACGGGGTAGCAACTCTAATTCATATATCATATAAAAATATTAAGCCATTTCCTATCCATTGTGGACGATTTCTAACATTGATCAATTAACTAATTTTACTGGTCCTCTGCTTTTGTTATAAAATTTTTCAAGTTTATAATCTTGCAACACTTGCAAGAGACTCGCATCTTAGCTGCCGGCTTTTCACTCCTTTCTTTCCTTCTCTCTTTCCGATTCTGAGTCGTGACGTCATTTTCATAACCCTTTACTAATAAATGTAGTATCATTTATTTTAAATATTGTTTCTGTATTGACATTTTTATATACTTGAACTCAATTAGCTCTTTGAATTGATCTCCTAAGTAATGTTTTACTTGTGTAACGGGAGGAACTATGTAATGTGCGCGGAGTCGCCTAAATTGAAGCTGCGTATCTCGGCTATCAGGATAAGGTCGCGGCAAGTATAGGCATGTGTGTATACATAGTGTTACCCAAAGGCCACTTTCTTGGTGCGTAAGGACTATGAAATGTGAAATCTGTTGAAATCTCGAATGCAGTTTTCTCAGGACGTCCTTTACTCGTAGAATTGGATGTTACACATTTCCATAATATTACAAGTAAACTTAAGTGTCCCCAAAGACGACCAGGTACTTAACGATTTTGGAAGAAGACATGGTACGCAACCGACGACAGTCAATACTTGAGTAGTTAGGGCCTACTTTAATTTTAATAGTGGTGGTAATCACACTACACTACGAAACGGTCCAAAACACTTCTCACACTTCTGAACAGCTGCAGCCAATGGTTTGCTAGAACACAATATTTTTGTGATACCTGGGTTATGTACATATCATTACAATGAAGAAGTTCAGAGACTGTGTTTCGGTATTATAAATGGTACTACTTTCTTGGTCTGCACGTCCACTTGCTAAGTAATGTTCTTGGTCCACAATGCAATGCAAACACTATGCAAAAACGCTAATACTGCTGATGGTATCATAACATACTATGTCACGTGAGTCGGTCATAAGTTCATTGTCGCTGTAGCAATTAAAACAAGAGGAATATTCATACATATAAATATACACTAACCAGCCAGCTATATTGTTTAATAGCAATATTTGAGGACGTAGTTCACTATACATTTTTTCATTTCCAAGTGTTTTTTTTTTAATTCCCAAAATGAGTAATTTGCAGCAAATGTTCTAAACCTGTAGCTCGACAAGAAGTCAATCAAAAAATTCCATGTAAAATTAGTAACAGCATGTATCGTAGTACTTGTACTGATTTAACGGAGGAGAATATGAAGTTCCTTCGTTGAAATGATCAAACCTGGCGATGTACCAATTGTGAAAGAGTGCGACGACGTAGTATGGGTAGTGAAAAACCTATTGATCCATCTCCACAGCGTACTTCTCTAGTATAGGCTTTTGTTATTTATTAGGGAACAATTTCAACCTTAGAAAATCAAACAAACTGAGGAGGAAATAGGAAACTCCTTGAACTTATGCCACGAAAAATTAGACGACAATTCTAAATGTTTGAAAACCCGAAGTCAAATCATATGAGCAATTGATAACCTCAAAAACAAATATGTGAAACTGAAAAAATAAGTAGATAAGCTTCAAGTACAACTAAGTAATTTGGATCAATATAGTAAGCGAAATACACTTGGACTTTATAGAATTCCTGAGGTGCCAAATTAAGACCTCATGTCCACTACAAAAAATGTAGCCCACGCACTTGATTGACGCATGCCATTAGAAAAAAAAATCCAGGTCAAAGTCCCGCGGATATAATTATAAAATTCGTTAGAAGCGCTGACAAAGATAGGTTTCTTTTTTAAAAAAATGTAGTCTGAGTTGTACAGATAGTAATATTTCCTTTGGAGACCGTATTTGTGTTAATGAGTCTTTTAGTAAATAAAAAGAAGGGTCAGCGAAGTTCGGAAGACTAAAAGGGAAAAGAATTCTGAGTCGTATGAATCGATTGGTCAGGAAATATAAAATTAAGGAAAAGGGGGCAAATTACATGGTAGTGCACACGCTTACAACCATAAACGATGTTGCACTGATACAAGGATATGAATAATCCTGATAAGTGTGATTCAGTTTATTGCCAGAATCTGACCGATATAAACAAATTAAGCACAATTTATTTTAGTGTCCTTGCAACTAAGAGCTGATATTATTGACAGAAACTTGGTCAAACGATTATGTATACAATTATTGATGACAGATATATATTTAGACAAAGTAGGTTCTAAATACAGAGGGGTTCACTAATAGCAGTTTCTAATAAATATCAAGTGCAAGAAATTGAGATGAATATAAAGCATGCACAAGTTGTTTATGTCAAGGTATTAAATGGGCATGAGCTCATATAATTACTGTTTACTTTCCATCGAAGTCTATAATTGATACATATTACGATTTTTTTTTAGAAGTTTTGAAGAAATACTTCAGTTTCAGTCTCATAACAATTATAGGGAACAAGGGCATAAATAGCGTTCCCGCACACCCCACAGTGCGCGGAGGGGAGCAGTCGTAACAAGGTAATTGAGTTGAATAAGTTTTTAATAAAGTATTTAGTAGAGAATGTCATCACTACCTGAAGCAACATACTAAATACTGTTTACACAGTCGACTGAGTCTAAAGTGACGTCAGTTCAACTGAATCGACCACAAATCGACTAAGTGTAAACGCCCCATTAGTGAACGCTTTCTTCGCAGACTTACCGAGAACATGCCCAGAAGGCAGTCATGGATGTAGTTCATTGGATCCCCTATTAAACACTTATAGATATAAACAACTTTTTTCAGGGCTACGTATTCTCTTCCATTACCTTTTTTGAATGCCAATGAAAATGTATCTAAGTCACTTTCATCGTTAAACAATGAAAATGAAAAAAAAAAAAAAACATAATAGCAGTGGACAAGACTCGATCGTGCGAACTTGTGAATTGTAATCTCTCACTTATCCCCTGAGCCACGGAGTAACACGTAGAAATCTTTCTTGCGAAATATTGGTAGTTCATTACAACACACTCTCTTTTATATAATTCCTATGCCCCTTGCTGCTATCGATGGCATGAAAACAAAATGCTACACATTACCCCATATCATTTCACCAGTAGATTGCCGTTTTCTGATCAGTTAAAACAGTATTCCTGGATACCTAAGCGAAAAACGTATTTCTTTTTCATGTATTCTACGAAAAACCTAAAAAGTAAACAAAATATAAACGAAACAAGCAAAGAGATTCGATGTAAAGAGCTTTGCCTTTCTCGAACAAACCACTCAATGTATCAGTGTCATTGCAAACAATGTTCCCCTGATGTAATGAATAACAAAATGTAATAAAGATCATGGGGTCTCCAGATCGAACCCAGCTTGTTATATGGTTTTGTTTTCTTCACTACAATAGAAGTTAAAAAAAAATATCCAGTCACGTGAGAAAAGCAAATTTTGCAGAAATATAACATTTCATTTTGACAGGCATATTAGCACGAAGAAATAGTTTTATTTCTTGCAATCCAAACCGTGAAGAATGAGCTAATGAATAGCGCTTTCGATAAGCACCATCTAGTGTGTTGTCGTCGGTAACGTTACATTTTTTCTTATTTTTTCCCGTTTGCGCGCATCACATTCTGTTTTTCAATGACTTCTAATGCTCAATTTTAATCCGCTATTACTTCTTTCGCCGTGTTCACTTCCACCTGCAATGTTAGATTTAGGCATAGTTGACTATCCTCTAAATTCTATCGAAGGTTTGTCAAGTTTCCAGTGGACGTCAGCTAACCATTTAATTTCCCGTGATGATCGGACAGACAATCACAATGTCACTTTTACATATTGTCCGCCTTATTTGGAACTTGCCCCTTTTTTTCTCAAAAGTGAATTTTTAAGTGCAACGGAAGATGGACTCAGATATTTTAAAATAAGGTGTTCATCTGTTCCTCTTATATGTGTTAATGAATGATAAAAACCCGACTGGACCAAATGCTAAATACCGTATATTAAAAAGATAATTTCAAGTGCTTCATCCGTTTTGCTGTGAAGAAAAGACACAATCTCAATGTCATTATTCTTAAATATTGAACAAAAATGATACAAACTGCTCCTCTTCTCCACTTAGTACCGAAATTTATAAACACGGTCGGACATGTGCACACTCGTTTTAAATAAGGAATTTATGCATCGAATTTCATCTCACGAACGTAAGAGATTCTATTTTTGGGATACATTTTTAATCCCCTCTCCTCTGTTAGGATACGCATTTCAATAAAAATTGCGTGACAACTACCCAGTCCGAGGTAGGTGTTAACTGTGTTAATAAAATTCATTTCAGCCATTTTTCGTTATGATAACGTGTTTTTCATTTACATACTATGCAGATATAGATTAATAATCTTGTTATTTATTTATTTAAATTATTTATTGATATAAAAAATGAGGTGTTACGTTTAGAGTTTAACAATACCTAGCCTTTTGCATGTTACCAACAGTGAAGTAGCGAATTTTGTGTCTAGTATTTATATTATATTCAATTTAATGTGTCACGCTAGTAGCAAATTAAGCATGAATGCGAAAACATTGTTCAGTTTCAGTTCTCAAGAGATTTTCTTTCCTGTCTTTCTATTATTTTGTCAATAGCTTACATAACACTGGCATCAGACTTTTGCATGTATATTCTTTAACATTTTTCCCATATACAGCGTGATTCAAAATGATGTGAACGATTACAACTCCTTATAACTTTTTTATTAATCATCCAAATAGCTTCAAATCTTACAGTTAAATGCTAAAACTCTTCAAGTTTTTGTGATTAAAAAAATTAAAATAGTACATGACAAATGTTCTATGTGGGCCCCCTTTGTTACCCTGCATACATCTATTCGATATTCCAATTCTGCCCAGACCCGTTCCAACATGTTTGCATCAACAATTTGCACTGCAGCAGTGATGCGCTCTTTCAGTTCTTTCACATCTTTGGGTAGAGGGGGTTTGTAGACAATGTCTTTTAGATTTCCCCACAGAAAAAAATCGCAGGGGGTTAAGTGCGGTGATCTTGGTGGCCAACGTAAAAGCTGATGATCATTTTTACCTGACCGCTCAATCCAGCGGTATGGCAGTCTGTTGTTGAGGAAATTTCTGACATTGTGATGAAAATGACATGGAGCTCCATCCAATTGATAGATGAAGTTTGCATTACCATGTTTGAGCTGTGGCATAAGCCACGTAGTAAGCCTTTGTAGAAATGTTTGTCCAGTCACAGTCTCTTCGTCAAAGAAGTACGGACCATAAACCTTTGAAGATGAAATTGCACAAAACACATTCGTCTTCGGTGAATCACGCACAATTTCACAGATTTGGTGAGACTTCTTAGTTCCCCAAATGCGAACATTTTGTTTATTCACTCTTCCTGTCACATGGAACGTAGCCTCATCACTGAAACAAAGTTTGCCCAAAAAATCATCATCAACACTGCACAACTCTTGAAATGACTCACAAAAAGTCTTGCGACACGTGTGATCATTAGGTGTTAAGTGTTGTAACAACTGCACTCGATACGGATGCATCTTTAAATGTTTACGCACTACACGCCGAACAGTTGTTTGAGGCATTTGAAGCTCTTTGCTGACTCTCCTTGTTGACTTTTGTGGGCTGCGTTGAAAACTGTTTCGAACCCTTTCGACATCTACCTCAGAAGTGGACGGCCTACCGGGCGATTTTTTTTTACAAATGCATCCCGTTCTGTTGAATTTGTCATACCACTTACGTATGGAGTTCTTTGATGGTGAATCTTTATGAAATTTTGTGCGAAACTCGCATTGAACACTAACAACAGACCGACAAATGTGAAACTGTAAAACGCAAAATGCTCTCTCTGCACCACAGGCAGCTATCTTGCCACCTAGCGGATAAATTTTAAACTACTACGCTCATTCCAAACAAAACTTGAGGATAATATTGAAAGTATTTCCATACAGATTTCATTGTTGATAGAGTATTATCACTTATAGAACGTTTCCTTATCGTTCACATCATTTTGAATCACGCTGTACTTTCCTCAAACTTTAACGGGAATCGAACCCGTGACTACAAGAACCAAAAACGCACCCGCTAGCCACTAGACCAGCAGAAAGCACATAGGTTCTACCAACAGTATCATACAAATTTTCCGTGTGTATGACAACGACGTTTCGCCGTCTCCTGGTCTGTTCCGGTCATATCGGGACATGAGTGTGACTGCTTGCAGATCACGAAATTCTTAACCAGTTTCATCACTGCTTCCCAATACCAGCATAATAATAGGGTATGTTCTAACCCGAACGGATAAGAACTGACTGTGGTGTCAGATATTTTTTTCTCGACGGGAGCTCATGCGTTTCGGATCCCACGTTCAGCTGTAAGTCTATGTCTTATATAGCCTCGCTGCTAAATGGGACCTAAAATCAAGTCAGCTACTACAACTAATAACAGACATTCTAGAAAGACCTCTGCAGACCATTTTCTTCATAATAAACTTTTTTCCGTACCAAACAGGACAAACATATATGTATAATAAACATTCTGTAAAACCTTCCGAAGTATTCAAACACCTAATATATATATATATATATATATATATATATATATATATATATATATATATATATATATATATATATATATATATATATATATATATATATATATATATGTATAGGAACTTCCACCAAAAATAGGTTCTAGCAAGCAAAGTAGGCTATTTTGGCATTATTCAATTTGATCAGTTGCTACAATTGCTAATGAAACGCTGACCTTATATGTTTTTCCCTGAAATTTATGCAAAGGTAAACGTCTTTTCACCAAAAATCCATTGTTAGATACGTTAATTCATATAAAAAATCGGAAAACAGGAGCTGGTTGAGTGAGTTACTCCCCGAATTTATCGCTAGTTTAGTCAGTTTGTAACGACAATACTATAACCATGGGACTTCAAATTAGTGTTGCGTTCTTCAAGATTTGAAGTTCTAAATATATTTCAGAGTCTATCGAGAATTAACTTCAAAATGTATACTCAAGTATTTCAGCTTATAAAGGCAAATATTTTGTTAACTTCAAATACCCAGCATTTCATTGGAGTTTATTATAAAAACTGCTTAATTCTATTATAGAATTGTTCATAATATTTGTCATACTACCTTCGACATTTTCAAGTGTAAATGTATTATTTCTTTATATAACATAATGTAATGACACTAGCTGAACCTGCGCTTTCTACACAGCGCATCATTTGCATATGAGCATGAATCTCCTTGCCATTCCTCACATCATCTGTACATGTCCCTTTACAAAAGTTAAAGAAGACGTCGTGAAAAAAATCGGCAAATCATACTA
Organism: Thermobia domestica; assembly: GCF_964235325.1. Lineage (NCBI taxonomy): Eukaryota > Metazoa > Arthropoda > Insecta > Zygentoma > Lepismatidae > Thermobia > Thermobia domestica. Next base: position 67,656,959 of record NC_137458.1, read on the forward strand.
TAAAGGGAAGATTTGTTCGATTATTTTTTCAATATCTCGGACGGTTTGTAAGATTTGAGCCTACTTTCGGTTGAAGTTTCTAATTCATGTATGACAAGTGTTTTCTTTCTTCTTGCATGCAGTATGTAATAAGCAAATACATCTACAATTAATTATAATGCCAGTTATATATGGTGTTCATTAGGCAAAATACTCAAAAAATAAAAATTTATCTTAGACTGGAGAAATGGTTATCCTTCCTTTTTCATTATTATTTGGCCATGAAACAGACGCCTGAGTAATATGCAACCCCAATATACAACTATGTGGTGTTGGAATGTATAGTGCGTAGGATATGATGCTTTATTTTTTTTTAATTTCAACACTTCCAGTGTACCCGTAAAGATGTAAAAAAGAAATAATGACAGTGTTTTTTATTTATTTATTTATTTTTTTAATATTCAATTAGAATTGGACAATCTACGCAAAATTTGCAATCGATCAGTGAAAACGTCATCTTTCTAGAGCCTGTAGTTTCCGAAATCTCATTGTCGAAAGGATTGGCCATAAACATATAGTCTAAAAGAACTCCAGAGATGGCAGCGCGATTTATTTGCATTGATTTTGGAGAAGGTTTACTAAAATACAAAGGCTTTGAACAATAATTTTAAAACATAAACTTTATGAAAAAAGATCTATTTAAATTGTTTATTTAAAGTACACACACTTAAAATGTTTGTCTCTGTTAAACGTGAAATCACACATAACCGTAAATGAAAGATTTGAAAGCCAAATTTATAGGTTGGAGCTCAGGCGTCTTTAATTGCTATTGTAGCATTTTAATAGATAGTGACATTTTGAACTATGATCTTTGTTTTGTTAAGAACTAAAGGTGAGTATTTTATATTTAAACGAAAAAACAAAGTTATATTCAATTCCAGAAATAAAGATGTGGAAACCATTGTGCTGACCACACACAAAACAACTGAATTCCATCTCCCTGACCATAGCTAATTATGGACTACAATTGAAGAGAATTCAATTTATTTTTGAGCTGTAAACTTATTCATAGTTTTTTATTAAGAGTAAAATCTAGAACAGTTTTATGCTTCTAAAATCTACTTCATCTTGTTCGCTTGGCAATAAATATATAAAAATTACTAGAAGAATATCGAATCACATCTTAAACTGTAACCATATTTTTCTTTTTACTGGAGTCCTACCTGATCAGTAAAAAATGAAAATGAAAAATAAGTAAGACTAAGATACGAACGCTTGTCTCGGGAATGGGAATTCTGCACGGATTCAATGAAGTACGGAATAAGATACACAAGTCATATACTCTATAAATATATGGCAATAACCGTAAGCTTCATGCTGTGAAAAGACGTTTTTTCTTCTTTTTATTAAGTTTTGCGATATGTCTATAGTGTCTTGTGTGAACTGCAGAGAGATCGATCATGTATTTATCCATTTGGTTAGAGATTAAGCCTTTAAAATCTTTACAACATTTAATTAAATCGCGAAGTGGTAGAAAGGAACGTGTAGCGATTTCATTCTCATAATAAGGGGCAACAAATACTACCCGTGGAAAAACATGCATTTTTTTATGTAACAAGTAATACGTGTCTTTGGCGTGGGAGACCCGGGAGTCATTCCCGATGTGAGCTCATGTGGTTCCAATTCTACGTTAATTAGTAGGCTCATGTCTCATATAGCCTCGCTGTTGAAAGTGTAACGTGTATATAGACTAGATCTAAATAAATTATTGGCGTCCATTTCAGGTTCACTCAGCAGTATATTTTTAAGTGGAGGAGTGTTACGTGAATATAGAATAGACTAAATTTTTTTTAGTGTCTTATTAAACAATTTATTTTAAAAAAGAGTCTTGAAAGTGTAATCACGGATACAACAAGAATAAACAAACATTTGAAGTAAAAGGAAAAAACAGAAACTATTTGTGTAACAAAAATGTATACCTTTGTCAAAATATTTGTGACTTGGTCTAGTCTATATTTCACGTACCACTTCTCCACTTAAAAACATACTACTGAGTGATCCTGAAATGGACACCAATAAAAAATTTGGTCTAGTCTATATTCACATAACAAAAGGGACGTTAAACTCAAAATCAACTCAACACTATTTTTATACCACCAATAGCAGCAAGAGCACACGACACTATCCCGAAAAACATGCATTTATCTCTTTGACACACATCACAAAGCATCAGACGATTTGCAACATCAATTACAAAAGCTTGAAGAGAGAGAATCTTTATGGACAAGTTCCTTACATGCAATATTCAATTATATACGGCCTATTACTTATCTTTCTTATTTAATTTATGGGGCGCAATGGTTCACTGGTAGAGAGCTTACCTTTGGTGGGTGCGGTCTCTGGTTTTATTTCGTGCAAGTAAGCTTGTGGTGGACATCATCATGTCTACATGTTTTCTCAAAGCATTTCCGTTTCTTCCCACTTTCTCATTCCACCAATTCTTATATCTTTATTCTTACTTTAATCATCTTCCTCTTCTTAGCCTAAAGTGGCAGGCTTCTAGAACACTGGTCCGTATACCAATTGAGTCGTGATAAAGAAAGCAATCAACCTGGTGACTAACCTGCCTTCACTCGCTGTCGCTCGCTCGACATTACTATATAAACTGTGTATTGAGATTTGATACGAATCAAACTGGTTACTAACCCAAATTCACCTCTATTTGCGGACCAGCATTCTAGAACCTTCCCACCTAAAGGGTGTAATAGTGGGATGTTAAATATTTCATTTCATTATCTTATTTAATTTAGCTCTTCCACATAATATTTTATCTAATATAATAATAAAATATTATCAAGTGCTCGCAAAGCTGGGGTCGAGCTCGGAATCCACCGTAATGTGTGGTAATCTTATTAAATATGTTTCACTACCAGATCAGTTGTTGAATGTTTCATAATGCTATACTAAATTCCATGAACATTGAAGCGAAATAAGTAAAATGATGAGATTGACAATTTAAACTGCACAGTATTGCAAAGCTGGCGGTGTAAATATTTACTCCATACGCAAACTCCGTTTCAAATACAACCATTATTATACACTTCATTTCCATAAAAATCCAGATTATGATTTATACTAACTATTTTAATTAAAAATACACTATTTTATCTCTCTCTCTCTCTCGCATTCTCTCTCTCTCTACATATACACCTATGTGTTGCAATAGGTCAAGAACATAAATAATTTTCATTTTGGACGTATGGTTTAAGGTTGGTATTCAGATCACAAATCTGTTCTCATTATAATGGATGTGGTATTAACGTTAATAAGGATTGTTAACGTTCCTCATTTTAGTGTCTTCGTATATAGCCTAAATGATGAACATAGTGAATAAATGTGACTGAGCTTTGAAAAGTGATTGTTCATCTGGTCTGGTTTTTTCAAGCACTTCAAAGCACACAGAGATTTCACTATATTGGAGGGAAAAAAAAAAAAGCTTTCCACACACACGCTCGAACTGCCACCCTTCGATTCTAGAAATTCAACCCGCTTGGCCATGAAGGCATGTCACAAAATAACGCGTTGTAATATTACAAATAGAATCGATCCAAGTGCAGGTTTACAGTTGGAGTTTTAAATAGCCATTTTCTGTCTTTTTCAGTAATTTCAACCGAAGATATTGGTTGATTTCCCATATTGGAACTTCGCGTTAAGTGTGAATTGTATGTTCGTCTCAAAAATACATTATTTTCTGTTTCTTCAATTTTACGTATTTGTGAGTGCTACTAATACCTGTGTACTGTGTGGAGTAATATTCCCTGTAATTTCCCTCGGAATATTCATCGCGTAATTATCTGACAGACTAAAGTTTCATAACAATCAAAGTTTTTGGCTTCTTATTTTGCTTTATTTTTATCTGAAAAATCACAAATAATTATTCATTACTACACAGCTTTGTAAGGAAAGCACAAAGAAGCGATAATATATTAAGAAAACTAAGTTATTAACGAAAATATGGAAGTTACAGTATATGCGAACTTTTTATTGTGGATGACGATACATTGTTATATTCATCAGTCGAGTTTACTTTCAAATGCTTTCATGAAAGACACATGGCTTTACCTCTTGTATGCGTAACTGCTGAGTAAAATGCATACATATGTACACACACACAATGAAATGCAAATGAAGGCTAATATAATATTTATTTATTTTTACAAATTATCAACATAAAAGGTACAAGTGAACAACAGTGTATCTAATGCTCAACTGAGAACTGAAAGTCCAGTGTACATTTCACTACACCTTATAACCTACTATGTGCCTCTTTCCAATGCATTCTCCGACGAAGAACCAACATATCACTTCCGTTGTAACTAACGTATTAAGCCAAGCTTCCTGTAATTAAAAATGAAACAATTACTACAGGATTAATTTCACAGCTTTTGCACAGTGGTATTTTGCAAGCAATTTCTACTGCTATCAAACTGACTCACTGAAATTATTGGACTCATTCTGTACTACATATACATTTTCGAAAAAAGAATAATGGGTACATAAAGGAATGGACAAATGCTAGAGCCTTTCTATTTCAAATGTGCCCTCGGAAACCTTCCCTCTGCTTTGGCGAAAGAAGTGAATGACCGGCTGTGTTGCCAATTTGTCGTTCAGTCATGTGGTCTTGACGAGTGAACATCGTAGGCTAGTTAGAATGGTTGAGAAAACAGCAGACAGCGAAGCCGGTGAAATAATTCAATGTGGCAATCCTGTCTACATTCAACTGTTCAACAATGTCCCATAGCAACTTCCCCCTCCTCGTTCGTGAGAAGTACGGAAAAAGCACATTGACAGCAGCAACAGCAGGGGCACACTTGAAATAAAAAGGCTCTACACACAATTTCTCCTTTGTATTTTAAACGACGTTTCCTGCACTGTTACAATCTTAAATAGTCCCTAAAATATGAAGTCTTTAGGAATTGATGAGTTATGTAATTTTGAAATACCCGGTAACAACAAAAGTATGCAGGGTTTCAAAAAGTAGCATTTTCGATTCCAAACCAAGTGGCTACTAGGTAAAGGAAGCAATGCTGGCGTCTAAGTAATTTATTTTCATGCGATATGTTTAATTACCTTTCTTTACCTCTGACCTATCTATTAAGTTTCTTGTTTCGTACATTTATACAAAAAACATTTTCTCTTGTTATAAGTCAACGCAAAATGTAAGCATAGTAAGTTTCATATGTAGCACATTTCTTTGCAACCCATTGCAGCAAATGATACCTGAAGTACGGCATGCTTGTGCTTGACTCATCTATATTTAACGGCATTCGAAGTATCTCCAGTTCAATTCCATGTATATACTCAACTTCTAATTATTCCATTTACTTACAATATTCACTTAATAGCATACTTCATGACAACCTGGAAACAATTAATGAAATACGGGAAGAAATTCTCGAAGAACATTGCAAGGACTTATATTTAAAGACACCATCTCGCCATGAATGAAAAACCTCAGTCCAGATTTGAACCTAATTCCCGATTGTTCATCAAGAACAGTAACCGTTCGTCTCTGGTGAGTCGCATTATTTCCCTTCTTCGTATGACCACAATTTGTCATCGCCATTTTTTTTTTTCCCTGTGTATATCGTGCAATTTTTCAGTAACAGTTATGAACACGATAACAGCTATTTAAATATATTACTCACGGCTAAATAATTACGATAAAAATACTCCAATTTCCGGGTGGAAATAAAGTTTTCAGATCCGTAATTACAATAACTTGACATAAAGCCTGAAGGCAACGAAAGATATCGGCACGCTTGCTTCTCTAACTTGAGCATTAGGAAATCCTCACTATCATAGTGTAACTTCATATTTGCTCTTACAGCTGTTAACTTTATATTTCATATACACATTCCGTTCCTAAAAATCTAATGTGGTAATTACTGAGTAATGATCGAATAACATATCTATTAAGATCACTTCCGTAGCATATCATTCATTGTTTCTCTCATATTGACGAAGGACTATTTCTGTCATATTTTGTTCTGCAGCACTGAGATGACTGTATTGGAGAGGCTTGAGAAGATTAAGAAGCATCCCAAATTGTTTGATAGTACGCTTAAAGATACACCGAAAGATAAGGAACGTACACATGTCATCATTTTATAAAAGATCTGGTTCTTACTTCGATTACCTTGAATTTAATGTATTGCGAAAAACAACAACAAACATAGCGAACTGTTCTTCTTCGTAACTCAAATATGAACGAATTAAATGCATTTTAATCAAATGGTTGCAGTGTGCGCTAACACCTTTTTCGACGATTTCTTACAGTTACTAAACTAGATCCACATGTAAAAGTTCCTGCCTACCTGAGAGATGAAGTAAACAAACTCATGTTTCAAAACTTAATAAACTTTTCAGCCAGTTGTAGAAGTAAACAAAAATTTTTAAGAGTATGCAGTTGACATGATTTTTTTTTTTTCTTTCCACATTGATGTTAACTGATGAATTTCACACTCTTTACAGTTTCTGTGTTTAGTTCTACAATTGGCTGAAATGTGAATTATTACAGATCAGGAAAGTCATATCAATTTTAACCCGCAGGAACAACGATCAATCTATAAACTCATGAAACCGAGTTCGGTAGTTTCTCTTTCAGAAAGGTTCCACAGGAAAGCAGAAAAACTCGCATATAGATCAAGTTGAGCAATATTTAGAAGTCAATGAAAAAGGTGACAGGTCGCACAGAAACAGTTTGATTAAAATACAATTAAATCATGATAAAAGGTCGTCAGACGAGTTATCTAATATATATAAATGAAGGTAAGCATGTTTGTGACTTAATAACTCTTGAGCCACCGGACCGATTTCGATCAAATTTTCAACATATATGAGGTTCGGCCCTGGGATGGCTTTTCCAGGGCTCATAGTGGTCTGGTTTCTTGTAAATAGTTGAAAAGTGACCAAAAATACACGAAAAAGTGACCAAAAGCACACGAAAAAGTGACCAAAATCTCATCATGCCCCTTTTTTCCTTTGTCAACTTCTCCATCACCTCTCTCTTTGTTGTTTCATCTTTTCTTCTTTACTTCTTCTTTTTGAGCTTCCTCCTTTTCCAGGTTTTCTAAGTATGCTTTGTAGTTACGGTAAGGTGTAAAAAGCTTCTAAGTAAGTAGAAGCAGTTCTGGCCTATTTCCGAATTTCTTCATCCCAGACATTGTATTTAACTTAGTATTGAGAGTTCTCAAAGCCACGAAATATTCAAATTCATCATCTACTCTTAAGAAGAACATACAAGAAGCATAACACAAGAGGAACTTGGTGAACCACACAAACACACACACACAACGTTGAGCGGAGCGTTAACAATCACGAGAGAAAACTAAAAGACTATTATGATAGAAGAAAGAATAGACACAGAAGGGTTCTTAACCCCACCTTGAGAGCTTAAGCATCCACCAACCATCCACTGTGCTTTAGAAAGAATAAAAACTAAAGTGAGAATAAAGCTGACTGTTGCACATGTGGCAGCACGTACTGAAGCTTTCAGAAGAGTAATGAGTAATAAGTTTCTGCCTTTTTCCATTTATTTTATAATATTTTTCTTGGAAAACTGCCAATGCAAAACATAAATCACACGAAAAAGTCATTTTACTTCCCAAAGAAGAAACTTTTAGTGACCAACTTGAAAAAAAGTAACTTTTAGTTAAAAAAGTGACTCGCTATGGCCCTGTTTTTCTCATTTCACTTTGACGGTACAACGTGAGGAGGGGGGAGATATATATATAAAAATAGATAAAACTTAACTTTTACACCACCCGACCGATGTCGATCAAATTTTCAACATTTGTAGATGACATTCGGAGCAGGAAAGGTTTTTATCATTTCACTTTGACGGTGCAACATAGGGGAGGAAAGGGAGAGATATACTACTTTAATCAAAAAGTTCCCGGAATCACCACCTGTCACCTCTGAGTCACCTGATTTAAGTTTTTTTGTTAGTTGCCACACCTGTCAACGATATTCCCTCCCAATTTGGACATACTAGCTTGCCATTTGTGAAAGTGACGCAGTGTTGAGTACATTTGTTTGGGTACATGTTCCGATTTTTGCAATGGAGTTAATTTTGCAACAACGAGTATGTGCCTTAAAAACTGGTTAAATGGTGCAAAAAGACCTTGAAAATGTTGGAAAAGTGTTTCAGCAATGATTCTCTACAGAAACAGTGGTTTAAGAGTGGCGAGCACCTAACGAGCAAGACGGAAAAATACCACGTCGTTTTCAGTCGAAAAACGTCATGGTCACGGTTTTCATGCATTACAACGGTGTTACACTTATGAATTTCTGCAAGAAAGTCATACAGTCAACAAGGAGTATTATTTTTTGAACGTTATGAAGCGTTTACGTGAAGCAATTCGCCTAAAAAGAAAAGATCTCTGGACAAACAACTAGTGGATTCTGCACCATAACAACGCAGTGTCGCACAATGCTATCATTATCCGCGAGTTTCTCACCAAAAGCCAACGAATACCATTCCACAGCCACCGGATTTAGTTCCGTGCGACTTTTTCTGTTTGATCGACTCAGGGGGAACGCGTTTTAGCAACCAAGAGGCGATAATATGAAAATCGAATACGGCTTTAATGGACATACCGAAAATCGAGTACCACAAATGTTTTGAGAATTGGATGAAGCGCTGACGTAAGTGCGTTGCGGTTGATGTGGATCACTTCGAAGAGGACAACATCAATTTTCAGGAATAAAGTTGTATTTTGAATTTTATGAGTGAATTCTGGTAACTTTTTGATCAAGGTAGTATATAAAAATCTATATATAAAAATGAATGTGACTATGTATGTGACTTCATAACTGTTGAACCACCCAACAGATCTCGATCAAATTTCCAACACCAAAGAGGTTCGGGCCTAAGAAGTGTTTTATCTTTCACTTTGATGGTAGAATTTAGAGTAGGGGAGATATATAAAAATAAATAAAACTTAAAAACTCTTTAACCACCCGACCGATCTTGATTAAATTTTCAACATCGATGAGGTTCGGGCCTGGGATGGCTTTTATCATTTCACTTTGATGGTGCAATTCTGGGAAGGCGAAGGAGGATATATATATATATATATATAAATGATCGAAAATATCAATATTAGTGTCGAATCCATAGTTTTCGCTGAGACGAATAGTGTCACTTCCGATTCAGTTTAAATCCAAATTCAGCTCCCTATGTCCAAAATAAAACTATTTTTCCCTTGCGAAGAACGAGTATTCTGCTAGTACATTATACATCCAATAATATCCATAATCAATTCTTGTCCTTCTGTATATTCAAGTCTGTGAAAATTAATTCGAAAATATTTTGGTTCTTCCTATCAGGTAAGTCCTCAGAATACTGCAACAGTCGCACCAGATGTAGGCTTAGGATTTACAATCTAAAATTAATCTGTTACCATGCTCCATGCAAAGCATCATTATTAACACTACTACTCCGTTCTGTGACCTTTCGCTTGTTTCTACTATTCCTGCGGTACACAAAAAATACAGCAGGAACACTTTTCCAGATTTGGTTTCAAAAAGCTTTTCGGTAATATGCCTGAAAAAGGTTTAAATAAATAAACGAACTTTGGCAAATACAATTAGACTAATTCATCTTCCTTATCTTACCTCTCACGGCCATACTCTTTAGGTTAAAAACGACGTGTAATCAATGTGAGTGAAAGAACTGGTAGAATGAGAATGTAGAAGAAAATGGTAGAAACTTAAGAAAACCAACGAACACACTGTTATCCATCAAGCCTCGGAACAAACCAGGGACCCCTCGCATAAAAGATGAGCACTCTACCACTGAGCCACCGTGCCCTTCACTAATAAACTAAATACAGCAGGAACACTTCTCCAGGTTTGGTTTCAAAAAGCTTTTCGGCAATATGGCGGAAAACGGCTTAAATAAATAACAGTATACCAATTCTGAAAAGTAGATTATTTAACACTAAGAAAGCAGTATTTAATGAAAAAATGGTAACAAGTAGTATGTGCGTCACTCTAAGGAGAAATAAAACTACAACAGATACAATCTGCATTAACGTTCATATTCGTCTTATACAATACATATAGTAAAAAAAATTCCAGCAGTATAAAAACGATCAACTGCATTGGACTCACAACGAACGATATTCAGTTTAATGCCATAAAATTTCAATTTCAATTCCAATGATTTTCTTGAAATTTGCGTGTGATAATTCACCTTCACGCATGTTATTTTGTTCATGTCAATACAAGTCTTTATTTTTGGACAATATCATAGTAAAACAAAAAGTTTAAGAATAATTCGTAATTTTGTGCTATTATCTCATGAACCACACTACATACCCCTATTTGGTTAATATCATAATGAGGAGTTTAATGACAGTATTTTTTAGTATCAATCTCACTTTTCAATATATGGCTTGGTTTTCGTTCAGCATCATTTTTCAGATTTACAAAATAATTGGATTTAAAAAAAAAAAAAAAAAAAGTTTTCGAAACCTAAGCATGAGCTTTCACGCTAACGCATATCATTTTGTTCTAATCAGTGATATATATATCTTGATATCCCGATTAGCATATATTTAATTTTTGGATTTTCTTTTTTTTTTTTTTGGTTAAACAGTAAAAATTTGACATCTTCCTAAATAATATCTAACCTATATGAAAGGATCTGGTGACAATGATTAGTTCATTTAATAGTATTTTTACAGATATTATATGGCTTCCTTTCTACAATTTTGACATTTTTCTTATCTCAGAGTGCAAGAGACACGAGTAGAGGGGTGGGGGGAGGTTGCGAAGACTCTGTTGTCTGACTGATATGACATGGCCAAGTTAAACAAATGAAAAATCAGAAACTAACGTACTTAACTTTGTGTTAGTTAGCGATAATTCAATAGAATTGCATCGCAACCAGCAGAAGACGGAGGTAAGTGTAATTTTTATAATTTATAATAATCGATTAGGGTTAGCATTTATACTTCTGGACTTTCGGCACTGTGGATATTTTATCCCGTCACATATAAGGGATAACATCCCTTGGCCATCACATTATCCGGGGAAGTGGGGAAGGAAGAAAGGAAAGAGGCCTGGTACATTTGTTAGGCACCATCCCGGCATTCTCCTGGTGTGAATGAGGAAAAAATCTCATTCAGGATGACTGGCCTGAAAAGGCTTTTACACCTCTCCGACTGAATATTCCCACCGGGAATCGAACCTGTGACAGCTCGCACCAAGGCAAGACCGTTAGCGACTACGCTATGCGGGGTCACCTGTTGTTTACCGAGACTATAAATTTAAACTTAAAACTATAAGAAAATACATACCTTCACTGTCAACTGCTTCCAACGGCCAGTTCTAAATCCACTTAAAATCTTTTGGATTCCTTGACGAACCTGTGGGAGCTCCGCTGGTGTTGGAGGAACAAGCTCCACCTTGGCATATTTGAGGAAGGTTTCAAATCGAGGCTGCGAATACTTCACGAGAGCTACGACAAAGGAATGACAATATACCAGATATTATTCGTTAATTATAGTAAAGGCTTGATTCAACAAACTAAATCTCAAAGCACATGTTGGATCCCTTTCATAAGACTAAATAAATAATACAGAAAAGAATTCGAAAAATATCGGGTAATCGGAACTTTCTGTGAGACAAGTTTTGAACACTTGAGTGAGAATATGTATAGAACTGAGTGAAAACACCACAACCGATTTTGTCCGAAGCGCAAGTAGTCAACACTTAGGCGTTCTATAAGCAGTTTCTCGAAATGTCATGTTTTCCGTGGAAAATTACACATACTTAACGAAAAGAGTGGAGCCTAGAAGATAAAATATCATTTCAATAACTACAGGGAAACACAAGTTCAGAAAGTTGCTACAGTTATGCACAATACATACTTACTTATGGATGCTATAGGAGATACTACATATATGAAGTTAAAAGTCTGAACCTCTGTATCCTGTTGAAAACCTGAGAACAGATTATCTCAATCGTCCCTTAAGTTTTTGTCAATAACATACTGCCGATGCCCTTATAAAGAGGTACTCAGGATGTATTGAAATAAAATATATCAACAAGTTAAGGTGATGAAAAGCTATAGTGGTTTTTGATCAGACTGTCGCCGAGTGCACTGTACGCGCATAATCATGTTTCTCAGCGCTAGGAAGCTGTCAAAGTTCAGAGACAGTTGTGTGAAGTGTATGGACTGGATGTCATGAATGAAGGTATGGTTACAAAATGGTCGAGACAATTCACATCAGGCCACACCAATGTGCACGACGAACACTGTAATGACTGACCGTCCATGGTTACGCCTGAATTGGCAGAAAGTATGCAGCAAACAATTCTGCAGAACTAGCGGTTCATAATGTCCGAACTCTCATGCAGTTTCCGCAGATATCCCATTCCCCGCTGCATGAGATTGTCATCATACATCGACCGCACTTTTACAAGTTACATGCACGACGTGTCCTAAAACAACTGACTGCAGAGCATCCGCTTTTACCTTCCTGCTGCATCACAAATAGGAAGGTAACTATTTCTTTTATCGCATCGTCATCGGCATGAAACATGGGTGTCCTACATTGCGTTACGTTACACCCCAAGCACTAGTGACCAAGCGTTTGTTCGTCAAGACCATATTCAAATATTGATGCCCGAAAAGTCTTCTGCGTAGTCTTCTGCAACCAATAGGATGTCCTCCTGGCACAATCGTCGTACACATTGGTGCGGCCTGGTATAAATTCTCGGCGCCTTCTGACCATATCTACACATCCGATCCATACACTTCACACAAATCTCAGTGGATCACTGTTCCCGACAGTCTTAGCATGGGGAAACCAGATTTCCGTGTGTACCTCGCACTCGATGGCAGCAGTCAGGTATACCGTACCACAGTTCTCTCACCAGTAACTTCAAGCGACAGCGCTTGCGCCAGGTTATGTTTCTTCTCCACTCATGCGCACGCCCGTTCTGATCACTCGTACCTTTGGCCACTTTCGGTATTTATTTTCTGGACGAGCCTCGTACTACAATTGATTCTTTTTTTTTTTTTTTTCGATCAAGTTCTGAATCAAATTCATATAGGGTGGCCCAAAATTATGTATACACCCTACATTGATCAAGTATAATATTCTAGCTTATAGATTTATTTGCTTCGTCTGTTCCGAGCTTAAGATATAAGTACAAAGACAATAAGAATAAATAATAAAGAAACTATGGATAACAATAAGAAATTATATACAATGCAGTGAGGTGATCAGTATGGGGTATACCTACCTTTGAGGAACCCTGTACATAAAATTACTCTCAAATTCTAGATTATAAATAAAGAAATCAAATTCAAAACTAAACGCAAGTGACAAACATAATTCAACGGCGTAATCACAAGTTTTTGCTTGAGAGAAAGTTTTCCGTTCCGAACTTTCTTATAAAAAAGTTTTCAATGAAGGTTGAGGGGGGGGGGGGAGATGTTTCCTTGTGGCTGCGCTACTTACATAGTCTAAGACATCCATAATATTGATGTCATATATAGGAAATATGTTTGATATAGCAAGAAGAGTTAGAGAGAATTTGTACCGCTGTTGAGAATGTTGGCAACACTGTGTGCTTGGCGCATATACGTTAGTTACTGATATGCTTCGCATATAAACAGATGGCATTCGCAAGTTGTGAAATGCTTTGTGTGGTTACGGTGGAAAATAGAAGTCTTGCAAGTGACTGAAAATCCCACAGAGTGTGAAATACAAATTCACGATCAGGTTGACCGTAAAAACTGTGAAAGTGGCAATATTTATGGTGAGAAAGTCATGTCTAAACACAGAGTGTGTAAGTGGGTAAGTCTAACACTAGAACCGCGGATGGGTTATTCTTGACCTAATTCATATTTCTCTCCAATTGCATAACTCACATTTGAGTAATAATACCGCAACGGAAATTTATGACTTTTATCCATTTGGATAGAAATCCATCATCAACTAAAACCAATTCGTTTAGTTTAAGAAAATTCATGATTATAATAGAACCAAGGCCGGGTCATTTTTGACCCAGGATATAACGCAAGTTAAATATACGTAAGTACTTGGACAGCTGAGAGTCTCACTTGGTATAATCCTTACACTTAGTTTTTTTCTGTTACCAGTTGACTCGTCCTGTCTCCTCTCCTTACATTATCGACTCCCTTTACTTGTTCAGAATTTTCTGCAGCCTTATCCATGACACTGAATCACTACTAAAGCCTTTCTATTTTAAGTCTGCTCGAGGGAAATATGTGAAACATAATTCGCCCCACCCCAGCCACCCTCTCACGAAGGAAATCTTCCATTTGCTTTAGGGAAATACCCTGTCCGCATCCAACTATTGCAGGATCTCGGCTACAGCAACTTGTTTCTCCTTTTTCGAAGGAGACACGGGAAAACATACAACGGCAGTAGCGTCAGCAGGGGCACATTTGAAATAGAAACACTCTAGTTACTAGTTTACTTCTGTTAGTGTTGCGAGATACGTGCCAAGATGAAAAATGAAATGAAATCTTTGAGTTTTACGTCCGATGGTTATGCCGGTTAGGCTAAAGGAGACGGTGATGATGAGTAATGAATGAAATGGTGGAATGAAGAAAGTGGGAGGAAACGGGAGAACCCCGAGGAAACCCACGCACACGGTGTTTGTCCACCACAAAGTTCACTTGGCGGGGGCTGGGATCGAACCCGAGACCCCAAGCACCAGAGGTGAACGCTCTACCACTGAGCCACCGCGGCCCTAGCGTGCCAAGAGAAATACCTGCTCATAGCAATGGTGAAACTCATGTTGAACTGATATTGAGTTTAGCGTCCCTTTCAGCAGCAAGGCTATATGAGACGGGACCTACTGATTAACGTGGAGTTCGAACCACATGAGCTCCCGCCAGGAATTGAACCCCGATCTCCCACGCTAAAAGCGCGTACGCTAACCGCTAAGCCACGAAGGAGCTCTGATGAAATTCATGTTAAAAGACGAATACTTGTATATAATATTCATTATTACGTTCAGTTTACATTACTTTTGTCGGATTATTTAAGTATTGATATGATTTTTAAATTGTATACCGGTATATATGGGTCAATACATGCTAAGTGATCGAGAAAAAAAAGTGCCGCTCGACTTAAAAAAAAAAAAAATACATATTTTTTTTTTTGAATGTTTATCCTACATCAGGGTACTGCAAAACCACAATTAATTATTTTTTACAACATCCCACGGCGACACAGGGGCTGCTGCCATTTTGAGTTTTTTCGAATTTAGGCGTTTACATTGTTTTGAATATCTCAGCATGTATTTTGTCCTGCCAAATTGAAAATTACTGGACGCTCTAACTCATGCAGAGCTAAAACTTTGATCTGTTAACATTTGTGCCTAAAACCATTTGGAAGGGGTGAAATCAGGGCGTACATTAACAACATTTTTGGACATATAAGACATGTTTGGGAAGAGGAAACAATTGATGTATAGGTCTGAATTTGTGTGTGCATGTGATATGGGGTCATAAGTTAATACACAAAAATTTTCAGATCTGTAGCTGCTCCCAAAGGTCTGAAAAAAACCGTGAAGTTGGGTAATTATGCCAATGCGGCATGTTTCACTGTCTAATATCTCCAATGGGACTGGATAAAAAGAAAAAAAAAAATCTGAAATTTTGGGAATAGTTTGTCCTTTAGAATACCATAACACACAACAAAGCGCGTTTTGTGTTTTTGAGCAGAAGGGGTCAAAGTATTAACTAATGACGTCATACTCTAGGTGGGGTTTAGTTCACAAATTCAACTGGAAATTCGTTGTTGCGAAGTAAAATAAAGTATGATTAAGGTTAGTCTAGTCAAGGCTCTAAGCTCGTTTCTTTCCTTTAGTTGCAACAATGTCTTATCACACCCACAGCAGCACGGGTGAAAAATACCGCTATCAGCAAAAAGTGAGGAAAGTCAAAATGCACCCTTGACGGAAAAAAAAAATGTTCGTAAGTATTCCTTGCTCTTGTTGCATGCTATATCAATGATATTCAATCACGTTTATTCTTGTTTTAACTGTCAACTCATGCAGGAGACTGTTGTCCTTTCTTTTGATCTACATTCTCAAATCAGTGAACACTTACTCGCTGTAAACACAGACTTTTTTTTTTTTTTGGCAAGGGTGCATTTTGACTTTCCTTGCACATTCTGCTGATAGCGATATTCTTCACTAGTTACAACTAGACGAAAGAAACGAGCTTCAGAGCCTTGACTGGACTAACCATTCATCCTACTTTATTTTACTTCACAACAAAATTTACAGTTGAATTTTTGAACAAAACGCCTCCTACAGTATGACGTCATTAGTTAATACTTTGACTCTTTTCTGCTCAAAAACGCAAAACGCGCTTTGTTGTACACTAAAGGATTACTATTCCCAAAATTTTAGATTTTTTTTTTCCAGGCCCATTAGAGGTATAGGACAGTGAAACCTGCCAAATTGGCATAATTCCCCAACTTTACGATTTTTTTCAGACCTTTGAGAGCAGCTACAGGTCTGAAAATTTTTGTGTATAAACTTATGATCCCGTACTACATGAACACACAAATTCAGACCTCTACGTCAGTTGTTTCCTCTTCCCAAACATGTCTTATATGTCCAAAAATGTTGCTACTGTAGGTCCTGATTTCACCCCTTCCAAGTGGTTTTAGGTACAAATATTAAGAGATAAAAGTTTTAGCTCTGCACGAGTTGGAGACGTCCAGCAATTTTCAGTTTGATAGGACAAATATATGCTGAGATATTCAAAACAAGCATAAACGCCTAAAATCGAAAAAACGCAAAATGGCAGCAGCCGCTACGTCGCCATAAAATGTAAAAAATAATTGATTGTGGTTTTGAAGTACCCTGATATAGGATAAACATTCCGAGCGGCACATGCTTGATCACTTAGAAAGGATTGACTCATGCGTTTATATTGATATCAAATTTTGCAAAATATTAAATTGTATTAACGTGCTCGTGTACTATTTGGTAAAGATTGATTGATATACTAATATAATCTTATTTATACAGGATGTAGTTTATAGGCTGAACATTTAAGCCTAACGTTATAAGTGGATGATGTTGCTGAGATAGTTTAGATAGAAATCGTTCCATGAAATTTTAACATATAATAGTTAGTTGCAACATTTGTTTTATTTATTTGCATGCATCATTCCTGTAGATATGAAACATTTGACGACAGTAGAAATCCTTCTGTCTCTCAGTGACATTGACGAGGTAGAATTTGAACATGTATGAGTTAGAAATTGATAGTTTGTAGTCAGACAAGTAGGAATTATAGTTTTGAAGAAAAAAGTGGTTTGTGTTTCCGAGACAGTATGGGACTTCTAACATTTGATATGAAGTTTACAAAATCATGCACATAGCAAATTGATATACGTGCTCATATATTACAACTTGGAGTAATTTCATTTCAAATAGTCAAATGACACCTTGTGCGTATACGACTATGGACGTACAATTATTTCCTTTAAAATTTTGGTATAAATATACACAATTTATGTAATTTATGTCAAAGCCTATAAGTATTGGCATTGGGTGGCTGTAGGTAATGACAAAAATATATGATCAACACATTTTTATAGCTCAGATTAGAAGAAACACGTACAGACAATGACCGCATTGCTTATCATATTATTAAAATGGAAGGAATGTCTAGCGAAAATTTCCTTACTTTTTCGTCTCTAGCCGAAAACCTACTGACGGACACCAATCTCGTTGTTACTGTTAGAAACGGTAGGTGAAAAAATGAAATCTTTCAGCTTTACGTTCCACAGTTATGCCAGCTAGGCTAAAGGAGACGGTGATGATGAGAAATGAATAAAGTGGGAGAATCTCCAAAAAACCCAGAACACGGTGTTTGTCTACCACGAAATGGTAGATGAGTGACAGCTGTGTAATCCAGTTGTACTAAAAACTAATTATAATAAATATAAGAGTACAATAAGAACAATAAATATATATCAATACCAATAAATAGTAATAATAGTTACAACAGAGAAAATACGTAAGAATAACAATAAATATTAATAATAGTAACAATAAATATATTTGGTCTAGGAATTAATTCGTGCGGGTGGACAAGAGATGGCGCAACGAACGGAGCGTCACACAGTTCCGTGTATCCACACATGTGTTGCAAACCTCTGTCATCGCGTATCGTTCGTAGTATAGGGCAGTGGATTAAAGCGTCAACAACACCAGTTTGTAGTTAAGTGAACATGGCGCAATTTGTGCCTGATAAAGTGTTTTTGCGGGGTGTCCTGCTGCATTACTTTAACATGCAGAAAAGTGCGACTGAAAGTCATCGTATTTTGGTGGAAGTGTATGGTGACCATGCTCTAGCTGAGCGAACGTGTCAGAAGTGGTTTGCACGGTTTAGAAGTGGTGATTTCGGCTTGGCAGACCAAGAGCGAGCTGGACAGCCAAAAAAATTTCAAGACGAAGAATTGACAGCATTGCTCGAGCAGGATTCATGTCAAACGCAGGAACAACTTGCAGCAGCATTAGGCGTTGATCAAACAACAGTCTCCAAACGCTTGAAAGCCATGGGAATGATTCAAAAGATGTCACATTGGGTTCCACATGAATTGAAAGACAGAGACGTTGAAAGACGAAAAAACATTTGCGAATTGCTGCTTCAACGACAGAGCAGAAAGGGGTTTCTGCATCGAATTATTACGGGTGATGAGAAGTGGATCCATTACGAGAACCCTAAACGAAAAAAGGCCTGGGTGAAACCAGGTGAACCAGGTCCATCACAACCAAAACGAGATATTCACTGTGCAAAGGTTATGCTGTGCATATGGTGGGATATGAAAGGTGTGGTGTACTATGAGCTGCTGCAACCGGGTGAAACTATGAATGGAGAACGTTATCGACGACAATTAATGCGTTTGAAGCAAGCTCTGGCCAGAACACGACCAGAATGGGAGAACAGACATGATAAACTTATTGTTCAACATGATAACGCTCGCCCGCATGTCGCAAAACCGGTCAAAACCTATTTAGAAAATGTCGGATGGGAAGTTTTACCCCACCCGCCGTATTCACCAGACGTTGCTCCTTCGGACTACTACTTGTTCGATTGCATGAATAACGATTTGATTGGACAGCGGTTTACTTCTTCAGAAGATATCGAAACATGGGTCTCTGACTGGATCGCTTCCAAGGATGAGGACTTCTTTCGCCACGGAATCCGTACATTGCCTGACAGATGGGCGAAACTGGTGGCTAGCGATGGACAATATTTTTCTTAAGGTATTTATGTATTTTGTGTTTGTACTACAGCTTCAATGTGTGCGTACCAACCGCACGAATTAATTCCTAGACCAAATATAAAATAACAGAAATCAACGTTCGAGACGAACCTTTGCAAATGGACTACCGTCCACTCAGTATCCATCAGGCTGTCTTCCACAATATCAGATTTCAAAGAAACTGAAAGTGGCTTACGAACTGGGGGAAATTTTGTTCTTTTCGGGGAAAGGACAGTATCATTGAGTTGGTGAATATACTGTTTAAATTTTAGGCCGGCCATATAAGGTGAGTCGCGGTGAAGAGCTGCAGTTCGCCGAAGACCAACTCTAACAGAAACATGTGGGGGTTCGCTAGTCGATGTGACTGGGGTCTGAATTTCTGGATTTTTGTCGGGATCAAGATCTGTTTGGATGAAAACGTCGAAGGTCTGGATTGCAACAGATTTACAAGAAGTAATTACAACAGTAGCAAATGTCTCAAAAACCGAGGAAGGGGTGCTAGCGTCAGGAGTGTCGGATGCAGCCATTAACTCTCGGGTACTTTTCTTACGTTGAAAGACTGGACATTCTCGAGCCCAAGTAGAATGCTCGTCCTTGCAGTTAGCACCAAAGGGCATGAGTGCTGTCGAGTTGCGCTCCACGACTGTCGTGGCCACGGGGAATACAGGGACGGACCTAAAGTCGGTAAAAACAGTCTTCATGTAGTCCAGAAGTGAAGGTACACTGAAAGTAAGAATTAGTGACTGAGTAGCAACGAGTTCACCTGACTTCTTAGTTTTAAGACGAACTACCTCTGCAACACGTTGGTCAGTCAGTTCCGATTTAATCTCCTCCGCACATTTAGGAGGTCCCAACATGATATCACACCGCGAGAGACGTTCAGTAGATGATGAGGTTCTACCGACACGTTAACTGGTCTAATGATAGTCAATTTAAGTAGCTTCGGTGTTTGCTTCTCGTCGACCGTTTCCACCAATAAAGTGCCATTCCATTATTTCTGGATATCTTTAACCTGTCCGGCGTTATAAGTAATAACTGTATTAATGAGGAAAAGGGACAAGCCTTTAATAGCACTCAGACAGTTAGCTTCAACACTAGCAGCATCTTTAATTACAAAATATAGGACCACAAGCGTCGCGATTTAAAAAAAAAAAAAAAAAAAAAAAACAACTGGTTTAAACAGAAAAAAAAAGAACGAAAAATGTTTAAATCGTGTGAACTTCATGGTGACGTTTCCACATATCAAACCATCCGCATTACGTTTATCTACTTTTCACCTTTTAATCAAGGGGTCCCGTGCTCAATTCTCGGTCGAACCCATCTTTCAAGTGTAAACCAAGTAGCAATTCGAGGTGTCTCTTTAAGCGAAAGTCTTCTCCGTGATAACGTTGGTATTTTATAAGGAATTTAAGCCTAAACATACGAAATGAAAACAAATTATATATTTCTACTTGAATTAATGCATGTTGTTTTATAAAGAAGCCAACGTTGCTTAAACATATTGATAGAAATTGGCAAAATTTATCAACTGCCTACATAGCTTCCAACATCAGCTTGGATTTCACTTTATTTCAATTTTACTGAATATCTACATACCCAATTTTTAATTTAATGCCTCAGTTTTAGCGTAGTGATTATGATACGTTGACCTTCAAATTTTACACACAAATACATTTAAATAACAGGATTTTCCCAATGGCTAAGGCGGGATTTTCCCGATTTATATATATAATTCTGTATAATGTTTTTACTTGTGTAACTGTTTGTCATTTAGTCCTTCTGAAACGACTCTTGACAATTATATTAACAAGTAGGCCTATGCAAAGATCAGTACAACGTATTTTTATCAAGAGTCCTTCATGAGTGAGTCGGCAATCACATTTGTGATCAATTAGCCCCTGTTTCGTGTCCAAATGGACAATTTCTCTGGGATGTAAGCCGAGAAGCGGTTTGGATGCCGCTTTAAGCTTATGTGATCCCCTCCAGCATAACATTGTTGCATAATAACACCAAGGCGAGACAAACTAATTTCTGTCCATATCTAATATAAATACATAGAGTAAATTATTTAAACCAAAAAAATCTGGTTAAAAAAACGGGTTTAAACAAAAAAACTGGTTTTTTGGTTTTTTCAATAAAAACCATGGTTTTTGCCAACCCTGTTTTGGGCTGTTTACGAAATGGTGAACACGGGCCCGATTTTTTAGTACTTATAAAAAGTTATTAAATACACATTTATAAATAGAAAATGTGTGTGCACGCCAAAACTTCACACCACGGCGCTTGCGAGGAGAACTTACGCTACTCCCCTGGCTATCCTCTAAGTACTCTCTCACCGTAGGAGCCGATACGATCACGGGGAATGGAGATATAAGAAAACAATTCCCGCTGACAAAAAAGTGTGGCCCTGGAAAAAAAGAAAAATTGGGACTAAAAGAAAGAATCTGTCAAACGAGAAAAGTAGACCTCCACCAGCCCACAAGAGAACAAAAGCTGTGGATTTTTTTTTATCGTTTTCATCTATTATTTTTTTTATAAGACTCGGATAACACAAACACTGGATGCATACAACAGCAGACCGGAATGGGTGCATGTCCACCCCAGATAGGGGAAGGCTTCCGTGGACCAGGCACTTCCCAAGACTCTGACCAATTACCCACAAGTCCGGTAGAGGCTGACAAGCATGCGAGAAAGCATGCGAGAATGTCCGGATGAAGGGTGAAACATGCTTGAAAAAAATAATCCACTCTCTCACAAGTAAAATTCACGTTTGGGTGAATCGAGTTGCTGTCCGAGACATATGTGATAGAGTAGTACTAAGTGTGCATAATATGTCGGGGGAGTTTTAGGTGCAACGCTCAAATGGTTTACGAGATATAGCCACTAGAAGGTTACATGAAGGTACATGTTATGGTCTATTTCAGTTCGTGATCTTGTGATCACTAATGATATTCCAGTTGCCAATGTCTTCAATGCGGATCAAAGACGCTTCGAGAAGGAATTCCATTCGTACCGGACGTTCAGGGAGAAAGGATCGGTGAAGATCAGAACAGTGGGATATGTGAGTGCAATATCTCATTTCAACATGATAATGCCGGTTGTGTCCATGGAGGGAGAATATCTGCGTCCCATGTATGTTCTCGTGGTTGAACCAACCGTAGACTCCCTCCTGTAGAGCCAGCCGATCTGGATAATATAAACTTAATCTCATTTGCTGGTAAAACAACGAACATGAACAAGCAGGATCTTAAAACTCTATTCGGACGTCATATGGAAAAGCATTCCAAGTGATAGGAAGAAAGTCTGCCTGTTACTTGATTCATGGTCTACAAACAAAGATGGCAAGGTTCTAGAACACAGGTCTCCCTTTCCATTTAGCTGTAATAAAGACAGAAAACAACGTGCTCTGCGGGACTCTAACCCGCTTTCACTCGCTAACGCTCGCCCGGCAATACTATATGAATTAAATATTAAACTTTGGTACAGAAAGGAACAAACCTAGCTACTAACCTATATGGGAGGGGGTGGGGGAGCCTGTGTTCTAGATCCTTCCCAACAAACAAAGATAACAGTCTTTCGTCACAGTGTGTGTCACATGGTTTTGCACAAATCAAACGGCTGATACCTGGTGGATGTAGTGGGATGATTCAGCTTGTGGACGTTCATTTCTTCGCTCTATACAAAGCCTTTGTTGATTTCATCACTAATACATCAATAACAGGAAGTAAAGTGAATATTTGGCATCGTTCATAACTTAGCAGTTCAGTGCCCCTCGTTTTCGCAACATGATGCAATTCGTTTTCCATAAGGCTGGATACTTGCCTGAAAGTTGGATCCTTTCTTACGAGTACTGCTTGTGAACGACAAATGTTTGAAGTGTGACTTGACTGCGTTTGTCAGGTGTGCTCACTGTGAGCAGAGTATTTGTGCGAGGCATGCACTCTTTTCTGAACTGCATATTGATTGTAGTAATTGTTAACTTTTCTATGTAGTAACAAAACCCGCTAGGATTTGCAAAACAACCAACTTTCTCTTGTGTTTCATCACTTAAATATGCTGGAAACACGAACGCAATCTAGTTTAGAGGAAATAATAGGTATAAGACTTCTCTCTAATGTTTTGGACTATGTATTACGATTATAACATGTACTACCATGAGCAAAATAAATGACGCGTCTCTTTATTTTGAAGTTTTTTGAAAATATCTCCGTTTTCTTTATATGTTCGAAATTTCGGAAGGTTTCCCCAGCAGGACAGGTTAATAACAAACCCGTTTTTAATATTTGTCTTAGATATTAGCTTAAAATAAAGAAATTAGAAGCAAAAAACATTAAATCGACAGAAATATCGAGAATTACCAACTCTGCTAAAGTGGGAAATTTTCAAGAACACGAGGGAATTCTGCATTTCAACACGAAGCAGCGACATCTATGGCATTGAGAGAAATGTGCATTAAATCTACAAACTAAACTTTTAACGAATATTTCTAGTATGTCTTATTATATGCATTATCTGCAAACTCCAAATATATGAATATATGCTAAGTATTAACATAAAGATAGAGCAAATAGTGGAAATTATCTATGGAAAAGGACGAATTGGTAGGACGATCGTAATGAAATATCGTCTTTACCGGAACAGGCTCAGTTCACGTAAAAAAACAAATAGCTCAGTTAGTTAAAGCAACGAGTCTGTATGCTGAAGGTAGCGGGTTCGATCCCGTGGAAGTGCCGTTATCATTTTTATCACTACACTACGGTTATTTTTTTTATTTTTTTATTTGGGAAAGAATCAAATTGTAACATATGTGTAAAACTCATGACGATACCAAAAAAGAAAAAATGCTGTTGTCGCACTTGCATTAGCGTCCCTAATTTTGTTTGCAAACAGTTTCGTAATTATTTCCCCTGTGCTCACTGCTCACCATATGCTCGCTGGCGCATAACGTATGTTTCCCAGTAAATGTTAATTCTAATTTGGAGAATTTTATAAAGTTTCACAATATTTCTCACTAGATAGTCTTCTATCTACGTGTTTGGATATTTTGATAACAGATTTCCCTATTAAATGTTTAATTTTCCCTAGATGTTTAATTACGGAAAAGTTTTACAATGTATTTGTATTGAATTGAAATTGTTTTGAATTTACTACATAAGGTAAGTAGACCGAAGGAGGAGAACTCAAGTAATTGATATTCTACGTAAAAGCAACCTATTGTAGAATGATGATGCTTCTTACCTTCAGCACATAATCTTTACGTTAGAGTCAGACAGAGAAAAATCCTGGTTTTTCCTCCTCTATGTCCACCCATCTTAAACCTCTACATATCATTGTTCGTCTCACAAAATTTCGGTGCTCCAAAAACATTCAAATAATAATAATAATAATAATAATCCTGAATATGCCATCCTTACATAATGTAGGATATCTTAGTTTCCTAGTTTAAATCTTAAATATCTTAGTTTAAAATGCTTTCTTTAGTACTTATTTGAGCAACCATGTAGGAGGGGGTACGACTTTTTATTTTGCCCCTCTCATTTCAGTAGCCTTCCAACAGAAAGTAATTTTTGATAAGCAGGACAGACAAAATGAATAAGAAATATATTTACAGCATCCTCTCCCCTTTCATGATTGGAATATCACGTAATATTTTTTATTCTACGAAAGATGGCCCTGTGCGGTTAGGGGTAGGTAACTAAAAAAATCCTAATATATAGCGCCCCTTGATTGTAATATTACCGCTTCTTTATTTGTACGAGGGAGCCCCTACACAATCAAGGATGACAAAAAGAATAGGAAGAGTGTCTATTGATTCCAGTGGTGGATCCAGCACGAACTCCTGGGGGAGGGGAGGGGAAGTGAAACATTCTTTTGATGATGTGAAGCTGTCACAAATTACCAGTTAACTAAACTAAACAATAGTGGGGGGAACTGGAACCCAGTCAGTTTAAATTGATGTAAAAGTTTAATTTTTAGATTCATATGCTTTGTTTTGGTTTCAAATGAGAATTTCAGTCCAAGTGGTCAATGATCAAATCTCGTGGGGCTCTTCAGTGTAGGCTAATACGGCCCCCTTATGAGAAAAGGCAAAATTATTAACATGTTTATAACTTTCGAATTTTTCGTCTATTTTAAAGAAATATTTTGCTTCGTATTAAAGTGTTGGTTCCAAATGACAAACTCAGTCCGAGTGGACAATGATCAAATCTCCGGGGGGGTCTTCAGTATAGGGGGCTACGGCTCCCTTATGGAAAAAGGCAAAAGTATGAAAATGCTTATAACTTCCGAATTTTCCGTCTATTTTAAAGAAATTATTGGCTTCATATTAAAGTCTTTGCTTCAAATGACAATTTCAGTCCGTGTGGACAATGATCAAATCTCGGAGGGCTCTTCGGTGTAGGGGTTTCGGCTTCTTTATGGGACAAGATTCACGTAGTTGATATTGCAAAATTGTTTTGTATATATAAGTGGAAACTTGCACCATTTGGTTAATTTTACCTCTTATGTTTTGCAGATTCATATTCCAAGCAATAGTTACTTCGCAGAGCTAAAAGAAGGCACTTACTAGTTTCATTAAAATGAAATGTCTTTTATGAGAGGAGCAGACGAACGAACAGGCACCCAAACGTTGGTTGAGTCGTACGGTTGAAACTCGTTAAGCTCGCTTCAATTATTATTATTATTATTATTATTATTAATAATAATAATAATAATAATAATAATAATAATAATAATAATAAAGCATTGCAGGGACCTTTGGTTCAGGGGGTCCGTGGCTCGATTCCACTTCGTGCCAAGTGAAATTTGAGGGGGACAAATACCGTGTGCATGGGTATGTGTTTTCTTGAGATTTTCCATTTTCCTCCCACTTTCTTCATTTCACCATTTCATTCATCATCATTCTCCCTTAGCGTAGGTGCATAATCGTCCAACGTTAAACTAGATATTGCAATTTCAATAATAATAATAATAAAAATTAATTCAACTGAAAGGACTGTAATTTATGTGGACAGCAATTATCATAAATATGCAACCATTATAAAAACAATGCTTTGAGTAGAAAGATAATCCTTCCCAAGTGTTAACGAATGCGCACGAGATAAGACATGTCTCGAGAAAGGGACAAGACGCGCTTTGTGACATCCAAGATAATACGAGGCAAATGTTTTGGACACGAGATAGCTTGTAAAATGTCTCGTCTTGTCTGGAATGTCTCGAAAACAAAAGTCTAAGTTTTAAAATTATTTTTCAAGATCTATTCTCTCAGAAGTAGTTCTCTGCCTTAAAATTAATAACGACATTTGTGATTTAAAAAAAGATAAACAATGCCTAAAGTTAATAGTTAACTTTTCGAAAAGAAGCTTCATTAAGGGTGAACCTGAAAGATGTCCACAAACTTTGGGAGGTGATTCGTGACATCAAAAGGAGACAAATGGTCCTCTTGCAGTTTTCGAATTCAGCTTCGCTGTCGAGATACAGGGTTGCCAACTGGTCGTGTTTGAGAAACTCACTGAGAATAAATTCAAGTCCAAGAATAAACTACTACTCATATATTTTTCAGGTCAATTGACTTATACCATGTTGTAAGGTCAAATATTTATTTATGAAGTGTGTACAAAATTCGCCAGGGTCTTTTCTGAGAAAATCGTCGAGAAAAAGTCACCTCCAAGAATAAACTACCCCTCGTAAATTTTTCTAAGAGAAATATCTGATACTGCAATATAGGGTTGTTAATTAAATATTGATTAATGAAAAATAAACAAAATTGTTAAAACCATTTTTGAGAAAATAGCGTTTTTCGATTTTCGGCTGTTTGTAAACCACACTTATTTTAGGTGGTAGGAAAAAATGGAAAAGCTCCTGTAAGAATACTAAGTAAACCCTAAGTTTAAAATTTGGTGTAGATAAGTTGAACGGTATGGCCTCTAGGCGAGTGCATATAAAAGTGTGCCGAACGGACGGACCGGAAGGACGGGTGTCGAAAAGTCACATTTTCGGTATGTAGACGCCATGAAACATGTAAATCCGTTGAAATCTGAATTTGATATTATTTTCACAATCACTATATTTTCTTCTCTCTTTTGTCGCTCGAAAAAGAAAAGCCTGAGTTTACCACAAAAAGCTAGGGAGTTTCTCAAAAAATATTCAATTACAGGGCCACAGCACTAAACTTTTTCAATTCAATTTCTTAACTGTGTTAGGCCGCAGTTGTTACTGAAGTGTGTATTTGGATAATACGAATAAAATTATCGTATTATTCAAATACATCGAATGTCAGATTATCGAATAAAAAACTTCGATTGAAGAAAATCCATACTACAAAACTAACTCACACTTTGAGCACATTTTCATTAGACATATAATAGACCAATTAATGCAATCATTGTTTATGAAATATGAAAAAAATCAAATGAGTCACTTTGGGAAAGTCGTTCAAAAAGAACACGTCAGGAGTAACCTACCTCTTGTGAATTGTTTCGAACAATGAGTTGAGATATACTTTTGGTTATTAATGAAATATTTATCTGCGAAATTTGAACAAAACCGCCTGTCGTTCGAGAAAATTGTCGGGGAAAAAACCTTGACCCCAAAAATAAACTATCCGTTGTAATTGTTTTTCATAGAAATGACTTATACTAAAATATAGGGTTATTAATGAAATACTTATTTACGAATTATCAATAAAATTGTCCGAGTAATTTTTGAGAAAATCGTGAGGGAAAAATAACTCCCCGAATAAACTATCTCTTGAGGATTCTTTCAGGGTAAGCGAGTTATTCCATATTACTAGGTTTTTAATGAAATATTTATTTCTGAGTACGAACAAAATTGCTTGACTCATTTTTGAGAAAACCGTGGAGGAAAAACACCCCCAAGAGTAAACTACCCCTCGCATATTTTTTCAGGACAAACGAGTTTTGCCATATTGTTCGGTTATTAACGAAATATTTATTTTTGAAATATGAATAAACTCTTTTGAGTCGTTTTTGAGAAAATCGCCCAGACAACACTCCACCAAGAATAAACCACCCCTCGCATTTTTTTTTTTAGGACAAACGAGTTATGCCATATTGATAAGTAATTAATGAAATCTTTATTTATGAAATATGAACGAAAACATTTGAGTCCATTTTGAGAAAATCACTGAGAAAAAACTCACCCCCTTAGTATAAACTACCCCTTGTAGATTTTTCTCAGATAAATGCCTTATACCACAAAATAGGGTTGCTAATTAAATATTGATTTATAAAAAAAGAAAGAAAACAAGATCGTTACAGCCAGTTATGAGAAAATATCTTTTTTTTTATTTTCATCGTACAGGAAACTACCCTTGTTTTGGGAGTAGGAGGGAAATAAAAAAAAAACTATAGGAAATACTATGAAAATCTTAAACTAAAATTTGGTGCAGATAAGTTGAACATACCGTAAATTTTTCAACTAATTTACGGTATGTTCAAGTATGGCTTCTAGGCGAGTGCACAGAAAAGTGTAGCGAACGGACGGACGAACTGATGGACATGTATCGAAAAATAACTTTTTCGGTGTTAGGGGCTATAATACGTGTAAATTCGTTGAAATCTCAAATTTGATTTTTTTTTTTTTCGAACACCATACTTTCTTCTCTCATTTGTCACTTCAAAGTAAAAGGAACTCAGAACTACAGATAAAAGACACCTACTTTTACACATAGACATTTATTGATTTAAAACTGTTTTAGTTTGTGTCATTTCACTTCCAATTGAAAGGTTTTACAATGATTAACGGCATACCAATGACGAGACGGAAGTTTTCAGGAAGTAAATGCATTCAGAAGTCTAGACTGCATTACAGCCTGTTTTTATTTCTGCAATTGTTAACAGCTGTAATTTCGTCCAAACGCTACATGAAATAATTTTTGGTTGACGTCATTGTATTACTATTTTAGTATTGTTCTCTTCAGACTTGGTTGAAGTTTTGTCTTAACGGTTATACATTTTTTCTTTCTTATTTCATCGTTACACATAAGAACAAAATGTTATGGTGAGTGGATAGATTCGAACCTACGAACATTGAGTTTATATTCTTCCAACACTTTACCAATGGACCAAGCTTTGTCTTCACGTTAACGCCCGGTTACAGGGTTTACTACGATTTAAATAAAATGGCTGGCTGTTAGAATTCCCTGCTCACATATTTCGATAAATAATTTTCATTGCTTCGTAGATACGTAGAGCAATGTTTAGATACACATTTTAGGAGAGTGAATTTTGGTGTATATAATAATTTCATGCCAGGTAAAAGCTAGATAAGTTTTCATAAAATGTTTCATATGTAGTTCTCAATAATAAGCTTGCTGTTCGGAGTGAAGTTCCAAGGTTCAGCATTGCCTAGCAGTTTTTGCTATTAATATCCCTTCTAACAATATTGGCAGTGGACAAAAGTTAGCCCGTGTTGAAGCTTTTTGCTCCTAATTTAGTTATTTTACTTATTTAAGGAATATATTGAAAATTGTCAGCAGGCAGGTATGCAGTAATTTATTTCGGGAGAAGTCCAACTTCAATATTAGGATAAATTATAATAAAATTTAAAAGATAATCCTTAAATTTAGGCTAAATTTACAGAGAAGTTGGGATTTCAGAGGGGAGTCCGGACCACCTGGACCCACCCCTAAATGCGTCCTTGTTTGTCAGTAACGTTTCCTCATTTTGAAACCCTCAAAAGCTTCGAATATATAAAGGAAAACGAGTTATTTTCGATAAAATATCACTTCAGAAGACGCGACAGTTTTATTGCACATGGTGGTATCCCAAGTTCACAAGGGCAAGAATTCATTAATTTTGATTCTCTGTCATTGTGCTCTATCGAAAGGTTAGGTTTGTAACATATTACTCCTACGAACAAGCATGACTGGCAGATAGGAATACTGAACACAACTCCAGAGAAATGCATGCTGAACTTACGTTTATAGCTACGCTTTGGTGATTTGCCCTCAAGGTCAATCGAGTGGTAATTCAGTTCCGTCCCTGTTCTTAAGCCATGTTCGTATTACTTCGAACAGTTTTGATAATGAAAAGCATGCCTCTTAATATAACAGACTTCTTTCGCGTAAGAAATCCAAACTCAGTTGGTCAGAGCAACTAGTCTGTAAGAATTAGGTTGTTAGTTAGGAGCCCAGTACGAGTAAGGGTTTTTATTACTATTGTTTTTATCTTTTTTATGTGAGGAAAAATCAAATTGTGACATCGCGATATCAAATGTATTTGATCAGGTAGCTTTGTCTTAGCTAAACTTTAAACATCAGTAACCGTCGAAATTATTTCACCAACTGATCACTTACTGAACATTTCAAACACGTCAAACCAGTGGCATAACATGAAGGTTAACCTCTCCTCCGCAGTCCTTAGTTATGCGTCCGTACTTTCAAGGGCGGACTAAGGGCCGGGCGACTGCCCGGGGCGCCAGAGAAAGAGGGGCACCAAAAGGCCGCAAAAAGTAAATTTTATAATGTGCTTTCTACTGACGTTTTTGGTTTATATTCTTGTAAAGTAGTGGCAATTATATGATCTCTTTCCATTTCACTATGGAAGAAGAGAGTTTCATAGTACTAAGGGGGCTGTATCGAAAAATTGAGAGATGGCATGTAGAATAAAGAGTGCCGGGAATTAAGTATTGTTTGTTTGTTTGCTTGAGTTTAGCGTTCCACGGTTATGCCTTAATGGGCAAGGGAGATGTGGATACTAATTATAGTGGAATCCGAACCACTTTTATCGTTCAACAGTAATCCACCGGGAATTGGACCCGGTACCACAGAAGGCAGGCGTGCTAGCCACTAGACCAGGGGGGGGGGGTGGAGTTGGTATTGTTTATAGCGGGCCATATTATTTGTGAACTTTTCCTAGGTAATGGATTTCTTTTTGAAAATGGGTTTAAAACAAGGGCGTCATTTAGGGAGGGCAGGGAGGGGCATTTGCCCCCCGTGAGTTTGAGATGTATATAGATTTTATCATTAGAATAGTAGTAAATCAGTGAAAAACGCGAAATTTTACTTATATCAAGAGGTCTTCCCCCCCCAAAGCAAAATCTGAAATGACGCTCCTGGTTTAAACTATTAAAAACACTATGATAAAATGTAAAATATAGGCTACTACTAGGGGAAGGGCGCCAAAAAGTCACTTTGCCCGTGTGAAAATTTGGCCTGCTCCGCCCCTGCGTACTTTCTGTATATTTTTTGGCCTTGCAGCTTGTGCGGTCCCCACGCCACATTGTTGCGGGGGCGCTATTTACGCCTACCCTTCGAACGTAATTCAATAACTGTTTAAGAAATTCTACCATCAGCGTGAAAACGGGAATATATTTTTCTAATAGTCCCATAGAACTTTCACTCAGAATGCCAGATGCAATTTTTCAGAGTGGGCTCTGGCTAAGTAGAAGGAAGATCTGTTTCCTAAGTAAGTTCCTTTCAGAAAGTTTGCTATTTCTTTAACAGTGATGTAAATAAATATACTTATCGTTATTAGCTCGACACCAAACCATCCTGGACAAATCCCTCTAGAACAATGATCGGCAAAAGTTATTCTGCATAATTTTATAAGCGACTCAAGGGTGAAACACTTGTTAACGAAAGCAATGTTGTGTATATACTGCCTTGTTTCTGACAAAATATAAAGTCTTTTGTAATCTTTAGACACTTTTCCTATTCTTTTTGTCACCCTTGGTTGTGTAAGGAAGCCTCGAACAAATAAAGAAGAGGTAATATTACAGATAAGGGGCGCTATAAATATATTAGGTATTTCTTTTGTTACCTAACCATAACGGCCTAGGGTCGTCTTTAGTAGAATAAAAAATGCTACGTGATATTACATTCACGAAGGAGGAAAGGATGCTCTAAATATATTTCTTATTCATTTTGTCTGCCCTGCTTCTCAGAAATTATATACCTTCTGTTGGAGGGTGCTGAAAAGAGAGGAGGGGAAATAAAACGTCGTGCCCCCTCATACATTTTAAATTTTGTGACGTGGTTGCTCAAATTATTACTAAAGAAAGCACTTTAAACTAAGATGTGTAAAGTTACAACATTATGTAAGGGTGGCATATTCATTAATAATAATAATAATAATAATAATAATAAAAAATATGAATGTCTTTGGAGAGCCGAAATTATGTGAGACGAACAATGATATGTAGAAGTTTAAGATGGGTGGTCATAGAGGAGGAAAAACCAGGATTTTTCTCTCTCTGACTCTCTAACGTTAAGATTATGTGCTGAAGGTAAGAAGCATCATCATTCTACAATAGGTTGCTTTTACGTAGAATATCTATTACTTGAGCTCCCCTCCTTCGGGCAACTTTGCTTATGTAGTAAATTCAAAACAATTTCAATTTAAGACAAATATTTATAGAGAAAATTAAACATTTAATAGGGAAATCTGTTATCAAAATATCCAAACACGTAGATAGAAGACTATGTAGTGAGAAACATTGTGAAACTATAAAATTCTCCAAATTAGAATTAACATTTACTGGAAAACATTCGTTATGCATCAGTGAGCACAGGGGAAATAATTACGAATCTGTTTGCAAACAAAAATTAGAGACACTAATGCAAATGCGACGATATTTTCTTTTTCTTTTTTTGGTATCGTCATGAGTTTTACACATACGTTACAATTTGATTCTTTCCCAAATAAAAAATAAATAAAATAACCTTAGTGATAAAAATGACAACAGTACTTCCACGGGATTCGAACCCTCTACCTTCGGTATACAAACTCGTTGCTTTACCTAACTGAGCTATTTGCTCTCTTACGTAAGCTGAACCTGTTCTACAGTAAAGACGATTTTTCATTACGATTGGGCTAACAATTCGTCTTTTCCATAGGTAATTTCCACTATTTGCACTATCTATACGTTAATACTTAGCATAGATTCATATATTTGGAGTTCGCTGATAATGCATATAATAAGACATACTAGAAATATTTCGTTAAAATTTTCGTTTGTAGATCTAATCCACGCTTCTCTCAATGACATAGATGTCGCTGCTTCGTGTTGAAATGCAGAATTCCCTCGCGTTCTTGAAAATTTCCCACTTTAGCAGAGTTGGTAATTCTCGAGATTTCTGTCGATTTAATGTTTTTTGCTTCTAATTTCTTTATTTTAAGCTAATATCTAACACAAATATTAAAAACGGGTTTGTTATTAACCTGTCCTGCTGGGGAAACCTTCCGAAATTTCGAACATATAAAGAAAACGGAGATATTTTCAAAAAACTTCAAAATAAAGAGACGCGTCATTTAATTTGCTCATGGTAGTACCTCCATGTGACGTTCTAGTCGGTGTGTCTCCTACACCCTTTGAGGTTTACAGCTAAAACTTCCCTAACATATTGAGCATACTTAGTACTACTCTATCACATATGTCTCGGGCAGCAACTTGATTCACCCTCCAAACGTGACGTTTACTTGTCAGTTCTACCCTTTCCGCGACAGTCCGCCACATGGTGTGTGTGAGGAACAGGAGTTGTTACATTTTATGGAGATGCATGGATTATTGAAATAGAGCAGAAAGTGTGGTAAATGTAGGAAAACATCGAAAATAAAGAAATAGAGGAACAGATACATATTCAAATGTGAACACTGCATTAGTAATGTAAAAAATAAAATAAATGAATAAATAAATAAAAAAGCACATAAAGGTTATGTATCCGAGTACTTATTCAAGTCCTCTACCACAAACAAGTCAGTTACTGAAGCAATGTCCTGAAGGCAATGTCCGGTTTCTACAAACCGTAAAGGTATGTAATCGCAGAGAATGTGTTAAGAAAGGAAAGGGCTGATATTTGGTATCTCCCCCAATCTTGCACATGTAAGATTTACAGTGTGTTCCTTTACAAAATATAGCTGAGCTAGGGACAGCCAGCGAAGGGAGTTAGAAGCCCCCAGGGACTTTGTACTTCTAGCTTTATCACGATTTAGACAAAAACAAGGTACTCGGTTCTGGAACCATGAAACGAGTTGGGGGAGATACTAAATGCCATCCAAGGAAAGTAACTGTTTAGTAATGGGGACCAAAATTGGCAAAAAACAGGATGATTTACAAAAGAAGTGAATTGACACTGGTGTTCAAGTACTCACACAAACCGAAATGGTAAGTGGAGGTGATTTATGTAAGAAAGTGAACTGTTCGTAACGAAGACGGAAAACAACGTGCCCTGCAGGGCTCTATCCCGCCTCCACTCGCTAACGCTGCCGCGGCAATTTGAATTAAATGTTGGTAATATAATTTAACGTATGTAACCACAAAACGACTGAATCGGAATAAAATATAGCAGAAAAGTAGGTGAAAAAGTGGTTCCACATAGATAAATAACTGAAAGAAATTAACGTATTGCAGTGATTTTAACAAAATCTTGCTTATGCGCAAATCCACCATCTTTGACGCGCCCACTCCTGTCCTGACTCTTTAGCTACCGGTAGAATTTGTGATTTTCAGTGGCCATCTACCACAGGTTGTTTTTGTGGTGTATTCCTGGGCTTGTGTATAGACTGCTCCCCCCAAATCTTTGTCACCGGAACTGGAAGAGTCACTACTACTACTACTACTACAACCGGTACTACTTCTTATATCGAGAACAGAACCCAACCAACCCCTGCGGGGCTTCTAACTCGTTCCTACTACTACTGCTACTAGTACTACTACTACTATTGCTACTAACTACCACTACTGCTACTACTACTACTATTGCTACTAACTAGCACTACTGTTACTACTACTACTACTACTAGTAGTACCGCTACTACTACTACTTATACTAAAACTTCATTACAAGATTTACATCTTAAATCGTTATATGCGATTCCGATTCATTATAAACTAATATGAATCGTTAGAATCACTATGATTCGTTAAAAATCACTGGGGAGAGCGGGCTATACTCAATCCTATTCCTGTAAGCGTATTTGCCGCAAAACGGTGAAGTTCTACCGAAAATGTGCACCAAGGAATTCTTGGGAAACACTTTCGATAATAGTATACATGAGAACCCTCTGATCTGCGTTCCTTCTGTGTTCTATTACCACTTCTACATGAAATACCATAAATTTTCTACGTAGTGCAATAGTAAGAAGTATTCATTTGCACAAGACATGCGATATGCGTTAAATTCCTCCCCCCCCCCCACACACACACATAGTCATAGATAAAGTACAAGGGCACTACACATACAGATATAAAGTACAGGTACGTTCTTTATTTTCGTATCAGTCGATAAGTAAATAAAAGTCGCTTTACCTCCTTTGTAAGTTCGTACATACTCAATGAATAATCCCTAAAAGTATGAGCGTCCTGCTCCTTCGGGAACTGATGCAGCTTCATGTATACTATGAATTTCCTAATAAATGGCAAAACTTTAAGTTCTTAAGCCTGAAAATACTGGACATACTCTGCTGTAAAAAGGCCACCACCTAGCACATGCTAGTGTTTTCGACGCTAGAGCTTGCATAACGTATGTCCGTACCAGTACTTACACACGTAACAGTTAAGCCCTACCAAGGTGATTCTGCACCCAGGAATACACTTCCTATAAGAGACAATTTATGAAGTGCTAAGAGTCGGTTTTCGGTTGATAGTAGTGCGTTAATAATGACCTCAAGTATGTTCGCACAGATCTTTCCTTATTATTTAGTTTTATTTATATGTAATTTTCAAGCCACAATTATTCATTTCTGTCCGCTGCGGATATAACAAAAATAGTTTAAAATATAAAATCTCACCATTAAGATCATCTTAAAATACATTTCAATCTTCCCACAACATTCTAGAATCTTACATCATTGAATAATAAAAACAATTAAATATACCTTGTGTATAATTTGGAATTTTTGCTGCGAGCTTCGACATTTTATCGCTCCCTACTTAGCCTTCTTTTCAGCGGAGAGAGCAGTGATGCCAATTCCTTCAGAGCCGTTTTCCCTTCACAAGCTTCATAATTTCCCTTTCCCGGAAAAAATTTCCCTTCATCCAATCGTTCAAGTACTGTATTTAGTAAACGTGTTTTTAATCGTTTTCGCTTCCATCCTCTCACCCCAATCTTATAACCACATGCAAGCAGATACCTGACAGCCTTCCTTTGAGCTTACGCAGAATTTGAACTTGATTTGTTGTTTAGGTATCTAAGGCGTCGCGATAGAGGAAGGGAAAGGATATGGAAAGGTGTAGGCCAGGACCTATGTTAAAAGTGCAATCTCTGCATTTGCCTGGTGTGACTGAGGAAAAACCCTATAAATACCTCGGTCAGGACGGACAACCTAAATAAATCATAAAAAATATAAAATAAATATTATGTAAATTTAATTTTTATCCTAGATATCATGATAGATTTTAATATTAATGTAACCTAAGGTACAAAGAAAATATTAAGTATATATTTGGTATGTACTTACTTAAGAACAGAACTCCCATATTCACTGAAACGAATACGAACAGTTACAAAGAAAATTCTAGCTGCTACTGTCTTTGGCAGTACACGAGGAATGTTCGTAAGTACAATACAAAGTTTAGAGATGCGGAATTCTTAAGAATTTATAATTCTGTACGCGCAGTCACCAGAAAATTGATAAACTTACACAAACTCACATACACTAATGACCCAGTATTCGCCCATATATACATATTCACATTCACGACACGCGGATTTTCTTCTCTTACATCGATTAATCCTCTTCACAATCAATTTTTTGGTTGGGAAAAATATCTTCTGATTGGGAAAAACCAAACTGTTAGAATAGTTGGAGTGATAATTTAATTGAAAAATATTTCATCTTATTGCATTGCATTTAATTCAACAATGGGAAGATTAATTTTGATAAAAGATTTTAAATAAGCATTGTTGTAATGTTTCGAATTTAACTGAATATGTTGATCGATGTGTAATGTTGATAAATATTAACGAATGCAAACCAAGATAACTTGTGAGAATTTATGTGAAATATGTGCAACGGATTATGTTTGGAACAAATAGGATGTTGAATTTATACTGAGTTTTAATGAGATTAATCAGATACATAAATGCATTCAATCTATAAATGATTGAAGAGAGGTTCAAATTTCCCTGCAATATTGAGAGATTACAAGCAATTTCCCTTTTTTCCTTTTCTCCAAAATCTTCTCAAAATTTCCCTGCGCCAAGGGAAATTTCCCTTCATTTGGCATCACTGGGAGAGAGTCTAATACTAATAAAAGTATGAGATGTAATGCAAGCGATAGTAAGCAAGCATTCGGCACCTTTCTTTCTTTCAGTTCTTTCAGTTACCTCCCTTACGGGAGATTTATAAAGGAAGTCCCAGCCTTAGGGCCTTGTGGACTACGTCACTATATTTGTTTTAATTATTAATTGTTTGAAATAAGTAAATGTACTAAAATGGCACGAGCCAAGATGGCCGAATTTGCCTGTTTTAAATAAAATTGTTTATCACACTATTAATGTAATAATACTGAAGGATAAGCGGCGCATGGACATATTGAAAATGAAATATAGTATATGAAAATTGTAACAAATAATAAAATTGTCCAAAGTAATGCATTGTAAATAGTAAAAATTGAATAAAAAATGGGAGCAAGGCTCCCCAATACTTAGTGTTTACAGCGCCATCTCTTATCCCCTCGGCACCTTTGAACAAGGATAAAAAATCGTGCCAATTTAACAAAAAGTTTCCAAACCAGTGACATGGTAGATGACTGTTCTTTAGATGTCAGAAAATATCAAATATTAATTTGTTAATATTTATTCATTCAATTACTTATTCATTTCAGTATATGGACTATGCTCATGGTTGTGCCGAGGATTTTTTAAGGGTCGGGAGGGCAGTGTCGGATCCAGGGGGTAATCGGGACGATCGCCCCCCCAGAAGCGGAAACTTTTCTTAATTTTATATATAAATAAAACCCACCCCAGATTTTGGAGATCTTAAAAGTAGCTCTAAGTATAAGTATCACAATCCCCTCCCCAGAAGTCCGTCCTTGATCCGCCCCTGAGGGAGGGAGATCCAAATACTTCTTTAGGGGGAGCGATCATTTACATACTAAAAGCCTATAAACAATTGAGCAATGATATTCACCTTTATATTTGATCGTTTATAATGGGTGCAAAAGTTTTAGCCAACTTATTAGACCAAATTAACGTCAAAGAAATGTTTGATACAATATTTGATGGAAAAGTATGACGATGTATAATAGGCTATAGAGATAACCAAGCACCAAGTAACGATTAAATATTGGACTAGAGCAAAAACGATATTATATAATAAAATCTTATTCGTATGGCCTTAACTCCTACAAAACTCTATCAGATCGGAAGAAAAAAACACATATCACTTCTGGTTGGACAAAAGGACAGGAACTCCAGAACATATTCTAATATTCTTGTGTAATGTATTTTTTATAAATGACGACAAGAAGTATTCATATTATTAAATAGTCGGCTAATGGGGCGTTTACACTTAGTCGATTTGCGTTCGATTCAGTTGAATTGACGTCACTTTCAACTTAATCGACCGTGTAAACGAGACTTCAACTTAATCGCTTGTTGATCGAAGGCGACTAATCGACTGGCAACTGAATTGAAAGACGTTCTATTTTCTGTGGTCGATTCGATCAGATTGCCTAATGTAAAGACCTGATTCCAAAACATTTTCAGGGGAAAGGAAAAGTGTCCGGCATGCGGTTATGCTTATTTTACATTAAATTACTTTTATAATTATATGAGAAAAATGAATGTTTATGGAATACAAAA
This sequence comes from Thermobia domestica, assembly GCF_964235325.1. Lineage (NCBI taxonomy): Eukaryota > Metazoa > Arthropoda > Insecta > Zygentoma > Lepismatidae > Thermobia > Thermobia domestica. The sequence continues at coordinate 67,696,055 of NC_137458.1, forward strand.
AATACTTTTTACAGAAATATTGATACTAGAGGGTTCGATCCAGGTACGTCCCACGTGGGGATAAACCATATGTTAGAGTATTGGGTTCGATTATACTCACTCCCTATCGGGGTAAACCCTTTTATTACTGTAAGTAGTTCGTGTCCTACGGTCCCAAGGTGGGCTTATGCATTTACTATGGTCTGGGATTCGATTCTCCACCGTCAGCGTATCTTCTTTAGCATTTACTAGCGGGTTGGATCGACCATCAAAACTGACCATATAGCCACAGGACTACACTACTCCAGAGTTCGGTCAGAACGTCTTGGGGAAACCGGCACAAAAACAGATTCTAATTGTATTTTCAGCACTAATGCAATTTAATAATGTACGAATTATTATGTTGCATAGGTGCTGTTTAATTGTGCTGAAAAGAAAATTGTGTTATATTATTTCTTAAAATTAACAAATTAAAATATGAACCATGATTGATGCTTGAAAGGATACTCTGAATTCCACTATTTGCTTTAATTAACAACACTAAACTTCACGAACATATATTACATTATTTTCAGGCACTTCTATTGGATAACCAATTATTGTAATGATATTTTAATTTAGACCCATTTATAATTATGAACGCGGATGACGCGGACGACCCGAATTTATAGATTATGTTATGTCACATTGTTTTATTTCACAATTCACTATCACTGTTCACTAGGGATAGCACTTGAAGGGAAACTATTTTGGTGATTCCATGGGGGTGTCCTAAAGGTTGCAGGTTGCTCTCCTTTCATCTTCCGGGCGATGTGCAGGTTGGTTTTGCTGCTACTCCATGTCGCTGAGATAACTTTTAGATTAACGTTCCTAGACGAACATTTTAAAATTATTTATAATCTTCATTATTATGGTGTTAATTCAATGTTACGACGTTTAGATTTATGTTATGCACTTGACTGAATAAAACATTATTTCGAATTGCTCGTTCATTCCAGTCGATCGCACCAGTTTCTCGTGGTAACTTCACCGGGTGTATTTGTCAGACTAAAGCACTTTTTCTCTCCGTCTCCTCGCGTTGCTAGGCAACAATCCGCTTTGCTACGCAGTTTGGTGATGTCAGAAGTTAAAAATGACTATGACAACTTATAGGTAGGAATTCTTAGAGACGAAGTTTGTCCATTGTGCTGAATTTTAGCTCCTTATATAGGAAAGCGAGAGGAACTCTACTATCTCCGTCGCAGACGAGACGTACATACATATATGCACATTCGTTCGTTAGCTGAGAGAAAAATTCTTGAGAGTGCTTTTATGCGAGGTTCATTTAAAAAGTTAAAATTTTTCTTCATTAATAATCGATCAACTAGACCGTACAGTTACATTGGCGCTCGACAGGACGATTGTTTTGAGAGAAGCAGGAAAACAAACAGAACCCTGCAGCACTGATCACTTCAGTACCGTCATCAAATTTCATCCACTGGTCTTCAAAGGGTTAACGTCAATCAAGTCTTGTTGTGATGACATGGCGAAAAATTTTTGAAGTCCTTTCGGAAATACGGTAACGAACACGTGGGCCATACAAAACGAATTTCGGATTACGGTTGTGCCATAATTTCAGTAAAGTTTATTAATAACGTGTGAACCATTTCAAATGAATTTTTGAACACATATAGCAGTTGGCCGATATACAATTTTATCATTTCAGCTGGATTGAAATGCACATTCTAAAAGACAAAAGGTTTAAATTTTTCTCAAAGAATAAAGCCATAAATGTACTCTTGCCATGCGAAGTGTGAAAACAACGGCTTAAATATGAAGGCAGAGACCATAGGCCAAGCAAATGTGAGGGTGTGGGGACAAAGTTCCCAGGTTGCCAGTTTATATAAGAAATAACTGGCCGCAAACGACCGTTTTATGTATGAATTCGCAATAGGCAATTTGATTGCAAATACCAATTTGACTACCTGACATCATAGCGCACAATCATGTGATCTGATGAAATGAAATCTTTCAGTTTAACGTTCCATGAGACTATAAGGAAGAAGAATGGTTAAAGGCAAGTGAATGATAATGAAAGAATCGTGGAATAAGAATGTTGGAAGGACTAGAGTATCCCAAGAAAACCCACGAACACAAGGTTGTCCACCACAGACTTACTTGGCAAGAGATCAAACCAGGGACCTCACACACCAGAGATAAGCATTCTACAGTGAGACACCATACTCCCTATGTGATATGATAACGATCATTGCAACTAAAACTGAAATTTTGAGTTGCATTGATGCAAATTGCTTTGTATCGAGGCTCTAATCTTAACTGTGATTTTCCATTGTAATTGTGATCTCTTGCTTATTGAATCATTCAACGGAAAATGAGCTTAATCTAAAAGAAGAGCTGCTCATAGGTTGAAGAGTCTGGAGGAACAGTGAGATTAATGGGAAAGAAGAAGTGATGGTGATGGATGAGGATTAGACGTTTTGCTTAATAGGTTGTATTTAGTCTGTGATAAGGATTTGGTGATAGATTGAGAAGGAATATTTATTTTAAAATCTGTCTATAAATATTTGAAAACAGAACAATATGTGACCAAACGGGTAAGTATGAATTAAGAAGAGAAGACATGCTTTTCTTTTTAATAAAGAATATTATATCCGTTGTTAGTTACACATTAACAACTAAGCTATTCTGACTGGAACATTATTTTTATTGAATTGGTAAAATGTTAATTAAGTTCTTGTTTAATTTTAATTTAATACTCTTGTAAATAATGCTTGAGGGTAGGAATCACTGCATTTACAGTAAAACAATGCGGTGGGGGTAGACGGGTGATGCGAAACTTGCAATAGTTTATCACAGGGTGTAGGATATAATATATATATTGACGCTTATCAGAGGGATTGCACATATTTTAAAAATATGGGTAGCACAATAAAATGATAACGAGGGTTACTTAAAAGAGAGCTTAATGTCCGTTTTTATTATAGAGGTAAAATAAGAGGAGTCCTATGAAAGAGGATCCGAACTACTGCTCGAGCTCGCATCCGAGGCACTTGCCAAGAAGAATCAAATCGAATTGCGCCTAAACAGCCACTCGGCTGTATTGCATTGGTAACCCTCTGTCTATCCTGAGTATACTTGTGTCTTGTTCATTCTAACTTTGATAGGCATTACTCGAGCAGACGGTTTACCAAATTTTCACACGTTTATTGCATTTTAAGGTTTCTTTTTGCGAAACATGCACTAAGTGACGAGTAGTACATAAACCACGTACCAACTTGTGCTAAATGGTCACTAAAAAGCAGGAATTCTATCTAACCGAATTAAGCAGGAGCGCAGCAGAGGGGCCAGAGCGGAACGAGAGGGTGCGTCCGTAGGGAGCAGGCGCGTCAGCGACAGGGGCATACGAATAAATGAGGATAGTGGAAAAATACATAAAATATCCTCAATGATTTTGACCTTCAAAAACATAATCGTACTTAATAATTCTTGGAGTATGTTTAGTACAAGGGGTCCAGAAGCACGTAAAAAACATAAAATTTACAGGAGAAATGAATGATACAAGTACTTAGACGTAACATAACGTAACTAAATCGAACCTAACCTAACATAAACTAACCTAAGCTAACCTGAACTAAATTAATATTAGTAGAAATAAGCGAAATGCTATCATTTTTTGGAAAATTATACAGGATCCCTACACTAATATAACATTTAGCTAGTTCTAACACCATCTGATTCGTTTGGGTTATGAAACAAACCCTTTTATGGTAGTATCAATACTATATTAACACTTATGGCACTATACCCGCACGCCGTACGTTGTTCGTGTTTTGTCCCACAGGACGGGCCTTTAATGTTATGTTATGGCTGTGGAGACGAGGTTTTTTTGGTATTTCAAATCCCATATGTTCTCTTAGTTCTTTCAACCCATGAAAGTAACATTAAACCCCCGTCCTGTGTGCCAAAACACAAACAACGTACGGCATACGGGTATAGTGCCGTAAGTGTTAATATAGTGTTGGTGCTTTCGTTAGTTTGGTTTTATTAATACTGGGTATACTACCATAAGGGGGTGTGTAGTAGTCTTTCAAAGGATGTACTTTTACCTTCTCGAAACTATAAATAGTTTTACAAAAATGTTTATTTATGGTATTTTATTAGCATGATCTTAATAATAATAATAATAATAATAATAATGATGCGAAGAAGGTGGAAATTAACGGCGGTAATGTTTTGTTCGTGTTAGCAGTGGATATAAGGGAAACATAGGATTTTACTATAAAGAATTGTGTGATGAAGAGTGTCATATTATAAAGTTTTCGCAACGTCATGGTATGTTGAAACCTAAAATCAACTGTGCGAAGTGTGGAAAAGAAGTAAAAATTCAAAACAGACGAATTTCTCCTCGCAGCGGGCAATTTGTACCCGGGAAACCAGTTAACCCATTTTGAAGGTACGAATTAGGCCTATGTTTAGCAGAAGGGGTCCAGCTCTTTTCTCTAAAAAATGTTACAAGTTTGGTAATTTATATTCACATTCGGTTAGTTTAGTTTATATAGCAAGCGACGAAAGGAGAATAACGAATGGATAGAGCTGAATGCAAAGGGAGAGGAACACGAACATAGGAAACTCAGTAGTCAAGAAAAACTACAGTAAATGCCAACTCCACCGTATAATTCTTGACGCATGAACCATTTGTTTACTACATTATACGTAAAATATTACTTGGATGATTTTTTAAGAAAGGTGTATTTCGAAGAGTTTCATTATAAAGCACGGTACCGGTATCGAAATCAATGTTTTGTTTTGCAATACGTCAAAACAGATATCCTAATGAATTCATAAAGATATGCACCTTCTGCAATAGGTTTAATGGCATAACTTCTGTTAACCCCTGCCAGCTTACAAAACACGCTAGCGTAAATTCTGTTCGATTTATCATGATAGAAGTAATCGTGATGGATATTAACCCAGATTAATAATTTCGGATTACAAATACATAGTTTTTATGATAATATTTTGTGGGAAATAATAGGAGTAGAGATTAATTAAGTAAGGTGGACTGGTCGGGAGAGCTGTTGGCCAGTGTGAACGATTTATCTTGATACGCCCTTGTAACTTTCAAACTAATGTAAAACACGCTGAAATTTTGTACCATGCAAAAATTTTATACCACTCGGTTAACAGTGTTGCCAACCCAACATTAAGTTGTATTTTTTTTTTTTCAAACGGCTGCGTCAGGTTATTACAAATTTCAAATCTGCATTCAAAATGAAAATTTATAATACTACACTTGTTATGTAGTGTTACAAACTGAGGACGCTACAGTATTACAAACATGGAAAACCAACAAATTTTGGAGGGTTCTACAAGAGTACTTACGTAAGTGACATGGACGGGGTAGCGTACAATAAAAGTATCTTACTAACGAGTACTACGGTCATCATATGACGTATTTCGAACAAGTAGAAACAAAACTACCCAACCGAATCTGATGTAACTCGGCTCTGCTGTGTTAGAAAATCGTGAAAAGTATATATTTTTTGCAGTTAATGTATACACGTCTTTTGTAGCACAATAATAATAATAATAATAATAATTTTTAAAAAAAGCAAAACACAGTCTTATCAGCTGTCAGAGCATCCAGAATGTAGCCCTTCTTGCGTGGATAATCACATTGTCACAGTAAGAGCAGTTATATCTTTTTGTGAAGAAAACTGGTCTATAGGTATCTATCTTCCCGTAGTATTTTGTAACTTCTTTTAATTATTGTGTGTGCTATAAGATATAGGATAAAAATATTTCATATAAGGGTACATCAAAATACAGGTACACGTAAGTCAGTTTCTCATATTTATATATATATGCTTTTCATTCTACATATTTTCAAAAATTTTAGTCTGATCGCTCGATATTTTCAATTAGCCACTAGTTGTGAAACATAAACTGGTTAATAGTTGTTAGTCTTGAGTAAAATGAGCCCAACTTTTACAGTGTTATGGTTTTAATAAAGTTATTTACGTAGAAAATCTGCATGAAGATAATTGAATACAAGTCTTATATTCATTGTGCCTTATTTGTTTTTTCAGGATCAAAATGTTAACGCTACTGAGCGAAGCTCACTTCTTGACGTTGAAAGATGATATAGCAATAAGAGACACAGATTTAGGAGCATTTAGGTAAGTTAAAATTAACAGCTATTTCATTAGATAATTGCTAATAGAAGTTCTAAAGAAATAAGTTAATCAAGCTATGATAGGAGAGGTACATTTTGAAATAGTAATTGTACTTGCTGTTAACACCTTTATATTCATATGTTAAGTAATCAATTATCGCTTACCTGTATACTTTGAATTGTAACTCTCATTAACATATTTATTTAGAGTGGCGCAGTGGTAGAGCGTTCACCTCTGGTGCATGGGGTCGCGGTTTCAAACCCTGCTCCCGCCAGGTGAACTTTGTTGTGGAGAAACACCGTGTGCGTGGGTTTCCTCGGGGTTCTCCCGTTTCCTCCCACTTTCTTTATTCCACCATTTCATTCATTTCTCATAATCACCGTCTCCTTTAGCCTAACCGGCAGAAGCGTGGGACGTAAATCTCAAAAATTTCATTTCATTTTATTTGTTTAGAAAAACGGCATTTGACCTCGATTACGTAAACTATTTTATGTTAATAATAACAATTAAAAATAGGAAAAGGTTTCACTGATGATTCCTCTCGTCAATCCCACAACCGTATATTGACACATTGCGGGGCGCCATCTTTCGGCTGGGTAACCCAGAGTGTTCTACGCGTTCTATTCTGATCTGCTAGACGTCCAGACGTAAACTTTATCGAACCGTGTAGCATATGGGGGGACTGCACTTGATTGCGAGCCGGGCTCAGCAACGACTGTCGTTCAGCCACACTAAGATTTACTGCGAATTTACCTCATTCATCATTTGTACGACAGTCTAGCTGTCAAAATAGCTGTTCGGAATGGTTCACAAGCTTTTAAGGTGAGTAAAGTATTTTTTAACACCGTGTTTAGCTTGTACGTCTTATGAACACCATTTTAGAAACACTACCACTTACTTTCACCTTCATATATATCAACATTGCACTAGATATGAAAGCTGTTATAACCCATCTGACAAGTAAATGCGTTTGTTTTGTGGCGGCGCAGCTGTGTGTTTATAGCTATTATTGGTTCAAAAAGATGTCGGGGAGTGGGGTGGATGAGTGCTTTTCTGCATTAGTTTATAGGGTGACCAGAACACAGGAGAACTAAAACTCAATATAGACAGTCCATTTGTTTGTTATGTCAGTCGAAAGAGTTTGGGTATCGTTGCAGCAATTGAAATTCACCATTGTGCTCCTCGAACCACTGCAACACAATGTTGACCTTGTGACAAGGAGCGTCGTCCTGCAGAAAGTTGAGCCTTGCTCAGCTGGAGATATGGCCAGCAAGAATGAGTGTGCGTGATAAGCAATGACCTGCCGATAGCTAGAAGCCGTCATGGTGCCCTTCACATGCACTACCAGGTCCATGGAATGATCATGTGAACATTTCCCAAATCATAATGGAGCCACAACCGGCCTGTCATCGTCCTACTGTGCATGTTTCGAGCATCTCGTTTACTTGCAAGACGACGGATTCTGACGCGGCCATTGATTTGATGAAGGCAGTATACAGTCTTTTTCCCACCTTGGGAACTACGGGAGCTCGACAATTCACGCTGTTTCCGAAATGCGTGTTCCCAGCGGTCTGGCCTCTGTCAAACTGGATATAGCGCTGGCCTTGCCCATTCTACATACAAGCGTCATACTGAGTGATCGAGTGAGTTCTCTCTTCCCGTCTGGCGAGCAGTTCTGCTGTGACTTGTGTTTCTTACGTCAGCCCAACCTCTTCGTTCGAAAAGTAGCGAGTGATCATAATGTTTTGAATGATCAGTGTGTGTTTTGAGGTATTCAGGACTTCCGACAAAATGTCAGCAAGGATTATTAATGTTAGATGCAAATGCATATGAGATTAAATTACTGGACTTTTTAAAATTCATTAACAGGTATCATGAGAAAAAAGATGTTGGAGATTCTCCATATACTGAAGGAAAGAAATCCTATGCAGGTAAAAGGGGAGGAGTATGGAGTCCAAATAACAAACGGCCAGGAAGATTGAAAGAAGGCATCAAAGAGCTGGAGGTAAGTATTTCTCTTCTCTCTCTTTCTCTCTATGCTCTATACTCGTGTTATATTTCCTTCTTTGTTATTCTTTTTTTTTCTGTTTCATATTTCCCATAAATCATTTTAGAATAATAAATATGTTTCATAATGCTTCCTTTATTTATGTGTTTGAACGTTTTTGGAGATAAATTGTCTTTGGGTAGGAAAGGCTAACAATCGATAGTTTCGATTTCGATGTCTACGCCGTTTTGGTAGTAATCTGTGTTGCTGCACTGAACAAAAGGAATATGGTGTAAAAGCAAGGATTTTCCAAATCTCTTCTTGAGATTTTAAAAACATTAATGTTCATCGGACCAATTGAGGACTGATTGTGGTCTCTATTTAAGGTTTAAGTATGGTAGTGCTGCTTACCTTGTAATTGGATTGTTTGTTAAATGAAATAAGAAAGAAGATGCCAAAACAGAGCGAGAACTTATTGACCACATGGAAATCTTTGGCGGTTGTGATGTTGTTTGCGGTATAAGCTGGAGTATAGCATATAGCAGCTCAGGTAAAACTAATTATTCATAAGCATGCACAGATCCGTTGGGACGTTGAAGTGAACATCGATTAGGCGAGTTGGCTGAAGGGATAACGTTGTGAAGGGATTCTGTGATGGAAAATGTTATGTCTTCGTACTATCGTCATGTCATCAGATAAGCAAACTATCAAAAAAATAACATTATTAAGAGTAACTTTAGAAAGAATTCGTAGATCTGACTGCCTAGTTAAGTTAAATATTCGTATTACAGTATATCGTTAAGATTCATTTGAAATACGTTTAGCTTCACGTTGCACAAGGTATGCTACAGCATGACTGAGTAAATCTATTCCAATGGGAGGAATTTCTTGCCTTGACTACCTGCATCGCGCCGGACCCCGTAATCATCGTGCTTAACGCACTGTCGTCTATCTCTCCTTATCGGTGTGAAATACAGCTGGTTGTGTTGTAAATAATTTACGTTAGTAGATTAAGAAGTTTCCTCTATTGTCTGCATGTATTCATGTAAGTGTAATTCTACAAGTCTTGGTCTCTTCTTCTGTGGGTTCAGTTGTTATTCAAGAATATTTCACGTCCAAATGTCTTTATAGTCATTGCAACTTCACAACAAATGTATGATATCCGCTCGGGTTTTGTAAACAATGATCGTCTCTTTCGTTAACATACATATACATAACATACATACATACATACATCAGTTTATATTTTTGTCCACGTTAATAAATTGACACTTACGAACATCCAGAGCTTAATTTTCGTAGTAATATCTTGTGAAGATCAATAAACTCTAGTCTCAGTCGTTCGGTTGGGTACTGCGTTGGCTGCCTATAGTAAAGTTTCACTTCGAACCTAACATTGAATTGTAAGTTTTAAGGAATAAACAGGAATGTTATACATGAACGGAAATAACTGTTTCGGTGCTTTCAGGTGTGTCTTCAATTTAAAATAGTAGTAGAGTGTTGTTGGTATTGCGCTGTCTTGGAACAGAGACTATTTACTCAGTATATTGATGTTCTCTGTTCGTATTCTCGTTCCGGTGACACCTGAGCCAGATTGTGAATTATTCTCACTTCCAGGTTCCGACACGCGCGTCGGTGGGACATAATAATTAACCCTGTTTAACATTGAAGATGGATGTAATGTTATATGTAAAAGTATAAGGTCTTTTATGGTGACTAACACGATTATATGTAAACTTCGTTGTAAGTATTTTAGGCAGCGAAATGTAACTACGAATTCGTGTGCAACAAACTCTTAGCGATTATTTCAAAACTAAATCTTCAGTGAATAACCAATCATTAAAGCCAAACATCACTATACCTCCAGTGAATAACCATTAAACTAAAGGAAGAAATGTATCCGTTGAAAATCTGTTAAAATGTTGGACTAAGATTTAACCGAGCGAAACATTATATTTTATATTATACAAGTTTATATTAAACTCCGTAACTGTAATTGATTTTTTTATTAATTCTTTCGTTCTAATTCTTGCAAATATTTGTGTTAAATTTGCTGTGATACTTACATGCTGTGATAAAGAATATTGGGTTGTTAGACAATAAATGTACACTTTAAGGAATGTTGCTTATATCATTTAATGTTTGAATACCAGCTTAAGGTAAGAAGGTAATCAAAATGAGTATTACGCTAATTGACTGTCTTCTTCGAAGTACTGTTTTGAGATTTTCTTCATTCAAGTATTTGTTTTTTTTTTTCTCTTTTCCTCTTCTACCCACGCTACATCATCTGGGGACAAGATCTTGGTTCTGACCTTCCTTTTTTTAATCAATAGTACTGCAACTGCAATGCCACAAATGATATTTTCACTCTGCTGTGGATAGCTTACTTACCCCCTGTGTGGGCTTTGGGCTCTTCTACAATCTTCCTACATTCCTTTCTGTTTTAAATCTTATCTTGTAATCCTATCACTTTCATGGTCTTTAAATCCCTCCGCCCATCTTAATATAGGTCATCCTCTTTTTCTTCCCATATAAAGTCTGCATTTACACAATTCGTTGAGCATTGTCCTCCTTCCTTCATGACTTCCTCCTTTCCTCATGACTTAGCTGTATTCGCTATGCTTTGATGAATTTAAACATGTCTTCTTTCTTAACTAATATGTCGAGTGCATCGTGTGTTATTTTCCATCTTCCTTCACCGGTTCATAGAGTGTTCTTAGTATTTTTCGTTCAAACGTCCTTAATTTTTTTTTTTTTTTTTTTTTTTTTTTTTTTTTTTTTTTTTTTGTCGTTAATACCCACGATTGTTACCCATATGTCACTGCTGGCTAACCAATGTTTTGGTTATTTGTTTACTTCTGAATAATTTTGTGTTGGCATAATAGCTTTATTTCCTAACTGTATTCTATCCTGGATACAGGTGCTTATTCGATTACTTCGGTCTCTGAAAATCTGTAACTTGAAAAGAAGTTATACTGATTTACAGAAATATCAATGCAAATTATGATAGAGAACATTGTATGTTATTGGGTGAGTGAAATAAGGAATGAACAATTTTCTGTTACCGTATCCTTAACCCTTTTAACGAATATGTTTCATATGCTGTATCATAAATCACCATCGTTTTCGGTATTTGAGCTGTGCAGCTTATGCAGAAATATATATATATATATAAATGAACCTTATATCTTCCCCCTTCTTTCATTTTCCTCCCCATATTCAGAAAGATTTTGGTATGTGCTTGGTTCTGCTCCAAACGAATGTTGCTTTTGGTGACAGTGCGTGTATTTTTGAGTAGTTTGTGTTATGTATAGAAGCGAAAGATAATTGTGTGGGTTATTTTTGAATGCTTTGCGTGGAAATACCAGAAGATTGTGTTCTTAGTTCGATCGTTTGATAAATGTCTCTTCGAAAGAAATTGTGACGAAGGAAATAGTTTTTCCTTCGTACCCGATGAAGATATCGCTATAAAATTTCGCACACACACATCACCTATACCGCATTTTTTTAAAAGGGAAATTATATTCATGTAGTCCTAGCTGGAGCTGCTCCAGAGGGTATATAATTTCCCCCAGAAGGGATTTTTTTGGAGAAAAATTCCTGAGTTATTTATTTCCACATATATAGTATCATTTGAAAGTTTGTTTCATTCTGAAGAAAATTACATACGAACCATATTTCTCATATGAATAGTGCTGAAACGTTAGCTGAGCAACTAAAAGTCTAAAATTTCCTTTAAAAAGCCACATGTTAAAAGGATTAACTTGAAATTATAGTATAGTCGATTAGAAATCGAAATATCCTTCTCATAGTGAATGTCGCTGGCTCATATACTAACATTCTGCTAATCACTTGAGGACATATATGTTCAAAGAAATCTTGCAATTATCTTGTCTTGGTGATTTTTTTTTAAATTTATTATTTGAAATGATACTTGTTCGCAAGAATTAGTGAGATATGAAACTATTCTAAATAATTTGTCTTTGCAGGAGCTGCTTACACATTATAAGGTTCTACATTGTCGCTGGCGGACAAACAGCGTCCTCCAAATAATTTTTAACTCAGGAATGCTTGTAAATATATTCATAGATATATTTACTGGAGATGTTATTAAAATAGTTTTTGACAAGTATTTAATTGGAAAATTGTTATCAGATTATGTTACAGATGGTAAGTATATCCAACATGTTTATATAAAATTTGTGCTGCTCTCTAATTTTTTCTAAGCCGTTTAGTTGAAATAAAAATTCTTTCTACTTGGTGGGAAGCCATAAGAGTTGTAATTGTTTTTGAGTACAGCATCCCGTTCTGCAGCGAGGCTATATGGAACGTGGACCTACTGATAAACATGGAATCTGAACCACGTGAGTTCCCGCCAGGGCCATAAGAGTTCTGAATGAGCGGGAACAGTAAAAAATAGTCATTACACCCGAATTTGATACTGAACTCAGGGCCTTTACTACAAAATATAGACTTCTCTTCTGGTCGCTTTATTTGATCCTGAACACGAGAATACAATTTCTGAAACGTTGCACATTTCTGACTTCGTTTCGTTGGTGACTTTGGGAAACTTACTCAGTTTGTATAGAATTCAGTTGAGCAATGAATTGTCCAAACGAAAATTATCTAGCAAACTGTATGTATTATGTAAACTATTTCTATACTATGCAAACCATCATGTATCATCTAAACTATTAAAGTTTTGTTTTTTATTAAACATGCATCTAATTTCGCATTAGTTGGATTAAACTCTCACTAAATGAGTAGTCAGTTGTTTATAATTGTAGAAACTGATATGTGTTTAAGAAATATCTCAAAACTCATTGAACTTTTGTAATACTTGCTTATTAGTTTATGGAAACTATTTCATTTACATCTTAACAGTTGATTGCATATATTACATTTAATTAAGTATATTACTTTTCCTTCGTATTTGTATTAGCTGACGAAGTAAAATAATACATATCACAATATTGAGAGCGGTGATTATATTCAATAAGAAAAAGCGAAAAGGCTATTACTCACCGCAAAAAAATATGTAGCAGAATATTCTTCTACATGCAACAGGTAGCGCTTTCGGAACATGCTACTTCCTTCATCAGCCTGTGGTAGACTTCAAAAAGGATAATAAGCATGAAGGATGGTTATAAATGGTTAAAAGGTTAGGATATGTAAAAAACGAATCTTCTGCCAAACATTAAAACACACGGGAATAGAAACTCGCTGATATTGTACACTGCTACATATTTTTTGCGGTGAGTAATAACCTTTCTGCTTTTTCTCATTAAAATAATAGTTTCTCAGAGGTTGAGTTTCAGTCCCTTATTAGATAGGGTAGTATAATAACTACTCATAATGTCTTAATCCAATGGCGAAAAGATTAATTCCTTTTAATATCTTGAAGCCGTTTTTATGTCTCCAAGTGTATATCAAACTGAAAATTACATAGAATTTGCGTTTCTTTATTTCACTGTTTATTGCGGGGGCCGCGGTGGCTCTGTGTAGAGCGTTCACCTCTGGTGCATGGGTCCCTGGTTCGATCCCAGCTCGCGCCAAGTGAACTTCGTGGTGGACAAACACCGTGTGCGTGGGTTTCTTCGGGGTTTTCTCGTTTCCTCCCACTTTCTTCATTCCACCATTTCATTCATTATTTCATCATCACCGCCTCTTTTAACCTACCCGGCATAACCGTGGGAGATAGATTTCATTTCATTTCACTGTTTACTTCTAAGTGGAATAATTTTTCAAATTTAAAATAGAAATTGAAATCTCAATATTCTGTGGGCGTACAGATTAAAATAATGCAAGAACTGAAACTGAATTAATTTCCATATGTGAAAAGTCTACCATTTAATCCATGCGACAAATTGGGAACACAGTTTATATATCTTTTGTGTTACTATACTGTTCATAATCAGGAACGGATTGAAGAATAAACAATTATTTATTATTACCAGCGACTTATTCCATTTTTCTATACATATATGTTTTGGAACAAGGTAGAAAGAGCTTGTAATAAGTAAAATAATAGGTGGGGCTGTAGTGAATTCTTACTTTTGATTGCAGAGTCCAAAGAAAAAGTTTTGTTTTTAGTTGTGACAAGGAAAGTAATACTTCATATTAGATCTCACAGAAAACTGCATGTAACATAAACATAGGTCAGATGTTTCGAACATCAAAATATATATGTAAAACACGTATATAAGAAGGTGTCGTATTGATGTATCACTGATTATTCAGATTATACTATAATAAGGAGAGAGGAGATAGTCCAGTTTAAATCTGTATCTCTTTAATTGATAATGTATATTAGTTAATGCCTTTAATGCATGTACTGACAATATTTACGGAAGAAAGTTACAAGAATTTGAAAGCATCCTAACTCGAATGATCAAATCGTGCTCAAATGCAAGGAGGAAGGAAATAATAGAATTTTTCCGTTTCTTGAGTTAAATAGTTAAGTCAGAAGCTTTCATAAAGTATACTTTAGAGATAATTACAAGTAGAAACAAATCTCTAAATTTGAATCTATATACATTATTAGTTAGAAAGATATTGTATTGTGTTGAAATGTTTCTTTTGATACTACATGTCGCTTATACAGCGTTGTTTTTACCTACTCCATAAAGCACCAAAGCTTATTTTACAGAAAAAGTGGGAAATTTGACAAAAATAAAAACATCGCTGATACGTAAGATGCAATATTCTTATTACTTCATAGCGAATCGATTTCCTGTGGTCCCAGGCAGATCTACTTGGCCTAGTGTTGATGCGAGTTTATGACAGTGACTGGTCTATGCTCCATTCTACTTGAAGCTGTTGTAATTTTGCAATGGTATTTTGGACATTTTTTCTTGTTACTGATATCTGGAGATCGTTCCGCATGTGCTCTATAATATTCAGGTCAGTGCTTTCCTGAATCAGTCAAGGAGTGAAGTATGGTGGGATCGGAACCATACCTGTACATATTTTATGCTTCGGATCGTTATCCTGCTGATAAATATACCCACGACCGTGAGAACCTCTTGCATAAGACAGCATGACATTTTACAAGTTGTTAACGTAAACGTGAGATCCATCGTTCTCTGAATCTGGTGAGGCTTTCTTATACCATGAGTTGAGAATGCTCCCCGGCCGTTAGTTTTCCTTCGCCATGTTTCGTGGTCGGTCGCGATGTGATGTTTAATATCGATAGCTTAGAAGCTAGTTGCTGAATCCATTTTGATACCATCGTTCCCGAACACGAAGAACTCATATTTGTCTGTCTAAATAACATCAGGCGATTGTTGAACCGTCCACCCAAGATGTGCTTTATCGCGTGTGACTCGAACCGTACATTTGCCGCAGAAATGTAAGGTTGCGTGGCTGCGCATCGCGTCATTATTCCTGGATTGCAGGCAGCGACGGATGGTAGACGGTCTGTATGGATGATAAAGGGCCTCCAAGAATCAATATTTACTTGGTGATTTCGGGTGCTGTGAGACGAGGGTCGCATCTGGGTGTTACGATCGATCAGCATAATCAGTGCAGCGTAAACGGCCGCTTCATATTTATTCACATATCCGTCCTGCAGTTTCCACTTCTTTAGAAACTCAGTAACCATTCTTTTGAAAACGCCAAACTGCTGAGCAGACTTGAGATGTGTCATCCCTCGTTTTGGATCTTCTGTAGTGGCTCCTTTTACCTCTCATTAAGGTTTGGAACTCTGTCTTAACCGTGTCATTGAAATAAGAAAAACAACATTTAAAACTTTTCTTTAAAACACGAGAAAAGCGCGAGAACTAAAGAAAATACCAGTAACAGTCCAGCGCAATTATGCACGAAATCAAAAGAAATTCGAAAACACTCAAGTTTTCTTAATCCATTCGCAACCTTCTTTTTTCCCGGTGGGGGGCACTCGGTCGAAAAAGTGGAAATGTTTTTTTCAGGCCAGCCATCCTGAATGAGGTTTTCCTTATTCACACGAGGCAAATGCCGGGGTGGTACATAATTTATAGGTCCCAGGTTGCTTCCTTCCTTCCTCAATCATTTCTTGCTTCCTTTCCCTGGATAGTGTGCTCGCCGAGGGACGTCATCCATCATACGTGACGGGCTAAATGACCACAGATGCCGAAAACCCAGAAATCTAAATCCTAAATCGCAACCTTTTTTGTAATGAAATGCACGTAGATGTTATTATTCTTTTTTTTCTTTTTTTTTTTAAGCGCGAACGGTGCACATTATTAAAATTAGTTACACCCTAAAAACTGAATGTAATAACTTAAGCATTATGAAATATTGGATAAATAATAAAGAAAATATTGCATGTTAAATGATAACATTTATATTTGCCCTCAATTTTCTATTTATTTATTTATTTATTATCTGTTGTTTTATCTAGTTATTACATGTCTCAAGTACATCTTTAGACATTTTTGCATTTAACATGTCCTAATTTTTATGTATTTACGCCTGAAGAAATGAATTCGATATCCCTCCTTTTCCTTTTGAAATACTTTATTACTTGAATAAATTGTAAACTTATTTATAAATCTAATTCGAAAAGATTATCGTCTAATATCTTTTTCCTTTCTTTTCTTTAGTTATTTTTACAGATTCCCATTTGTTGTGTTCATATAACGATAATCAAGTTACGTTTGTTCACTTGACAAAACCAGTGCCGAAGCGAAGCTTCTTGCAGAAATTGAGTCGTTTAGATCCAAAAATGCAAGTTCTGGAGTTGGCTGGTCCAACTGGAAGAAGATTGGAAAGGCGAATGTCGTGCAATGCAACTGGTGATTTGGTATGTAGTTAGTAATTTAATGCCTTTACACATTAACTACATAATAGTAATGTTGCAACGATGCTTAAATTAAAGATAAAATGAAAGATCGGTGATAATATTTCGAGCTTTGTTATTATGCTAAATATATTCATTTGTATAACGTACAGTAGTACAGCATTCAGTTCAATTGAAAAGAATTACTGATTCGATCCCAACCATGTGAGCTTGGGGTGGGCAATGCAGTGTCTGTGGAGTTTCTCTGACTTGTCACGTTTCCTGACACGATCTTCATTCCGGCTCTTTAAATCATTTCAAGTTGAGACGTTAAAGATAAAGATTACGTTTTATTGTGTGTGTTTATTCTACACTTAGTCTGAAGGCAATTTAACCTCACTAGGGGTTACGTTTGTTCGTGCTTACTGCTTAATGTCTCCAAATCTTCAAAATAAACTGGATACTCACTATATATATGTCCCGTGTATTCTTCATGCGTATGGCCAGAAATATTACGAAAAAAATCGTTGCTGTATACATTTGTTATCTTGAAAATTCGTATAATATCGAGATTGAGTCAATTTTGGCCGGATCTTGACAGTTCGTGTAGTTTTGCAAATCGCAAATTGCTTCCTTTATCTGTCTATGATACCTTTTATTACTACGATTATTAGATTTCCAAACTATGCTATTCATTAGTGTCGGAAGTCGTTTAACGGCTATGTTCGTCCATCCGTTCTGTCGATGGGTATTAGATCATAAAGATAACAGGGTTCCTACTGGTCAGGGAAATCAGGGAAGTCAGGGAAAATGGTGCAGGTAAGGGAAACTCAGGGAAAAAGACTGGAAATCAGGGGAAGTCAGGAAAAATTTATAAAATATAGTTCTTCTAACATTAGTTGTACACCAATTTCAGCTTAGCCAACTACAAATGGTGATCAGAAAAATGGAAACACCTGAACGAAATTGCAACTTACCAGATTAATATGGTGTCGGGCCACCTTTCGCCTTTAGAACAGCCTTGATGCGACGTGGGATGAAGGCATAGAGGTCGTGAATGGTAGCAAGTGGAATTTTACACCATTCCTCGTGCAGGGCATCGGCCAGTTCTGTGAGAGAGGATGGAAGTGGAAATCGTCGCCGGAGTCGTGTTTCCAAGACGGACCATAGATGTTCAATTATGTTGAGATCTGGGGATTGGGTGGGCCAGAGGAGGTGTTGAACTTCATCCCGATGTTCCTCAACCCACGCTGCAACAACGCCAGCTGTGTGAATGGGTGCATTATCAGCCTTGGAAGATGGCGTCATTGTCCGGGAACAACATCCGGACATAGGATGCAAGTGGTCTCCTAAAATTGCGGCGAAAGCGTTATGGTCCCTGATGAGCGGTTTGGCCCGTGCAACACGACCCCGTAAGTTCATGTCATGTAATTCGCGGCGGACTGTGATTGTCGAAACAGGGTGGGGGAGGTGCTGATTGAGTTCCTCCGTCACTTGCTCCGCAGTGGCACGACGGTTCTGCGTGACAATGCGCTTTAATACCCGGCGTGACCTGTCACTCATGATTTTCTTCCGCCCACTGTTCCGCTTCCCCGATGTGGTTTTCCCGTGTGTTGTGTAGGCCGTCATCACCTTCGACACTGTCCCACGCGACACACCTGACACAGTAGCCACTGCCGTCACACTCACTCCACATAATCGCGCACCAACAATTTGCCCTCTTTGAAAATCTGAGAGGTCTCCCATTTTACACTACCTCCGTCTGCTGCAGCCACTGAACACTGCTGTTCCACTGCGCCTGACGTAGTATGCAGGCCGACCTAACACACCACCACCAGCGGTCCGGCACTGCGGGCGCCACGACCCCACTGCCAATCCATACATCTGACGTGTTGCCAACTACAGATGTTTCCATTTTTCTGATCACCATCTGTATTAATGATCATATTTGGTCTAGGAATTAATTCGTGCGGTTGGTACGCACACATTGAAGCTGTAGTACAAACACAAAATACATAAATACCTTAAGAAAAATATTGTCCATCGCTAGCCACCACTTTCGCCCATCTGTCAGGCAATGTACGGATTCCGTGGCGAAAGAAGTCCTCATCCTTGGAAGCGATCCAGTCAGAGACCCATGTTTCGATATCTTCTGAAGAAGTAAACCGCTGTCCAATCAAATCGTTGTTCATGCAATCGAACAAGTAGTAGTCCGAAGGAGCAACGTCTGGTGAATACGGCGGGTGGGGTAAAACTTCCCATCCGACATTTTCTAAATAGGTTTTGACCAGTTTTGCGACATGTGGGCGAGCGTTATCATGTTGAACAATAAGTTTATCATGTCTGTTCTCCCATTTTGGTCGTGTTCTGGCCAGAGCTTGCTTCAAACGCATTAATTGTCGTCGATAACGTTCTCCATTCATAGTTTCACCCGGTTGCAGCAGCTCATAGTACACCACACCTTTCATATCCCACCATATGCACAGCATAACCTTTGCACAGTGAATATCTCGTTTTGGTTGTGATGGACCTGGTTCACCTGGTTTCACCCAGGCCTTTTTTCGTTTAGGGTTCTCGTAATGGATCCACTTCTCATCACCCGTAATAATTCGATGCAGAAACCCCTTTCTGCTCTGTCGTTGAAGCAGCAATTCGCAAATGGTTTTTCGTCTTTCAACGTCTCTGTCTTTCAATTCATGTGGAACCCAATGTGACATCTTTTGAATCATTCCCATGGCTTTCAAGCGTTTGGAGACTGTTGTTTGATCAACGCCTAATGCTGCTGCAAGTTGTTCCTGCGTTTGACACGAATCCTGCTCGAGCAATGCTGTCAATTCTTCGTCTTGAAATTTTTTTGGCTGTCCAGCTCGCTCTTGGTCTGCCAAGCCGAAATCACCACTTCTAAACCGTGCAAACCACTTCTGACACGTTCGCTCAGCTAGAGCATGGTCACCATACACTTCCACCAAAATACGATGACTTTCAGTCGCACTTTTCTGCATGTTAAAGTAATGCAGCAGGACACCCCGCAAAAACACTTTATCAGGCACAAATTGCGCCATGTTCACTTAACTTCAAACTGGTGTTGTTGACGCTTTAATCCACTGCCCTATACTACGAACGATACGCGATGACAGGGGTTTGCAACACATGTGTGGATACACGGAACTGTGGGACGCTCCGTTCGTTGCGCCATCTCTTGTCCACCCGCACGAATTAATTCCTAGACCAAATAGTATGGGACGTTGCTTAGATTTTTATGGAAGGTAAGTGGAATGTACGTATGAGCAATTGATTACTATTTGTCTCTATAGAATAAATGTTGTCATATATAAATATTCACGGCTATTAATTCCTTATTTATATATCAACGTCATCCGACCCCTGTCATGAAGTCAGGGAATTTCCTGCCAAAGGTCAGGGAAAGTCAGGGAAATAGATTTCTCCAGATCAGTAGGAACCCTAGATAAGACATCGAAAATGAAATGAAATGAAATCTTTGAATTTTACGTCCCACGGTTATGCCGATTAGGCTAAAGGAGACGGTGATGATGAGAAATTAATGAAATGGTGGAATGAAGAAAGTGGGAGGAAACGGGAGAACCCCGAGAAAACCCACGCACACGGTGTTTGTCCACCACAAAGTTCACTTGGCGGGAGCAGGGTTTGAATCCGGGACCCCAAGCACCAGAGGTGAACGCTCTACTACTGTGCCACCGCGGCCCCCATAAGACATCGAAAAGCTGTTTCTTTCTTTTTTCTTTTTTTTTTTTTTTTTAATTCCATAAGTTTTCTTTTTCAATTCATTCACCGTCTCAAAAGTAGATTCCATCTTCCGTTAACCCTCTATTCGAACCGGAAGTGATTAAAATAGGACAAAAACGCCGTAGAATAAAAACGGTAATAGATAACGACAAGCAGTCTTTTGCAATCGATTCAGCGTCTCAAGAGAACATATCACCACCATCAGCAACACTACCGGAACCAAAAGTAATTGAAATTCATTACTAGAGCAAAAACGGTAGAAGTTACCGAGTTTTTGCAGTCCATTCAACGTTAGAAGAATAGGCTCCCTATTCAGACTGGAAGCAGTAGTAATCACCATTTCCGTTTTCAACACTGATCCCCATGGAACAGAAACTATAAAAGGAACAAACAATTTTCTGTAATCGATTCAGCGTCTTAAGAGAAAACACCACCACCATCCGCAACACTGTACTGAAACCGAAGGTGTTTGAAATTTATTATTACATCTGTTTTCAATGCTGATTTTTATAGCGCAAAAACTGTAAGAGATATCGAAAAACTTTTTTTTTTCTTTTTCAATCAATTCAGCGTCGCAAGAATAGGGTTCATCTCCTTCGTTTACCCTCTATTCAGACCGGAAGTGGTATGAATCAACCATTTACATTTTCATTGTTGATCACCATAGACTAGAAGAGTAATAGATAGCGACTAACTGTTTTTAACAATCGACTCAGCGCTGTCAAAAGAACATACCATCACCACCTGCAACATTATGCCAAAATCGGAAGTGGTTGTAGTTTACTAGTACTTCTGTACTTATAAAGCGAAGATGGTAAGAGATTTCGATTTTTTTTGACAGATTTACCGTTTCAAGAACTAATTTTGTCTCACGTTCTATCTTCGATCTTATTCCTCTATTGCAGTCTGTGATTATAGATGTGCTGCTTCAAGTTTGAGTATAAAATTCACATAGTTCTCGAGTCTACCGTTGTTTCACACTGTGAAACGAAACCACCACCACCTCCTCCTCCTCCTCCTCCTTCTTCTTCTTCTTCTTCATCATCATCATCTTCTTCTTCTTCTTCTTCTTATTATTATTATTATTATTATTGTTATTTTTACGTCCCACGGTTATGCCGGTTAGGCTAAAGGAGACGGTGATAATGAGAAATGAATGAAATGGTGGAATGAAGAAAGTGGGAGAAAACGGGAGAACCCCGAGAAAACCCACGCACACGGTGTTTGTCCACCACAAAGTTCACTTTGAATATTTAGCGAGTAAACGATAAAAATTGTGCTGTGTTGTGTGCAATGCTTTACACTTCATAAATATTATATATCATTAATACCGGTCCAAGTAACATGTGATGAGCCAGTCAACGTAAATATATAAATAATTATTTACCAGTGATGTGTGTTGCCCATATTCTAAAGAAAATAGTTTAAGAAAAACAGGTTTGAGTCAAAAATAACTCGATAGTGGCGTTTTGTGGAATCCAAATGATCTTGGTGCTCCGCGGGTTAAGAAACTTATTTATTCCAGATATAATATTGACACTTAAATATATTAATTTTATTAAAAACGCAAGTATAGTACGTATTTACATTTTGAATAATTTACTTACTACTACTGTATTATTGTGTTCTACATTTTGCTTTAGGAAGTGTTGCATTTTAAGGTACCTTATTTATTGTCTGTATCTGAAATGTTGATGTATATGAAATTTTCATTCATAGGTATTAATTTGGTGGCGCTGTACAAGAGATGAGGTATATCCATGGAGTCCTTTAGTGAAGGATCAAGATAGAGCAAATGTTCATGTTTATGGATTAAGTGGGTAAATACAATACTGATTTTTCGTTACTTGTTGATGAATGGTTTTTTATTTAATTAATTTGTTTAATAGTTCATTTACCGTATGTCTGGTTGGCTGATTAATGCCAAACTATTAAACTTCTAAAGTTAGAAACTTGAAGTTTAGAGAGTACATAGAACTTGTGACGTAAAGTGGCACTAAGGAAAGATTTTTAAGGAAGTATTGTAAGAATGCGAACTCTTCTTACTGTTTAGCATTCATGTCTGTCTGTGATACTAAATTCGAATTGGCTAAAATGTTGTAGGTTCACCTCCGATTAGCTAATTCACATTATTCTAGAAATGTGTGCTTGATTGTACATAGCAACTGCTGTCACAGTCCATTGGTGCGAACTCTTGACAGGTCTAACAGCCATTAAATGTATTGTTCTACCGTTACCATGGCAACAAGAGTTAGTCATTCATCAACGATTCTTTGAATGAGAATTCCTGAAATGCAAGCAAGAATATACATTTCGCTGTTTTGATAGTGGCACAACCCGCTTGTGTGAAATTCGAGATTGCAATTATTATTTCGAAGAAATAAAATGGAAATGGCAATTATCACTGGTATAAAATGATATCCATATATCGTAATCCGTTAAAAGTTACAGACGTAAAATTCCGTATTTAGACTTCTCATTTAAAATAATTATAGTTTCAGCATTTTTGGTACTTAATCTAGGAGGGTGGGGATGGTTTATTAAGGTGCTCGTATGCGAGGTGTGTGAATTTCTTGCGAGAATTCGAGTTTAGAGGAATCTGATATGAAAGACCAAAAAGGAACAAAAATAATATTGCCGCTATTATACGTCGGAGCATTTGCTAGTTTTCACCATAGGATGAAAAATAGAGCACTCTTTTTTTCCCCATCATGTATAGTAACAGAAATAACAAGTCAAAATAAAATATTATATTTTTTTTTTAAAGTTTTGTTTCGCAGTTCCGTTTCTGATTCTGTCTTTCGGATTCTAAATATTAATTGTGCTCAAAATTCCAGGACTTCTTTTTTCAAATAGTTTTGAATCTTGAGTCTTACAGTCGTAAAACTAGAGAAAGGTCACTGAATTTGAATTTGTGTCTCAAACATGTCTTATATATTTTTTGGTATACAAATATTTTACGTAGTAATCCAGCAGTGTGAAACAGAATATGATTTAGGATACTCCTTAATTCAAGAGATACTATTTTTAATTTTATTTTTGTCAGTGTTTATTTACTGTCTATCTGGGTACTTCACAACTAATGTGCTGCATTAAAATGTTGTTTCTTTAATTATATTTAATAGAATACAAAAGGATAAACGACAATAGAGATTTGTATTTAGAAAGCTTAAGGAAAAAAAGCTATTTTAATATTGAGATAGTCATATTAAAAAAAATTTGTATAAGCTATGTACGTGTTTGCTTGTATGCTTCCATACCGCTTGCATTAAAGTCGAGAGAGACGTTTAAAAGTAGATAGTACATAATCCTTCAGGTGGAGGCTTTGTTAATGTAAAAGTTTAGAAGAAAATCGAGTTCGCGTACCGAACTTTGAATGTAAGTCAATAATATTACCCACATTTGTTTGTAGAGTGTACAGAAACTCATCGAACACTCATATTTTCAAGATTCATATAGATGTAAAAATCAATTGTGATAAAAGTTTTTTTTCTTTTTTCTTTTTAACTTGACCTTAAAATCTGTATCTCGTACACAGGGTGACAATAAAAAATCCTTCAACTTATCTGTCTGAGGAGTGTCGGTGTTTCGAAAGTGCCGGATTTTGGATTATTATATTCTATATACTGTATGTATTTAATAGAAAATGACTACATTGTTCGTTTTTGGGGGTATAGAGCAGGAAATAAATGATAAAATGAGGAGGAATGCTTGTTAGTAGATACAAGCAAGACTCAACAACTGATTACCGATTATAGCGCCATGTAAACGTAAATGGCTCCTCCAGAAAACAGTGACGGTAAATTTGAAAATGCGCTCCTATATACGTGCGGAAATCTGAAGACCAGATTATCAATGGCCGAATCTTTTTGTGTCAACCTGTATACATGCATGTAGCTACTTTTATTCTAATAGATGGCGTAATGGAATTCTTTGGCGATTTATTATGTTAACTGTGTGTATTTTGTCTGTATTTTTTCAGATCCAAAGCAGAATTGGTATGCTATTATCGAACAGAATTTGATCCTGTGTGTGTTGCATTTAGTCAAGTGCAATCTAACGTAATCCATACAGTAGAACAGAAGGTCTCAAGGAAGGTAAGAACATACAACGACCAGTGAGTCATAAGTCCTGCAATATTTCGACAACCCAAAGCAAGCGCGTTTATGTGCCGTGATTGGACCGTATGTATAAGGTCAAACTGGCCCAAGAGGTAGTATGGCAAAAAGACTATTTAACACGGAAGCCGTCTCTCCGTCAGTTTTTAGTAGCGGTGTCAATCGATTGTTCAACGTTGTTTTTGACACGTGAACTTTGAGTTCGAAATCGCGTATAACGCTGAGGCAGCAACCGAAAACATTTGTCACGCGAAAAGGAAAAGTACAATTACCACAGCACAGCAACTCGCTGATTCCAGAAATTTCGTGCGGCTTGTAAAAGTGTCGAAGATCAGCCAAAGGTTGACCATCCTGGAGTAACAGTTTCTGAAGACATACAGCACAGCATTGAGGAAAATCCATCCATTAGCACTGACAATTGACAAACCAACTCTGCATATCCGAGTCCACTGTAGTGCGTCACCTGCACGAACTCGGGAAAACCATTAGGAGCTACCACGTTGTGCCACATCAGTTGACTCCAGTTTAGACCCAGAGAAAAATAAATGTGTACCGACAGCTGCTAAAAAATCCGCGTGATGTGTTTCCTGAAACGGATTGTCACATGCGACGAATTATTTATTTATTTATTATTATTATTATTTTTTTCGTGCTTCGAATGTGCAAAAATAATGATCGAATAAGAGTCAGCTTTCAGAACGGTTGTCAAATATGGCCGTTTTGAGCATAATGTCATGATCTGTGTATGGTGGAACTACTTAGAGGATAATTCTTCCAGTTCGTTCCTAACGGTCGTACACCATCAATGTCGACGTCTTATTCAGAACATTAGGAGCGGATATATGCTACACTATGCCAAAAATATCCTACATTGGTGAATCGAAGACACGCCCTGCTGCAACAGTATAACGCAAAACCACATTCGGCTCGGAAAAAGAAAAAGTGCAGGATCTTGATGGTACCAAACTGATGCCACACCCGATATATAGTCTTGACCGTTCCCATTCGGATTGCTACCTGTTTCAATTCATGACACTCCCTGAAATCACAATGCTTCATCATCCAGCAGGAGGTGAAAACAGCAATAATTGATTTCTTTGCCTCTCAACACAGACGTAATATCGACGTGAAATCGAGGAACTAGCAGGAAGGTGGTTGTCACTAATCCAACATGAGAGGCTATACTTTGAGTATCAACTTTTCCTTGTACTGTAATAAATACAGGTATGTTGTGTACCAGTATATTGCAAGACTTATGACTCAACATTGTATTAATTTATTAATGTTCTTAGTTATTGAAAAATCAATATAATCGACTTGTTTCAGTTTATCCAAAATATATTTAGTTGTAATTTCATTGATACGGAAGATTGCTAAATTTAAGTCCAGTACAATGTAAATCGGATTGTGTAACTACATACTAAAAACTTCTAGAAAATATCCCTTTTTTCTGCAACTAAAGTTGGTTAATTAGTTCTGAATAAGTAGCCATAAGTACTGAATATGTGAATTACGAAAATAAATAAATAAATAAAACAAAAAATTCATAGAACTCTAATATACATGAGAGAACTCTAATCTACAGTAATTCATAAGGTATAATGTGATACACAAGTAATTCATTCGTTTCGTTGTGGCTTTGTGGATGCCGTGGCATTACCTCTCCCGTGAATGACTCAGGCTTTACCTCAATATTTATGTTATAGCTTGTGACCCCAGCCACCCATCAGCAAGCTGATAAAGAATGGATAATAAGGAAACCGAATACGCGGGAAACGGAGCAGAAAAATTTACCGGAAATAATTAGTAGATCCTCCGTCACAGGCGGTATCGCTAAATTCACATCACAAGAAGGGTAATGGGAACATCCATCTCGCTAGCGAACCGAATCCCTGAGTGTCTACTAGTTATAAGTAGAACACGAAATTAATGGCAAAATAAAAACCAAAAATGGCTGGGAAAATCGCGAAATAAAAACCCCAAAAAGGCGGATAAAATGGCAAAATAAAATAAACAAACAAGGGCTGTTGGAGAAAAAAGGTACTAAAATATTTTTAAAAAATCTATAATAGCCTATAATTGATTTACTAATACACTAGAAATATGCATTCTAGGAAATAAAATGTTTCATTTTGTACGTAGTATGTGCAATTCAAAATTTCTGGAAACTTGCAGTTTGTTCAACTCGTAAGGGATGACATCGTACGATCCATTGACCATTCTTCACTAGTAACAATGAAACAAAATGATAAATACAAAAACATTGTCACACTTTTTTTTTACACACAGTTCCGTTAGCAGTTTAGAAGACATTCAAAGCCCAAGAAGTACCAAAATAAGAGTACATCGGACCGTAACAAGGCGAAGAATATGGCGCGTGTGAGAGTGTCCATCAGCAATCTCCAAAGCGTTCAGCCTTATATAGGTTGGCCAGGCGATTGTTTTCTCAGTACAGAACCTATTGCTTTAAAGTACAGAACCCAAACTTGAATAGTTTTTCTATCCGGAACAGAATCATGTCGGCCAAGTCCGAATCGAATGCGAAATGCGCGCTGAGTAGTGAATATACTCCTTCACAACAAACGCACAATGCTTACCGCACCACGCCATTGAAACTACTGAAAATGGCACGTATACCGCTATTGATCGATACCCTTCAACCGCCATACCCCTACCACAACTCACATAGAGCCCTCCTCAAATACCGGAGATCTTTTTGTCGGACATGTATTTTAAATCACGTGTTCTCCTTTTTCGAAATCGATTTTTCAGATTTTATTTTCTGGAATCGGGATAATAAAATTTTCGGATTAGGCTTTTCCGAAATTTAATCCAGTGCTTCCATTACACTAGTTAACAAATTTAAACTTTTTGTTTGTTACATGAGAAAAATCACCTGATCTTAAAGGAACTTTTTGCGCTGAATTCGAATATGCACTCGGTTTCTCTCCATCACGTACAGTTTTCCCGTAACAGAGGGATTTTCGGGAAATTCCCTCAAAAATTTCCCTTTTTCAGATATTTTATGCCCCTAGCTCCTGTCCCCTTACATATAGTAACATAGAAATTATACGTAAGTATACCTTGATTTATATTTAATAAACCCTAAAAGTTTCGTAAAAATCGCTTTGTTCTTTCTAGAGAAATAAATATATTTGTATGTATACTGTGTGCACTGTTTATTGCACCTGATAGTAATGCTTTCAGATCTCCTGAGTTGGGGTAAAAACGATTTGCTAGTCAACAACACACTTGTATTGCTCTCTGTAAATTAGAAACGTGTATAAAAATAGAATGTACTTCCAACGTATATTTTTTTTAAACGTACAGTATATGTATATCTTAATACATATATATATACAATTCTCCAAGTTTTTTCGTTTTGTTCATGAAATGGTTATCAATATTTGTTATCAAATGTAACAGAATGCAAAAGAAAGAAAGAATGGAATACAGACTCATTGTTGACAACAATGAACTGATGCAGTCTGAATTTTCCACTACGGTATCGTTTCCCCCCTCCCCCCGCGCATTTCTTTCTTTCTTGTGTTCTTGACACCTGGTGAGGGAGTTTTGTACATTTTTATATTGACGTGTGGTTTAACACTACTTCACTTTCAAAGTTGTCTTTGCTGCTAAGAGTGCTTTCATGTTTGATCTTAACGGCATTATACCCAACTAAGACCAGAAGTTTAGTTTGTGATCAGTACAATGGCGTCAAGAGGGCGGCGTTCGTGTGTTAACTCACCAAATAGTTTTTGTTATGTGTGTGGCCAGTTTGTAGTTAAAGGACAGTGTAGATCCATTACGTCATCGGTGAAACTAGCATATTATATATACTTCGGATGTCGTGTGGGAGATCAGGACAAAACTTGGACACCCAACATAATTTGTGCGTCGTGCTACGTCACTTTACTTGCATGGGCCAAAGGGAAACGGAGGTTCATGAAATTTGCTGTACCCATGGTGTGGAGAGAACCCACCAACCATCTGGATGATTGTTATTTTTGTCTCACAGTAGTTAAGGGACATTCTAAAAAAAGCAAATACACAATAAGTTATCCCAACGTTAAATCCGCAATTAGACCTATTCCGCACGGGGATGAACTTCCACTTCCCGAGCCCCCTACCAACTGGGAAGAGATATGGCCAAAAGACTCTGATGATGATCATGACCTTGATGAACCATCGACATCAACATGTACATCCAAGGATCCAACGTCCATCCCTGACTGTGTTCGCGAGCCACATTTCATCCGGCAATGTGAACTTAATGACCTAGTCCGTGATTTGCACCTGACAAAACAAGAGGCGGAACTTCTGGGATCAAGGCTCCAGCAGTGGAACTTATTGGATGCAGAAACGAACATATCAGTGTACAGGAAAAGGCATGTTCAATTTTCAAGCTATTTCTCAATGCAAGATAATGTGTGCGTATGTACGGATATAAATGGGTTGATGGCGGAGCTAGGAATTCCTTACGTTCCAGAAGAATGGAGGTTATATATCGACGCGTCAAAGGTCAGCCTTAAAGCTGTCCTTTTACATAATGGAAATGAAAAACCTTCTATACCACTTGCGCACTCAGTGAAGATTAAGGAATCCTATGACACCATGTCAACTTTGCTAAATCTTATAAATTACAAGGACCATTGTTGGCAAATATGTTGTGATCTCAAGGTAGTTGGTATTTTATTAGGACTGCAGTGCGGTTACACGAAGTACCAATGTTTTTTATGTTTATGGGATAGCCGAGCTGATGACAAACATTATGAAGTGAAGGAATGGAAACCTAGAGTGAATTACGTACCTGGAGAATGCAACGTCAAATACGCTCCTTTGGTAGATCCTAATAAGATATTACTACCGCCACTTCATATCAAGTTAGGACTTATGAAAAACTTTGTCAAAGCCATGGACACATCTGGTGAAGGTTTCAAGTATTTGCGAGATAAGTTCCCTAACCTGAGTGATGCTAAGATTTCAGCGGGAGTGTTTATTGGTCCTCAAATTAGGAAATTAATGCTTGATGATAGCTTTGACAGCAAGTTAAACAGTGCTGAGCTAGCTGCCTGGACAGCATTTAAGTGTGTTGTGCGCAACTTTCTGGGCAATAACAAAGCTGAGAGTTACACAGAAATCGTACAGGACATGATACAGAAATACAAAGAGTTGGGTTGTAGGATGTCTTTAAAAATCCACTTTTTGCACTCTCACCTCAGCTTCTTTCCTGCTAACCTAGGTGCTCTCAGCGACGAACAGGGGGAAAGATTCCACCAAGATATAATGGCAATGGAGAAAAGGTACCAGGGACGATGGGATCCTTCAATGATGGGGGACTATTGTTGGGGTCTTGTTAGAGAATGCAACATTTCTTACAAAAGAAGGAAGTAGTGTACGTTTTTGTAACCCAATGGAAGTTTCATATATTGTGATAGTTTTGATTGTCTTTTCATGACCTTTTGGTACATTTGTATTATTGTTTATTGTAAATTGTCACACTTGTAAATTATATTGTATTATATTTTATATATGTGTTTGTGGTAATAAAGCAAAACGTTTTACCTCAACTTAAGAGATCTGAAAGCATTACTATAAGGTGCAATAAACAGTACACACAGTATACATACAAACATATTTATTTCTCTAGAAAGAATAAAGCGATTATTACGAAACTTGGAGGGTTTGTTAAATATGAATCAAAGTATACTTAGGTATAATTTCTGTGTTAGTATATGCAAGGGGACAAGATCTTGGGGTGTAAAATAAACGAAAAGGGAAATTTTTGAGGGATTTTCCCGAAAATCCCTCTGTTACGGGAAAATCGTACGTGATGGAGAAAAACCGAGTGCATATTCGAATTCAGCGCAAAAAGTTCCTTTAAGAACAGGTATTTCCTTTTATATAACAAAACC
This sequence comes from Thermobia domestica, assembly GCF_964235325.1. Taxonomy (NCBI): domain Eukaryota; kingdom Metazoa; phylum Arthropoda; class Insecta; order Zygentoma; family Lepismatidae; genus Thermobia; species Thermobia domestica. The sequence continues at coordinate 67,726,753 of NC_137458.1, forward strand.
TTTGTTAACTAGTGTTATGTAATCCTACTGATACTTTAGGCAATGAGTATGATTGAAACATTTTTAATTGAAAAGGCCATCCAGTTACTCTTCTGATACATCCGAGGAATCGTAATTAGAGTGACCGTTTTCGGTAGTAATATCCTGATTTTTTTCAGTTACAGTGCCCTCGTTCTTTTTAAAACTTGGAAGATAAATAATAGTATAAACTAATGGTTTGAATGTATTACTTTAACATTATCTAACTTGGTGTTTCTTAAATAAATTTACTGGTACCTTTAAAATTCTACTCAATAGGGCGAAGTGACAGTAGATAGTTGTACATACGGAATAACAAAATCCAGACTGCAGAGAATCTCTGTGATTACAATACCTCTCCCAACGCAAGTTTGCTGTTACGGTTTCAGCCCTGATGAAGAGAAGCTTCTGTTGGGGTGTATAGATGGCTCCATTGTCATGTATGATGAACCACGAGGCATTTCACACGTAGGAAAAGCTGCTTTTGTAAGTATTGTGGTTCATACGTTGAAAATACTCGTGCTTTTTGATGTTGCAAGGCTTTACGTTTATATATTGTATTATGATTAAACTATAAACAGTATATGTAGTTTTGATTCGGTGTTAACATATTCCTAGATAAATTTAATACAGATAATATGTGGTATATGTTAAAGGAACGGTCATTATCCTGATCCTGCATGTATAATGATTGTAAGTGTTGTAATAATTTCAGCAGCATGCTTGTTGCTTTCATCGATCATTCTAAAGGAACTATGAAATTTCTGCCATACAATTGGAAACCACATGACGTTTAATTTAAACCATTTTTCATAAAGCATAAATCAAAATTAATTTTTACCAGAACTGAATTCATGTTAAGTTTAATTTAATTCACTACAAACAAAATATAAATCAAAGTGCATTCATTTATTTCTTTGTGGGCTTCTTTTTTATATTATACATTAAAAATATAAAATATGTTTACAACACTGTATTATGTAGCAAATACTTCACTACTAAAAGTTTTTTTTTCTTTTTCGTCTAATGGTAAAACAAAAGATGATTGATTTTTAATGGTGAAGTTGTTGTTAAGTAACTACAGTGTTGTTAATATGCAGTATTTTGTTAGTTTGTAGTATTTTTTAGATTCTTTTAAGCAATATATAATAGAAGTTACAAAGAAGTTAATTTAGTAACTTTGATAGTCTAAATTAAACCCCACATGATTTCTATTGTTATAACAGAATCACCTCAGTTCAGTTTAGATTGGTCTATAAATGCAGCAGGTAGGTTGCTGAAATTATTTCAGCATTGAACTTCATTGAAGCATGTGTACGTGAATCATGTTAGTGAATTATTCTTAGGTATTTTTTTTTTTTTGTTTTGTTTTGTTTTGTTTTGTTTTGTTTAAGATAGTGCTCAGTGACGAACAGTGCTTATTTTGTATGTGCATCTAGTGTAAAAAACCTTATTTTAATAACGTGTATGTTTTCGTAGAGAATAATTATCTTCATGTTAAAGTATTTTCGTGTTTTATTTGTTCCACTATGTGGGCAAATGTGTTGTCTGTTCTACATTTTAAACCTATTTACTACATACCTGACCTCTCACAACAACTTCCGAAAATCTGCTTGTCTATAAATGTGCAATAAATTTTAAGAAAGTCCTAAATGAATGTATTTTGCTTCATGTCTGGCTTTACAAACGTTTGTCGAATTGAAGTGTTTAGTATTGTGATTATCAAATAATGGAGGATCAGAGCAGTTATTGCAGCACATCCCAGTGACTGATAGCAGTAGACATACTTTTAAGCACTCTGAAGAAGTATGTATACGAGTGTCACCGCTTTTTTTTTTTTTAACGAAAAGGGAGAAACGAAGCAGGAACTTTTGAATATGCAAAGGGAAGATTGTACATTTGTCAGCGTTCATGTAGGGAGTTGGATGAACATACATATCCTCATAAGGATATAGCACGAGTAAAACGAATCGTGCGTCTCATAATGTGTTTTACCTCGTATTACAGCATTACAAACCATTACAAGTACCGTTACAATTATGGATAAAGACCAGAAACACATACCAGTGGCATCTTTGAAGTAGTGTTCAAAAGAGTCCACCATACACTGCCAACGATGTGGGAAGCGCCGAATACCTGTGATCTTGATTTCACGGCTCACTGCTGTGGCAATGTCCATATGTTTCTAAGCCTATTCCGCGCAATGGTTCGTTTAGTTTCGGTATAAGGTCGAAATCGCAAAGGGATGAGTCTGACGAATATGGTGCATGCTCGAGTGCCTCTCATCCCCTTCACGCGAGACTATTCTGTATGCTCGCTTCCATATAGGCTGTCGCGTTGTGAAGGATGAGTGCATCGTGTAGAGTTCTCATACGGCGCTATTAGTACTAGGATTATTGTCTCTTGATGGTGGGTGTTTATTTTTACAAGTCAGTCCGAGACGTAATACTTTCAATTTTTATGTATTTGTTGATTTTCATTTAGTTTAGTTCTTAAGTTCTTTTTCTCTTGCTTATTCGTTTTATGTTAATTGTGGTAGTGGAAAGTAACTTTGGATGAGCGAAGTAAATCCATAAATCGTTCCTCCCTGCCGTAGTAGCAAACTAACAAGTAACATTGTCATGCATTCAGAACGGTAATTGAAATCGTTAGTTAAATTTCAGCGCTACTAGACGCTTGCAACAAACAGATTTCTTGACAATATTGTTATTTTATTATAAACGAGACCTTGTATTGCCTACTTTATTCTTTCGTCTTATGAAGAATACACTCCCTTACACGGATCCTGAAATGATGCTGTTAAGAGTAGCTTAGATTGTTGCTGATACGAGGAGGACAGATTTGTTGAGCAGTTGAGAAAGTAAATAGAGCTCAACGCGAATTGTATTTAAAATGAATTGCCAGTTGAGAAAGGTAGTACAGTAATATCCATTGATTTCATTTTTCTTTCTCCAGTAGCAATCGAGATAAAAAGTAAGAGACAATACTTCCTGAATTATATTGTGAAAGAAGCAAGGATCATCAATGTGAAAAGCATGAGAATATTTTCATCAGAATAAGGGTTTAACATACCGTAATAACCTTGTATTCTTTACCTGCTTTATATCTTCCAATTGTCATTAGAACAACCTCTTAAATACAGTTTTTATATTTCTAAACACTTCCTGGTAAATCACATAAATATCCGGTAACATATGCGAGTGGAATAAATTAATGTGTAAATTTATAGGCAATAATTTATGAAGTATTTCCGTAATATTTTATGACACAGGATAATGGTGTGTTACAAAAAAGAAAAAAAAATCCACATAATTATTCTAATAATAATATTGGTAATACCCATCATAAATAAAACTTGAAGATTATTATTCTTTTGTTCAATTGTATGTAATTTTAGTTCAAATGTTGATGTTCCAAATGTTGATATTTTATTTCCTCATTCATTTTTCAGATTCCAGCTTTGATATCATGGCATCCTGATGGAGCTATAGTGGTAGCAGCAAATGAAAAGGGTCAGATACAGTGTTTTGACTTCGCATTAAATGTCATCCGCATTCAGTTAATAAGTGAAGATATTCATTCGGCCAATATTTTAGATTTAGGAAATTATTTTAGGTAAGAATATATTATTGTACTTGGGAAGATTAACTGTGAAATTTCATAAGTTTGTTGTAGTGAAATCTTCAGCACAATACCTTGCAAATATGTATATATTGGAGGAGCAGCAAATCTCTTTATAGCTTTCCGTTATGTACGTTATTTTCGTATTACATAGTTTAAATGTACAATTTAAAATTCACTTCTCTACTGGACTAAGATGAACATTAAATAACAATGTAAAGCAAACCGTTGTTCTTAAAATGAATCAGCAGAACTTGTTTGGACTTGTTCTCAACAGAAAATTTGACAACTTACAAACATTATGAGTGTATTGGGGTTTGTTTAATTTTGTAGATAGATTACCCACACCATATATATTGGATACCCACACATCATTCAAGAAGAAGCTGGATTATTCGAGAAGAACTTTGTATTTCTTAGAATCATTAATCATGTCACGCTTTTAAGGTCAAATCCAATAATATATAGATACATAAGAAATAGATGAGATTATTTAAGTTGTATTTACTACGAAATGAAGTTCTCCCCATTTTGTACGTTTTCTTATGGAATGTCTGTTGTAACTATTGAAGTAAAAGAAGGAAACCCATGAAAATTATATGAGACATATCCTACGAGCAAGTTTGTAAAGTTAGTTGATTATCAGTTCGTTATTATTGTGGTATTTCTACTTCCAGAGTTGCTACCATTTTTTTTTTTTTTTAATTCGAAGGAGAGCGAATGTTTATTGACTCTGTAAAATTAATTCTTTTTTACCATTTTGGTTCGAAAACATACAAAATTTTTGTATAAGAACAGTTTCATAAAAACCATACTCCTATTATAATCGCAGCCTAGCTCTTTGTACTTAAAGAGAAAAATTATTTTACACCAAACAGAAGTGTATCATCTGTATATATATATATATCTCCATCTACTGTATCGTACCGTTGCGAGACTTCTAGTTCCGACTTATATAAGGAATAGCCATTGGTAGTGCATTGTATTATGGTTCGATTTGATTACACCTAGAGCTTCTTCGTGGCTAAGCGGTTAGCATACGCGCCTTTGGCGTGGGAGACGGGTTCGATTTCCGGCGGGAGCTCATGTGATTTGGATTCCACGTTAATCAGTAGGTCCACGTCTCATATAGCCACGCTGCTGAACGGGACATTAAACTCAAAATCACCTCACCACTTGATTACATCTAAAATTCAAATGAATCTTTAGTATACCACTGGAGTACTAAATACAGAATGCTGATTGCCAGAAAAGGCACAATAAAGACTGGAATTTAGGTCTTAAAAAAACTTTAAATTGGTATTTTTCCGTTTATATAATATTTTCAAAGTGTGTATGTAATATTTTATGCTGACTGTTTGCCATTAAAATAATCTCAAAAAATTGAGGTCGTATTATATTCAAGGTTATATATATTCAGGTCAATACAGTATACTGTGTTCAGAGAACCAGAAACAAAATTGTTTTCATATTAAACAATGTGTCCGCTGCAAAGGGAAGACCGTTTTTCAGTTATATTTCATGAGCTTTTCCTCACTTAGTAATTTGAAGCTTCAGAACGGCATCCCCTACCTTTTTTTTTTTTTGTTTGTTTGTTTGTGAAGTTTTCCTATTTGTTTCAGAAACAAACTTTTTTGCTGTCCTCGCGCTGTAATTTTCTTTCCACAGTAGAAAGAAGATTAAAGCGTAGCGAGAACAAAACAAAGATAAGGGCTTCCCACGAAAAGAAGAGGAAGCCGTTGTAAAGTTTAAAATTAGCGGCCGAGGAAAATAAGAGAGCTTATCGAATTTCATCGGAAATTGGTTTCTCTATGCAGCGGACAGATTCTGTATGAGTCTGATACGTGCTGTACGCGCTAAGTGTGTTATACAGGAAAAAGGATTAGTTCAACACAACTTATTGACATACATTTGTAACCACATACAAAATTTAATAAACAAGAAGCTGTTAATATTATTAATTTTATTGCCTCCGTTTCGTTAAAACGAGAAGTGCATCTTTTATAAAAAAGAAAGTAAAAAAAAAAAAAAAAAAAAAAACTTTTGCAATCATCATATAGTAATAGAAAAATATTTTTACCTGAAAATTTGGAAAAACGTAAAGAATTTGTTAATTTTACTTAATGCAGAATCTGTAGCATTTGAAAATGTCAGTGTGAAAGTGTTATTAACACATTTTATGATATACAGGGTGGTCCGAAAGTAGGTATACATCCCTACATTGATCTAGTATACATTTTAGTTTATGGATATTTTTTGCTTCGGCTGCTCCGAGCTTAAGTTATAAGTAAAATGACATTAAGAACAAATAATAAAGAATCTAAGTCTACTTGATGGATAACAATAAGAAATGATATAAAATGCAATGAGTTGATCAGTACGGTACTGTATACCTACTTTTGGGCCACCCTGTATTCAATTAAGATACAATATTAAGATAAAATAATGTATTTTAATAAGGAAGGTGTGTTCTTAAAATTGTAAGTTGCATAGTTGCAAGACTTTGTGTACATTTATGTATTATAAAAATAATTTTTGTATTTATTTTTGGGATATTACTCAAATTGTTACTTAACAACAGTTCCGAAACATTACATTACTGGATTTTTGTATGTTCAATTTATCTTGTGAGCTATAAGTTCCTATTATTTCTGTTGCGATGAATATTAAAGACTATAAATAATTGTTTGCATAGACTTAGAGCATTTCGTTTGATCTCTAGGAGCTTCTTCATGGCTATATGATTAACGTAATACGCGTCTTTGACGCAGGAGACCCGTGTTCGATTTCCGGCGGGAGCTCATATGGTTCTTTTGCACCCTATGTTAAGCTGTAGATCCGTATCTTATGTAGCCTCGCTGCTGAAAGAGACGATAAACTCAAACCCAATCCTTTGATCTCTGTAACACTAATAATCATTGATTACAAAGCACATGTTAATTTTGAGTTCACAGTGATCTTGTCTTTATTTTCGTATAGGTATCAGTCAACATTACTTAATGTAGAATGGAATAAGAAAGTGGATAGCTCTCTCTATTGTGATCAGTATGGACAATCGGATGGAGTTCTGCTTCTTCTGTTTGAAAGGTAGGTGTTTTGGACATAGCTTGCACGAAGGAACGGAGCAGTAGATGTTAGAGTAATGAAACTGCATTGTTTCTAATGAAAATAATTATGATCTTCATTTTGCAGCATATATTAACGATTCTTGAAACACTAAATAAAAAGTGATAAACTTTTTGCACACGAGGTGGCGTTACTGTGCCAAATCTCAGGGTATATGAGTGCAGCAGGTCGGGTCTAATATCATTCGACAGCTGATAATTGAAGCTAGTAAATTTGCAAAAAGCGTTGAAATTCTTATAATCAGACGTAAGGTATTGCTCCTTAAAGATAAGTGAACTTTCCGCAAAACTACGTTACATTTTAAAAAAACACTTTAATAAAAAGGGTCCGTGAAGGAACAGAGCAAGATACGTAATCAGGAGGAACAGTCAAAAAAATGGTTGTCACTTCTGTTCTGAAAATTTCAATCTCAAAGGTGCTCCTTGCTGTGGGCGACAAACAGCAGCAAAAATGGATTATATTCTGGCAAAAATCGAGCAGGACCAGCATGTAAACAGTTATAATATCGCCAATGACCGAAATATCTATTACCGAACATCTATTAACAAATTGTTAAATGATTTGGACAAAAGTGGCTACCAAAAGAAGCTCGACGTTTGAGTCACACTTTTTTTTTCTGAAAATTTTAATGCCAAGATGTTTCTTGCAGTGGGCGACGTCAGCAGTTATGACATCGTCAATAACCGAAACATCCATCCCAAACTCTGTTATGCGATTTGGAGAAAAGGGGCTCCAAAGGAAACTTGACGTTTGAGTGCCACATGATGTGCTCAAAAACATTTACTCGATCGAATTTCTATCTGCGAATCTGTACTGAAACATAACGAACTTGAGCCATATCTTAAGCGGTTGATCATTAGTGATGAAAGTTGGATAACCTACGACAGCAATGTGCGAAGAAGATCGTGGAGATGTGAGGAGAAGCTTTTTCATAGTCTATGACAGAACCCACACTGACGCCCAGGAAGGTTATATTGTTCATTTGGTGGGATTGGAAAGGCATTGTACATCACGAACTGCTGCCACCAGGCAGAACGATAGACTTGGACTTGTAGTGTCGACAATTAACGCGAGTGCGCCTAGCATTAAAAAAAAAAAAAAAAAAAAAAAAAAAAAAAAAAAAAAAACTCTGGCCAACATAATATGTGTTATATACTACTCTGACAACACCAGACCGCTCAGATCTTTGCAAGTGAAATTCACAGAATGATTATATGGGCCGTAGCAACATCTCTAAATGATGCAAATTTCTTGAAAGAGGGCTATGTGAACCTTGCCAATTTGCCGCATGCTGTGCGTTCAGCAATAGCAACAAGCAACTAGAATGTCAGGACCATTAAAGAGACAGATAGTTCATATTGATGGGCGAATTCAAACATTGTCGAACATATTCAACATTTGTTACGGAACGGTACTGAAATTCCGTAAAATGAATGCTCGTTGGGTGCCAAAGAACCTCACAGACGTCCACAAAGGGCAGTGAATGATGACATGCCTGGACTATCGGGTACGATACGCTGAAGAAGGTATCTTTACAGGTGACAAATCGTGCTTGAAGCAAAGCGGGCATCCGTGGAATGTAAACATACCGATTCCCACCAAAAAAGAAATTCAAGGTGATTCAATCTCCTTTAAAAAAAAAAGTATTCTGGAATATGCGAGACTTTCGGCGAATGGGTTTTCTAACACACGAGACCACTGTGAATGCTGTATGATATCAAACAATTTGGCAAAGTTCTGTCGTGCACTTCGTGATTAACTCTCAAACATTAATGCTAGAAGTTTCAAACCCCATCATAACAATTCTCACTCCCATGTTCTTACTTCTGTTTATGAGAAACTCGAGAAGTTTAAGTCGAAGATGCTCTAGCAATCCTGATCGGCACTTTCGATTATCTTTTTAGCCCGATGGAGGAATTCTTTGTTGGCCAACGTTTCAGTTCCGATGACGGAGTCAAATTGGTTGTGTGCAAGTGGCTGTACTCCCAAAAGACTGAATACTTTTCTATGAACATTTATTTTAAAATTTACGCCACGACAGGGGAAATGTGTTGAGAGATTTGGCGGCTATGTTGAAAAGTATCTTTAATATGAACCTTTACTTGATATATATTTTTGATGTCCTACCTATTACACTTTCTTCTGTGTAAATTACTCGTTACTTATTGAACATAAATTGTTCGTTACTTATTGATTCTTCTTCGTACATTCACGTAATATTGATTTGAAAGTTAAATTTAATTCATCAAGGTGATGTTCTTTGTAATTAAGTTTAACTGTGCAGTTAACGAGATGAGTGACCTATCTAATCGTGTCATTCTGGGAATATTTTTTCATTGTAGCACAAGTAGGACAAATTTAAATTAGACTTCTAAATTTATAAATGAGTAGAAAAATACTTTTATTAATTAATTAAATTAATTTTATTTGCAGGGGACCTATGGTAACAGTTCGTCTCGTAGGTGGTGGAGGGTTGAAAGGAGATGCGAGTGCTGTTGGGCTGACAGCAGATGTATTAGTCTCCCAGTATCTTTCATTGCATCAGGTTGAATATGCTATTAATATACTTCAGAGTCTTAACTGGGATTCTTATGGAACGATGTGCCTTACCTGTTTGCATCGCATTATGAATTACCTGTTTAAATTACCTCTTACTCCAGAAAGAGAAGGTAAGATGATTCGTTTAGAATATTCTTTAGTTAGATTGTAACACGTATTTTACAGTATCACAGGGAGTACGAAAAATTGTATGCTTTTCTTGCTAACACTTTTCAGAATAATTTTAGTAGGAAGGTGTGATATTTTGTGTTGTGAAGATTTCCTAAAAGAATTAAAAATATTAGTAACTAAAATTAGAAAACATTTATATTTTAGACATTTTTCTAGTGAATGTAGTACAAGATAGGTTGGTAACTGCCATGTCGGAATTGACTTGGCATAGAGTAAAATCAAGTTATGAAAGTTTGCTTTTGCAGTGATAAACTTTTGGTTTTCTTAAGCCACCAAGTTAGAGACTTGTATAATACGTACTTTTTTCCTGGGCGCAAAACATTAAGAATTGCACAGTTATAGGTTGAAAGGTAAACGGATATAACGCAAGACAGAAATGAGTAATTTTTTCACAATGTCATGCCCATTGTGAAAATGAACCAGTAAGTAAAATAAACAACTGAAAGGTAAAGGTTATTAATAAATACGATAATTACTAGGCCGTATGTTCCTTTGCCAAGAAGATAGAAGCATTATAGTATTGAAATAACCATAATTGCCAGAGAACACAATCAGTACTTGATATTTGCTTTGAAGTTAATAAATACGTCAAAACCGTACTTATCTGGAGTTAACTTCATCAGAAATTTGAATTTTATTGTGAATTTTACAGGTTTAACTCTTGACACAGACAGTGAATATACATAACGGGGAAATTAATTTCAAAATTACAAAAATAAAAACTTTTCTTCGTTTGCAACTTCACTATAGCCTATACGGGCTTTCTGTGATTGAAATAAAGTAGAATCACTGTACAATTAAAAGAAACCATGATCATTCTGTAACTAATAGATGTTTAAACAGCTCTGTTATGATTAATCATGTGATGTGTGTCAATACGTCAATGACTTTATGAAGGATAAGAATTACACTTACAATTCCATGACGCAAATTACATGACGCGGTCGAGAAGTTTCCATACATCATGGTCTTCTGCCTTGACGAAATATCATCTACGTTAATAAGTTATCAATTCATGTTCTCTTCCTCTTCCTCCTCCTTTTTTTTTAATACTATATCTTTTATTATAACTTCGAAGAAATTTTATGATAAGACTCGGAAACTAGCTGTAGTAGTATAGCTATATATTTTTAAATTGATTAATCCATATTAACAAAGTAGAAGAAGAGACAATGGTTCTGCATTATTGACAGGTAAATGGTAAAATTGATTATTGAACATGAGAAAAAAAAAATAATGTGTGTCTCGAATGGTGGTTTAATTCACAGTTCTAGCAACTCCAGACGATTTCTTTCGGAGCCATTTTAAAAATGAAAACGTACACTCATGTCCAAAATGATTGTCGCATATCTATAACTGTCTTCTTGTAAGGATATAATTTGATAATGATTTTAATACTGATACTATGTGTATAATCGGGAAATGTAATTTGTGGTAAATTTCATAGGAAAATAATTATAAATACGAAAATTAGAATGAGTAAAACAAAATGTTGCTAAATGGACAAGAAAGTTTTATTTTCGTTTTATTGTTCTTATTTACTGCTCTTTTGACGTGAAATTTACCACATACATTTCTTTGCCGATTATACACATACTAACATTATAAGAAATAGCGGGCGAGTTCGTTATCAAATTATATTCCTACAACACATATTTATAGAAATGCTACAATAATTTTGGACATAAGTGTACAACGCATCGTTGTGTCATTATTGATGTTTGAAATACTAGGAATTATTAATATGTAATGTAAATATATGTTTGAGGTAAGGTTAAGAAACAGATCTCCATAAATTAACATAAGCTTCGAATAATAGTGTATAACGGATAATAAATTAATGTAAGTAAAACAAAAATCATTAATATTACTGATTAATGTATTAGGTAAATTATATTTATTACTTTTCGGTGGTTTGTTAATACTCTATGTACTCAACGGATGCTTTGTTCCGTTGTTGATGAAAGAAAAAAATTTTAAAAAAATTACTTTACTGATTTATTTGTATATATTTTGATAGTTCACCTTCAAGTGGCTTTGGGCACTTTCCATGCGCCTATGCGACCGATTAGTCATGCTACAGAGGAAGAATATGGTGACCAGGTGAGAGACCTGACGCGACGGTTTTTTCATCACTTATTAAGGTAGGTAAACTCTAAGTGAGAGAACGTAAATATAAAACATTATAAGATCAAAGGAAGAAATAACGAGTCATTTCAGTACGCTTTACGTGGGAGACAATGAGGGAAATCTAGTAACTGTGAGAAAAATAATTGGAAAATAAGAATATGTTTGGTAGAGTTGTAGTAAATAAATATGATACATATGTTGCATTTAAAAAAAAAAATCGGGAAATACTGGCTGCCTTTATCGATCGAACCTAAAAACCCAAAAAGACTTATCAATGAATTCATATTGAGTACGACCCTCCTCTTTCTGTGACCAAAATTACTGATACTTAAAGGCAGTTTACACAGCTACTGGATTTTTCCGTTATGACCTAAATTGTCATCTAATGGGATCAAAGTTGCTAAAACATACGCCTTTAAAGGTGGCTACAATTCATTAGTGGATGTTGAGATGTGCTTTATGGATGTTTAAGAACTACAAAGGACGTTCAATAAGTTTTGCGCAGATGGTATAATACGTATTTTTATTAGTGGCAATATGATGATGAAATCTTAGATGAACGTACTTTGATCCTTTGGCTTCAGCTGGTAATAATTGTTGTTTCATATTGTTCACAAGTAAACCACAATGACCACTGAAGTAGACATCAGGACCCGACAACGGTTGGTAATGAGATTCCTGTTTAAAACCGGTGATGATCAGCTACATCAATTCATAGGAAGTTGCTTCCGGTTTATAGGGATTACACATTAGACCGCGCCAATATCCCATGTTGGTTGCAGGTGTTTGAAAAACTTAGACTTTCCAGATTAGACTAGGAAATTATGGCTGTCTTTTTCTGGGATCAGTACGGTGTCATTTTCATAGACTTTTTGGAACATAGCTTCACAGTTAACAAGGAGCGTTATTGTTTGTCACTGGATAAGGTACGACGTGCTCTCGAGACAAAGAGACCGGAACTGCAAGGTAAGGTCATCACACTCCATCATGACAATCCATAATGACACAGCAGAAAATCATGAAAACGGGATGGGAAGTAGTCCGTCAGCCTCCCTATAGTCCAGATTTAGCTCCTTTGGATTTCTTCCTGTTTGGTTGTCTGAAGGCCCACCTGCGAGGAAAAGCATTTGACAATGACAAGGCCCTCATTTCTTGAGTGAAACAATGATGTAAAAGTCAGCCACCTGAATTTTGCCAAAGTGCATTCAAGGCATGGAAATAATGTTGGACGAGATATACCACAGCAGATGGAGGCTATATTGAGTGATATGGTCGTGTAGCGTAATCGATGCTAAAACGCTAGTCCATCTTAATTCAAACGTTCTCAAGATGGAGTGATGTGGCTTATTGCAACAACAATTATTTCACGGAAGTCTTCTAAATTTTGAACCTGTGTAGAATAAACCTGATCCTTACCATATTCCCACAAGAAAAAGTTGATAGAAAAAATCTGGTGATGGTTGGGACCATTTTATGAACTTCCTCTTTTAGTCCATCTTCTATTGAAATGATCTTCCAGGAAGTCTGACGACGTAAAGAAACATGAAGCGTTGTCTTTGTGGGGAATGGCTCCGGAGTTACGGTTGGCGTATTGTTCATGTCGCAGCTTATGTGAACTTATTTCACAGCCTTCGACTCCATCAACGTTAACACGGAAAGCAGCTTCTGTTGCGACGTTCACATGACTACTGACTAGTGGATAACGGACGATAACAGTTTTAATGATCTGTAGCTAGTGCGTAAGCGCAGTTAACACCTGTGCACTTTAAAAAACTTTCTCAGTTCCCCTTCACAGTGATACAAACTTCCCTTCATTCTGATAAATTGTTACTATTTTCTTTTTCTTGTAATTCTAAGCAGGACACACTGTGTAGTAAGAAACCAGCACTTCATTTTTCCAAGTTAAATATATGGGTAAGGTAAAATGCATGTGATATGTATTTTATACAGTAATGCATTTGTAGTTATATTTTAGATTGCATTATTTGTTACAATATTCATACAAAAGAATTTAGGAAAATGTAAACTTTTTTTTAAGTTTCTGTTTTTAGTAATTCATTATCTGAACGAATTATGGTGAAGTACGTGGTGCTATTATATATAAAGAATGAAACTTTGCTAGTTAAAGAAAAAAAGTTTAACCCTTATCCGGGCAAGCTATTTTTGTAACGTAGACTGCAACTGGGGCCTTACCAACTCTATTACCCTTACCAACTCGATATGTTCATAACTTTAACTTCGACTAAAGATAGAAGAATTCAGAATTTTATGGCATCGAAATATTTATGGTTATTAAGAAATTCGAAGAAAAATATGAAGCTACTGGGCCTGGAAGGCCCCGGTTGCCCGGATAAGGGTTAAACATTCTGTTGAAACATGTAAGATGTTTGTACATTCTTAAACATAACTAGGTTAATGCTCATAATTTTGTTAGTGTATAAAGATTGTTTTGTAGATGCATATTAGCAACGTATTTAAAAAAAAAATATGTAGAAAATTTTTTTCGAAAAATTAAACGTAACATTATGTTCTTTCTTATCCGAGATAATCTGTATTCCTGACCATCGTCTTCTACCTACCAATATATCTTTTATTGTTGCTACAATATGATTTTTCTTTCTTTTCTAGGCATCAATTGTTTGAGAAATCATTTCGTCTGGCGATTGATCTTAATGATCATGATTTGTTCATGGACATCTATCACTATGCACGAGCAGTGAAAGATAATACGACGGCTGAAGCAGCGAGATTAAAAGCTGATGAATTATTAAGAACCTGTAGTAGTAGCAGTAGTTCTTACTCAGGTACAAATATAAATACATACATACATACATATTTATTTATTTATTTTAAAGTGTACAGGGTGGTCAAAAAGTGGTCGCACTCCTTTTATTTTTGACGCTGCGTTGCGGTTGAACGGTCGATATAAATGCACTTACATACTTAACACTTACTTGATGTCTTAAGAATCAAAATATTCGGGTGATGAACGTGAAGGTGTATTGCATAGCTTCGTGTACGCCGCTGCCACCAACATCTGTATAGTATAATGTATTAACTCCATTCAGCAGCAGAAGCTTGTTTTTGAACCTTCGCCTTGCTTAACGCCAATGCACACAGCTGTGTTGTAAACCCACCAACCTGTTACCTAACACTATCCAAATCCTCCTGATAGGAACACAAATTTTCACGAAGTGAAGGAGTATGGATGCACCCATATTGTGGTTATTTTAATGTAGTAAACAACTTCTAAACGTTGTACAAAACATTTGTTGTATCACAAACTCCGTTAAGACACATTCCATAAGAAGTTACACCAAGGAGTAGTAGTCAGAATGCACTTTACATCATATTTATGTTAAGTTCTAAGTTATATTAATTGCGAGACGGTACACACCTCTGTGCTGTACCTGCAACAGTGTACACTGTGTCATTTCAGTTCCTTCTACACTACCTTGCCGTTGCGGTGCTAACCTAATATTTACCTAGGTAATACATGGGTAGATGTATGTTGGGGGCAATAATATATATATATATATATATATATATATATATATATATATATATATATATATATATATATATATATTTCATACTTTGCTGTGATGGAGTGTTTTGAGATATTCAAAGTGAAAAGTTACAGTATTGACCTTGAAACTGTAATGTGCTGTAAGAAGGTTATGTAGAGTAGCATTGGAAAGCCTTACTCATTAGCTTTTCAATGGTGTTTGATGTCTATTTCCAGTTATGTGCGCGGAATTTTTTTAACGTCAATTTTGATTTTTGATAATTTTCAAAATAAAACTCTGACAATTGGCTGAATTATTTACCTTGTTATGTGTGACTTTCATACCAAATTTCATGAAAATCATAAATGGTGCGGTCAAACAGGTGATTGACCTGACATGGAATACCCCAAGTGCTATTTTGAAAGCTTTCAGCGTTAGCCGTCTTGTATTGAATTCTGTATGTGCCAAATTGCCTGCTCTTTCATATGTCTCAATATATTGCAGGGAAAAGCGATGAACTTATAGCAAAAAGAAATATATGTAATAAGTGGCAAAAATATTAAAGTTTCCTTTTAGATTTAGAAGCTATGCGGTATTGGAAAATCTTGCGTAGAACGACTCTGCCTCATGTCTATCTGTCTTTGGATGGTGAGAATAGGACATTATTATTAATATTATTATAATTGAATGAATAAATAATTATGATTTACAGTAACACAATACAATATATACAATTCAAAATACAATATATACGAAGGCTGTCCAGAAAGTATCAGACGTTTTGGTCTATCGCGGCAGTGGGCGGGGCTATAGTCGCCATCTTGGTGTTAGAATATTGCCACACTGAGTACGCATCCAGCTGTGGTAGCGTGAGGATTGTGACGTTCTTACTGTGCTTTCTGTGATGTGTTACAATGTGCGCAGCAATATAAAGTCCCGCCTTTTGTGAGGTGCGTTCTGTGATTAGGTTTTTGTTGGCAAAAAACCGCAATCTAATTGAAATCCATCGCCAACTGTGTGAAGTGTACCGACATGAAATAATGAATGAAAGTCGAGTGAGGCAGTGAAGCATTGATTTTAAAAATGGCCATTCCATTCTTCACGATGAGGACCACAGTGACAGGCCTAGCTTTTGTGTGTGACGAACTGGTGAGGCAAAATTCGTGCAAATTGTCGTTTCACGATTATGGAACTTACTGCTGAAGTATGTCAATTATGAAACAAAATATCAGTCACACATCAAATGGGAAGTCACACATTCTTCCAAGAAACCAAGGAAGTGTTTGCAAACGCTATCAGCAAGAAAGATCATGACTACTGTGTTCTGGGACGCTCAGAGAGTGCTTCTCGTTGATTTTCTTGAACGTGGCACAACAATTATCTCAAAGAAGTATTGTCAAACACTGAGGAAGTTGAGATACGCGATTCAAAACAAGCGCCAGGGAAAACTTAGCACGAAGGTGTTAATCTTTCACGATAACGCACGTGCACACACACCCAAGCGTACCCGAGAGTTCTTACAATATATACGAGGGCTGTATGAAGTGTACAGACGTGAAATAATGAGTGAAGGGCGAGTGAGGTAATGGTGCGTTGATTTGGTGGGAGGTGTTCGATCACTCACCATACGGCCCGGATTTGTGGCCGAACGACTACCACCACTTCCCAACGATGAAGACATGGCTCGCTACATGATACTGACACCGAACTGCATGCCAGTGTAAACCAGTAGTTGGAATCGCAAGCAGCAGAATTTCTACCGCGACGGTGCCACAGTATGATGAGGGCCTTAATTTGCATGGCGATTATGAGAAAAAATAGCTGAAGAGTGTGCCTTTCAAATTTATATAATGAACAATTTGGTTTGTCCATTCTGGTATTTTTTTTTTTAAAATTTAATTTCAAAACGTCTGCTACTTTCTGGACATTCCTCGTATAACAAGAAAATAATTCAACAAAGAGCAATATTAATATTTCATAACACGAAAAATCTAATAAGTAAACTTCAGAGCGTGTTAGTTGCCCCAATACGAACAAAAATGAGAATGAGGTCTCTATAGACCATATTATCTTCCAGAACCTGACTTAAGATTTTCAGGGATTCCTAAGCATTCTCTGAGAACTGAGTATTCTACAGGAATGTAGGACGATATAGTCTTCGCAATACAGACGATTAGCACCACACACCAAATAGGAATGCGTGAGATATGAATGTCATTATTATTTTTATAATGGATTCAGCGTCTAAGAATATGTTTTATCTCCGCTTTTCTCCCTGTATCACTTGAATTGTTCTACTTCAGTAATTTTTTTTGTAAGTTTCACTATATGAAATGAAACTCACTTGTTATAATAGTATTTGACAAAGTACCTAGAAAAGGTTTGTGATAATTTACTAAAAGAACCAACTATTATAATGTTTACTGCATCTATATCGTATATTTTGCGAAGATCGTGCCGAGAGAATGGGGCATGGGGATTAGAACTCGTTGTGAAATTATCAAGTTTACAGTAGATGAAATGGCATTTCAGTAACTTTCAGGTGCTTGTAATATCTGATTTATAAGCATATCCCACCATTTTTTTTTTTTTTTTTTTTTTTCATAGCATGACGGGTACCGATTATATAGTGCCGTTCGCAATTCAGGAGTACAAAGTAAAAGGACACATGTTACATGATTCTATAACTTTAATGCATTTTAAACACAAATGCAATTAATGTTGCTGTTGCTGAACAGAAATTACGAATTATTTTTTCTCGATTATACAACCATAGAATATATAAGTAATATAACTAGATTTTAACCAAATGGGATTTGGTAAAAACTGAGTGATTTCATTTAATATTGAGTGAGTACTGGGTGCAAGTCTCGGTACCTGCCATTCTAACACCGGCCAAATAGCGGCGAAATACTGTACACTATTATAATGAAGGCAAGGAGTGTTTTATTTTACTTCATAACTCGAAAACTAAGAAACAAGACCTAAAGTTCTAAACTGCCTTGGTCGTCTTATTCTGTAAATGAAGGACTTGTTTTTCTGTATTTTCAATGCGCATGTTTTCTTCAGTATGTTTTAAAATTACTTTCTGATGATTACTACTGGCATGTTTTATGTTTCAGATCTTCGTTGTTCACAGTCTTCTTGCTCAGAATGTTCCGATACTGATAGCAGCTCTCGATGTAGTTCTAGCACAGGGGAAGAACACAACAGTAACGAAACATGCGTTAAGCATGTGGCGGAGAAACAAGCACAGAAAGTTACTTTTTCCGATACAGTAACCCATATCGTGGTAAGTGGTCATTGCATGCTATGGGATATATTCATTAGAAAACAGTAAACCTTTTTATATAAATGTGTTTATTTTCAGTAATATATTTAGCAAATTTAGGTGAAGTACTTTGTATTCACTTCTTATAGCATATCGAATTCACTTCTTATAGCATATCATTTCACGCTAAGAACTGCATAGGTCTCATGAAACCTGTGTGTTGTTACTCTTTTAGGAAGCCGTCGGTCCAATCTTCGTGAGTCTTTTTCATTGCCAATGGACCAACGTGGCTCTTTGGAAGAGTTGTTTGTTAACAGTCCAGTAATATTACATTTTTCATTTTATCATTACATTCATTTGCTGCCTGATGGGAAAAATTACAAAATTCACCGCAGCGCTTAACGTGTTAGCAGCATTATTTAAGAAGTTTAAATATATTCACGAACAGTAACTTTTGATTGGCCATGAAAGTATAAGAAGGGTTTGGAAATTAATAATCAGACCTGTAAAGTTATTTGTAAATACTCTATATAAGGGTCATAAATCCAAAAACCTATGTTTTCACGGCTGTGATGAAATCCAGGAGAGCTAT
This sequence comes from Thermobia domestica, assembly GCF_964235325.1. NCBI lineage: Eukaryota > Metazoa > Arthropoda > Insecta > Zygentoma > Lepismatidae > Thermobia > Thermobia domestica. Next base: position 67,745,750 of record NC_137458.1, read on the forward strand.
TTTCTCAGAAAAGAAACTAAATTTATAACCAAACATAGAAATGTCACTTTTTTCTTCTTTTTCGGTATCTGCAAGTTGGTTAGGTTGACAAAATTCTCATTTAGTTCTACATTTCTAGTTTCCTTATTAATGTAATATCACTTTCGTACTCTTCTTTGTTTTGTTAGTAACTACGTTATTATAAGTTACTATTGTTAATAATCGTAATAATAATCGGTAGGGTAAGAAGCGAAATCCCCCAGTTTGAAACTTCCTTAGTTAGCAACCCAATGTTAGGCCTGTAATCTCTAATTTAGGGTTAATTTTTGCAGTAATTTTCCATTTGCGATAGTTATTCTAGCTAAGATATACAGAATTATCCCACTTTTTAAGTGAACTAGCATTTCATTTTTTATAATGTGTTTCATTAGTAATTACCTTGTATAAGTTGTCTTTAAATTCTTTTCCCAGATCTATTTTTATTTTTAGCTCCCTTTTCTCATTTAATTAGGATTGCTCGTCATCTCTTGCACAAGATTCATTCGAATCGGAGATTGCTGGTAATGGAAACAACCACTATGAAAGAAGTTCTGCGAGGAGTATTTATTTGTCAACGGATCCAAATGAACAATTTGTAGATAGTCTTCCTCCATTTATGGATGAATCTGATTTTATGAAAAGTTACGGAAATGTGCCAGGTAGTACACACATGTATTTTATTTTAATAGAATCACAAGTTTATCATAGGTACAAAGGGGTATCAAAAAGTTCGTGCAATCACCTAGAAGAAATCCAGTCTGGACAACTCTGACACCATGATGGTATTAGTCCTTCTCTACGTAGTCATCCTGCCTATTGACACGTTTTTGTCCTCAGTTCTTCACTTTCTGTCGGCGAGTATTGGGGGGGGGGGGGATTATTTCATATCCTAATTCCATTGCCTTCATCGTTGATGCATGGACGGAATGAGCTGGTGCATTGTTTGCCAACAGCAGTACTTTTTTTTACCAATCCACGACGTTTCTTCTTCAGTTCTCGTAACTTATTAGTCAGGAGATGAGAATAATAGGTACTAGTAATAGTTTGCTCCTGTAGTAGTAATCTGTCATGATGACCCCATCACAGTCCAAGAAAACGGAAAGCATCACCTTGGCGGCAGACTTCTGCACTCATGCCTTTTTTAGGGTTGGGAGAGGAGGGGTGTTTCCATTGTTCGCTTATTTCTTCTGTTTCTAGGTCATAAGGATAAACACATTGTCACTAGTTTGCCGAAAAGGTGCTCTTTATCCACCTCACAGCGATGTAACATTTCTCTTGCAGCGTCCTCGCGATTACTCTTCTGAAAAGGTGTAAGCAGTTGCGGCACTCACCGTGCCGACACTTTCTGAAGATTCAGCTGATTGTGAAGGATATTTCAGCAGACCCGTAACTCATACCTATTGAACACATAACACTTTCAGTGGTTATTCTCCAGTTTTTCATTATGATCATCTTAACTTTCTCCGTCAAGGCGGCATCATCAGTAAAAGATGATCTAGATCTAGTCTACAAGTGTCCAGTATGGAATTGTTGTTTTCTCTTGGAAACTATATCATAGGATGAGTTTTCCTTTCCATAGACTTCTTTAACCTATTCGTGAATCAGCTTTGCTGATTTCTTGTCAATGATCGCATTTACCTGTTTTTATTTATTTAATTACAGTTTTTTTAGTGAGTAGAATTTGCATGGTTAACATACAATGAGGACCTAACTATAAAATGTATGTCTGAAGGCGTTTGTAGTTCGTCACCTTCTAGGTGATCGCACGAACTTTTTGATAACTCCACGTATTGAGTTATGCTTTCAGTGTTGCTTCAAAAATTCTGTAGCGTTAAGTTTACATCCTTTTGATAATAAAATAGAACAAATGAAGATCGATATTAACTATAGATATATAAAACAGGTAGTGATAAAAAAAAACTGATTTCTATTATATCAATTGTGTTTGTCTATTTTAAAAGAAGTGTTCGTGAAAAATGGATACTTGGAACTATAAAAGCCATGAACTCGGTTAAATACGTATATGCGTGGATTTAGTAATTGTTCTGACGGTAGATTTTTTATTTTTTATTTATTTATTTTATTATTATTATTATTATTATTATTATTTTACCTTTTATTTATCGTAGAAGGAAGAAGTAAAGAAAGCTAAAAATTTTTTTTTTTTTTTACATTCTCAACTCTGAGAGCACAAATACCTAATCTGTGGTGGTTTTAAATTCGTACTTTTTATTGTGTATTGCTCACCACCAGTTTATTCGCGTTATTCAGTTGTAGAAGTAATATTACAACAAAATTAATCATATATCGGATAAATTACTTGATAAATTGGTGTAAAAAGCTATGTCTCTTTTCCGTAATTATCAATGTTTCTTTTCTGTGTTTTTTCTATTTTTCGTTTCACATTTTTCTACTTTTCTCAAAGCTGGTTTTCACGCGTATTTTTCCGGTACCGCTGAACGGAGCTATAAGGCACGAAGTTATTATACTGTCTTCGTATTCTCCCGAAACTATCCTTGTATGATGCTGGTCTTGCTACTACACTAAGCTTTTTTTTTTTTTTTTTTTTTTTTTTTTTTTTAAATCAATACTTTATTTGGATGCTGACGAGGAAATATCCATGAAATTTAGTAATTCTGCTTAGATACTGCTGATTTTCCTGTTTCACTAGTCACTTTTGGTTAAACTGTTTTATTATTAATAATATTATTAGTGCTAGTGAATGATTAACAGGCGCTCTTTGGTGCACGTGGTCTTGATTCCCGTGTTTGATTTTCTCATGTTAACCCAGCATAATGAAAATTTAAAGAGCTCCTTCGTGACTATACGGTCAGCGCACGCTCCTTTGGAGCAGGAAATCCGGGTTCGATTCCAGGCGGGAGCTCGTGTAGTTCCATTCCCACATCAAGCGATAGGTTCAAGTCTTTATATAGCCTTGATGCTGAAAGGGTTCTTAAACAACTCCAAATCAATTAGCAGTTAGTGAGCTGCTTCAAATAATGATTATCGGACTATAGGACTGAAAAGCAAGAATAACGGTGTTGGAAATTCAGTGCGGTGACAACGGAGGAAGAACACAGCATACCATGAAAAAGCGGCCACATCTATCTGTTAAATATGAGGCAGTCAAACGTTATGCTAATTTCAAAAGTAAGCCAAGGCATGAACTTAATATAAATCAAAAAAGGTTTGCCTTTAGTAAGCGTTATTCCTCACTAGACTTTTGTTATGTTTCAGCTATATCCGTTACATGATATCATTGTCATAGTTGATCGATGAAACAAACTTGAGTTCATTTTAAAAAAATGGAAAGAAATGAGTTTCGTGCGCTTATTAAACACTTCTGTTTAAAAGGTTTAATACCGAAAGAGGTTAAAGCCGAGTTGGAAGAAGTTAATGGCACATTTGCACCTGTGTTTGTAACTGTTTACAATTGAGTAAATGCGTTTAAACGTGGCCGTACATCCACAAATGATGAGCATCGTTCGGGACGTCCAGTAGAAATGACTTCCTCCGAAATGATTGACAAAATCCACTATATGGTTTTGAGTGATCGACGAATCAAAGTGCGCAAAATAGTTGCAATAGGCATATCACAAAGTACAGTGTTTTCAATTTTGTACGAAAAATTAAGTTCGAAAACAATCTCGACAAGACGGATAACCCGTTTGGTCTCAGTGGAGAATAAACGCAATTGTGTGGTCGATTCGGAGGTCTTTTCTTCACAATCCCAACGAGTTTCTCACATTTACGCAATAAATATTTCATGAAGATATATATATTAATGAAAGAGAAAACAACTGATTTTTTTTACACACACCAGATCCTCTGTAAATGTGGAATCTATAACACAAAAGAGTGAAAAAGTGACTGACTGAACCGATGTTCGAGTCTCGGTCCAGTCAGTAACGTTTTTACTCTTTGTGTGCTGTAAATTATTTAGTTTAACAAACTGGAATAAATAACAATATATTGAGAAATAGAGAAAACAACATACTTTTCTTACCATGTCCTGTACATATGCGAGTTAAATAAATTTAAAAATAAAAATGTGTAAATGAGACGGAAATCGTAAGAGGAATCCGGCCCAGTTGCACGATCTTCTTCTTTGAAGTAGCTAAAATAAGGCCTTCAGTCCGAAGGCCTAGTAGCCTAAGCCAGAAGGTGTGTAATACCGAGTAGAGTCGCTAGGTTACCCTACCTATATTGTGTGTGCGTTATCTCCCTGGAAGGTGAGGTCTCACAAAGTGTCCAGGTAGGGACGACAAATGGGATTGTTGACATCTCGATTGTACAAATTACTAACAAGTGTCCTCAACCGAAGAGCAAGATGTATTTGTATAGTGGGTACGAACACAACGATTTATATATATATATTCGTACATGCACGTCTTTGGACACACGCACGACCTTTCTGTGTCCGAGATAGCGGAGACTTTCATTACTGAATATCATCTCCTCCCATTCTCCTCGCCACTGTAATCTGTTCCGACACCACCAAAGACGTTCTTGACAATAAGCCAGTGTCAGGGGGTATTCATGTTAGAGGAACATAATAATGTAAACTGCATCCAACGATCGATTGTTGACTGTTCGTACGCTCAAATGAGATGGCTTTTGATTGCATCGATGGTTACCATCTTGTCAGTTAGGTTGGCCCGAGATGCAGGAGCATATTTGCTGTGAGAAATTTCAGCCCCTGAACACAATTGATCCACGCTAGCAGCAATTCTATGAAACTACCACGCGGCCTTTCGCAGTTCCATTATACGATCACATGCAAATAGACGTTCCCTGGGGTCGTCTTGGTATTGCAGACATAGGCTGTAATCCACGCACGTGATTGTGTTGTTCGATGACCTTCAAACTACTAGTATTATACTCCCTACAGGTATTACGATAAGCTGTTTTCTACGATTAGCTATTGTGCTGAGAGCTTCAAACTAAGGTCAGTATGGTATCTAGACACTCGTGTAATACGAATTTCGTTCGAATCGAATGATGTATGGGGGTTCTTAGATAATACGTTTCCACTAATGTATAGATAACTAATTGAAAGAGAAATGATGAAGTGAACATGCAAAACATATTACTTATCAGAAAATAGTGTAAGCAAACCTTTTTTAAAAAAATACATTGTGTATCTTTTCCTTTGCAGATGTTTCAGAAGAAGAAGAAAACACTACAATCAAGATTGTGCATTTTGGAGTTGTCTAAACATGGTTTCCAGGAGTATATTTTGCTGCAAATTATTTATTCTTCTAATTTATTATCAGCTTCCGATAAGTGTAATAAGTAATGTGCCAAAGGTTTGGTTTTTCGATGAAAACTCTCTTAGTGAGAGATGACGCATTTACTTTTCTTTTTTAAAAAAAATCTTCTGACACTGGTGTTTTCTAAGACTATATGTTACTAGAAAACAATTCATGAACTAGCGATAATTGATTTATATCAACTTGCCATTATTTTGTACAAAAGGTATTGTGTAAATATATATTTTTGTGTACATATCAACAGAATAAAATAGAGATGTAATCACACGGTTATATAAAGGGATGTCTCGAATCCAGTGAATAACCATTGAAAATGAAAGTGTACTATATCATTATAATACCGTTTTCAGTTAAGAGATCGACTAAGTAATAGAGCTGATCGCAGGCCAGGACTCCATTGAGACAAAATATCCAGGTTCGATTCCAGTGGGTCTGCATGTGGTTGGAAACCCACAATAAGATTTAGGTCTACGTCTCATATAGCCTCAATACTGAAAAGAGACGCTAAACAAATTGATCCCGATCTCTGATAAGCTTGGGTCGATAACCAGTTTGTGTAATATTGGAAAGTAAGCCTATAATGCATTATATATGGGTAAACGTAAATGTTTAGGGCAGTAATAGCGGAACGAGAAATTAAACTTTCTGTAATGTATCGAAACAGGAAAAAATGGTGGAAAGTAGTAAAAGTACTAAATATATGCGATACAAAACTTACCCACCGAAGGCTAAACTGAGTGAGTTAAAAGATCTACCAGTACTTCATGGCTAAGCGGTTAGTGTACGCATCTTAGGCGTGGCAGACCCGGTTCGATTCCCGGCGGGACATCATGTGGTTTAGGTTCCACATTAAGCTGAAAGTCCACGTATCATATAGCCTCGTTGTTGCAAAGGACGCTAAACTGAAAATTAATCAATCGGACAGTTAAAGGTTACACTACGAGGATGGCAGTCTGTGCCTACCTGAAATGACAGCAATGGGTAATTTTGACTCATGCCCGTATTGGTTCTTTTACAATCTTTGCATTGTAATTGTTAATGTTTAAAGCCTTGGTTGTTGAGCAAGGTAACAATATAAGAGAAAACTTTCAAGCTTTTAACATAAACTGGTATTTACTTTCAAAATAGGATCACAACATGTCTTTACTAATTATTGACTCACTTTACTAGCTATTGGTCAGCAGTGATAAGAGATACAAAAATAATTATTCGATAGAATCTAGGTTTGTAAACATATGCTTTCTGCCAGGTTACTCAAAAAAAGTTCGCCGTACTTCGTACTGCTATTTATTACACAATATGAAATTTCGAGTGGAAATTCTGAAATTGTACTGTTTAATAACTGACCGAGGGGAAAAAGTAATGGCCACTGTATTTATCTACTGTGTATTGTAATAACTATATACTGTTATACTTATGTAACATTATTAATTGTTCTTGTGTATAATATAAGTATATTGTCTATATTTACTATTTTTGGGAATTCAGAATTAGCGATTATTTTTACTTTTTTTTTTTTTCCATGGGTCAGAATCACCCCCAGCCTGCTTTGTAAGACTATCGTAAAATTTCTATTTAATTTTCACACAGAAATATTTAAGAACATTACTATAATGTATAGTAAGAAATAGCATGAGAAATATTATTACTTCACTATAAAATTAGACTGATCAATTTGACCCATCTCGTCTTTATAGTTTCGGAGGAATATATCTTGTGTAATGGAATATAGGTTTACAAGTGTGAATTTTTTTTTTTTTTTTTTTTTTGTTTCGGTGTACAAAGTTCTATTGTTTTAGATCTTATAATTAGTTAACACACTATTTCCTTCTGTGGAAGGAAAATGTCAGAGACATGATCAAGATTAATTATATAGTATTCAAACTTTCCAATACAAAAAGACATAATTTTCCATTTATATTTTTGATTTACAGACGCATAGAAGTATTGCCGAAAGTTTGCAACCTCTTGAGTATTGGAAAGCATTTTTCATTTTTCAAGTTTACTTGATCTTTTCACATTGAGATAAAAATCAAATTGACTTTTTCGCTCAAAGTGCATTGCATTGAACGTGATACAACCCTGCGATTGCTTTAAATTAAGATTATGAGAGATCCAGTTTCCCCAGGACAGTCCCCAGACTAGCAAATCCGTATGCCCCGTGCAGTTGAAAAGCGTCCTCGGGTTCACTGAAAGAAAGATCTGGTAACCTTACTTTAAACTAACAATTGATTAATTCCCTATGGTTTTTGCAAAGGTGAGTTATGCATCGTAGAATTCTGCGTATTATCAATATTTTGTTCTCGAGATTTTAGTGCTTTCCCTGCTGATCTAGTGGCTAGCGCGCACGTGATTCCGCGTTCGATTCCCAGTGGAAGAGAAATGAAGTTTGAATGCATTACGGTGATTCGAATTCCACTTTAAACTGTAAATCTACGTCTTATGCTGAAAAGGGACTCTAAACTTCCAACAATCAAGACATTAGAAAATTAAAGATCGTTCTGTTTCGCCATCTAAATATTTACGTTTGCCAATTGTACTCATTTGTATAAAGTTGTGAAGTTCGATTGAAGTGGGTGTGATATTTGGGAAAACTTGTAAGAGCTCGTGTTAAGGAAAAACACTTTTCGTGAGTGGGATTTTTCATTTCCTCTCATTATATTATTTCCTACATCACTCCCGTCAGTACCCATTTTTATCTCCTTTATTCTACAGGGTATAATGATAGGAAGTTAAACTATATTTTTTGGCTATTTAGCACTTGAAAATCACTATCACATAGTGATTATATACAGTAGATGGCTACAAATTGTTTTCACATTAGCGTTTTCTTTTCTTAAGGAAATAAAATTTGCCCAAGTTGTTAACTATTGTCTTAAGGCATTTTACTACGTAAAAACGTTACTTCCTTACGTAAGCGCTTTAGCAACTGGAAGTAAGCTTATCTTTAGTACTTAAGACATGACTTGGAATTCTTACTTTTTCAGTTTAATGATCTATAAGTCGAATAGTTGAGTAAAAATATAATTTATTTCCGTGAATATATTAACTACACTTAAAATACCCGTAGGTGATTCCATTATTTGTCGATTTGATCTATCTCTATTCTCAAAAATGTGTTCCAGTACCGCAATCAATATATCACTTTCTCATTAGGAAGTGTCGTAGAGTAAGTGAATTGAATTTTTTGTATACCTGACAGCCTCAATGAAAATATTCATTGTCCGTCCAATAATTTAGCAATTTCTTACATGTTTTAGATAATATACCGTTGTATTCAAGAAAAGGCCATTGCATTATTATATATTTTAAATAAAAATATTATTTTCATGAAAAGAAAACTTATCTGTGCTGACTGTATATTACTGTTAAAATCTGTCCTTCCTGTTTGTACAGAAGGTTGTGTTACAAATAGTCTGTTATTCATATCTTTTTAGTACTTACGTTCTTGCCAATTGAAATTTATGGCCTGAATTAAAAATTATATATATATAAAAATAGAATCTCTGAGTTTTATTATTCTACCAGCCAAAATGTTTTAATAGTTTATTATCATTGTTGCATTTTGTTCTAATTGTTAACTTCATTCCTCACTTTGTTCTTTTCTTACATATATAAGTTACACAATGTGAATACGTATACAGTGTATCATTACTTCATTTTGCTCAGTTCATAACTTGTAAATATACTGTATGTATTTGAGATTATAATGTTTAACAATATTTTCCAGTATTTAAAGTCCATTCAATGTACCTGTTTTGGGGTTCGAAGTTTTATACTGTATTTTTCGGATATTTTTAATTTTATATGCAATAAAACGAGTTTATTTGTATTTTGTTTGTTTGGTCTCATGTTATTTACTGTAATTATTTTGAATACCACATACATTCTTTTTATTATGTTGCATGTACAAGATATAATCTTGAAAGTCGACTCAGACAGTTATAGGCTACCCATTTCCAAGTTTTGATTCAATGCAAGTTACTAAAGTGTAAAGTAGTTGTCTACAGTGCACCTTCTAAAAAATTAAGTACTTAACATGAAAACCAACTTAGTGGTCCGCAAGCATAATTGAAATTGTTAATGTGTTAATACGCAAAAATGAAAGATCACACAAGAGAGAGAGAGAGAGAGAGAAAAAAAATAATTTTTCCATTAGAGGCGTAGAGGAGAGATTTTTCCTCAATACTGCTTAACTATATACCTATAAACGCAATGCTTTGGTGCTTTGATCGGTGAGACTATGCTATTGCTGAAAGAGAGATGTGGAACTTGTGCAAGCGCAGTACGTTCGCATATTCTATCTTGTTGAGTTCCACAAGATTTCTCAGTAACTGTACAAACTTTAAGGAATGCAAATGTATACGGTGTAAAGTAAGTTTGGGGCGAATTAGCTAGTTGTCTATTCTCGATTTACTGAAAGGTGGCTTCTGACAGTTGGGTTAAGCACGTGGAGTATTGGAGGCGCTGTTGCCAGAGGCTCCGCAACAAAGACAGCAGCTCTAGCGACAAACTTAAGACCTTTAACAAGTCGTAACAGGAATGTATGATACCAAACAACAATAATACTACTACTTGGAATATTGATATTCTACAAGAAAAATAAGGAATATATTAATGAACTGTTTTTACCTTGAGTTTACACCGACTTCGAAACTTAAGCAGCCTCAATAATTTTTATTCGTCTAATGGAGAGACTCCGCAATCTTCTAATATTGAATCGAAGTTTTCATTCGAAATCCTTTAATTAAAAAATAATAATAACATCCTACCAAAACGTATTTTCATTAAGCTTCTGTCTTTAAACTTTTACAAAGGTAGGCTAATTACTCAAAAGCTTTCCTAAAATATAATAGGTTGCTGCTTCCGTGTACTTCGAATACAAATTCTCGTGCTAACAGGCAACTAAAAGATTTTCTTTTTCTTTCTTTAGAATAAGTGGAATGTAGGCATCAGGACAGAAAATTATCACGAGCAGATGATTTACTGGGCTTGGTTTCATGTTATACTTTTAAAAAAATAATCAACTATTTTATTTAATCACTCTCGTGATTTTCTTTTGCGCACAGACCAATAGCCAACCAAAATCTTGAAGTTTGAAGGGGAATAGTCTTGCCCACGAGATGAGACGAGTAATATGTGTTTTTCTTGTGTCGTCTCGTAAACATTCGATCTCGCATAATTTTTTTTCACCTCGATTCACGAAGAAGCTTATCTCGTCTCGTTTTGATTTTTATGCCCTGATATGTTTCTCCATTTCACCTAGAAGTCATCACAATTCTTCAGAGGGATTACGAAGGGTCTTGTATATCAACATTCAAACCATATTTATTATTGGAGTATATTATGTAATGACTTGAATATCTTTAAACGTTGGTAAATGCTCTTCATTGTATTCGTATAATCACTTTATCAATTTATAGTTTTTATATTGTGAATCATGTAATACTAGAAACAGTGTTTCAGATATAATAATTAAGTGAACTAGTGTTGCTCACGAGACTCATGGAATTTCCTGTCTTGTCTCGAAAACGAGACGATAAATTTCTCGTTTTGTTAAGGGATAGGGAAGAAAGTTAGAAGTAGCCTGATTGAACAATATTATTAAGATGTTTTCCGTACTAAGAGGAATAAGAAAAATTGTGGAAGACAAGCCCCTACACTTCTCATGGCTACAGGTCTGTTCGCACACAAATGGCTGTTTCTATTAAACCATGGCAAAAACTAAATGAATCATTATTCAGCTATTGTTTTTTTTAAAAAAAAATCTTACCGTTTGGATAGAGCTGATACAAAATCATCGTTACTGTCTGAATCAGTAGACTCACTGCTGCTATCTTCGCCTAAGTTTATGACCAACTCTTGGACGCGTTCCTCCAGTATTTCCTCAAGTTGACGTGCATCATTAATTAACGATAATGTGTGGGTGACAACATCAGCCCATTTCTGTGGAGTAACTTGCTGAATTGCTTCCCTAATTAAAACTTCAACATCTGTCAGTTTAAATGTTGAATTTTTGCTCGCAATGTATTTCTTAATTTGAGCCCATATTAATTCAATCGCATTAAATTGGCAATGATACGGGGGCAGCCGAACTACTTTGTGCCCATGCCTTCGTGCTATTTAGTCTACCTCGTATTTGTGGAAACGGGGTTTCATAGAATTTACTAATTCCAGTAGTTCGGCTCTGTACATACTATCAGATAACCCCTGCACATTTTTATTTTTTAGCCAAGCCAGAAGTTCAGATTTTGTGCTTTTAGATGTAGGGGCCCTTTCCCAAACGACAGAATGAGGAGGAGCATTGTCCATCACTATAATCGAATTTGCTCTTATATTTCGTAGCAATGCATTCTGGAACCAGTCTTTGAATTTATCACCTGTCATTTCCTCGTGGTAATCTGTCGTCTTACGTGATCTAAACAGAAGAAGACTGTTCGGTATGAAGCCCTCACACGTACCTGCATGTAGCAAAATCAATCTCCCTCCTTTACCAATTGGGACAGGCATGGTACTCTTTGGTATTGAATCAGTCCAGCATTTGCTATTTGAGTGGTTAGCATTGACCCATCTTTCGTCAAGCCATACTATTTTCTCGGGTTCGACATTTGCCATTTCCCTCAAAAAATGACAACGCATAACTACTATATCCTCCCTCTCTAATAAAATCTTCCTTCCTGAAAATGTCTTGTATCGAAACCTCATCTTTTTAAGTAATTTCCACAGAGTTGACTTCCCACCCGTAAATAAATTATCTTTCCGCAATGATTCAAGGAGAGAATTTAAAGTGGGATACTTCTTCTGTTCGTAGTATTTATTTACATGACGTCGAATTGCATCTTCCGTGAAATCATCTACGGTTGACTTTGGACTTGCTCTTGATCTCTTTTTCCCAGGTGTTGTAAGGGATACCGAAGGATTATCGTTAGTGCCCCCGAATTTCTCTGCAGTTACACGTATAACAGTTCGTTCGCTGATTCTCAAACAATTGGAAGTGCGTTTAAGTACCTGTTCTACGGGGAAAAGGGGTCCTTTTTCGTCTTCGAAGTAGCACCGAGAGTTATATATCATTTCCCGTGACTGACTTCTATATGTTGAACCACGTTTGTTTTTCATAATTGTTTCAGCATTTTCAGTCGTCATATTTATTTTGTAATCACAGCACACACAGAAGATATTCACAACCAAAAATCATTATTAATTTGAAAAGAACACACCACACAAACAGAGAAACTAACCAAAATAAACTATTTAAACGCACACTAAAAACTATTCCACAGAAGATTTAACTCTCAACTACCGGCAACAGCGCGGTCAGTGACCTTCGTTGCCTAGCAACGGCGTGAAAGAATACTGCTGGGATTGACGAACAATCCTCCCTCTCGTTTTTACAACATGTGCAGCTATATGTCAGAAGCCACCTTTCAGTAAATGGATAATAGTAAGTACTACTCAAATAAGAGTGCCAAATGCATAAAGAATAATCACTATACAAATTTATATTATTACACATAAAAATATACGGAAGCTTTGACTTGTGTACACAATCCTGTTACAGATTATTTCTACATCTCTTCATTTGAAGAGATTTTGCAATTCAATAACAAAAGTATCTATCTGTCCAATAAGCTGTATAGACTTTTTGGTACACATAGCTGTACAACATGTATTCCTGGAATCAGGTAAACTGAAGAAGTCGTAACCAATTTTCACTTCTTTACAGGTCCTCCTAGTGCTTCCAGCTGCGATCTCAGTTCAACCAGTTCCCTATCTGGAATATATCTGACCTCTTCATGGTCATCTGTATGTTCATGTATATTCAGCTCAACTCCTTCCGGTAGCCCTGCTTCCAGAATTTCAAAAAATACTGGCGCTAGTGTAGCTGGCAAGTCTACAACCTGAGAAGAAAGGAAATACATCAATAGGACAACCAAATAATGGAGAAATTTACGCGTATTCTAAATACCACTCGACAGAAGTAATCTGTGGCGTGGTGTACACGTAATTTGAAAATACTTTAATTTAGATAACTGTTTGCCAGAGCGTGTATTTCACACGGATACTGATAATCATGAAAGAGCCTATCCGGTTTGCCATAAGGCCCAGACTGTGTCACGTGATCAGGTCAAAAGTATCATTGCATGCTAAATCGAGTCGAGATTCCAGAGGTGAGATATTTAAGCATGTAACCTCCGCGTGGGACGCCCTTGGTAATTCGAAGAAGATGCATATACTTTATCATTATTATTGATTTTACTCAAACAACTTGACTTGTTACAATGTTCTATCTATATTTATCTTATATGCTATACATCGTTTTTAACCAGTAAATATTCGCGCCCTTTTTTGTGACAGCAGTACTCGTGCGGAGGTCCAATAGACCCCCAAATTGATATTTTTTTACAATAAAAATATTTTTTTAATAATTAAGACAATGTAGCATAACTCTAGACATGTTTTTAAAAGTATCTGCAGTAATTAGATTTTTTGAACTCGTTTTGAGACATTTTTATATTTTTTCATCAGGACTTTTGGCTACCAACACAAAATTTACCTGTTTGGGGGTCTGTGAACACCGTGCGCGAGTACTTAAGGGTTAAGCACTTCATTATCTCTTTACAATAAGCTTTCACTTAGTTAACTCCTTATTATAGTTTTTGAGATATATATGGACGACTTCAGTTTTTTCTTAATTTTCCATTGACTTCAATGTTCATGTTTCGTGATTTTTTAAATATATTCCATCCATTTATGGATAATTTCATTTTGAATGTAAAATCTATATAGTCTGTTCTATCTTTAAGCTGAATTCCAGCCATCTCCCCCAAAGTCTGTTTACATCATTGTATCCGGATAGGCTTTTTTAAAGCAATATTTAAACTTCCAAGTCGTGTGGAAGCTTTGTGCTCACACATACCGTCGGATGTCATATGAGCGTTTAAAGACATTGTATGGTATACATTCATCAATATTAAGCGTAATTGTACTATACTTCCGATCACCAAAATTAATTTCTATACTCTTCTTTAACTACAAAATAATGACATTGATCGGTAATCATTATTACAATGTTAAACGTACTTTTTTTTTTTTTTAATTTTCTTACTCTTTTTTCAATTTATAGATCCTGCTGACTTTTAAGTTCTGTCTTTGGAACGACCTTTTTCCGAAGAACTCGCCATTTATGATACAAAGCATCATGTGTTCCTTCATTGAAAATTTCTCTTCAAAAATTCAGTCCGAAGGGATTTTAACTAAGTCTCATGAAGTTAGTGACAATACCAGTGAAACATTTAATTGAAGAATAAACAGAAGAAATCTTAAACAATTTTGCCTAATGTGAAGAGTTTACAAATTAAATTTCGTATTCTGTTGAAGCTTCTTTATGTAACGTATTAATAAATACATATTTAACTAAATCAGGTAAAGAATACTTTGTGCTGTACCAACACATAATTTTTCTGTTTTGCTATTAAAAGATGTGTAGAACTCTTCCAGACTAAAACAGTACTTGAATTCACACTATCTCGATATTGTCTTGGAGTTAAGGCTTTAGCTACACTGGGTGATCGGCAACATTAAAACTGTAGTCGACCCATTTCTAATGAATTACTGGGGACAAAAGAACTAAGAAGTATTTTACTTTTTATAGCAGGTTGACTACTGCGATCTTTACAGAGATAACAATGTTAGCCATTAAAAGTATCCTGCACTTACAATAATGAAGATAGATTAACGCAGTGAGTTAACTAATAATAATAATAAATTAAGACGGCACATTTTAATAATTTTACCATACTTTATGTTTCTTAAACTGATGTGATTTTAGTTATTACTTGAATAACAGCATTGAATTTCAAATGTTACCTGTACATTTCTTTCGTATAACGCTAGATTGTACGTGCTCTCCACTACAGTGCTCGCAGGTTTAAATCGTTGAACCTCAAACTTTTGCGGTGGTAATCCCCAACTGCAAACAAAGATGAGTCAATGAAAAGTATTTACAACAGAGAAGAGATACAACCCACACTATAATAAACAAAAAGTTTGGTAGAAATTTTCTAGATAATAATGTGTAAAAGATTACAACAACGGCGCGAATAATTGCTGTAAATATTTCTAATTTCTTAGTACTATTTTTGGCTTACAGAAACGAAATTCCTATCTCCAATTGAAATACAAGATTATTCAAGCAAACATTTATGGTCTAATAAAGTATTTTTCATAGGTACAATCACGATAGTATTTTAGTTATAACAAAGCATATTAAGTTGGCTTTTTTTTTTTTTTTTTTTTTCTGTCACCTGTTAAACAACGTACATGTAAGTTATTTGAAATGTGTTCCTAGTACTTTCTTGACTTCAGTGCTTTCGCAGTTAACCAACACATCTTTCAACTTGAATTTCTACCATAGCAAAACTGGCCATTCATATTATGTTACACAACTCACTCTATTTTACATATTTCACTCTTCATTCCAGATACAAGCAAACTTACTTCTCTCTCAACCTAAATAAGATTTTCATGTTTCTACCCAGACTGTTGCATGTATAATTTTTTCTGTGATGGTGTAATTCTTGTATAAAATTTTAAGTGTTTCTTAACTGAAGTAATTTGTTTTTTAACTTAAATTATATGCTTTTTTTCTAGATTTCAGTCTGTTTACTATTTCATGTAACTAAATTTATTTCTCGAATAACTAAATTTATTTCTCGAATTGTTCAAGATTTGAATATTTACATTTTTATATCTTAACTATTTCATGTATTATAAACATCAGAGGTGGTCAACAACCTTTTTGGGTTTGACGTCTACTTTTCATTTCAGAAATTACAGATGGTCTACTTATCTGTTTCACTAGCCCGCTAGAGAGAACCCTCACAGATAGTATGTCAGACCACCACGGATTACTTCTCACGATTTGCCGGTCGACGCGTTGACCTTCCCTGAAGAGTACAAAATAAACTTGACAATAAATCTGGAGGGTACTATCTGAAGAAGCCACATCTTTTTCTGTTACGTTTTCATGAATCCGGTATTCGCTAGCTGGTATACTTTTTAAGTTGTATTTTCACGAAGAAAAATCAAGAGGTAACTGAGTAAATTTTTCACAGCAAAATAGAAATGTATTCACCAAATATATACATATATATTATTTATATATTAATACAGGGCGCGAGGGATAGCATGAGCTATGACTTTGAAATCCACAACTAACACACTTGAAAGAAACAGGCAATCCTAATAGTGTTGCTAACAGCCACAACGGTGAACTAGAATTTGGC
This sequence comes from Thermobia domestica, assembly GCF_964235325.1. Classification (NCBI taxonomy): domain Eukaryota; kingdom Metazoa; phylum Arthropoda; class Insecta; order Zygentoma; family Lepismatidae; genus Thermobia; species Thermobia domestica. Next base: position 67,762,326 of record NC_137458.1, read on the forward strand.
GATTTGAAGCATTTCTGGGAAGGGATGACAAAGACACTTTGAATCAATCTACAGCCTTCCTTTTCTCATCTTCAATTAGAAAAAACTGAACAATAAAGTAGCCTATTTATTTAATAAGATGTAAAAGTGCACTCAGTGCGTATCGTCGAACAATTAATGAATTTCATATTGTTCACGGTCAACGACCTTTTGTAAAATCACTGTTGCGAGTACTTCGAGAAAAGATTAATTTTAATGGAAGCACTTGGTCTTTACGGAAAATAATCCGTTCCTTAGGATTTAGGTGAACTAAGGCTGAAAACAATAGGCGACTACTTATTGAAAAAGATGAATTTCGGTCAAAGAGGTTAGCTTATTTGCGAGCTATAGATCATTACAGAAGGCAGAACTGCCCCATAATTTACATGGATGAGACGTACTTGCAACCATCGCACACAAAACAATACGCGTGGAGCGATAAGAAGAATACAGGTTTACTCACCAATTTCTAAAGGACAACGAGTAATAATCATGCATACTGTCGGATAAAACGGTTTTACTCCAGAGCGTTACTCATGTTGAAATCTGGCGATTATCACGACGACATGAATTATGAAAATTCTGAAAAGTGGTTGAAGTCGCGGCTAATTCCAAACTTGCCAAGTAATTCAGTTCTTGTGATAGACAATGCACCATATCACAATGTCTGTTCACCGACATCATCATCTCGTTAAGCTGCAATGATCGATTGGTTTGTAAGACACAATATTCCTTCCAATATGTACAAACCAGAACGTAATAATTTAATCAAAGCCAATAAAGCTCGTTTCCGGACATTTAAAGTAGATTCGCTCCTTGCTGAATATGAACATTCAGTTCTTCGTTTGCCTCCGTATCATCCTGATCTAAACCCGATAGAGTTTATTTGGGCTGCAATCAACGAATATGTAGCAGCAAGAAATACCACTTTTTCCATTAACGATGCGATGAAACTTGTCGATGAGAAATTTACAATGATAACAGCGGAAGAGTAGAAGACTAGGTGTGATAAAGTACGAAGATTTGAATCAGCATATTTGCAAATGTAACCTCAGACGTTCTTACTGAAAACATTACAATAAACTTGGCCGAGGACAGTGAAAGTAATAGTGACTCCTCAGAAGAAAGTGACGACGAGACGGAAGACGATGATGATGAAATGGATTGTATGGACGGTACTGAGCCTTTATAAGTACCTGAAGCTACAGGTAAGCTTATCATAATATATATAAGTTGCGTTAAGTAGTTATTATCCATTGTTTTTACTTATGTTGGAGGTTAGTATCGGCATGGGTTTGAAACACTACCAAAAATTCTTCCCTCTCTCTCCACTGTCACCCTCGCAGCGGATAGCGTTCTTCCTACCACCCGCTTCTCATAGCTCAAGCTATCTCTCGCGCTCTGTATATATTACTTTACCTCTCTGTTTTTGTAATTTTTTTTTTTTTTTTTTTTTAAATACCACAGAAGGGGTTTAAAATGCAATTTTCATGAATAGAAAAGAGTAGAAGTCCATAAGTAAAGATGTGTAAGGATCTAAAGAAAAAAGTTTCCGGTAAATTCTGTGTTCTGACATTTCAAGAATGTCTTGTACGTAGATGAATAATTAAGAAAAATAATAGCAGCAAGAAAGAAGTTACTTAGAAAGGCAACAGAAAGGGTTTAAATTGTATAAGAAATATTTTTTTTGGATGCTATGTCAAATACTTACATTTAATCTATAAATATGTATCTTGTAGCATCTGTTAGTAAGTACTACAGGAATACCTTGCCGGCCAAGGCTTCCGCAGTGACCTCCGTGCGTCCTTGATGTAGTGTACGCCGAACGTTCCATATGATTATAGAAATAGCGCTGGGAATAATGCCTGTGTCAATGGATACTATATAGAAAAGTAGAAAGGAAAAATCAAATTATGTATTGCAGTTTTTGTGAAAACAGTTTTGTTTCGCTGTGAAAAATGTACTCATAATTACTTTTCGACTTTACTCGCACTAAAATTATATTAAACACTTGGCTTTACAACCCAAGGAGGATTAAGGCCATTTAGACGACTTCTAATTGGGCGATGTATAGTTATTATATTGGCTCCCATCGCTGTTATTCTGGTTTTCTACATTGGATTCGATAAGTCTTAATCCAAGTAATTGCGCAACTGCCTTACAATAATGCGTCAACGCACATTTTTGTGTGTGTGTGTTTTCATGGTGAATTGAATCAGAAACCTGGACATAACTATTAGATTATTAGTCCTAATAAGTCTACGTGAAAAGTTTCAATATACAATCCGTTATACAGAACAACACTAATTTATTTTAAACGAAAGATAACGTTTTTATAACGAAATTCCATTAAAATTACCTACCAATCGGAAACATCAATTCCCAAATTCCGTGCTGTAGCATGAACGAATTTTTGGTAACTTTCTAACACTGGAAAATCATACCCTTTCACCTGTATATTCAGTGTGTCATAAGTCGGCTCAACCGGTTCATTACTCTACAAGGAAATAAATAAAATATTACTTTTCAAATATTGAATATCTTAAAATTCTACTTCTTAATATGATAGAACAAACAGCATACGGGGATAGAAAAATGTATAAGGAACTGAAATACATTGCTAGAATAGTTTTGTTTTATAATATACAGTCTTCTTCAAAAGAAACTTGGACAACCACCTGTTTGAAAAGGGTTCTATTCTTGTTCATAGACGAAGTTAAATCCGACAAAGGTGAGTCTTCTCTGGCGAATTGAGATCTTTATTTTACACCAAAGTATTTACAACTTCCTATGTACGATTCCGAAAATATGAACTTTAACGGAAAGGTGGTACATCACCAAGCTCTTTTGAGCAAGACTGTACATAGGCATGTAACAATTAATCAAAATTATGTGGTATGCTTAACATACTTCAGTTACCATTTTAGTTTACGGTGACAGCGAGAAATAAAAATAATTGTTATAGAAATAACAATGAAGAAGTCAACCTGATTGCGGCCAATTAATTCCATGAATTTTCGTGCCAGTAGTTTCTACATCTTTTCTCAACATCTTGACCTGCTCTTTCCTATCCTAAACTTTGACTTCTATCCTATTTGAAAAATTTTCCGTAGACTGTGTAATAAGAATAAAAATTCAACAATCCAATCGCAGACTTTCGAGCAATAAATTTTTGCCATCACCAGTGCATTTTGCTGGTGATAAGGCCAGTAGCAAATCTGTCGAAAAACACAAGAACAGCCATAATACGAGAAAATATTGGATCAAAGTTGGATAGAAGGGACTGTTCATTATTTTTAGTAGTTGGGGAATTTTATCAAAACTTAAAGAGAAAAATAAACAAAATCAAGTACAATATTCTTCAAAGAGTAAAAGTCAAGTTGTTTAAGTTAGAATAAGACAGAAGGAGAGACGTGTTTGATTAATGTCTCAGTGCAGAATAAACTCACGGAGGAAAAATAAAAGAAATGAAGTCTTTAAAGCCTCACGGTTATGCCCTTTAGGCTAATGGAGATATATGATTAATGAACGTTATTACGAAATGATTCATGGAATGAGAGTGTGGAAGGGAACGAAAAAACTCACAGACACGATGTTGTCTACTACTAGTCTGAGATTGAACCAGAGATCAGATGTGAGCACTCTATCACTATGCCACCGTGCTTTCTCTTTAGAGGAAGAACTATGATTTCCATAGATGTATCGGTCCAGCAAATACTATGTGTGATAAACCAATGCACTAAAAGTACTGACGCTCAAAATGGAGAATCCGTAGGTTTCTTCGTCCGGAAACGGTAAGTATGTTCTTAGATCATTATTCTCCAGATGATGTGTCGCGACTCCCGTGAGTATTGCAGTCAGATCGTCGATGGGTCGCCGTCAAAATGATTTTTAATACATTTTATTATTAGTGTTATTATTTTTCAGGAACAAGGAGTCCTAAAAAGAAAGAAAGAAAGGAAAAAAAAAAGCTATAGCATTCAAAAGGCTGAGTACTAATGTTTTAGGCTCATTGTAAAGAAAATGCAAAATGCATGGATAGGTCATAAACACATTATGTAGCTTCAATTTATGAGTCTTAAGCATTATTAGTCGTATCACGGATAACACATTGATTCAGGCAATTTTCTAAGGATGGATGGTGGAAGGATGAGTAAACAGAATGCTACATTGCCGAATTGAAGAAGCTCGTTGCCAGATGGCAAAAATATGTTGCAGTGGCAGGTGATTACGTCGAGAAGCAATACAGGTAACTTCAATTCATATCCGATAGGGTCTAGACATTAATTTGTAACATTTGCTGAATGTCCCTCGTATTTGGGTATTTTACATTACGATGTGCAACATTTAACAGCCATTTTAAGGTCAATTCTAGAAGACGATAATTAACAACAGTGAATGAAGTTGTATTGACTTTTCTTAAGTCACTATTTCTTAACCCGTAAAACATTTGTAAAGAAGTATTTTAAATTCGAAAGAACCTGATACAGGACTGAAACTTTATATAATTTAGGATATCGCGAACATATTATTAACATAAAAAGTAGCAGAGTACCATGAAGAAAAAGCGGTTATGAAATGTACGTTAGATGACTTCAAGAGTAAGAGGGATAAAGGATAATCAAGAAGCAAACGCAATAGAGAAGACAAAAATGTATAACAGAAAGTTCAATATTGCATTAGTTTAGAAATGTAAACATACCAAGGATAGATTCTACAATCAAAACACGAGAACAGAGAAAGTAAGAAAAGTGGTAAAGACATTTTTAATAATTACACTTACAAAAGCTACAAATTCCCATGCAATATACACATTTTAACATTTTTCCTAAATGATAGATCATACACTCAAAAGATGTGAATATCAGACTTATTTTTTTTTTTCTCTGAGAATTTATTCTGTACTCAGATATTAATCACACATGTCTACCTAGTATTTCTCCTTCTTTCGAATTCTTGCAGTATTATTCTAAATTGAACAAGTACTATGGTTTTCACTCGTTGAAAATATTATAGTTAATTTTCTTCATTGAAGTTTTGATACAATACCAAGAAATTCTTATGTTTCTTTGGAGATCACTCTTATGCTGCTCTTGCACCACATCCAATTGTGTAGTAATGGAATCAGTGACTGAAAGTAATGAACATTCCCTTTCACTCGACTTTGATCCAACATTCTGTAAGCAGGCACGTAGCCAAGGGGGGGAGAGGGTTCCGCCCCCCCTTCGAGACCAGAAATGAAAAAAATTAAGGAAGGATGAAACAAAATGAAATGAGAAAAAGAAGGATCAGCGTTAAAAATAAACTACAGGAAGCTTTTGGTTACTCTTTCTTATGAGGAAATTTATATTACTTGCAATACATGGTTGCGAGGTGAGTGATATATCCTGGATGAGTCAGGGAATTTGAAATTTCTAGAAAAGTTGCGGAATTCTCAGAATTTCTGCTACTAGTCAGGGAGATTTTAAGCTTCCGAAAGCATAGTGTCGTTGTGTAACAGCGTGGACATTTTTTTATCATAATTTTTCGTCATCGCATCCTTGCAATACCAAACATGTTATTTCAAAAACAATTTTCTAGTGTTCCTTTAACCTGTCGTTTGAAACAAACAGTAGTTGACGGAATAATAAAAACAAAAATATATATGGAAAGAAAGTTCTGTTAACATTTGATTCAACAGAAAAAGGAACGCAGATATTGCAAAATATTTTACAAAACATTATTGAGTATGTACTTTTTTAATAGTGAATATGTACTTTTTATAATAGTTGAGGTCATAATGAAAGGAAAATTGTTATATTTGAATAAACAGAGGAAGGATGTAAATATTGTATACTCTTTTTCAATACTTTTTTTTTTTTACTCGAGATTTCTTCATAGTTTATTAAATACTTACCAACATATCCTCACAAACCAATATATGTTGATAGTAAAGTAGTTTAGATTGATCGAGCTCCTGGGCCTTCATAGTTTCATGTCACGCCCCCCCCCCCCCCCCGGCTAAATGAACCAATATATGTTCCAGGAAAATTGTTTAGAATGATCGAGTCCCTGGTGTGATGACCACAGTATTTCATGTGACGGACCCCCCCCCCCCTCACGAAATCCTGGCTACGTGCCTGCTGTAAGACATCTGTCTGTTTTTGCCATTTTTCCGACAAATTTTTAGCTATGAGCTCCAAAAGGAAGTCTTTTTACACCGAGGTTGGTCTATACTTTTTTTTGTCTTGTCTTGGTATCAAGAATCACCTCTCAAACGTTATCAGTGTTGTTTCGAAATATCTTGTGTCGCGTATAACTTAACGTTAATCCAAGAACTACAAAGCTCCTTTGTGGCTAAGCGGTTAGTGTACGCGCCTTTGGCGTGGGAGGCCCAGGTTCGATTCTCGGCGGAAACTCAAGTGGCTCGGATTCCATGTTAATCCGTAAGTCCTGTCTCATACCTCGCTGCTGAAAGGGATGTTAAACTCAAAATTAACTCAAACTTCAAAAACTACATTTTTAATAAATCTTAATCTCTGTAGAAACAATGATTGTGGGTCAGAAAAGCACTGCTCTTAAAGATTCCTTGCTTCATAATCTATGTTTTTCTCCCATTACCTATATCCAGACTTGAAGTGAATAAACGTATACATATGTACATAAATAAATAAATAAAATAAAAGGTTCAAACACCACTTTAGTCCTGAACTGCTGTCACTGCTTGTGAAATATTAATCTCAGTGAAAAAAAAGTACATATTACAGGCTGGAAATTAAAATTGTATACAAATTATAATTATTCATATCGCATTCAGCTTCCAGTATATAGGGTTTACAGTGCAGTGACAGTATATTTTGAAGCAGAATAGTAACCTGAAGTTTACAATAGGAATGAGAAGATCAAGATGTAGAGAAGCAACGTAGAAACTACGGACACAAAGCTTAACCAATAAGAAAAAGATGACAATGACAGAACTGATATAAAACTAAACTCATCAGGTAAACTTCATTATAGTTGTCATATGCGTCAATTACGAACTCCAACTTACTAAATCTTTTAATCTCTGGGAAGCACATCTGTTTGGCATTAGTTTCCTGTAAGTTTTACATGCCACCTCATACCTCATGTAAGGTGTAAAGAAGAAAGAAAAAAAAAAACTCACAAACACTTTTAACCTTTAAAAATATTTTATCTTTTAATCTTAAAAAAGAAATGTAACCTCAGCACACATTTCCATGTTTGGAATATGGATATCTACCGTATCCGTGAAGATGTTAACAGATTAACGAACCCCGCCGAGATAATTGCTCTAGCTGTCTATTGCAACAAACATAATTCAAAAATTTGCTTTCATTCAAGAATTATCGTGTGAAGTAACGGACAGACGGACGTATATTAACAATCTTATAAGTAGACATCAGATTTTTATGCACTTAAAATTCATGAAATATGCATGCAATTATGTTGTTAAATGTGTTAAAATATGTACTAACAATGTAAAAAAGAGACTATTTTAAAAAATATGCCGGAAAGTTATGACAAAGTTTTGTGTGAAATATAACATCGAAAGTGTGGTTTACCTTTCAGGGTCTTCTCTTTAGAATTTATCTTTATATACTAACTTTTTAAAACACACACAAATTATAAGATTAAAAGAAACATAGTGATACAAGAACACGATCTTTAGTTTCTCTTTGCACTTGTATTTTAGAGTGCATTTACTTTACACGAAATAATACGAGTCTCACTTTTCTACACGTTTCCACTGCATAAAAAATCGTTTTTAAGGATTATTTCTTCCCGTAATTAGCCTTACAGCATATCACAAGATGCTTTTCTTCATTTTCTGGTGTCAGTTTGTGACATTTGTAGCAGAAAATGATCTGTTAACATCAATAGAAGTTACTGGACAATATTTATAGAGAGAAGCAAGTTTAGTACTTATATTTAACCCTTAAAGGTATTTTTTTGACTTCAATTCTGGCAATAACATCTGTCAATTTCTTTTCCACAGAGCACCAGAATTTACTTAGAACTGACTTCACCTCGTGCTGAACTTCAACTAGAACTAAGCACTCACTGAGTAGCATTCCTCGTGTTTCTTGTTTCTGAATTGATGTCGATACAATATTACAATGTCTTATTATCAGATTTCTCTTAACTTCCTGGCAGTTGTAAGCGACTCTGCTCTGCTGATCGGTTGCTAACATTATTGGTCTTCTACAAACTAGGCATTCTTTCATCTTCCCATGTAAAAAGCCGTTCTCTTGCATAGACACATAAATGTGTTGAAAATACAAACCAAAACTGGACTTATTTCATGCTATAAGCATACATCTGAAATAAAAGCTTACAGAATATGTTGAATATGCTCTTAAGCAATAAAATAGTTTCTAACCTTCATATGACTATAAAACTTCAAATTCGAGCTGTATTATTGTTGTTAGAAACTCCTACCAAGTTTAACAGAGATGCATATAAACAAACAAGATATGTATTTACATAAAAATCCGATGTCTACTTAATAAGCTCCATTAGTGTGATCATAATAAAAACTGGTGAAGTTAATTAAATCACCCATTGAAATAAGTAGGCATCCCAATACATAACACTTATAATTCTTTTCCAGAAATACACCCTTCATGTTATCATAGTCTGTCACCACATAAAAAGCATTATCAACATGTAAAAATAATTTCTTGGAAGATAACATTTGCTATCTTGATGTCATTTCCTCACCGACAACTACTCAAATATGTTTCATCGATGACAAGTTTTAAGTTTATATTTATATTAAATATAAACTTAGAACAATTAATGAATACTACCCAATAAGCACAAATCAGAAAGTACACTCTGGCATCTGTAGATGTAGCTCATATTTAAAAATTAAGAGTCCGATGACCAGGCTATCCACTGACCCAGTGCATACGCTAACGTGTACTTTTATCAGCTATTTTCGTAAACTCATAAGCACTTCCGAAATAAACCTCTTTGCGAATTAATATACATTACAACGAAAACACAAACGCTCAAATACGAGTAACCGTACTCCAAAATTCTTTCACTTGTCATAAGCTAACCTCATTTAATGCAGAACATGAAACTCCGATAAAATCGAAACTAGTGATAACGAAAAAATAAAAAAATGTGGACTTACGCTTGCATCACAAATGAATTTACAATTGGATCGTTGATCCAACCGCATTTAGTGCATGATTCAGTAGTTTAATATTTCACTGCACAAGTGAAAGCAAAAGATATTGCACACCACTACAGAACATAACATTATTACAAATCGTTAGCGGAAAATACATTTAAGTTTCTGAGCTTAAATTTACTAATTAAAAAAACAAGCACTCAACCATATCTGGAATCGTTTTAAAATTTTCATTTCAAAAGTTTTTAAAAATTTCATTGTTAGCAAATCAAAATTCCCTGATTCCAAGCAGGATTTTCTCACTCTTTTCGGTCTTCTCAAATTCCTTGATATTTTTCAGTTTTCCAGGTTTGTTGCTACTCTGTATATAAGAGTTATATCTATGTATCTATCTATCTATCTAGATAGATAGATATACGAGATCGCGGGGCTCAGTAGTAAAGCGTTCACTTCTAAAGTGTGGGGCCCCTCGTTCGATCCCACTTTGCGCCAAATGCGTTTTGTGGTGAATAAACACCGCGTGCGTGGGTTCCTCCGTTTCCTCTCATCTTCTTCATTCCGTCATTTCATTCACTTTCATCATCACCATTTCCTTTAGGCTATCGTGGGACATAAAACTGAAAGATTTCATAGTTTAAGACATATACATGAATACAATATATTTATGTAAATATTGGCGAAAGACATATACAGCCATGCTGCTTTTTCAAAATTACACGAATACATTTACTTTTTCAATAATGAATGAAACCAAAATATCTACAAATTTCGCCGATACATCTGTAAATTCTGATACGTCTTTGGGAATGTTTCCAAGAAAATATTATCTCCTAAAGTTGTTTGAATTATTATGATCATTTTCACTCTTTAAAAATTACGTAGGAAAGTTCTACTACCTATTGACGAGTAAGATGTTCCCACACCCATCTTAAGATTTGATTTGGTTTTGAGTTATGCGTTCCTTTCAGTAGTGAAGCTATAGGAGACATAGACCTACAGTTAACGTTTCTACCGGAATCGAACGCCGAGTATTTCACGCCAAAGGCGCGTACGCTAACCGCTTAGCCACGAAGGAGCTTACACCCTCCTTAAGATACCATTTTACTTTGTTTACTTCAATTCTCAAGTTGGCCAACGCATATCGCTAAAATCGGGAGATACCCGAGCTAAAGAATTTCTTATACAATGCACTAGTACAGCCATTCAACAAGGGAGTGTGTCAGCCATTTTGGGAACTTTGCCAACCGGAAAAAATTTCGAAGAGATCTTCCTTTTGTAGGAATTTATGAACTATTCGGGAGAAAATTTTCGTCAGTTAACATTAATAATAATAATAATAGTAATACGAAGAAAACTGTTAATAAATACAATATGAAATTCAATAAACAATTTATTTTTAAAAGTTAAAAACTAAATAAATTAAAATTACCTGTAAGTAATCTGGTTCTTGATAACTGCTCATTCTTTGATTATGACATAAAACTGGTGGAACTCTTGGTAGGCTACTCTGCCTCTGCGAATTAAAGAAAGAAAAAAAAAAAAATCAACGAATATGCAAGTACAGATGAAGCAACATTAGTTCTCTAAATGACACAAACCTTTTACTAACATGTATTACAAATAATGTTTGTCAGATTTTCATTAAAGGAACAACCCACTAATTAAAAACAATTCCAATATTCCAACATTAATTTGGCATACGTCTATCACATCACTTGGCATCCATCGTTGTTACAGAAAGACCAAAACAAAACTAGTTTTTCTAGCAATAAAAATATACTGTATATAAATAACTCGATATTATCAACAACGAAATCTACTATCTAAATGTTTTCGTTATATTAAATATGCTAAATTCCATATTCGTTTTACAAAAGAGAGCTTTAAGGTTTATGACCGGAAGTAAACCTCGAACTTCTTGTAAACCTCTATTTAAATTTCTTCAAATTCAGCTACCACTGTATGCGGGCCGAGAGTCACCTGCGGGGGCGGGGGTTACCGAGACGTAAAAATAATCCAAAACGACCGATATTAGTGTCAAATCCATAGTTTTCGCGGTCGCTGAGATACGCTCACAGACGTTGACTTCCAAATACAACCCCATTGGCTGGGGGTCAGACGCTTTTTTTTTTTTTTTTTTTCAAAATTGGAACCAGAGGATCGCAGAGGGCGTTTACTGGGATACGTAAAAGTACTAGAAAATGACCGATATTTTTTTTCCTTTCGTTGTTCACTTTGTTTACAAAGATATTTTATCTCACCCATGTCAATAATGGGTATTTCACCTAGTATTTAATAATTATAAGAATCCTTTTATGTGGCACCGTAGTACCGTACATGAAAAAAGTATTTTCATATGCGTTTAGCAATTTTTGATATCCCTCGAACATGTCTTTGATACAAGGTTTGGCCCCATATCCTCCAGTCTCAAAAGTTCATTTATAGGCTATATGAAATAAAATTTTTCAGGTTTTCATCTCACGGTTATGCTGGCTAGACTAAAAGAGACGGTGTTGATGAGAAATTAATGTAATGGTGGAAGGAAACGGTAGAACCACGCGTAAACCCATGCACAGGGCGTTTGTCCACCACAAAGTTCACCTGCCGCGAGCTGGGATCGAACCAGGGACTCTACACACCAGAGGTGAAATGAGCCACAGCGCCCCCTAAGTTTATTTATATAGTACTGTAGGAGAGTGTTGTTCATCGTGTTGCTTGAAGGTAAGGATTCGTTGTTTCCGTTATTGCTGAATAGTGCGTATTTGCCACACTTAGCAGTTGGAAGATACTAATTCTGGAAAGTAATACAATACAGACGTATACGTATGTAACAAAGAGCAAACAAAGCACGGAAATAAGAAATATTTTCGATTAACAGTTAAGAATGAACGATGGATATGAAAGTAATTCTAGGCAAAGTAGATTAAAACAACAGCAAATAAGTAGAACTACAACACTGACCGGGGTCGCCATGTACGGAAAATCATCCCATGGAATTTGTTAGTTTCTTTTTTATAATTCCTTTTATTTTCTACTTTTAATAAGCTTTTTATTTTCTAAATAGGTAAATCTTTAGTTTAGGCAAGGCAGTGACAGGAACTGATTGCATTAAGTACAAGGGCAATATTGTAGTAAATTAAAGTCCCCTTATTACTGCCTTTTTAAGGTCGTACATAGTCTATGAATAATCCCTAGCAACAGAAAGGAACCAATGACACCTGTGAATAATACTAACAGTGACGGGATATCACTGCCTTGCCCAAAGTAAAGAGTTACCTCTAAATATAATTAAATCATCATAGTTTCACTAAAATTTTATTTAAGGTTGTTTAGCAGAAGGGGTGCAGAAGCACGTAAAAAACATGAAATTTACAGGAGAAATGGATGATGCAAGTACTTAAACCTAACATAACGTAACCAAATCTAAGCTAACCTGAACTAACCTAATATTAGTACAAATAAGTGAAATTCTATCATTTTTTGGAAAATTATGCTGGACCCCTACACTAACATAATGTAACATAAACTAACCTAATGTGACTAAAAATTGCCGAAATCGTAACAATTTTTAGAAACAATTGCTGGAACCCTTCTGCTAAAAATTAGCCTTTATTTATTTTAGTGGAAAACTAACAAACTTTACTCCTAATTTTATGAGTAAAATTAACATTTTTATGATAATGTATTGTAAACCTGCACCAATAACACTTACATTCTTCGAAGCCTTGTTTCTTTCGTTATAAACATCTCATGTAAACTTTAAAAAAAAAAAAAAAAAAAAAACGAGCTTAACGGGCGAAACAAAATCTTCCCTTGCACTTAATAGTCGTAATAAATAACGTAAGTCTATAAGATATGCTATTTTAAAAATCTTACCAACTGACGTAAACTATTAGCAAGTATTCTCCCAAACATTTGGGCTTATTAGTTTTAGATGTTTAGTTCAGATTTCAGGATTTAAAATAATATTTTCTATGCTACCACATCCGCCAACTTTACACTTCTCTGTGTTTTCTTCCTTCTTTTCAAATAAGTGCTGCCAGACACTGTTGCCAACTCGCCAGTGTGAAATGTCGCTAGTTTAGTACTCTAAAGTCGCTAGAAGTCGCTAAACGCCTCCTACCAAGTCGCTAAAAAAGTCGCTATACAATTTTACAAAGGAATTAAAATAATTTAAATATTTTTCATATACAATGGAAGACTCGAGTATTTTTCCTTTTAAAAAAATGGCCATCTTGACAAAAATACGCTTTGAAGAATACAAAATTAATAAATATAGCATTAAAAGTTTGCAAATACTTAAAATTTTGGATCACTTTTCCCCATTCCCTCTCATTGAGTACGATTATCTTTTTTGGGTGGGGGGTTGGGGAATTCATGTTGCTTTCGTATTGGAACACTTCACCGAACTCACCCCACGAAATTTCTGTATAATTTATATTAAGAACAACCGCAGTTCAATTAATATATAAATCACACGCACTACACTGAACCAGAAAAGTACAATGTTCTCCAGCGTCACTGTCACTGTACGCGTACGTGCTGTGCAATGCAAGAGATTACAAGCTATTACGCAACTAGTTAGATACGGGAAATTCCCGGATTTCCGAACCGCAGTGAAGAAGGGCATAATCCTCATAGCAGTGATGAATCCGACGAAGTAAGTCGCTCATAGCAGTAGGGCAACCGAGTGTATAGAAGTAATTATTAGTATCACGAACTGCAAAATTTTGGATACTTTAATATAAATATAGAACAAAATATTTGAATTCTTAAATGTCGCTAGATTTGTCGCTAGGCGCTAAATAAACATTTTTGTCGTTACACACTTCCAAAAGTCGTTAGTTCTAGCGACAAAGTCGCTAAATTGGCAACACTGCTGCCAGACACATTTCGGCAAAGGTTCAGGTTCAAGCAATTTTATGAGATACTTGGAGGCAGGAGTCGAAGTATTAAATAAGTCTCTATAACTGAAGGCAACCATAATGTTCTCAAACTTGCACAAGTTTTCGAGCAACGTATTTGCTGTGTGAATGTCACATCAGCTGCAAAATCATTACCATTTGATTTCGCTATTGTTTTTGCTTGCACCTATATAACTCTGAAGCTGGCATGACCCACTTTACTTTATAGAAGACGTGAGTCACAACAACATTTTAATGGTACGCTCAAAGAGCTGCAAATTGCCGCCACGACTGTTCACAAAAATATTATCGCACACGTTTTCCACATTTTCTCCTCTTCCTCCTGACCTCTCTTTATTAACATTTTCATTTGGCCCGCCTTTTGATTTGATACCTGTCTGGGCGGCGATCGTCACCTAGCCATCTGGGCTAGTCAGGACCTGGTCACAGCTGTCGCCGATATTGAAATTGAAGCAGAAATCGACAGGTGTCATGAATGCTCCAGGTGCTGTTTGCAAATATCCAGTTTTGTAGGAAAACATATCTAATCATATCTTGGAACCTTGGTGCTGTAAACTGGAAGTGGGTGAGTGATTGCAAGTGGTCCCGTTGTCACATTTTGAAGTCAGATGACTGAAGAACGGTATCGGTTACATGTACAAAGTTCTTATACAAACGAAAGAAGAACACATCCAGCTGTTACAAGGCCTGCCATAGGGGGGGGGGGGAAATGGAAGAAAAAAGGAAAAAGAGATAGGAAAAATTACTTGGAAAAATGTACGGGGGCGCCGTCGTATACTCTCGTCCCGGGCGCTGATTTTCCACGGCACGGCACTGAGCTGTTGTATGAGTGACGTGCAACCATCAGGGATAAGAGTCGGGTAAGTTCAACATTGTGCCGTTTCTGCACCAACTCTTCATCTTTATTGATTCTCCATGAATCACCGAGGAGCAGCAGTTTTCTGTGCTCTATAGAAGACCAGAAAACATCAGTCATGAAATCAGGGGCGTCATTTCAGACTTTGCTTGAGGGGGGGCAAGAGCACCACCAACATAAACCTTTCACGCTTTGTACTACTTTATTAGTAGACAATCGATTAACGCATATGTACTCCTCAAACTCTTGCGAGGGGCAATTGCCCCCTCCTGTTCTCCCTAAATGACGCCCTTGCAGTGGCGGCTAATGTTAGTGTTGCAGCGTTGCGCAACGACTAAAGTATTTCAAGAAAAAAAAAATATTATTAGCAATAGTAGTAAAGAACAGAAAAAATACTTTTTAATACTTGCATATATACACTTTAAATAACATATTTTTTACTTCTGTAACTGTCCGTACCGTTAATCCGTTTTAAAAAGCGAAAAATAACCCGTCACAGAGTCTCTAATTTATATTGTGTTGCAGCGAGAATACAACGACCAGATTCCTTCAGCGCGGCAATTGGAGCAAATGTTAAGTCTCCTTTCCCCTATCTCAGAAGTTAAAGGGACTGGTCGTTGCAGTGCTTCTGCAACACAGCACGGTTTCCAGTGAACGAGAAGGTTTTTCACGCTAAATAAGATTTCTGAATTTTCTTTCACTAGCAATTAACAAATGGAATTTGTTTTTATGCATTCATATTTTTAAATTATGGGACCATACTGAAGCAAATCAACATAATGACAATTTAAAAAAGTGATTGCAGAATTACAAAATAAGAAAGAAAATATCTGGTAGAGGCAAAAACAAATGAAAGTAGACCCGCATTTACAAGTTAATTCTTAGCTTATATTGATAATGAAGGCTTCTTCTACAGTAATTTGTGAATCAAATATTAATAAGTCAGTATGTAGAATAGCTCTCCCCCCCACTCTGTGGATAGTATTTTAGTATAAACATTTCTTTTATAAAATAAGTATATTTTAAACTCTTGATAATTTCCACATAAAACTATATGATGGGGAACGCCACATTCAATTTGGGACTAGTTAGCAATGCTCAGGGGCGTATCCACGAGGGAGGTCCACCGGGTCCGGACCTCTCAAAAATTTCGAAACTTGACTAACATTTGTAGACTTTCTTAACGAACTATACTTGTTTAACAGAGCTAAATATTTTATTTTACGCCTCATCATGTACTCTTCTTTTCTTATAAAAATAATCGTTCCATCATTTTTTTCTAAAAATATAGATGAGAGTAAGTAAGAATTACTTATCGTCTTTTCGGATGCAGTGTAAGACAGGTTCCTTATTATGTAGACGTATTGGACCTCCCTCAAATACTTTGGACCCCTCCCAGTTAACATTTCTGGGTGTAAAACTGGCAGTGCTGTTTGTTTTGATGTTCTTTGATTTTTGGCTTCTGTTACATGCTGATCCTTCATCTGGCGGATTTCGAGGTTTCCTTTCCAGAACATATCACATTAGTAAGCATTGTTTCGCCTCATGAGGAAGTATATTGTGTTCATCGTGTATTGCGTAACAACCAAGACGGATGATTTGGAATGTAGTTTTTTCTTTTACGCACATGTGTGTGTATTGATGTATGAATATGTGACATTCGGAATTCATATACAAGTACCTATTTTGTATCAGCTGTTTTGGTTTTTAATTATTAGGTGTAATTTTATTGTGTGTGCTTTAATTCTGTAAATAACCTACAAATTCTGAATGAATTGTATACCATGACTTCTGTAAATAAGTTAAAAAAAAAAACATTGACCAGCTTTCAACTGAGGAAGAATTTGCAATTAAGGCTTAGACAAAACAAGCAAAGAGCAATTCAGGAGAGTGTTCGAAAAAAAAAATCCAGTTTAAATTTACAGGATATCTTATGGCAGTAGTGTTCTTTGCACCAGATACATTTCCTCAATTTATTTTAAATTTTCCTGGATAAACTGTGAATAAAGTGTGTTCAATGTACATTTTTTATAGCACTAATCTCTGCTACGAACTCTCTTCAGTCAACGGTGAAGAGGAATTCGGATCACTGTCAGGGACTGAGTTTGCTAGAATGAATCGTTCGCAATTATCTAGAAGAAAATATTTTGTGAATCTTCAAAGCTTCTGAAATTAATATTAATTGTACCTATGGCGTCAGCAAAAGACGAAAAGTTTTTTTTACACACGAGAAAGAATTGACACTTTCAAGGAATTGAATACCGAAGAAAGGTTATGCTTTCCATCGAAAAAGACCTGACAATAATAATACCAGAGTTCAACCAACATGTATTAGTCAGATTTGCTCCAAACAAAGAGAGGAGAATGAACTTACTAATTAATTAAGGTGATTAATTGAATAAAATGTTCTGCATTTTTTATTTTTTAAAAACAGAATTTTATTTAATTTAACATGTCACATAGCATTTGCGTCTAAAGTTATGCTGATTAGCCAATGAGTCAACTTTATATCTTCTGTCTCTCACCGTTCGTACTGCAACACCCGACACCACAATCCACCGGCCGCACTGCGCCCTTGCATGAACTCTTTCAGGTTGTTCTTTGTTATATTTGCACTTTTACCAGCATTTGAAAGTATTGGGTGGATTGGGATGTTTGTTGGCTGGAAAGTGGCCACTTGACTCGGTGCAGAGAAGATACATGGGACTCATTAATTTCCCATCCATGGAAACACTAGGATATATTAATATACTGTATTGCTCACTATTAATTTCAATAGACGGTATGCGTATAGAATCATATGTCAGATGACCCCTTTTCTGTTTATTCTTCTTGCGCTAATTTCAACATGGCGGTTTTTCAGATGTCCCCCATGATTCACACTACGCCTATTTAATGATCTACATGCATTCCTCAATCCAACATTTGACCTCAATCCCTGTACTCGTTTCACAATTAACGTGGCATTTATAGACATTTTCTACATTCAAGCTTCGCACTGTGCCTTCATATATCTCCCACTCTGTATACAATCTGCCACTAAACACTCTCTTTTACTCTGTTTCTTTTGGTGTTGAATCCAGTCCTAGCAATCATTTTCAGAAATTGAATTCACAAAACCGGAATGGTCCATTGTCCCTTTTTAAGTATTCTTATTTATTAAGAAATGTAAATTTCTATTTTCAGTTAACAAAAATAAAATTATACGTATCACATTTACATTTTCCGACAAGATCTAGTTCGTTTGTAACCAGGTTGCTCAACCAAAACAGAAATGACGTTTTCTACACCAGCATATCTTAATTTTTCTCGTTTTTCGCCCTCCAATTTTTTGCTGCGCCCCAAATCTTTTGCGGCAAAGCGGCCCTGATACCAACAGAGGTTGAGCTAAAGAGGAATGAGTTTCGGCCCGTTAAATGGGGTTTCTGTGTTATATAGTTATTAAGCTAGTTAATAGTTGTAGCAAATGAGCTATGTTTATAATACAATAGAATGGAAAAGAAATTAAACTACATCAATACGTAAAATATAATTAAAAAACTTAAATTTTCTGATATCTGATAATTAAACTACTGACTATTTTATAGACAAAATAGATCAAACTACGATATCCAATTGATAATATTCCATCTTATTTATAGTGATAAGGATATTTTTATGTTATAATAATTTACAAAACTCGTGTGTGCATATATATATATATATATATATATATATATATATATATATATATATATATATATATATATATATATATATATATATGCATGCACTATATATTAGCAAGTATTATTTTATTCAGCATTAGTAAATAATTGGTCATTTGTATAACAGTAAGTATTAGGTTAAGGTAAATAAAATAATATGGCACTAATACGACACTTATTTTAAATGTTATTACAATACGAAAAGCTAACTAATTCATATTTTATAATTAATCTATTTCTAGGAATAGGTTTAACTTTTCATCTATTATCCAATAGAATAGAATATTAACCTTATTAGCCTATAAATTTCGATAGTGAATAGAAACTCAATTTGTTTGTTGAGAGGGAACAGAGCACTTACAAGGGAAGATCATGAACTAGCTCCGCTGAGATCCGAAAGAGACAATTGTATTTGCAGTTGATATAACTAGACGAATCCTAAAGTTATACGTGCCACCGGTCGTGATTTTGTGAGTTAGAACATATTTTGGAATATAAAAGCTATTGGCTGCCAGAATATTTATAAACGGGTCATTTGTTCGGAAACGTTCCGGTAGATGGAAAACTCGACGAACACTTATCCTATCATTTTCAAGGGCACACTTTTTGGGGTAAAAAAGTTTGCACCAGGGTCCCCTGCAGGATCCCAAACGGAATCCAACTCAAAAGTTTCAAATGGCAAGGGGGTTAAATAGTACATCATTTGATAGCCATTGTGAAATGAAAGAAGATTGAACAAGTCTCGACTCTCTACGACAACCCTGTGCAAAATGGCGGCGTTCAAAATGTAAACAAAAACTAAGTGAAAATTCCATGGCCACCCTCATAAATCGGAAATGGTGAGACAAATGTGAAACAGGAAAGCACATGTAGCATTATTTCCAAAGTACTACGATTTAAAGTAAAAATGTCTTGTTGGGGTCGAACTCAAAGTTTTCAAATGTCAAGGTGGTTAAGTAGCATATCGTTTAAAAGCTACTGTTAAATGAAAGGAGATGGAACAAGTCTCAAGTCTCTACGATAACCCTGTGCAAAATGACAGCGAGTCAAAATGTAAACACAAACTTAATTGAAATGTCTATGGCCACCTTGAATACAAGATGGCTGCTAAAAAACCTATGTTGAAAGTATAGGCACTTCAAACTGCTGAAGCTAGGAAAACCAAATTTGGTATGAATGTTGATCAGTAAGCGTAGGTGACGAAAAGATACGGAATGTGTAAAAACGCGACATCTTGAGCTAAAAATACCACACCATGTATCACATGTATGTCTAGCTCAAACCACTGGAGCAGTGGCGTCGCCTTGTGCAGTTCGCAAGAGCACGTGAACCACCAAATATCGTGCGCTGTTTGTTGCTCCTTAAAATATTTAATAATATTTGGAATATTATTATACTTTCGTTTCGTTTCTACTCTTTTCTTGTTTTACCCCTTGCATATATGCATTCCATCATTACACCACGTTCACAACAGAGCAGCGATTGTGATAGACTGCTTAGTGCGTAGGACAGAAAGGAAACGTGGGCAGGTGAGGGGAGGAACCGCGGTCTCCTGACAACTGCGAGCAGCGTTGACAGCTATTGTTGATTTATTTCCCGCAATATGGCACTTTAAACTAAATCAAAGAATGAACTGCGTTGACAGTTGCTATTGATTAATTTCTATTTGGTCTAGGAATTAATTCGTGCGGTTGGTACGCACACATTGAAGCTGTAGTACAAACACAAAATACATAAATACCTTAAGAAAAATATTGTCCATCGCTAGCCACCACTTTCGCCCATCTGTCAGGCAATGTACGGATTCCGTAGCGAAAGAAGTCCTCATCCTTGGAAGCGATCCAGTCAGAGACCCATGTTTCGATATCTTCTGAAGAAGTAAACCGCTGTCCAATCAAATCGTTGTTCATGCAATCGAACAAGTAGTAGTCCGAAGGAGCAACGTCTGGTGAATACGGCGGGTGGGGTAAAACTTCCCATCCGACATTTTCTAAATAGGTTTTGACCGGTTTTGCGACATGTGGGAGAGCGTTATCATGTTGAACAATAAGTTTATCATGTCTGTTCTCCCATTCTGGTCGTGTTCTGGCCAGAGCTTGCTTCAAACGCATTAATTGTCGTCGATAACGTTCTCCATTCATAGTTTCACCCGGTTGCAGCAGCTCATAGTACACCACACCTTTCATATCCCACCATATGCACAGCATAACCTTTGCACAGTGAATATCTCGTTTTGGTTGTGATGGACCTGGTTCACCTGGTTTCACCCAGGCCTTTTTTCGTTTAGGGTTCTCGTAATGGATCCACTTCTCATCACCCGTAATAATTCGATGCAGAAACCCCTTTCTGCTCTGTCGTTGAAGCAGCAATTCGCAAATGGTTTTTCGTCTTTCAACGTCTCTGTCTTTCAATTCATGTGGAACCCAATGTGACATCTTTTGAATCATTCCCATGGCTTTCAAGCGTTTGGAGACTGTTGTTTGATCAACGCCTAATGCTGCTGCAAGTTGTTCCTGGGTTTGACACGAATCCTGCTCGAGCAATGCTGTCAATTCTTCGTCTTGAAATTTTTTTGGCTGTCCAGCTCGCTCTTGGTCTGCCAAGCCGAAATCACCACTTCTAAACCGTGCAAACCACTTCTGACACGTTCGCTCAGCTAGAGCATGGTCACCATACACTTCCACCAAAATACGATGACTTTCAGTCGCACTTTTCTGCATGTTAAAGTAATGCAGCAGGACACCCCGCAAAAACACTTTATCAGGCACAAATTGCGCCATGTTCACTTAACTACAAACTGGTGTTGTTGACGCTTTAATCCACTGCCCTATACTACGAACGATACGCGATGACAGGGGTTTGCAACACATGTGTGGATACACGGAACTGTTGGAAGCTCCGTTCGTTGCGCCGTCTCTGTCTCTAAACTGGCACTTTAAACAGAATCAAAGAATGAACTGCAATTTAAAATAAAATAGAGTAGTAGTATATAACTCATTTTTTTTCGATCAGTTATCTACATTTCTTTTTATCTCAATTTCTTGTAATGAAAATACACTAATGGAACAAACAAAATTACGGCTTTCGCAGGTTGTACTGAAGAAAATGAGAGGTTTAGAACCCTTCCCCAGAGATTGTCACGTTAACGCAGAACAAAATTAAATTTATAATTTATTTTCAAGACTTTTTTAAATACTTATAATCTCTGTTTTTTTTTTTTTGGGGGGGGGGTACTGTTTTCCTGCCTAAATAAACTAAATGTTTGTAAGAAAGGTGAATAGCTTATCAAATGTACTGTACTTGGTACATTGCTACAATGGTAAAATCTTACCTTCTCTATTGAGGGAACCTGAAGGAAATTTTGGAACTGATTTTTTTTTCAACATTCATCGTTAACATATGCAAAATATAAAAAGACCAGTATTGGTATTTGGAGTAACGTACATTGAGCTGTAACACTTCTAAAAGCGTGATTCTTTTCTTTGGAGGAGGCGGAACTTACTTTGGAGATCGTACTTTATGCGCAGAAAAATTATTCTCTCAGTGTATTTCAAAGTTGCAGAAGTGAAAACGTGTTGTGTGATGGTATACTGATTGATTTATAAATGTGTTTGCTAGTATTTATTATTTGTTGTTCATAATTTTCATCAGCTATGTACTACTAGAAATTTTGGTAGATATACTCTCGACCATTTTCAATAGCTTATATTCATCCTTATACGTCCATTATATCTCTCAATTGAAGTAAATATAAGCTGAACTATAAAGAAATTAGGCGGGTATATTCCATATACTCTCGTATACCCTCCTCGATCGGTTTGTAGCGTTAGTTTTCTAAAATACCTTATCAATACTAGTGAACTAAGGCCTGTTCGATACAGAAGCATTTTTGGGAAGATTTCTTGTAAGAAAAGTCTTATCATTACCCTGCTTTGTATAGGATTCTGTTGAGTGATTGCAAACTACTGTATATGTTTTAGTGCACTGACGGATTGTGAAGGATTAGAAAGAAGGGTGGAACCGGCTATAGTCGACCTAGGTTAGTAGTCGACCACTTGAAAAAAATGCATTGTTAAGATTAAATCTATTCCATTGTGGATTCCAGTGAATGTCTTAGTGAAAACTTTAAACATTGTCTGGTATCACTGCAAACTTGTATTGTTTTGTTTGACACGGTTAGCCTGAATCGCGCCAAAGTGTTTAGGACTATAGCAGGAGACGGAAATAACACAGAAGAATCATATTTTTTTGGAATACTGACAACAGGTAGGAAAAATGTGTTTATACAATCATGGTCGTTATTAATTCAGGTTTTAATATTCAAATAGCTTGTGTTGGGTTAGTTCTTTAGTTTAATACTTGTCCGAACCCCCATGATCCACCCCTTGCATTCATCTTTGATTGAAGTGAACAGTATGATATGGGCAAGTGTGAATCCTCATGTGTAATTTTCGACAA
This sequence comes from Thermobia domestica, assembly GCF_964235325.1. Lineage (NCBI taxonomy): Eukaryota > Metazoa > Arthropoda > Insecta > Zygentoma > Lepismatidae > Thermobia > Thermobia domestica. The sequence continues at coordinate 67,785,432 of NC_137458.1, forward strand.
AAATCCATATAACAAGTTTTTTTTTTTTTATCTAACAATATATGTTGTACAGTACAATAATCATGCCACTTAATAAGATTAAACTCATATTGAGGAATACACTGATCAAGCTTTTCATTTTGACATGAACTACACGATAATATACAGTATAGTTAATGAAATATAGCCCAAAATTATGATTAACCTCTAAAGTTTAACTTTTGTTTCACTATAATATTGTGCGAAGATAAGACGTACATCCATTGACAAATCATATCAGGATGAATAAAATCACATGCTGAAAGATGAATTATCATTCAAAGTTTTTTTTTTTTTAAAAAAAATCGAGAGAAACAAATCTTTATGGCGTTAAAACGTATATTGTTTATTACTTACCTGCAGTGTCGGATTTAGGTTTGATGGGCCCCTTAAGTATGGAAAGGGGCCCTTTATGCGTTAAGCTTTCCTTTTCAGCGAGAAAATGTCGCCGTTTTTTAAGGTTTGAATATATGCTATACAGGTCCGCAACTAGAGGGGAGGCCTGCCTCCTCTGAAAAGTTTTGTCCTCCTCAAATCACAATGCATCATTATGTGTTCCTTTAATTCAAAAAATAAAATTTAAAAGTTTCTATGAGCTTCGTTGTAATAAATTCATTATAATTTCTATTCACTTTGCTAGCCGTTTGCCTTTACGCAGCGCGAAATTTGTTTGCGGTAATCAGCATAGCAATTATGATTGAATTTGTCTTTTTTGCGTTGCGCTCCTGATCTAAGTTTGCGGAGACTGATAGATATGCGGTTCGGAATGTGCCTCAGAGAAGTTATGGATCTAGAGTAAAGGGCTAGGATGAGAATTACGGATATCAGATGTGAGTAATTATTGATATAGAGAGGTTTAGATTTGATATAACTTTGCCCCCCTAGCATAATTACGCCCCCAAACTTTTGTGGCTGCTGGAGGTCCTGATGCTATATGCTAATTTATGGTCCTAAATATATATCTAAATTTATTACTATCTATCTATCTATCTATCTATCTATCTATCTATCTATATATATATATATATATATATATATATATATATATATATATATATATATATATATATATATATATATAGATAGATAGATAGATAGATAGATAGATAGATAGATAGATAGATAGATAGATAGTAATAAATTTAGATATATATTTAGGACCATAAATTAGCATATAGCATCAGGACCTCCAGCAGCCACAAAAGTTTGGGGGCGTAATTATGCTAGGGGGGCAAAGTTATATCAAATGTAAACCTCTCTATATCAATAATTACTCACATCTGACATCCGTAATTCTCATCCTAGCCCTTTACTATCTATCTATCTATCTATCTATCTATCTATATATATATATATATATATATATATATATATATATATATATATATATATATATATATATATATATAGATAGATAGATAGATAGATAGATAGATATAGATATAGATATAAATTTCACGGCGAAAATGGCCTGAAACAAGGAGAAGCGTTATTATTCAACTTTGTTCTGGAATACGCTATAAGGAAAATCAAAGATAGCAACCAGGGTCTAGAGTTGAACGGTATTCACGAAGTTATGGCATATGCTGATGATGTAAATTTAATTGGGGATGACAGGAGAACAATAGAAAGAAATGCAGAGATCTTATTAAACGCTTGCAGGGACACGGGTTTAGAAGTAAATGTAGAGAAAACTAAATACATGAAAGTTCGTCGGGACCGTCCCCATCAGGATCCTGCCGCCTATAGTCGGACAATTTGTTCATGCCGACCAGATGCCGCGGTCGGATTGCCGGCGCCGGACACCGGCGTCTTTCCGCTCGATTTTCGACCGCGACGAGCAAAAAGAGATTCGTTCACCAATAGAAAACAAAGAGAGTTAGAAGGTAATTTGTTGCTTTAAAATACGAATTAGGGCTTATATTTCCCTCGTATAAAGCTTTCTCGAAACAGTCGGCAGACAGTCGGACGACGACTGCAAAAAGAGACTGCCGGCAATTTCTTGAAAAGCGACGTCGGCACGACGTCGGCGAAAGTTGCAATAACGCGTACCAGCGGCAAAGAGTCGAATTTTGGAAAATGAATAGAGCCTGTATCTTCTTTAATGATGAAGTAAAAATTGAAACTGTCCGAAGGTTTTTCTTGTGGGTGGGCACTAATTCCATAAAATATGTCTTGTGAAAACGGAGTCGGCAGAAAGTCGGCATACAGCGGACGGAACGACAGCGTCAAAGGATGGTTGTAAAGACGTCGAAACGTTGACGGCGTGCCGACCACGAAAAAGGTAAATGCATGAAAAGAAATGTAGTAAAGGGACTGCACGTAAAGGGTATATGAGAAGTAAATATTTAAAATAAATGACAAGTACGAGAGGATTCTTGACAAACATTTTGCAAGGAGACGGCAAACAGCGGACGGCGACCGCGGCAAATATTGTCGGAAAGACGCCGAAACGTTGGCGGCGTGCCGACAAGTAAAGGAGCCGAAAGAAGGTCGGCAAACAGCGGATGGACCGACCTTGAAAAAATGCTCGGACAGGCGCCGAGCCGCCTTTGCCGCTGAAGAGCCTGATTGCAGAAATCGTAGTCTGGTTGCGCTGCCTGTATGTTCGGTTCGCGTTCTTCATTTGTCACATTGTGATGCAGTGTGGGTAAAGTCCTTCAAAAAAAAAATTCGTTGAGATAAGTTTACAAATGGGAAAAATAATGTTTATCATAAAAATATTCATTCATTGGAACTGTACGCAGTTGCTGGTTAAGCAAATACCACGAAAACATGAAGTGAGAGAGTGGTGAGTTAATTTAATATTATTCATATACATTTGCATATATTATTGCACTTATTATGCATATACATGGGGTGAGTTAATTTAATGTTATGTATATACATTTCAAATTGTCATGAATTTTATATGTTGTGTTACATATGTTAACTGTTGCTGCGCATGAAAAAGATTCGGTTATAGTATGTTCCCGCGCACTGGCGTTTCTGGCATATAAAATTTTTTTTTGGGGGGGGGGCAGTGCTGTAATGCTATAATTTTTGGTAGGAATACGCTCGATCATTTTCAAAAATACAGCGTATACGCAAGACTACTTGGAGTATACGCACTCTAATATAAGCTCATTCCTTCGTAACTTTAAGGTAAGTATACGCCGGACTATAAAAATATTAAGTGGGTATACGCCGTATACTCCCGTATACGCCCCATTACATCCCTGGGGGGGGTATCAAAGAAAGTAATTTAAATGGTACTACCTAGCCCAACCTGTGTATTAACTTCGATTCTATTTGTTGCCTTGCTGCTTACCTTCACGAACCCCCTAAGGTATATCGGCAAGTCATTACTTTAGGCAAGGCAGTGACAATAATCAAGTCATCTGAACTGGTTCCCGCAATTATAGTTACAGTTCCCAAGAAGGAAAGACAGAAAACAAAGTGCCCTGCGGGGCTCTAACCCGCCTTCACTCGCTAACGCTCGTTCGGCAATACTATGTACTGACAGGATATCATTGCCTTGCCCAAAGTAAAGAGTTACCGGTATATCAAGAACTCGCTTACAATTGTACGGTCCGCGCTGTCTCAGTGGTAGAACGTTCACCTCTGGTACTTGGGGTCCCGGGTTCGATCCCAGCCATCACCATGTGAACTTTGTGATGGACAAACACTGTCTGCGTGGGTTTCCTCGGGGTTCTCCCGTTTATTTACACTTTCTCCATTCCACCATTTCATTCATTACTCATCATCACCGTCTTCTTTAGCCTAACCGGCATAACCGTTGGACAAAAAACTTAAAGGTTTCACTTAATTTTTATTTACAAAACGAGGGACAGTTAAGAAACTGTAGTACATTATTTTCTTTTTGAAATTGCAAAAGTTTACATGTCTTAGTTTTTAAGATAAGTGTCTTCTAACTCAACGCCAATGTATTTCTGCACAGTGTACGAAAGCTGTATTTTATGTTTACAACTGAAGCGTTACTAGTATGAAACCATAAAAAGTGATATTGAAAAATGTATGATTACCAAAGCCCATATGTTTTCACTACCCTCGCTTACGCGTATACCCACCGTCGCTGACGCACTTGTTCCCTTCGGACACACCCCCGCGCTACCGCGCGGGCCCATCAGCGTTGCCCTGCTCTGACTCAGTTATATAGAATTCGTGCTCTTTAGTGGCCAACTAGCACCTGGTGCTAAATTATCTTAGAGAAAAATGGACAATTTCTCATAATGCTTGTGCCATGACAAGGTTTGTGTTCCTTTAGTATTCTCTAGTATTTAGTGTATCTTTAGTAACCTAATAAGATCCACTAGATTATATACTGCAGGACTTGTTTCACATGTGAGCGAAAACTTCCAATTTAAAAAAAAAAAAAGGAGAAATGAGGTAGTGGTTAAACGCTCTTGTGTACAGGTTTACTTGTGGCGCAATACTAAAAAAAAAAAAAAAAAAAAAAATGAAAATTTATAATTCTTTCACCAGTTTCTTTTTTATTGTCCCCTAGTCGGTTTCAAATGGGCGGAATATACTTTACTTGGCATAAATAAAATTCAAGGGGACCTCTAGAAGTAATTGTTGAAAAATTATAATTCTTTTACGATTTGCGTATAAATAAGGCTTCCAGATGTCTAGCATAAAAACAGCGCAAAAAAGCACAAAACAATCTGTGCTGGGTGGCCACTAAATAGCACGAATGCTATCGAACCGAGTCAGATAGGGCGAAGCTGGTGGGCCCGCGCTGGAATACGTTCGAAGGGAGCAGGCACGTCTGCGATAGCGTGTATGCGGAGAAATGAGGGTAATGGAAGGAAGTGCGTTTTGAGAATAATACAAGTTTCAACAACACTTGTTGTTGTTTCATACTAGTAACTCTCCACTTGTAAACAAAATACAGGTTCTGCACGCTGTGCAGAAATATGATGCCGGTGTACACGGTGCAGAAATAAGCCGCCCGTGGAAAATAACATCTAATAGAGCCATTTTTCATATGCACTCATTTGTTTTATTCGTCGTAAAGCACTTGTAATGGTTTAACATTAGTAAACGTAAGATACAGTTGTATTACATTGTATGTAATTAAGTTACCTGTAGAAATTCGTTCCTTATAAACATGTCTTTTCATGGAAAGTATTGAATTTTACCTGTAAATCTTCCAAAATGTAGTGCACCAAAACTACACCTGCACCAGACTGTCTTATTTTGATTTTTTGCTGGCCGCGGTGGCTCAGTGGTAGAGCGTTCATCTCTGGTGCATGGGATTCCTGGTTCAAACCCTGCTCCTGTCAAGTGAACTTTGTGGTGGACAAACACCGTGTGCGTGGGTTTTCTCGGGATTCTCCCGTTTCCTCCCACTTTCTTCATTCCACCATTTTCATTCATCTCTCATCATCACCGTCTCCTTTAGCCTAACCGGCATAACCGTGGGACGTAAAACTCAAATATTTCATTTTCATTTTCCGAGTGTTAACCCTTTCTCCTGACACTGTTTCACGGTGTGTAGGTACAAAAACTTGGACATCGGAAGTTTGAAAAAATTTAACAATTTAACATTAACATCTGTAGAAAACCATTAGCGACTACTATTAAAACTTTTTTGAGGGGAAAAGCTCATCATGAACGAGGGTTTGAAAAAACCAGGGCTTTTTTGAAAAAGCCAAACCCACCTGGGCCCATTTTTTCGGGTGTTTTTCGAGTTTAATTGGGTTTTTTCGGGTTTAATCGTTTTTTTTCGAAACATTTCAATGTCTTTGGGGTAAAAGTGTTAAAATGTGATTTATATTTCAATATTGTCATTGTCACAACTTGCAACAATTTTCTACTCACTGCCGTTTTGAAAAAATGGCCGCCATTTTGATTTTTTTTTTTACATTGGACAGCCGAGAAAATCTACACAGCAAATTTAGCATATCTTGTGCTTCTACCGTCAAAATTTCGACTTAAAAGACTGAAAATTGCGCTTCGTAGCGTAGATACTCGTTCATTTGACAAAATGGCCGCCATTTTGATATATTACGTTGGTATGCCGCCAAAATCTAAACAGGGAATTTAGAGTGTCTTGTGCTTGTACTCTGAAAATTTTAACTTAAAAGGCCGAAAGTTGAGTTGATTTTGTGTTTAACGTCCCTTTCACCAGCGAGGCTATATAAGACGGGACCTACTGATTAAGGTGGAATCCGAACCACGTGAGCTCTCTCCGGGAAGCAAATCCGGGTCACCCACGCCTAAGACGCGTACACTAACCGCTCAGCCATAAAGGAGCTCGGCAGACAAACGAACAAATGTAAAGTTATAGTTTTGTGATTTTTTTTTTTATAGCGTTTCTCAAAGTTATGTTCATTCGATTGAATTCTTATTATAGATGGTTTGTGTTTTAGATATGTTACTCAAATTGACTCCTAGGAGAACATAAAATGTATTTGTTTTGAAACTTTTATCATTTTTGCCCACCTGATCGATTTTACCTGTAGTTTATTTAAGTATATGTGCATTTTATTTGTTCCATTAACAAGGTTTTATTTTAAGATGTAATATTTTGTATTCAGCCGAATACAAAATTCTCAATTGCCAATACAATAGTGTCGCAAAACCCTGACGCGTATCGAAGTTTTATTTCAAAGTAATATAATGCTATCTTCACTAAATAAAATATTCTATTTTAATACATCTTTTTGTCTGGTGAGGGACTTAGGGATTTATTGTTTAACTTGCAGCTTCAAGGTAATGTTTCAAAGATTTCTCAAGAAACTCAAATTCCTACCATTGGATATACGGCAGGATTTCTTTTCTTTTCTGATTCTCGTTTGGGGTGACGACCGTACTGTTGTAATAAAGATTAACCTTTTGTCACTCGCGCCAAATTTAGTAACATAACTACTCGCGCGTTTGCTTTTTTCCAACATTGACATTTTGAGATACAAACAATATATTTAGTAAACTTATTTGAAGTAATGCATGCAATTGTTGAGTAAATACTTAGGATATTTGGAATTGTTGCTATAGTGCTGTCAAAATGTCTTGATCCGTGGCAAAAATGCGAACTAAAGTTCAAACCATCGACACATCCACGCGTTGAGCCAATAAGGGTTCAGCTGTTGCTAAACGAGAGAGCCTTGGCGAAAGGGAGTGAATTCCTTCAGCCGATAGCAACGCTTGGAACAGAAAACTAGGTGTCAAGTCAATGTGGTATATCTATAGCTTGTCAATATCTCTTCTCTGAGATCGGCTTTCGAAATCATCGAATCTAATGCCCTGAGTAGCAGTAAAAAGCTCGTGTAACTCATTGCTGCTCTTACGATTAGAATTCCTGTTCCGTCACATGTCCACAGTGATCGTACATCATCACGTGCTCCTTTCTTTTGGCAATCAAATAAAGACGTCGAAATAAAGTCATTAATTTTGCTCTTGAAGTTGCTGTACAGTTGCAGTGCGTTCTTCGCCGAAACTTGTTCGTAATTTATCCAAATAATTGTTAGTACATTTTACAATTTCATCAATCACGGCTATATCGATAAATTTCGAAAAAAAAAAAAAAAAACTGTTTACTCAGTGATACCCTTAGCAGTAAACTTCGGTTCTAGCATCTTTTTCACAATGTTTTTACACTTTGTCTTTGCTGATGCTGCCAGTTACTATTTACATTTTGTTTTCCTGTCTTTCCCAATGAAACAATATTTTCACTGTAACTGTAATTCACATCCATATCGTTTGCATCTGAATCTGCATCTACACTGTTCTTATCTGCTTCACTATCATGATCAATATCATCTTCATTCACTTTTTCATTACTTCAATTCGCATCACTTTCAGCAGCCACTAATTTTCGATAGTTAACATCAGACTCATCATTAATATTGTCAAGCCACTTCTCTATCTCACTTCTATTCAAGAAGCGAGACGTTGCTTAGAAAAACAAAACTTCACTCATAAACAATAATTATCACATTAACGATCGCGCGTTGGAAAATTTCAAACTCCATAAAAATATGTGTTTGCTAGTGTTATCACGGAACTACTCGCGCGTTTGAAAAAAGCAAACGCAGACGAAACTATTTCCTCAACCTGTACTGGAAGCTACTACAATTGCAGCACGTCAGCGAGCTTTAGGGTGAAAGAGGGGAAGGAGCCACTTGAGGAATAGCAGTGAGGGCGACTCCGCTAATGCGACCCCATTCGTAAAAATCATTAGTTTTTACTCACCTGTTTGCTTTTTTCCAACAGCGCGAGTGACAAAAGGTTAAGTAAAAGTTAACTGTTTCGACGTAATTGAATTCTTCATCAGTGACTATAGTTTTCATTACTCTTACAGGTTTTCTTGTAACATATAGCGTCTAACATATAGCGTTGAAGCCGGTTCATTGCAACAAGGTCTATTACACTGTGTAGTTTGGTTTGGTTTTGGTGTGATGAAGTATATTTTCTATTGTAATAAATATACGTGATGTGCCAACGCCGTACACATTGAAGAGTATATTTTACAAAGCATTGTATTTGTTCTATTTTAGATAGTTCATTTATTTCTGGAAGCAAGGGGAAATGTTGCTCAAGAAATACAGAAGTGTTGCAATGGAAGAAGACCCACAGAGAGCAGTAGCGTAGCCAGGATGTGTGTTTGGTGGGGCAAGTGCTGTTATAGGTACATATGGAACAATTCCAAACAAAAAATATATAAACATAAAAATATATAAAAAATTACAAACATCAAACTACATTGTCGGACCTCTTTGGGGGCCCGGCCTCTCTGGGCCCCCCTTCCCTACGCCACTAACGGAGAGTATTGACAAAAATCATATGTACTAACATCCTTAAAGATATTTGTGAAGAGTGGTAGGATATATGTGGGACTACAGTTTTTTTTTTTTCCTTTTAGAACGGGTGAATTTCATTCAATCATAACATTTGTAAAACATTTCCCATTTTAATGCGGTTTATTTCAAATCACACGGGAATTATGGTCATCACTTACCTTTGAAGCGAATATTGAGAATTACGGCTTTGAAATTGATTTTTGTTTTGCCAATATTACCTTAGACTCCCTATCCCAGTTTTTGTCGTTAAATTCTTTTTTTATTATTACTTCATCTTTTCTATGCAGTGTTGTAAAATTTTCTGTATTTCTCTATATTCTCACAATCCTGATTCTGAGCTATTTAAATTCTACATTACTATTTCATAGGTTTGAAGTTTTCTTCAATTATAAAGACAACTGTTGTTTGATATTGTTCTTCACTTTTTTTTTTTTTTTTTTTTTTTTTGCGCGTGGAATCAGTTAAGAGAGAAAGTGTAATTATATTTCTCAGAGTACAAGCTCCTTAACGGTGAGGTTCAGTACCATCGCCTCCTTTCTTTTCTATCCCATTGATTTGTAGGGGAAGTATTCTTCCTTTTCTTTGAAATGAATACAATTTTTGATGTTCTGATTTTACTGATTTCTTCTGAATATCTATTTAAATGTCCCTTGCTTTGTCAAAATGATCTTTTAGTATATATAAGTATATTATTATTTAAATTAGATGTCATTTATGAATATTAAAAACATACAACACAGAATTTTATTTCCACAAAGTAAGAGACATTTAAATAGACCTGAAGAAAAATAATAAAAAGTAAAACCCTTAAAATCTCAAAGAAACAGAGGAAGATTTCCTCGTATATATCAATGGGCTAAAAAAGAAAAATGGCTGAGTTATTCAAGACAAAATATGGATAGCAGGAATTCTTTAGAATAATATAGTGCTTTTTTGAACATTGTAATCACTTCATATATATTTGCTTTTCTGATTTTACATACTGTATGAAGGCTATCTGTGTTAAAACTCAATGTTATGGAATGCTACAAATTTCTGTTTAAAAAAAAAAAAAAGTAGTAGTACATCCGAAGGTATATTACATATAACTTCTAAATGATGATAAGGTTCATTACATAGGCTAATGTATATAAGTTAATACGATGTGCATTGTATTTTGTTAATACAATTTGGTGTGTTTTTAGTGCTAATATAGACCAGAAAAAATTGTGATCTTCCCTTCATTTATTCTCTTAAAGAATTCCTTTAAAACAAAGGATCTTTGCAAAGTATTATGTTAAAACACTTCATTTTTTATGTAAATGACTTCATTAACCTTTTTTCTCTATATAATGGGTATGCACTATGAGTATACTGTACATGTGGCTGTTTCATTTACGATATAAATTATTTTCTCACATTTTTCTGTTTCATTGTATACAATTAATGTATAAATCATATAGGAACGCATTAAATGAACAATTAGTTACCTACTTAATTGTTATTTTATCTTAATATGATTTCCACTTTTAAAGTGTATTTAAATAAATATTTAAGGCATAGAGTTAGAACTGACAGCTTAGTCGTTAGAACTTGTGTTTAGTGCATTTCAGTGTTTGGTTTCTACGAATATAGTCATGGGTGTAAGGAGACAAGTGATCGCTCCGGCCATTTTTTTTTTTTTTTTTTAATACCAAAGTTACAACAAATGCAGAGACATTTTGGCTTGGCTGCTTGGATACACGTCTCTGTTTTCCATATATTGACAAACTAACATGGTTACTGTCCACCTTTTTCTTGTTTACTTTAACCTTTTTTTTTTTTTTTGCGTGGAGGCTCGGTTTGAATCTCTCCGCCACCACATACCTTTTATTACAGTATTTTTATTTATAATTTTTACTTCATTAATTTTTATTTAAATCTCATTTTCCATTGGGAGTGTGACCCCTGTACTTTAAAAAAATTTAGAAAATCATTGACGTTTAAAATCCTTTTCCAATAGTTGATGGGAAAACGACAACCTAAAAAGACCGTATTTCCGACGGATTGCTGCGGCTTTTTTTTTTTTTTTTTTTTTTCGAAGAAAGCGTTTGCAACTAGCAAATTTTGATTGCATAGAACAGTGTTGTTCCTAGTGGTCGTGATAGTGAAAGATGTGCCTTCAGGGGGAAAATTTACTGACTGTTATAAGTTTTTCACATTAGGCGCACAGACATGTTAATTGAATTATTCTTAACGTTCATTATTAGCTGCTCAGTTATTATTTTTAGTTCGCTTTTAAGCATTTGTAAGTCATTCCCAGATACTTTTCCTCTATATAGCACTTAAATCGTACTGAGAATTGTAGAAATGTACTGCGTATGTACCGAGTGCAATATTACTGGTGTGGGGGGGGGGGGCGCGGTGGCTCAGTGGTAGAGCGTTCACCTCTGGTGTTAGGGGTCTCGGGTTCAAACCCTACTCCCGCCAAGTGAACCTTGTGGTGGACAAACACCGTATGCGTGGGTTTTCTCGGGGTTCTCCCGTTTCCTCCCACTTTCTTCATTCCACCATTTCATTCATTATTCATCATCACCGTCTCCTTTAGCCTAACCGGCATAACCGTGGGACGTAAAATTAAAGATTTCATTTCATTTTTATTACTGGTGGGAATCCGCCATGATTTTCATTGCAGTGCTACGCATCTTTTCTGCTGTCTGTCGACTGGTCGGAAAGGCAACTTTCCACCGGCGGCGCTGGCGCATTTTATGCGCCTTTCCGGTTGTTTGCCGACTGCTCGAAAGGACCTCTTTTCGATGTCAGCTTCTCAATTCTCCCACAGGCGGCATTCGACCTCTTGCCGCAATCGAAAAGTAGCCCTTTGCCGACTGGATATCAACCCTTCAGGAAGGCAAAATTTTCACCACTTTTTAGAGTAGCTTTGCCTAAGTTTGCCTCCGTGCTATGATTTCTCATGAAGGGCACAATTGCTAGTTCTGAAAGTATATAATACTTCCATGTCCCATTCAATTTCTTGTTTTTTGGCTGAAAGTGCTGCAAAAAAGAAAAAAGAACAAATTTTGTACTGGGACACACAAAAAAATGCAAGTATTATACTTCAAGAACTTCCAAGGGTGCTCCTTGTCGAGAAATCATAGCATGGAGGAAGACTTAGGCAAGACTAATGTAAAAGCTGATGAAAATTTTGCCTTCCTGAAGCGTTGATTTCCAGTCGGCAAAGGGCCACTTTTCGACGGCGGCAAGAAGTCGGATGCCGCCAGTGGGAGAATCGGGAAGCCGACATCGAAAAGAGGTCCTTTCGAGCAGTCGGCAAACAGCCGGAAAGGCGCATAAAATGCGCCGGCGCCGCCGTCGAACAGTTGACTTGCCGAGCAGTCGGCAAACAGCCGGAAATGAGCATTAAATGCGCCGGCGCCGCCGTCGGAAAGTTGCCTTGCCGAGCAGTCGGCAAACAGCCGGTAATTAGCATTAAATGCGCCGGCGCCGACGTCGAGAAGTTGACTTGCCGAGCAGTCGGCAAACAGCCGGAAATGAGCATTAAATGCGCCGGCGCCGCCGTCGAAAAGAGGCCGGCATAAGGAGTCGGCAGAGGGTCGGAAAGAGGTCTTTCCGACTGTTTTGCCGACTCTGGCGGTCGGCAACAGTCGGCAAAGAGTCGGCAAAGGGCATTATTTTTTACGATTTTCGACCGCTTGCCGCCTCGGCAAAAGGTCGGCAATTTTGAACAAGTAGATCGTCGTGCCGCCGCGGACGGGTGCCGGCTGCCTACCGGCGGCCTCCCACCGTCGACGGCGGCAATCCCTCTTGCCGACCGCGGCATCCTGATGGGGGTAATACCACAAATTATGGATGCGTTAAAATATTAAATAATACTTTTGATAAAGTGGATACTTTCAAATATCTAGGATCAATATTAACAGACGAAAATCATATTCACGAAGAAATTAAATGTCGACTAAAAGCAGGGAATTCGTGTTATTATTCAGTTCAAAATCTCTTGTCGACGCGAATTCTGTCGAGGAATTTGAAGCTTAAAATATATAAAACGATAATCATGCCTGTTGTTCTGTATGGTTGCGAAACATGGTTGCTTACTCTGCGGGAAAAACATAGACTGAAAGTATTTGAGAACAAGATCCTGAGACGAATATTCAAACCCAAGAGGAACGGGAAATGGGAATAGCGAAACTTCATAATGAGAAACTACTTAATTTATACGGTTTACCAGACATTGTTAGGGTCATCAAGTCTAGGAGGCTTGGGTGGGAAGGTCATGTAGCTAGGATAGAAGAAAGTAGAAACGCTTTCAAAGTCTTGGCTGGAAGACCAATCGGAAAACGACCATTAGTAAGACCTAGGCGCAGATGGGAGGACAATATTAAGATGGATCTAATAATGATAGAAATAGGAATATAAGGTAGAAACTGGACCCAGTTGGCTAGGGATAGAAGTCAGTGGAGAGCTTTTGTGAACGCGACATTGAACTTCCGAGCTCCATAAGCCATAGAGTTAGAGTTAGGTAGTTAGTTAATATATTTCTAAATGGAAACAAGGACCCATTGTAAGCAGGACTGAGAAACGGGAGACCATTATAAGTGGGGTTGGATAACATTGGCTTCATTACAAGTGGGGCTGAGAAATAGAGCCCTATTACTTGTTTCATAAAAGCCTAGTATATAACTATACAAAACACCATTGCTGTGTGTGCGTTTTATCTTTTTGATTTTTTTGATTATTTGGATTTTACATTACAATCATTTTTTTCTTTAAATTATTTTGGTTCCCCAATCGAGTGGGGCCCTAAGCTAACGTAACTCCGGCACTGCCTGTCTGATAGTTTATAGCTTTTATTCTGCTGGAACAGTTTTTTAAATTATTAATTTATGTTATTTATGAGAAAAACATGGTGTTAAGTAGCAGATTGTATTTATTGTTGTTGATTCTCCTAACAGTGATGCACGCACCTCTTGTAAGCATAAAAACTACTAGGTTTCGGTTACCTGTTTCTGTCCCACCCTGTATAAACAAAATTGTGGCAATCGTTTTCTAGAAAACAGTATTTGTTTTTATTTTCACTTCAGTAAACTACTCTTGTTTTGGTTTATCGTCATAAAATCATAAATCAAAATACTTTTAACAACCTTATAATATGGTATGAATCGTTTCACTAGCGAAAAATCATAAGGGATAGTTTATTATTGAGGGAAAGTTCTTTTTTGTTGTTGTTGTTGTTGGGGACGATTGTCTTAAAAAACATTCAAGGGATTTAGCTTATTTTTCATAAATAAATATTTCATTAATACCCCTATAATACGGGATAAGTCATTTTTCCTGAAAAACTTCACAAAGACTACTTTGTCATTGAGTGTACGGTTTTCCTGATGATTTTCTTTCTTTTTTTTTTAAAAAAAAAAAAACTTCTCAGACGATTTTGTTTATATCTTACATATAGATGGTTACCAAAATACCAGAAACACGTGAAAAAGTGCGAGTTACAGGTTACTAAGGCGTTGGACCTCCTTTCGCACTCAGAACAGCTCTGATGCGACGGAATGGAGTCATAAAGGTCTTAAGTGATAGCAAGTTTAATATTACACTATTCTGACTGCAGTGGCATCACTCAGTTCGGTGTACAAAGATGGAGGCGGAAACCTGCATCGACCCACAGACAGGGCGGCGTTTGGATGCTAATTTTGGGTAGGCCGGCTCCCTTTCTTATGGATACATATACACATTTGATTAATTAATGACAGTAGGAAATGACTTTTACAGTCAGGAAACGACTTTTACAGTCTATTTGTTAAATACAGACATGTTCAAATTATTAGACTCAACATTCAGTTTCCGAATATTTTACTGTTCTTATAATATTACGTGAGAAAATACGTTCGAACTTAGTCCAAATTACTACTTTGTAACTCTGTCCTAATTTCTAGTGGGTGTGGCATATGCTTTTTAATATCAATAAAACAAATGTGTACATAACACTCAAATATAATTACTATAAAGTGTGTATAGTATATCCAAATTAGAAACAAAAAATGAAATGGAATACTTACAAGAAAATTATCTCTCACACAAAGATTAATATTTCTTATGAAATCCCTTATTGTTTATTAAGTATTTTATCCTTTGTGGCATCCTATGTACGAGTTTAGCACATTTTGCCTTCAATTCAGCATCATGATACCACAAATTGTTGATCTGCTTGATCAATCGAAGTTTGGTTCTAATGTGCTTCTTCTCTAGCTTTTCTTTCATGAAGTTTTAAAAGTTTTCAATCGGGTTTATATTAGGACTAGTGCCCGGCCACGGAAGAACACTAATTTTGTTGTCCTCGAAGAATTTTGTCACACCTTTGGCCCGGTGGCATGGGGCTCCATCATGCATAAAGCGTCATCAAACCAGAGTGCAGTCTGGGAAAGCAGTTCTTCTTGAAGAACTTGTAGGTATTGGTCGTGCTTCATTGTCCTCTCTACTATATACAGTCTTCCACGCCCGAAGACAGAGATCGCACCCCAGACCATGACTGAAGTAGGATGTTTCACGGTTTATTAGACATTCCAACTTGAATTCCTCCCAGGTCGACGTCGCACATATTGTGAACATTCATCAGTACAAAGATATATGGTTCATCACTGAAACACACTATTCTCCAATCGTCGGCAGTCCAATATTCTAGGCCTCGTACCATTCGAGGCGCTTCTTTGCCATGATTGGATAGACTCTAATTTTTGTTTTCTTTCTTGACCTGTTCTTTTATTCCCTCGGCACAAAGAATCCTTTGAACACTTTCAGGCCAAATGTCTGCGCCATACTCAGCCATTTTATGCTTAAGTCAATTAGAAGTTGCACTTCAGTTTCCCAGAGCCAATCTTTTTAGTTTTCTAATTCCTCTTAGCTCAGGAGACTAAGTATGCTCCTTTTCTCCTCCTAGTAGCACGGCTAATAGTCTCATTCGGGAGACACATTCACTTTTGATTCTTTATTTACCCAATTTATTTATTTATTTTATTTTCCCAATTTTTATTTATATTATTAGTATTGTTAAATATTCTCAATTACGGCCTCAATATCGCCTCCATCCGAGGATTTCTTTTTGCGAGTGACACAATGATTAGTTATTTAGTACAGTTTCAATGGCGATCCAGTCACAAGATTTCTTTAATTTAATGTCTTCTAATTCTTGTTTCATTTGCTTAACTTTAAAAGAAAAGAAATAAACAAGTTGTTGTATATTATTTGTTTTGTTTCTTTCCTTGCATTTATTTATTTATTTACAGTTTATTTTCTTTTATGGTGTCTTGGCACAGTACTTCGTCTATCACATGGAGACAATAATTTGATTATTGAAATAATGGAGAAGGGAAACTATTAATAATTTACTGGCTACAAAAGTAAACATCTTATTGTATTTTGTGAATAGTTGTAGGGGAGAAGTCTGCCTGTCTGGCTGATAACTGGGTGTACATGCTAAGGTAGGGGAGAGGGGGGGCATTGGTACGATTTTTACTTACCCGAGGTTTTAGAAGATACCGTCAGCTTGAGAAACATGATTTTTTCCTACTTAAACTGTGATTCTTTAGCTATATTTACAATGTACAATATTGTTTCTATTAGTATCCTACCTAGAGTAAATTACGTTTTACGAAAGGCCTGCAATCTGTACCAATCTTCCCCATGTAGGGGCAGATGGGTAGTGGCTTGGGGCACATTGGTACGAGTAAAGTGCAATATCACACAGACTTTTTGATAATAGGAGTAACGTAATTTTTTGTTTTATTTTTCCATGAAATATTTTGAGATATAATATTCTATTAAATTCCACAAACACAAGTACTTTAACAATAGATTTAAGGACCTACAGCAGCAAAAATGCAAAATAAAAACATGTTTCATAAAAAGAATGTGAAGATTTGTAAGAATCTTTAGTAGTTCAACAGATCTAGTTCAACCTGTTACAAAAAAAGTAAAAAGTAAAATAAAAATCCAATGCTTCCTTGTGTTCTCATCAAAATTTAAAAGTTCCGCAACCTATTTACAAAGATAAAAACGTACTATAAATGAGGTTCTGTCTCTATAAGGAAAAATAGAAGTAAATAATCCAACGGCTACCTACAGTTTACAAAATTTTAAAATCTTTCATACCTCAACGACTAACTGGAAAATATGTTATACTTTTCGTTCGAGCGTATCCTTCGTCTCCAAAGGAGGCGGAACTTTGTTATTATAAAGGTAACCAAGAAAGTTCTGTCACTTTTTCACCTAGAACCTTCGAACGTCGATATCACACCTAAGACGTACCTGGAACATCAAAAATAGTCCCATGAGCATCGACGAACTTCTGCCAACGTTCTGGAAGGCCATGGATTCCATCGCGGTAGAACAGGTGATAATCGGATCGTGTAATGTCTGGGGAGTATGGCGGATGCAGTAGTTTTCCATCCAATGCATAGAACGGTGTACCGGGTCATCCTAGCCACGTGGGGCTTAGCGTTGTCCTGTAACAGGAGGACCGCTTTGCGATTCAGATGTGCTGGCTCCAGAGGTTTGAGTTGTTCTAGAATACAAGATAACTGCTGACAGTACACCGTTGCATTGATGCTCTGACAAGCTGGTAGCAGTTCCCGATGCACGATACCACAAGCATTCCACCAAACAGACAGGATGACCTTCTTTTGGTGCAGTGCTGGTTTCGGCTGTTTTTGAAACGGTTGATGGGGTGCTAACCAATGATGACGGCGCTGTGGAGTTTTGTACAGGACCCACTTCTCATTGTATGGCAATATCCTGTCCAGAAATGGCTCCTTTCTCAAACAATACAACAAAGAAACACAGGTATCTGCTCGCGTCGCCTTCTGGCTCGGATCTAATCACATGAAACCCATCGACCCAACTTGTAGTGCTTCCCAAGTTGATGGAGGTGCAGCCGAACGGTTTCTTCACTCACACTGAATTGTAGTCTCAGTTCGTTACATGTCTGACCACTGTTTGCCTTAATTGCTGTCTGAAGATCTTCATTTTGTACATGTGTTGGTCTTCCGGCACGTGGTGCGTCTTCCAATGTTTCATCACAATCTTTAAACTTGTTAAACCGCTGTTGCGCTGTCCGCGTAGTCACGACACCCTCACCAAAGGCCTACCATATCTTCTTCCTTGCTACAGCGGTGTTTAACCAGTTTGAACTCGTACACCATTGTCGCCATCAGGGCTCTCTGTGGAGATCCCATGTTCACTCTGTCATTACGCAAGTTCACTGTATAACTGAACTGCCACAATCAGGTAGTATGTTGGGTATATCCACACCAACAACTGACCTTCGCCTTATCTCCATTCGCATTCAACTCATGGTGTGAGGGCCAATTGAACACAGACCTCTACAAAAAGCGACAGAACTTTCTTGGTTACCTTTATAATATTAAAGATTCAAGAACTTCGCTGCTATGCCTGTTGGGGCTATTGCAGGATATTTGGCACAGTATAGGGATACTTAGGAAGAGATCCGTGTGATAGGATATGCCAGTATTCGTCTAAAGCTCTACGAATTTCCGTACTCCATTTTCCAAATGGAGTTACTGGCGGTACTTCATTTGTGTGAACATTTGGACGTCATCTTAGGTCGAAAAATAGTTGTTCACTATGGCAAAAACTCTGTTACCTATGCCTTTACGTTAGAAAACTTGGACCCGAGGACAACAAGGTTGTTATTCAAGCTGCAACGCTTTGACAACCTTTCACCACATTAAAGGAACTGACAATAGTATTGCCGATATATTAAGTCGCAATGTTCCTGATGATACCACTGAAGCTGATGAAAAGTGTATTTATTTTCTAACTAGTGCAATAATTTCCCTTTAGATAAAGAAGAAATTCTGCGAGAGGAACGTAATGATGAATTCTGCAATCAGCTAAAACAGAAATTAGCGAACAATGCAGGAAATAATATTAAAGTAATTGATGACATTCTATTCGTCCAGAACTCTCAGAACGAACGTTGGATTTTGGTGTTGCCTCAAACTTCTGTACCAAAGTTTGTAACCAACATACGCGATAATTTCGGGGCTGACAAGTGTGTGAAATTTGCCAGTTGTTGTACTGGAAGAATCAGAGAAAAACCTTTAAAGATTTTATAAGTGAATGCGAAAATTGTGCAAAGACAAAATATTCATATCGAATTATAAGTCGGGAAACCTGTAAAATAGAACCTGACAAGCCACACCAAAAATTTGTGTGGATATTGTAGGCAAGCTTCCATGCAGCTATGGATTTTATTTCATTTTGTCAGTAATAGACGTATATAGTCGTTTTGTATGTTACTTCCCGCTTCGAACGTCAGCTACGAAAGAAATAATTCGCGTACTTTAAAAGAATTATTTTTATACGTCCCCGTACCCGAAATTTATACTCTCGGACCAAGGTCCCCAATGTTAGTCTAGTCTCTGGCATAAATACTGTGAGACATAAGATAATACACGTCACTACAACGCCCTACAAGCCAAAAGCGAATGGGATATTGTATAGAACTCACCGAGAATTGAATAGAATTAAAAGGTTATGTTGCAATAACAACTATGCTAAATGGAAGGATGTAGTGAAACCTACCCAAGACCTTTTACATTATAGTTACCATAGTGTACTTGGAAAAATACCTCTTATTCCGCTGCAGAGCAACATATAGATAATTTCTCGTGCCCAGATGAACTACGAGACATTGAAAATGACAAACGTTATATTAAGGTTGTCCCCAAATTAGGAAACAAAAATAACATAAAGGCACGGGACAAGCCCTCGTCAGAGATTGTCTTGGATCATGAAAATCTAGTTCGGGTAAAAACACATCCATTGTCAGACGCTTCCAAACAGTTTACTCACAAGTATATTTTGACATACCTAGGACCGTATGTTATCACAAAAATTAATAAAAATAACGTAGAATTAAAAGATTTATGGGAAAATAGGTTCGAGCACAAAATTTTTCAAATGTTAAATTGTTTAATTGTACTGAAGGGAAAAGAAATGCTGTTTTAAAAGATTACCCGAAGAGGAAGAATAAGAGAATGAACGTGATAAATCTTGTCTTCCTTTCTTTTATTGTTTTTTGCTTTCCCTTACAATTTGAGCAACGTAAGTTATAGAAGGTAATTCAATTTAACAATACTCATCGCTTTTCCGTATTTAATTTGCCAAAAATTTATTGATATATCAATTACTTTCTGAACTATATTATTTGTCTGTAACATCGTAATAAAAAGGTATTTAATAGTTGTTATTTATCTTATTCCATAATAGCAGAGGTACGCAGTAATTATTTCATTATTATCATTCTTCCATTAGTAGTGTAGTAATTATTAATTAGTAAGTGGAAAAGTGAAGTTACATGTTAAATTTCAAACTTCGTGGGTATTCTCAGGAATCCCATTCGAGCCTGCAATTGATAGAATCCTGCAGCTAGAGACCGAATTTTTCGGCCCGAGCCCAATCCAGCCCGAACGTACCTAGGTCCGGCCCAGCCCGGACCCGGCCCGGGCCGATAAGTTTTTCAAAATTCTTGGCTCAAGCCCGGCCCGGGCCCGATAAATTTTAAAAGTTTTTGGCCCGACCCGGCCCGATAATTTTTTTTAAAAAAATAGCTCGAGCCCGAATCTTTCTCAAAATTTAGTACTAAATTTGACCTAACCCTCAGAAACATTTTCTAAACTCTGGTTCACAACCTGACGCTTGCCTCTCGAATGGTACCATTGCCTCCTACAACTTTCCATTCCCTGTAACAAAAATCTAACTTAATTGATTTTTAGCATAAAGTGAAGATGGCAATATTGTTTTGCGACAGGCAAAACATTCCTACCCCTTCTTTTTATATTTTGAGTTCAGTGAAGGTCAAGGTCAGAGCTCAATTTACCGCATAATGCCTGCAACCCTCTATAGTGAAAGTGGAGCCGCTAAGCAACCCAAACTGTAAATAGCTATTACATTCTTTGTAACATTTTTCACGGACACACTTCTTCAACGTTTGGCTTTATTCCAATTATCGTTTAACGAAAGTCAATAATTATTAAAGAATTGCAATTGATCGGTTCCAGCCCGGCCCGACCTGAAGAGAAATCAGTGTCGGCCAGCCCAAGCCCGGCCCGGCCCAAAGAAATAACAGTGTCGGCCCGCCCAAGCCCGGCCCGGCTCAAAGAAATAACAGAGTCGGCCCGCCCAAGCCCGGCCCGCGGGCCGGGCCGGGCCGGGCCTCGGGCTGGGCCCGACCCGAGAAGGGCTCTACCTGCAGCGGCTCTAAATAGCATAATGACCAAGGTTCTCAACCTATTTTGCTTTGTTTTTGTCATTGCATTGTATGTGTCTTCATATGTACGTGTCCGTGTATTCATCATTCATAAAACATAATCACTGTCGGTGCTAAGCGCTAGTAGAGAGAATGAGATGAAAAAATAGCAAATTCCATTAGAAATACTATTAAGAAAATACCTTATAAAGTTGAATTTGGCATTAAGTGGAACAAGAACAACAGCAAATAACCTATGTAGAACGATTCTTTAAATCTTATGGAAATTCAAATTATTTTCAAACTACGAGGGTTGATCAAAGAGTAAGGGAACGTAATAAAGGATCATATGGAAAAGAAGAAACTTAAAATCTTTTATGAAGCATAAAAGAGAAAATATTTAGGTCAACTAAAAATATTCTTCCGAATTTTTTCCGGCTGGGGGAAATTGAAACAGTTATTTGAAATTACCATTTCAAATTTATTTCAGCGGAGAACTTATTCTATACTTGTACCAGTCTGTGTTTAAGTGGTACGTTCCAACAATAGATTATGCCATTCAGGTAACGGACAATAGTAACTAAATTATCATATTCTACATGAAACTGCACATTAGCAATATTACGAAAGAGAATATTTTGAATCCGAAATGGGACCAGAGGCATATTAATGATAGTATTTCACAATAAACTCATAAATAAGCATAGGATGGATAATATTCACTGGACTGCAATCTAAACAGCAGAAAATAGAAATGGGAAGAATGAAGACAAACACATTTGTATGTTGTTAAATTTTAGAGAAATTAAACAGTATTAAGTGCTCTTGTTGTGAGATAATAACAGGAACAGAGCAAAGTGCAGATTAAATATTTTCTGTGCAATAGCTGGTCAGTTGTTATGTAATGTTAATTAAATTTAGTGTAATCATTTATTGATATTCAAATGTATGGATCAAGTATCGTGACTATTTTGTTTAAATCGTATGTATGTGTCGACATCTGTTGGTAACTCTCACATGTAATGGAAAGGTTGAAGCGTCATCAAGTTAATACAGCGTAAATAGAAATTTGCTTAAATGCATATAAAACAGGATTAAATTTTTTTAGTTAATATTGATAGAAATTTTCACATTAGTCTAAATTAACGATTAGGTCATTTAATTCCTTATGGTAAATTGAAAATATTAAAAAATAGTGGACCATGGGACTATTTTGACATGAAAATAGTCACCATGTGTTACTCAGAAAAACGCGTATGAATTCGCGGTACTTTCGTGAAGTTTTGATGGAAAGAAGTGTGCCCTTGATTTATAATCCAGCTACAAATTTGTCTAGACCCTAAGATTTCCCTTGCAGCTAAAACTGATATAAGATAATAACTAGTATAATAAGTGTTACTGAACCGCAATACGTACTAATTCAAGTGCTTGTATTATTTCGAAAGTGAAATCATAAACAAAGTATGGCTCGTAGCTAAACTTTGATTACACTGCCATGGGAGCCTAGCCATTGGTTCGGGCATTACGTAGATTCTCTCCCTAATATCGTGTACAATTGAGTTCATAGTTATTAAGAATGATGTAGCTTCTAAATTTTATTCAGTTTAGAATTTTATGTCTCCCTGTCTCCCTTCACAAGTTCGGCTGTTAATTCAAAATTACAAAGCTAATACATGGTTGGCGTCCATGTGTATTTTCTCAGCCATGAGTACAATTCGGCTTTACATCTACTCATTCGAAACTCTAAATTGTTCCAAATTTTATTTATTTCGGTAAAACTATTTTTTTTTCAGTGATCACTCATCTTGATAATTATTAAATAAATCTTGAGTCCACATTGGAAAAGGGTAGTGGTCCAGGGAAGAATATCAATTCATACCAATGATTTATTCCTTCAACCATCCTCGAAGGAACTTATCCGCGAGCCTTAGCAACAACCGTCGATAATGAAACGTAAAACACAGAATAGATCCGAAATCATAATTCGTTTTCACAGCGATATGAAATGTAGTATGTCATTCGGGAGACATATTCACTTTAAATTCTTCATTCTTTATTTACATTTATTCATTTGTTTTATTTCCCCAATTTTATTTATATTATTAAATATTCTCAGTTAGGACTCAATGGCGCTTCCATTCGAGGATTTCTTTTTGCAAGCAAAACAATGATTAGTTAATTAGTTCGGTTTCAGCATCATGTTTTATAGGGTTGCCAAGTCTGAAAAATAAAATACCAGTGCATTTGCATAATTGTCAAAACAAATGAACAATAATGCTATTTTAATAAACCTTGAAGCATAGTTGAGTCTGACAGAAAATACGGTCTGTCAAATACCGGTCAGTTAACAACCTTATATTAGAAACAGTAACAAAAAGGTTGACTTTAAAATGTTATTACAATGATTAAATTTTTATTCAGGTATTTCCATATTTTGCTTAATAAAAAAATTAATTTCTATTTAACAGGGAAATGACACAACTACACTGAGTTTGCATTCGTTTAAATTAGAATTTAAATATATAATTATAACGTCAAAGGAAAAACTATTGTCAAGGGATTAATATATATAAAACTATTCTTATAGAGTACAAACACCTCATCCCGATCCTTTCCAGGTGGTAAAGTGCCAAGGACCGACGAGACGTTACCACGTTGGGTGGAAACAGATATGTGGGGCATTAGATAAGATGTGGAGCGAACTTCGCCGGAAACACAAAAATACGTCTTCCTACCTCCCTAATGAATTCAAGACTTCTTGCACCCCAAGCACCACAGGTTTCAATAGCGATTGGAGTGAAAACAAAATTTTCGAGAAGGTTGTATTTTATTTGCTTTTCAGCTTCTCTGCGATTGGCAACAGCTCCAGCGTTCATTACTGACAGAGGGAGACTTGAATGAGCGTATGTATCAGCGCGTGTGAAGTTCCACAATAAACATTTACCAGTGTCATCCCATCCGGTCCCTTTCCATCCGAACCACCAGAAGGTTCCCGTATTGAAGGAATTCCAGCTGTGTTAAGGGCTCATAGTGTTAAAGGAGGAGGAGAACATTCGCCCGACATTAGAGGAGGAGTGTCGGGCGAATCTACCAGCGCTCTTCATGCATGAAAGACCATGCAGACCACGTTGTTTAACCTCATTTCCACAAGCTGGACAGTGATGAGGTTCACAAACAACTAAACCTAAACATAAAGCAACAGCAATTCGAAAGCTTTCATTTAACAAATGAAGGCCTAAAGAAGGAGAAGGTATCGCCATCAACCATGCACCCGCTTCGGGAGATTAGGCAGCAAGGAGCCTGGCTTTATCTTCCCGAACACCAACAGATTGTAGCAGATGATTATGTAACTGGTGTATACCAAGATGACTGATAATACTTTTTGCTAATTTCTGGGAGGTTTGTATCTAATAACCTTGCCCACTTATTAGAGCCTTCCTGAACTGAACTCCAAACAATAACCCTGTGGAAGGAGAGCTTCCATTAAACGCAGAGATCCATGGTATAATGCTAAGAATGTAGGAATCGCCACATCTACTGCTCGTCGAATACCAAGACTGCCCAAACCAACAAGTAAACATGCTTGCATCCAAGAGTAATCATTTAAGGAGCAGTTCAGAATTGATTCAAGGCCAATTTTCAGAACAGTATCATATTTTTCTAGCAAAGAACTCTCATGCCAAGATGGAAAGCATAGTAGGAAATAGGTTAAGCGAGGGATTGATAAAGATACCCGCAAAAGGAAAAAGGTTGAATGGGCTGAAATTGAGGAACGTCGAGACAAGAACAATTCTAAATTAGATATGTTATTCAATAGTAGGTTAGTGAGTGCTTCCGACGTGAGAGCAACACCTAGAAGACAAGCATTCTTAATTGTTAAAGGATGTATGTCTGATGCAGCCTCATTAAATCTTCTGAAGATTTCGTCGACTGTAGTTTCACCTGTTCCAAGACAACCCACCTCGCATTTAGAAAAGTTAAGATGCAAGCCAAGAAGTGATGCCTTCTTATTTATTTCTATTAAGGATGAAAGAACCACCTCGGGTTCATCACCAATTGTTCGATCATCTAAGTACCAAATGTTTAATTCGGTATCCAGTGATTTAACTAAAGAGTGAATGGTTATAGCGAAGAAAAGTGCTGAGCCCAGAGGATCACCTTGCTGTACACCTCTCTGAGAGGAAATAGTGTTTCCGTCGAAAAATAAGTCAGTTGGTTGAGCATAACATTGATAAACATACGGAAAATCATTCATCACTGCGGGAAGCATAGTATCCCGGCGAAACTCATTAAACGCGTTACGAAAGTACAACTTTACAACCGCCTTAGTAGCACTGTGAGTAGAAGATAAATAAACTCGAGTTGCGTGAACATCTGCCTCGCACCATTAGGAACACAAACACCAAGCTGATGGGGGGATAAAAAGTTCTTAACTGGCTTACGTATTCTAAAGTATAAGATTTTTGATGATATTCTGCCCCAATCATTCCCAACCGCTATGGACCGAATATCACCATTCTGTTTTCTGTTCTGTAAGTTTGGGACCGAAAAACAGCGGGTGAACTTCTGTTGGTTCTTTTCCAGAAATGATTAAATTAAATAGATCACAAAAGAATTTTAGGAGTTTTTCCTTCGACCCCAATATTTGACAAGAAAGAAGGTCTTTAAGAATTGGAGGACGAAGCCCATCTAGACCTCCAGCGCTGCCTAATAGAAAGGAGTTAATTAATTTCGTTTTGAACCTCCATAGTCGAAACTCCCGGAAACTCCCGAAGAAAGATCCGGCACAATGAAATTGCCAGGGTGGTCACGATGTTTCTCCAACAGGGTTTCCAACACAGAGGAATCCGGAGGAGCAACCGTACCACCAGAAATTAAAAGACTACTGCACCAGGGATGTCACCATCGGCAAGTTTATTCTCTACAACCTTCAAATTAGAAAATTTGTGGTTTAATCGAGATTTGTTCATCTTCGTTGAAGGTCAAGTTAAGGCGTTATGGCCAATAGTGCACCAGAGGCGAACTCGCTGCTTCATCCAAGAAGTCAGATTCTTAACTTTATCTGATTGTTTGTTAGGCCTTAATGCAACAAATATAAATAGGCGTAGGTTGATCCAGTCTTTTGTATCATTTGAAATTGTTATATGATTTAACACCTCTACGAGTGCATCAGCCACTGTTGATCGAGCACCTCTTGGAACACGTCTTAAAATATGTGTCGAGGACCTTAGTGACAGTAATATCTTTTCCAGGTTAGAAATTGTCAAAACTTTTGTGTTGTTACTGCTGTTAGTGTCGGTAACATTTGCAGTTTTACCCTGAAGGCAGACATTAAAGGTGATATCAGAGCAAATATGATCTTCACACGCAACCCGATGTTTCTTACCATAAGCCTCTGGCACTTTCCGCAATGCGCTTTTTGCAATGCGGACAGGGCAATGCACCAGCATTTCTAGAAGCATCAGGGAAACAGTTACCATTTCAAGCACTTGGCACTGAATCACTATTTGTAAAAACTGGCATCTTCTAGCTTGCTAAGCACATCTGTCTCTTGAAGATTTCATTAGTTTAGTTTATTACGTAAATTTGTTTTAATTTTATACATTTTAATTAGGTAGGCCAACTTTTTCATAGTTTCACATGATTAAGTTATTTTCATATTTTATGAAAAAAGTGCCTAAGGTAAATGTTATAAAGTTTTTTGACCACACCCTTCAATTACATAATATGCAGCAATACTTCTGTCTATTACATACATACAAGTATCTCTAATTTACAGAAGAGAACATCTCGGTGAATGTCAGTAGATCACTAAATCACTACTACATAAGGAGGAATTTCCAGCCAAAGAACAAACTGACCATCTTGACGGTAAATAGTAGAACGAGTGTCAGTAAACAGGGATATATTTTTTTGAGTTTCCGATCTTGAAGCGATCAGTTATAGCTGTTATTCAAATATTGCTTCTAACAATTACATGGATATTGCGTGAAAGTGAGTAAATGACAATAATGATCACAGAAAACATTGAAATATACTACGTTCTATTCTGTCCATTATTAAACAATATTCAGCGTGTCCTTGGATTCAACTTACAAATAGATGCTCTTCAGTATAGATGGCTACCGGCACCTAAAATTTTCTTTCACTCAGGTATGGCATACCTAAATATGCCTTCACATATAAATAATCTCAAACACATCCATGAAACACTGGCTACTCTTTAGTGTTGGTTCTGACAATCAGTTTTATACGGTAGCTAATATGAATTAAAAATATCTCTCCCATACATCAAAGGTTCTTCAAAATGCCAGACAGTAAGAAACGCAAAAGAATCGAATCTAGTCACGACAACAGAAAACCATCAAAAATTGCGAAGGAGGAGAAGTTTCCCATTACTAACCACAAAGATCAAGAAGTTGCAAAGAACGTAGAGGTTTATCAACAACAAAAAAGTAATGCATATATTGGTCGTTGTTTCCCTAAGATCTATGATGGACACTCAAAATATAAAAGAGGCAGCCAAAATCACTCACAGAAACATCGTGACGAGAAATTTGACATTTATAATTTGCTCACGAAGGATCCAAACGATCAGGAAGATCCTACTGAATGCGGCTTTGAAGACTATATGTTCGTAAAAGTAGGTGATTGTTTTCACAACAAATACTATGTTGTTAAGGAATTGGGTAGGGGACATTTTTCCAGTGTGTGGCTTTCTTACGATTCTGAAAAGAATAAATTTGTAGCGTTGAAGATTTTGAAAGCGAAACCTGCGTATATAAAAGCGGCACTAACTGAAATAAACATATTGAA
Organism: Thermobia domestica; assembly: GCF_964235325.1. Classification (NCBI taxonomy): domain Eukaryota; kingdom Metazoa; phylum Arthropoda; class Insecta; order Zygentoma; family Lepismatidae; genus Thermobia; species Thermobia domestica. The sequence continues at coordinate 67,813,320 of NC_137458.1, forward strand.
AGCTATTCGCGACGCTGATCCTGAAAATCCGGAAAGAAAAAGGTTGGTAGAAATTTGCGATTCTTTTGACATTACAAATGAAAGTGGAACCCATATGTGTATTGTAACTGAAGCTTTAGGGCCTAGCCTGTTAAGGCTAATAAGATCCAAGAAACGGGGAATTCCCCTTCAGCTTGTGAAGTGCATAGTACGACAACTTCTTGAAGGTCTAAATTATATACACACAAAGTGCAATATTATCCACACGGATATAAAACCCGAAAATATTCTACTTAAACTCACCGATGACACTATAAATGCTATTGGTAAGAGAGCAATAGAAGAGAGCGGACTACGTGATAAAATTCCTGCATTTTGCAGACAAAGCCAACACCACGAGAACGTGAATGAGAATGGAGATAATGAAATGGAAATTGAAACATCTCAGGATTACACTGATGCTTCAGAGTCTGAAGATGAAGATGATGACTACAATGTCCAAGTTGATGATCAGCAAAATTTATGTATAGATATTGATTGCTCATGCCTGAATCTAGCGCTTAATCCTGATCATATGCAAGTGAAGCTTGCTGATTTTGGCAATGGATGTTGGACGTATCTCCATTTTATGAAAACAATTCAGACCAGACAATATCGTTCAGTAGAATCTATTTTAAGATCTGGTTATAATACTAGTGCCGATATTTGGAGCTTAGCATGTGTAGCTTTTGAGCTTGCGACTGGACAATTTTTATTTAGCCCTCACGAATGTGAACATCACAGCAAAGACGAGGATCATTTAGGTCAAATGGAAAAACTTTTAGGAGATATTCCTTCAGATGTTGCCAGGTCATCATCAAATCCTGAAAAGTTTTTTGAGGAATCAGGGAAACTAAAGCGACGAAAATATAGGTTTAAGGGTTTATATTCGCACTTAAGAGATAAGTACCATTGGGAAAGTGACGATGCACAAGATTTTGCCAATTTCCTCCTTCCAATGCTTCATTTTGATCCAATAGAGCGTGCAACTGCCGAGGAATGCTTACAACATCCGTGGTTGAATTCATAATCCAATATCAATTTACTTTAATCACATTCAATGAATAGCACCATTATTTCCCCATAAAATATTGTAATAAATTATTCAGTTTTCTATATGATTTATTTTTATTCGTAGTTTTGAAGACTATTTGAGGCGTTCAATTTGCAAGGCGGATCTAGTCTACTTTCTACTTTCTAGATACTTGCAGGATAAAAGGTGACTCAAATTACAAAATTTGTTCACCCATTGTTCACTCAAAAAGCTTTTATTTATTTTTAACTTGGCGTAAGAAAGTTAAAGTGAAATATTCAGCATGATATCTTTAGACTTGATCTACAGCTGTTACCACTTAACTTTCCTTAATTTCAAAGGAAAAAGGAGCGAAATTTAATTTTTACTTTCGAGAAATAAGGAGAGAATGAAATTTGACGATCCTGAAAAGAGAAACTGAATTCGAGATTTCAACAGATTTACACGTTTCATGGCCCATACATACCGAAAAAGTGATTTTTCGACATTGTTCGTCCGTTCGTTCATATGTACGCTCAACTACGTCCGAGAAGTTGGCCCGCCGCATTAAAGCACTAATGATCTCTTCTAGTGCAATCGTTAGTGCTTCTTAGAACACCAACTCCCAAAATTAGTGCTTCAATAGTTTGGACGCTAGAAGCAAAAAACTTTGGGGGCGGCCAACTTCACGTTAGCCTCCCCCAGAAAGCACTAACGATTAAACCTAGTGCAATCGTTAGTGCATCGTTAGTGCTTGCAGAAAACACTAATAGTTTCGTTAGTGCTTCAATATTAGTATAGATACGGCCAATTATATGGCACGAAAAGCCCATAAGGAATACATGGGGAATTTTTCATTGGGTCAAATTCCCGCCAAATTCAAAAGCGCTAATTATATCTTCTAGTGCAATCATTAGTGCTCCGTTAGTGCTTCCAGAAAACACTAATACTTTTGTTAGTGCTTCAATATTAGTATAGATATGGCCAATTATATGGCACGAAAAGCCCATAAGGAATACATGGGGAATTTTTCATTTAGGTCAAATTCCCGCCAAATTCAAAAGCGGTAACGATATCTTTTAGTGCAATCGTTAGTGCTTCTTAGAATACCAACTCCCAATATTAGTGCTTCAATAGTTTGGACGCTAGAAGCAAAAAACTGTAAAGTGGGGCAAACTTCACGTTAGCCCACCCCTAGAAAGCATTAACGATTAAACTTAGTGCAATCGTTAGTGCTTCCAGAAAACACTAATAGTTTCGTTAGTGCTTCATTATTAGTGTAGATATGGCAAATTGTATGTGAACTCACGTAAGAAAAACATTGGGAATTTTTTATTGGGTCAAATTCCCACCAAATTCAAAAGCGCTAATGATATCTTCTAGTGCAATCGTTAGTGCTTCTTAGAACACCAACTCCCAATATTAGTGCTTCAATAGTTTGGACGCTAGAAGCAAAAAACTTTGGGGGGCAACTTCACTTTAGCTTCCCCTCAGAAAGCACTAACGATTAAACCTAGTGCAATTGATAGTACATTGTTGGTGGTCCTAGAAAACACTAATAGTTTCGTTAGTGTGTTATTATTAGTGACGAAACTCACGTAAGAAAAACATTGGGAAATTTTCGTTGAGCTAAACTTGCGCCAAATTCAAAAGCATTAATGATGTGTTCCAGTGCAATCGTTAATACTTCTTAGAGCACCAACTCTGAACATTAATGCTTCATTAGTTTGGATGCTAGGAGTAAAAGGGGAAAAAAAGAGGACTACCTTCACGTTAGTTCTCCAGAAAGTACTAACGACAAACTCTAGTGCAATCCATAGTGCATCGTTAGGACTTGTAGAAAACAGTAATAGTTTTGTTTGTTTCTCTATTAATTCGATTTTGGGAGATGAATTTCATTAAGTTTCTAATTTTTCGTATGAAAATGTAATCTTTTTTCCTTGGTTCATATATAAACAGTCATTTTATTATTTTTTCTTCTCATAGTTTTACGATACGATAAAAATTAACTACAATCCTTTGCTAATCTTAATATGTTTAATTCTGTTTGTTTAGTATGTAAAATGGTGTTTACGGGTTTTGGAACATAACGTTAATTGATCTTTTACAATAGTATTATTTATTTGTGAACTTTAGGCTTCGTGATTCAAAGTTGTATACGAAGATGATAATGCTAAGAAGACTGTAATTAAAACAAGGTAAGTGTCTACAGTTAATTAATGTGGAGTAATTAATTAATGTGAAGTAACTGTTATTGATTAACCTTTTCTTGAACAATTCTTCTAAAGAGATTCCTGTTGTCACCCCGGTTACCCTAGCAGACATCTCCTACGTTAAATACAAATTGTTAATAGGGTTACCAGCACCACACGAAATTTAATACCATACAATGTTCTACTAATTATTCAATATACACAAACCAAATAAAAACAAAGAAGGCATACTTCAATAATTATAAATGTATCAACTCAACGGTGATATGTATACACGACCCCAAAAGTGCATTACCACCTGCAATTCTCCTTTTCCTAAAATAGCAGGCAACTCAAACAGCTCGGTGGTTGGGTTGGTTGCAACTTCGAAAGGCGTTCGACTAAACCTCAATTGTGTCAGAAATATATCAGTGTGGCAAACTGCAAATAAGAGAGAAATAAAAAAAACTTTCTTATGGTAAATTCTAGTTCAAAGTTCGAAGCACTTGCTTTTGCACGTGATGTTTTGTTTCTTTTTTACAGGGAACAGAAAACAGATAGAAATATGGTCAATGAATTATGACTTTTGTAGAACGTTCCACTTTAATATCACAGGAAATTTATCTTCCGGCTTGCTTGGTTGTGAAAAGTTATAGAGTGTATTGGTATACTATGTAAAGTATGTGTACTGTCGCTGATTTGTGATAACAATCAGAAACAGAAGTATAAATTACAGTAATAGTTTTCTCCTAATAGTTTTGTATTGAAGGGGAAACGGAAAACCCACTTTTATCTTAACATTTTTTCTTAAAATTTCTATTCGGGTTCTCACCCTTCCCCCTCAATATTAAATACGGAAATGGAGAACTTATTTAGAATTTGATTGTTGATTCCAGTATATTTCAAGCATCATTTCTCGGACCTAGGCCTGTGTTATGTCGATAATGCTATCGTCGATATCTATATTATCATATATCAACATTCGATATCTCAAATATATAGACATGAATATATCATTCTAAATTTTCGATATCGATATTCGGGGGGGGGGGGCGATGAGGTCCATAAGGAGCCCCTAAGACTTGCGATGGATGAATAAATTAAAGTTACTTTTTACAATCATTATATCTTTAATACCACAAATTGCAATGTAAATACATCCACTTGCAAATTTGCAATATTATATGATATAACTTCTTAGACGCCAGAAGTTTTCTGTTCCCTGAAAAAAAGAAACAAAACATCACGTGCAAAAGCTAGTGCTTCGAACTTTGAACTAGAAATTACCATAAGAAAGTTTTTTTATTTCTCTCTTATTTGCAGTTTGCCACACTGATATATTTATGACAAAATTGAGGTTTAGTCCAACGCCTTTCGAAGTTGCAACCAACCCAACCACCGAGCTGTTTGAGTTGCCTGCTATTTTAGGAAAAGGAGAATTGCAGGTGGTAATGCACTTTTGGGGTCGTGTATACACATCACCGTTGAGTTGATACATTTATAATTATTGAAGTATGCCTTCTTTGTTTTTATTTGGTTTGTGTATATTGAATAATTAGCAGAACACTGTATAGTATTAAATTTCGTGTGGTGCTGGTAACCCTATTAACAATTTGTATTTAACGTAGGAGATGTCTGCTAGGGTAACCGGGGTGACAACAGGAATCTCTTTAGAAGAATTGTTCAAGAAAAAGGTTAATCAATAACAGTTACTTCACATTAATTAATTACTCCACATTAATTAATTGTAAAGACACTTACCTTGTTTTAATTACAGTCTTCTTAGCATTATCATCTTCGTATACAACTTTGAATCACGAAGCCTAAAGTTCAAGCGAACCAAGGAAAAAAATTACATTTTCATACGAAAAATTAGAAACTTAATGAAATTCATCTCCCAAAATCGAATTAATAGAGAAACAAACAAAAAAAAAAACTATTACTGTTTTCTACAAGTCCTAACGATGCACTATGGATTGCACTAGATTTTGTCATTAGTGCTTTCTGGGGAACTAACGTGAAGGTAGTCCTCTTTTTTTTTTTCATTTTACTCCTAGCATCCAAACTAATGAAGCATTAATGTTCGGATTTGGTGCTCTAAGAAGTATTAACGATTGCACTGGAACAGATCATTAGTGCTTTTGAATTTGGCGGAAGTTTAACTCAACGAAAAATTCCCAATGTTTTTCTTACGTGAGTTTCGTCACTAATAATAACACACTAACGAAACTATTAGTGTTTTCTAGGACCACCAACAATGTACTATCAATTGCACTAGGTTTGATTGTTAGTGCTTCCTGGGGGCTAACTTCACGTTTGCCCTTCAAAGTTTTTTGCTTGTAGTGTCCAAACTATTGCAGCACTAATGTTAAGAGTTACTGCTCTAGGAAGCACTAACAAAGCACTAACGATTGCACTAAAAGATATCATTAGCGCTTTTGAATTTGTCGGGAATTTGACCCAATGAAATATTCCCCATGTATTTATGGGAGTTTCGTAACCAGAGGTGACCACTTTCACCTAACCTCACTCAAACTCACGCTCACAAACTCATTTCGACCTCACGTTTACACAACCTCACGCTCACATCACCAGTCTGACCTCACGCTCAAATAACCAGCCTGACCTCACGCTCATTCATTCTCACGTTCACATCACCAGTCTGACCTCACGCTTACTCAACCTCACGCTCACCAACCTTATCTCATGCTAACTTCGTGAGGTTGAGTTCAAGTGAGCGTAAGTTTCAAACAAGTGAGCGCCGTCCTCATGAGTTTGGACACCTTTATTTGTGACATATAAGTGGGCATATCTACACTAATAGCAAAGCAAAACGAACCATTCTGGAAGCAATAACGATGCACTAACGATTGCATTAGGTTTAATCGTTAGTGATTTCTGGGGGGGCTAACGTGAAGGTAGTCCTCTTTTTTTCATTTTACTCCTAGCATCCAAACTAATGAAGCATTAATGTTCGGATTTGGTGCTCTAAGAAGTATTAACGATTGCACTGGAACAGATCATTAGTGCTTTTGAATTTGGCGGAAGTTTAACTCAACGAAAAATTCCCAATGTTTTTCTTACGTGAGTTTCGTCACTAATAATAACACACTAACGAAACTATTAGTGTTTTCTAGGACCACCAACAATGTACTATCAATTGCACTAGGTTTGATTGTTAGTGCTTCCTGGGGGCTAACTTCACGTTTGCCCTTCAAAGTTTTTTGCTTGTAGTGTCCAAACTATTGCAGCACCAATGTTAAGAGTTACTGCTCTAGGAAGCACTAACAAAGCACTAACGATTGCACTAAAATATATCATTAGCGCTTTTGAATTTGTCGGGAATTTGACCCAATGAAATATTCCCCATGTATTTATGGGAGTTTCGTAAACAGAGGTGACCACTTTCACCTAACCTCACTCAAATTCACGCTCACAAACTCATTTGGACCTCAGCTCCCAAACTCATTTCGACCTCACGTTCACACAACCTCACGCTCACATCACCAGTCTGACCTCACGCTCAAATAACCAGCCTGACCTCACGCTCATTCATTCTCACGTTCACATCACCAGTCTGACCTTACGCTTACTCAACCTCACGCTCACCAACCTTATCTCATGCTAACTTCGTGAGGTTGAGGTCAAGTGAGCGTAAGTTTCAAACTCGTGAGCGCCGTCCTCATGAGTTTGGACACCTTTGTTTGTGACATATAAGTGGGCATATCTACACTAATAGCAAAGCAAAACGAACCATTCTGGAAGCACTAACGATGCACTAACGATTGCATTAGGTTTAATCGTTAGTGATTTCTGGGGGGGGGGCTAACGTGAATGTTTTTTGCTTCTAGAATTCAAACTATTGAAGCACTAATGTTGGGAGTTGGTGTTCTATTAAGCACTAACGAAGCACTAACGATTGGACTAGAAGATATCAGTAGCGCTTTTGAATTTGGCGGATATTTGACCCAATGAGAAATTCTCCATGTATTCCTTACGGTCTTTTCGTGACATGTAATTGGCCATAGGCACAGTAATATTGAAGCACTAACGAAACTATTAGTGTTTTCTGGAAGCACTAACGATGCACTAACGATTGCACTAGGTTTAATTGTTAGTGCTTTCTAGTGGGGCTAACGTGAAGTTGGCCGCCCCCAAAGCTTTTTGCTTCTAGCGTCCAAACTATTGAAGCAGTAACGTTTGGAGTTGGTGTTCTAAGAAGAACTAACGAATGCACTAGGAGATATAATTAGCGTTTTTGAATTTCGCGGGAATTTGGCCCAATGAAAAAATCCCCATGTACTCCTTACGGTTTTTTCGTGACATGTAATTGGCCGTATCTATACTAATATTGAAGCACTAACGAAACTATTAGTGTTTTCTGGAAGCACTAACGATTGCACTAGGTTTAATCGTTAGTGCTTTCTGGGAGGGGGCTAACGTGAAGTTGGCCGCCCCCAAAGTTTTTTGCTTCTAGCGTCCAAACTATTGAAACACTAATGTTTGGAGTTGGTGTTCTAAGAAGCACTAACGAAGCACTAACGATTGTACTAGAAGATATAATTAGCGCTTTTGAATTTGGCGGGAATTTGACCCAATGAAAAATTCCCCATGTATTCCTTATATGCTTTTCGTGGCATATAATTGAAGGTATTTATCTATACTAATATTAAAGAACTAACGAAACTATTAGTATTTTCTGGAAGCACTAACGATGCACTAAGGTTTGCACTAGGTTTAATCGTTAGTGCTTTCTGAAGGGTCTAACGTGAAGTTTGCCGCCCCCAAAGTTTTTTGCTTCTAGCGTCCAAACTATTAAAGCACTAATGTTGGGAGTTGTTGTTCTAAGAAGCACTAACGAAGCACTAGAATTTTGGAAATTGAAAGGAGGAGTTTTCGTTTCTACAGCCCAGACTTTTAAACTCTTATACTTTTGTAACGGAGCTGGTACAAACGATTTTTTTTTTGCGGTACATTCCGGTAGAAACGTACCACAAACGATTGACATAGTCTTATCTCGAAATTTTAATTGGGGGGTTCCCTAGTTAACAGCCCCCTAGTTAAAACTGTCATACTTTTGTACTGGAAGTGATACAAACAAAAATGTTTGCGATACATTCCGGTACAAACGTTGTATCCTCGTCGCCAAAAGTGCCTTTACATCGCCGTGACGGGTATGTGACCGCGCAGTACTCCAAGGAAGGGATGGTTGCATAAGAAATTGTGATTAATTTTGAACAGTTTTTATTTTGACTAGGGAAATAACATAGATATAGGGAGCAAAGGAAAAGATTTGAAGCATCAGTACATTATCATCTCTGAAAAGATTCGTATTCTCAGTTTTTCATTTTATTCTCTTATATGTTAAGTTAATAACTGCTGACAACTGCTACTAGCGCTTTTCACTCTTCAGGAATTTAACACGACATGTTCGCAGAACACTTTTGTAAGTCCTAAATGTATGCGTGAATTATTTCATTCGTCTCACTGTCCTTATTTCAGAATGGAAACTGAATATGCTGAACGTGAGTATGTTTCGCTGTCGTCAAGCAAGGGTTGTAATAAATGTAAATAAGGTTCTTATTATTAAATAAAACACAGAAGTATCTATTCCATGTATAGCACAATATAATACAGTAATTAACCAACACGATAATCACTAACTCAGGATTTTTTCGAACGGGGGAGGGGCAAAAGACCGATATACAGTTTTTTGATTTATTGCCCTATATATATATATCAAAAGTCATAGTTTATCATTGATAGCGTATATCCTCTCACTTTTTAAAATCGCCAGTGTAACCTATTAGTCAGAACATACATCTCCAGATATAATGTAGAGAGAAAAGAAGGAAAGAGATATGAAAAGTGACGTAACTAATTTTACTGCACCCTGGATAATCCATTACTCATACCCGCCCTCTGTCCCACGCATTTCAACTGCTGCGTTATATATACATATATATATATATATATATATATATATATATATATATATATATATATATATATATATATATATATATATATATGGTTCCATGTTAGAAGGGCCCGATAAAGGGCTAGGATAGAAAGGCCCGAGTCAAAATGGGGCTTGGTTTTAAAAGGCCCCGCGTCAAAAGAGCAAGTTCAAAAGTGGCCCGGCGACAAAAATGCCCGAGTCGAAAATGCACAGCGTGAAAATGTTCCCCTCGTCAAAGGGGCCCGGGTCAAAGATCATCGCGAGAAGAGAGTCCGAGACAAAAGGGCCCTACGTAAACAAAAGGACAAAGTGGACACCGCCTCAAAAGGACACGGGTCAAAAGATTCTTGCGAGTAAAGAGGCAGAGTCAAAAGGGTCTTATGTCAAAAAAGCTGGGTCAAAAAGGACCCCGTTTCAAAAGGGCACAGGTCTAGACGGTCCCGCGTCAAAACGACCCCGCGGCAAAAGGCCCCGCGTCAAAAGGAGCCAAGTCAAAAGAGCCCCGCGTCAAAGGGGTCGGCAAATACATTTCCACGGCTAAAAAACCTGAGATCAGGAGTGAAAATCAGGAGAAAGATACATATGACCAGTGGCGTAACTAATTTTATTGTGCCTTGATCGTTCATCCAACTCATACCTTCCCCCTGCCGCCCGCATTTCAGCTGGTATATATATATATATATATATATATATATATATATATATATATATATATATATATATATATATATATATATATATATATATATATATTCTATGTCACAAGGGCACGGACAAAGGACAAGAATAGAAATGCCCGAATAAAAAGGGTCGAAAGGGCCCTGCGACAAAAGGATCCGAATCAAAACAGCCCCGCTGTCAAAAGGGCCGGAATCAAAAGGACGTCGCGACAAAAAGCCCCTATCAAAAATGTCCGAGTCAAAAGGGACCTCACCTCAAAAAGGACACTGGTCAAAACGGTCCCGGGTCAAAAGCGTTACAGGCGAATGGGCACCGCGAAAGGAAGCCCGAGTCAAAAAGGCCTCCGTTAAAACGGGACGAGTCAAAAGACCCCTGCGTCAAAAAGGACCGACTCAAAAGGCTCCGCGTCAAAAGGGCCCGGCAAATATAATTTCACGGCGAAAAAGCCTGAGATCAGGACTGGAAATCAGGAGAAAGAAAGATATATGATGAGTGGTGTAACAAATTTTACTGCGCCCTGGTCATTGATCATGTATTTAATCATACCTACCCCTGCCCTGCCTCACAGAGAGTTGATGTATATATATATATATATATATATATATATATATATATATATATATATATATATATATATAGATGGTGATCAGAAAAATGGAAACACCTGAACGAAATTGCAACTTACCAGATTAATATGGTGTCGGGCCACCTTTCACCTTCAGAACAGCCTTGATGCGATGTGGGATGGAGGCACAGAGGTCGTGAATGGTAGCAAATGGAATTTTACACCATTCCTCGTGCAGGGCGTCGGCCAGTTCTGTGAGAGAGGATGAAGGTGGAAATCGTTGCCGGAGTCGTGTTTTCAAGACGGACCACAGATGTTCAATTATGTTGAGATCTGGGGATTGGGCGGGCCAGGGGAGGTGTTGAACTTCATCCCGATGTTCCTCAAACCACGCTGCAACAACGCCAGCTGTGTGAATGGGTGCATTATCATCCTGGAAGATGGCGTCATTGTCCGGGAACAACATCCGGACCATAGGATGCAAGTGGTCTCCTAAAATTGCGACATAATCGTTGGCAGTGATTCATCCACTAAGTATGACCACAGGACCCAATGAAAACGATGATATGGCGGCCCACACCATCACCGAGTCGCCGCCATGTTTCACAGTTCTGCGGAGACACTGCAGATCATAAGCTTCTTTGGGCGTTCTCCACACATAAACATGGCCCGTGGTTGGGAATAGGGTGAAGGATGACTCATCCGACCATATCATACGTTTCCAGTCCTTAACGGTCCAAGTTGCATGGTCGCGGCATCATTTGCGGCGTGCGAAAGCGTTATGGTCCCTGATGAGCTGTTTGGCCCGTGCAACACGACCCCGTAAGTTCATGTCATTTAATTCGCGGCGGACTGTGATTGTCGAAACAGTGTGGGGGAGGTGCTGATTGAGTTCCTCCGTCACTTGCTCCGCAGTGGCACGACGGTTCTGCGTGACAATGCGCTTTAATACCCGGCGTGACCTGTCACTCATGATTTTCTTCCGCCCACTGTTCCGCTTCCCCGATGTTGTTTTCCCGTGTGTTGTGTAGGCCGTCATCACCTTCGACACTGTCCCATGCGACACACTTTACACAGTAGCCACTGCCGTCTCACTCACTCCACATAACCGCGCACCAACAATTGCCCTCTTTGAAAATTTGAGAGGTCTTTCATTTTACACTACCTCCTTCTGCTGCAGCCACTGGACACTGCTGTTCCACTGCGCCTGACGTAGTAGGAGACCGACCTAACACACCACCACCAGCGGTCCGGCGCTGCGGGCGGCACGACACAACTGCCAACCCATCCATCTGACGTGTTGCCAACTACAGGTGTTTCCATTTTTCTGATCACCATCTGTATATAGTTCTGTCAGAAGGACACGGACAAAAAGGCGAAGACAGAAATGCCCAAGTAAACTGGACCCCGGTCAAAAGGGACCGGCGACAAAAGGGTCCATATCAAAAGGGCCCCGCTGTCAAAAGTGCCCAAGTCAAAAGGTCGTCGCGACAAAAGGGTCCTATCTAAAAATGCCCGGTGAAAAAGGACACCGCATCAAAAGGGCACGGGTGAAGGCTGTCCCGTGTCAAAAGTTCCCGAGTCGAAAGGGCCACGCTACAAAATGCCCCGAGTCAAAAGAGGCCCCGCGTCAAAAAGGCCCCTTGATAAAAGGCCCGGTAAATACAATTCCACGGCTAAAGAGCCTGAGATCAAGAGTGGAAATCAGGAGAAAGAAAGATATATGACCACTTACGTAAGTATTTTTACTGAGCCCTGGATCGTTGATCATCTATTTACTCATAACTTCCCCCTGCCCAACGCATTTCAGCTGGTGAATATATATTCTATGCCAGAAGGTCGAGGACCGAAATGCCCGAGTCAAAAAAGCCCCGGGCGAAAGGGCCCCATGACAAAATTGCCCTAGTTAAAAACGGTCCCGCGTCTAAAGGGCTCGGCGACCAAAGGGGCCGAGTCAAAAGGGTCCAAGTCAAAACGGCCCCGGGTAGAAAGAGCCCGGGTAAGGAGTCGGCGACAAATGAGCCCGCGTCAAAAGGGCGCTGTTTCAAAAGTGCCCTGGTCAAAAGGTCCGGAGTCAAAACGGCCCCGCACCAATACCGTTCGAGTCGAAAGTGCCACGCGTAAAATAGTCCCGACTGAAAAAGGCCCCGCGTCAAAAGGGCCCGGTTCCACGGCTAAAAAGACAGAGATCAAAGCACGAGAGGAAATCGAGCATGCACAAGTGTATATTGTCCTTTTGGTAAGTTGATGGTTTTGTGCAAATGAAGGGAAAATATCTGTAGTTATTAGTAGCAAATAGGAAATTTGAATCGTGATATAAGTTTTGTTTGGTTGTTGATTGTTCTGCAACAAATGCTATTACTTAAGTCATTCTCCATTAAAGTAAGGTTGCACTCCCGTCTTTCGGAGTTTGTATTCTCGTTACTTTATATATTATTCATTTTCCCCTTAGTTCTAAAATTCGATTTCTAGCCCTGTATCAAAGTATAGTATGAAAAATATTCTGTGAAAGCGATTAGTTTAATTTTGCAGTCAGAAGACACATGTGGAGCTGTATACAGGGTTAGTCAAAAGTATTGGGACAGAACAATAATAACGACGTGCGTGGATGGAGGCAAAAAATGTTACAATTGGCATTATTGCATTGACTTGGAGTGGGGTCACCTTCGAACCGATCTTGAATTCCGCCATATTGCATATCACACAATATTATTAAATATAAAAGGTTATGTTTTTAGACTAACTTATACCTTAATATTCCTACAAATGAGAATGTGAACTCGTTTGTGACACATCATCTGTTTGGGACAGAGTATGCTCTGTTTTACAGGGTGTCCGATGTTTAAAAGTAAATTACAGACATTCAGTAAAGCGACATCAGCATCATCCCTATTTATCGTATGATCATACTTCAGGTCTCGTTTTATCACAATACAGCAGCCTTTTAAATGGTAAACTCCGCATCAAAAAATTGCGACAGCTAACGCCGTGCAGTTAGGTCACCAAATATACATCTTCTTATCACATAGTCGTGTCAGGTAAAGAGACCCCTCTCTCACCTCCTTTCTTCTCTTCCATACTAAAATTAGCTAACAACATGAGCGCAATTTTTATTTCAAACTATACATGTATTAGTATAGATAAAAAGAAATAACAAAAAAGAGACGAAACAGGATTCATAGGTTGATGTAGGGAGAAACTGAAACACCCACAATGAAAAATTGAAACCAATGAATGTCTATTACACAGAGATTCAGAAATTAGCAGAGAGAGAGAGAGAGAGAGAAAGAAGAGGAAAGGAGAGGAGGAGAAGAAAAAGTAATGGGCAGTAATATAGAAATAATGTTTGTTTTTACATAGTTTTTCAGAACTATTCGAATATACAGACGATCCTTTAAATATTTATTATGTTACTTTCATAATGGATAGCATACTCAATTTCAAGTAGAACTGTAGATCTCCGAGACACATCTAGGATAATGTCAAAGGTTTAACACACATGCTTTGTTTCCGCGTGGTTCGATTGCAAAATCGGTAATGTTCGTTGGACGTAATGATCCAAAATACATTCTAATATACCCAGTAGACAGCGTTGGTCATATCTTCCATTTCAGACTACTAATGCGAACTGAACGAAAAAAACGAAACGAAAAGAAAAGAGAAAGAAAGAAAAAAGAGAAAATTGAAGAGTGCTATTTTATTGCTAAATATCTATCAGATATAACCTATATTAAAAGTCCAAACTGTATCGTAATGGAAAGCTACAAATGTTGGAAAGGAAAAGTTCATGTTTCTCATAGATGTAGCATCTTTCAAATTTCAACGTGAATAAAACACATTGAATTATAGGACGGGAACAAATATTGAGTCGAACTAGTAAAATGAAATTTTGTTTTCAAATAACAAGAGAGGTACCATTTTCTAGTCTTTTCCGAAGAGTTATCTGTTCCGAACATCCAGCATTGATTTCATCTCTACCGAATATAACGTAATTTGCACAGAGAGAAAGAACACGCTAAGAGCTCATACGCATCATCGTGTCAGTCGTATGATGTTGGTTAGGTTATAGACCACCACTGGATCAAGGAATTTAAATCCGTAGTGAACCGGTAATTCGACTGAGATTCGGTAACCCAGAGGATAAAAAAGATATTTTACTTATTTCCTTGCGTTTAAACAGTATTTCTGTCAGAGATGACTAGCGCCGTTGATGTTATCCCCAGAGCACGAAAAACACGTCGCCGAAGTTAACAGTTAATTATATTCCCCGGACCAGGCTTCTGCTCCGTTTTAACTTTGGAATATGAACTGCATGTATGTGTGAGAGGGAGAGAACTAGAGAAGTGAAAGATGCAAAGAAAGATAGGGAAACGTCAAGAAAGAAAGAAAGAGGGACGGGACGAATATAAATATGAAGCATACTTACTATTGCAGTGTATGATATAGAACGCACACACTATTTACTCGAACTGTCGCTAGTGATGCCTTGTAAGTTCTCCATCAGAAGATGAGTCTCTTTTTGCAGCCATTATTTTATGCGAAAAAATCATACTACCTGATGGAGTATCGAACCAAGATTTTTCATTTGGAAGTCTGACACGTTACCACTACATCACCGATTGCTTTAGCCAAACTTTGTTTAACAAATGGTGTAGTGTTTCTTTCTGAGAACGATAACACGAAAATTGCATACTGCAGATCAACGATGTCTTTGGAATGTCCTGGTAATTCCTGTCCTCTTTCCCATCCAACATTCGTAAATCGTCTCTATCATGATACAGGTGTTTGCTTTCACATTGTTATGTATTGCTTGTCCAGTATGATAAGTCGATTGTTCACAATCACTATGCTACGAGGGTCATCCGGAAATTGGTACCCGTTTGTGCAATAAAGACACAGCAGTACATATTAACAAATATACACATTTTTATTGGAAAGAGCATACTTTACACTACTTCTCCACATAATCACCAAACAAATTTAGGCATTTGTCATACCGTGTGACGAGTTTTTGTATTCCAGGGTCATATTCCTCCGCCACCAGTGTATTGAGATACGTAGTCACGCCTCGTTAAGTTCGTCATCACTGTCAAATCTCTTTCCCGCCAGAAAATCGAGACACATTAGGAAAATGTTCACAGAGTTCATCAATTGTGACGCGCCGATCGTTCCTCACTCATTCGTCTACTGACCTCAGTAGTTCGTCTGTAATGACAGATGTTCTCCCTGAACGCTCCTCGTCGTGTGTACTCCCCCTCCCCAGGTTGAAGTTGCGACACCAGCGCCGAACAGACGACTCGTCCATCGCATTGTCTCCATACACCTCCTTTAATTGGGGATGAATTTCACAAGGTCGAACGTTTCGTTCATTAAGAAATTTAATCACGGCCCTCACTTCACAACTGGCGGGGTTCTCAATTCGTTTAATCATTATAAATGAGCACAGACACAACACAGGCACTGCCAGCATCACGCAACCTCGCAGAGAGCAGGCAGACAAGCCACTAGTGATGGGTAGTTCCGGAAGGATTCGTTCCGAAAGAACGAATCCTTCAGAGGAATGAAAGGATTGAATCCCTGAAAGGAATCGGATTCATTTGGGCGGATTCACTCATGGAATGGATTCACTCAGGAAGTTAACGGATTGAATCAGTGGATTCGGTTGGTGAAACCAGATGACGGAACCAAACAGCAGACGAGTGCATTGATATGAATGGAGTCGGATTGATATGGATGGGACAAAAACAGTAGTAAAGAATAGACCGACACTGCACAACAGGGAAGCAAATAATGCACGTACTGCGCATGTCTGGAAACAAGCAATCTTACGCGCTCTCGTGTCACTTTTCTGCAATATTCTGACCATCGCAACTGCTGTCCCGACTGGAGGAGAGGGGGAGATCGGTTGGTAGCCTTATCACTATTTTTTTCTTTATTTCTTTTTGTTTCTACTTTCTCACAGGTGTTCAGCGTTACCAGGTCTATAGATTTTTATTGCAAAATGGATAATAAAACTATTTGCTGTAACACACAAATTCTTATTCAATATATTCTGGTATAATGTCAATATAACACTATACTAATGTAAAATTTGCAATTGGTTGTTTGATTAGGTTTTAGCCTAAAGAGCATAATAGTGGATATTAAACTGAAATGAATTTTTTTTATCAGATAATTCATGATAAGGGCACTCATCTATTAAGATGCTGAAGGAATCCAATTGTTGTTGCGCTTGTTGCCATCAAAGAGGGCCTTGTTGTTTCACAATCAGCATTAAAAATGGAATGAAATTCTAAACCAGACTAGGGAATCGTATGTCATCTGTATTTAGCAAATACGAGCTATAAAAAAATGGAACCTAAACCTTACAGATTCTTCCCCTTCTGGCATTCATCCAGAAAAATTTCTCCAATAGGGTAAGATCAAAATGTGACTATTTCCTAAAGGTCATGCCCTGCACAAGAATGATATGATATAGTGATTTACTTACCTTATCCCTTTCCCTCTCGAGCTTCTTCGTGGCTAAGCGGTTATCGTACGCTCCTTTGGCGTGGAGAACCCGGGTTCGATTCCCGGCGGAAGCTTATGTGGTTCGGATTCCACATTAATCAGTAGGTCCCGTCTTATATAACCTAGCTACTGAAAGGGACGATAAACTAAACAAACTCAACTCCCTTTCCCACTCCCTGAGAAATATGTGTGAAAGAAACCCTGCTTATGAGTTCCCATAATTCACCACACTTCTTTCATACTTTTACGGAAAGGGAGTTTAGCTTCTCTTTCAGCATCGAAGATATTAATGTATGTGATGTGAGTCTACAACCTAATGACAAATCCGAAACACACGAAAAAATGAAAATGAAATCTTTCAGTTTTACGTCCCACGATTATGCCGGTTAGGCTAAAGAAGACGGTGGTTATAAGAAATGAATAAAATGGTGGAATGGAGTGGGAGGAAACGGGGAACACCCGAAAAAACCCACGAGCACGGTGTTTGTGCACCACAAGGTCCACACGGCGCGAGGTGGGATAGAACCAGGAACCCCAAGCACCGGAGGTGAACGCTCTACCACTGAGCCACCGCACCCTCTCGAACCACACCAGTTGCCACTGGAAATACAACTCGAGCCTCCCGCGAGGAGAACCAAAATTGCGCGTAACGTTTATTATTATTATTATTATTATTATTATTATTATTATTATTATTATTATTATTATTATTATTATTATTATTATTATTATTATACAGTTTATTAAAAAAATGTGTAATTCTCTCAATCAGGATAGACAATTGCCCCTTGCCCTCCCCAAATGACACTCCTACACAAGGAAGCCCGAGACTTCGTTTGATGTTGCTGGTATTACGTTTGAAATAAATAGTAAGAATGAAAATAACAAACATTTTTTTTTTGGCGTTTAATAGTCATGTAAAAAACATAGAAGAAAAAGACCACTTGTTACTCTTTAACAGTTTCAACGTGAACTCTTAGGCCTACCGCTCACTGGCAACATTTTGTCGGGCAACTATCTTGTTGCTCTGGCTAAATGCATTGAGTCTTATGGGAGTCCGCTCACTGAGGCGACAGCGACAGAAAAGTTGCCGAGGTGTCGCCAAGCAGGGCGACAGCAGGGCAACAGCTCGGCGACGGAACAGTTGCGCAACATCTTAAAATGCATTGAGTCTTATGGGAGTCCGCTCACTGAGGCGACGGCGACAGAAAAGTTGCCGAGGTATCTCCAAATAGAAAGGTAAAAAAGTAAATGTTTTTTACAAGTTTTTTCACGTAACAGTTCGTTCCGTGTGTAGCGCGTGAAAAGAAATGTTCGCAATGGAAACTAATACAATCTTTGATTAGTGACTTGCATGTCTTTAGTGATAAAGACTATGAAAAATTAATTGAGGATATAGAGAAACGCTCAGCGTTAAAGAAGAAATATATATAAAGAAGAAATTATGGAATGAAGTGTGTTTCGCTGTTATAAGAAACTAGAATGAGCTTTCCAGCCAAGAAAAAACAACACAGGTAGGTACATTTTTCGATAATGACATATCGCTGTCATACTACACACTATTACTTTCATTAATTTCCCACAACTAGAAAAAAAATACAGATAAAATTGTCATTTTCAAGTTTCTTTCCATTTCAAATATAAAAAAGAAAAAAAACTGTAGGCCTACTGCATAAAAATGGCCAATTTTAAAACGTGAAGCATACGCGGGAAGAACGAAGAAAGCCAATTTTTATTTTATGGCTATACGTAGAACATCGAGAGTACAGTTACTGTACAGTGTTGTCGGATTGCCGCTTTTGTTAATTTCGTTCTGTTAGTTATTTCTAGTCGTTTTATATTTTCGTTGTTCTTGTTATCTTTTGATTCGAATAATTGTTCCCGTTCATATTAGCTTACACAATGCTGTTATTTTTGTCACTCATTGACGTTCAGGGACGTCATTTAGGGGGGGGAAGCAGGAGGTGCAATTGCTCCCCAAGAGTTTGAGGAATATATATACTTTAATCAATTGTCTACTAATATACTAGTACAAAACATGAAAGTCTTACATCCGTGGTGGTCTTGCCCCCTCAAGTGAAGTCTGAAATAACGCCCCTGTTGACGCTACCTTCGAAAGTTTATTTAAATTTATTTATTTAACCACTGGAATGGGTGGTAGTTTTTTTTTTTTTTTTTTAATGTCCGAAACCAGCGATTATGCGAACCGTTCCGGTTGCTGATTATGTAAATTGTGATATCAAATGCTCGGCAACTTTTCTGTTAATGCTCGGCCTTAGGCCTACCGCTCACTGGCGACAAAACAGTTGCGCAACTATCTCGTCGCTGTCGCCTGCAGTTAGCAACTTCACGGAGACAAAACAGTTTTGTTGCCATACCCTCGCTCACTGGCGACGGCAACAGAAAAGTTGCCGAGCATATCACAATTTATATAATCGGCAATCGGAACAGTTCACATAATCGCTGGTTTCGGACATTAAAAAAAAAAAAAAAAACTACCGCCCATTCCAATGGTTAAATAAATAAATTTAAATAAACTTTCGAAGGTAGCGTCAACAGGGACGTTATTTCAGACTTCACTTGAGGGGGACAAGAGCACCACCGACATAAGACTTTCACGTTTTGTACTAGTATATTAGTAGACAATTGATTAAAGTATATGTATTCGTCAAACTCTTGAGGAGCAATTGCACCTCCTGCCCCCCCCTAAATGACGTCCCTGAATGTCAGTGAGTGACAAAAATAACAGCATTGTGTAAGCTAATACGAACGGGAACAATTATTCGAATCAAAAGATAACAAGAATAACGAAAATATAAAACGACTGGAAATAACTAACAGAACGAAACTAACAAAAGCGGCAATCCGACAACACTGTACAGTAACTGTACTGTCAATGTTCTACGTATAGCCATAAAACAAAAATTAGCCTTCTTCGTTCTTCCCGCGTATTCTTCACGTTTTAAAATCGTCCATTTTTATACAGTACAGTTTTTTTTTTTTTTTTTTTTTTTAATATTTGAAATGATGGAAAGAAACTTGAAAATGATAATTTTATCTGTATTTTTTTCTAGTTGTGGGAAATTAATGAAAGTAGTAGTGTGTAGTATGACAGCAATATGTCATTATCGAAAAATGTAGCTGCCTGTGTTGTTTTTTCTTGGCTGGAAAGCTCATTCTAGTTTCTTATAACAGCGAAACACACTTCCTTCCATAATTTCTTCTTTATATATATATTTCTTCTTTAACGCTGAGCGTTTCTCTATATCCTCAATTAAGTTTTCATAGTCTTTATCACTAAAGACATGCTAGTCACTAATCAAAGAATGTATTAGTTTCCATTGCGAACACTTCTTTACACGCGCTACACACGGAACGAACTGTTACGTGAACAAAAACTTGTAGAAAACATTTATTTTTTACCTTTCTATTTGGAGGTACCTCGGCAACTTTTCTGTCGCCGTCGCCTCAGTGAGCGGACTCCCATAAGACTCAATGCATTTTTAAATGTTGCGCAACTGTTCCGTCGCCGAGCTGTTGCCCTGCTGTCGCCCTGCTTGGCGACACCTCGGCAACTTTTCTGTCGCTGTCGCCTCAGTGAGCGGACTCCCATAAGACTCAATGCATTTAGCCAGAGCAACAAGATAGTTGCCCGACAAAATGTTGCCAGTGAGCGGTAGGCCTTAGCAAAACGCTTTAATAAAACAGAAAAATTCAAAGAAACAAACAATATCTGTATCTGCTCTTGTTCTATGTGCAATATTATCTCTGCCTTATCAGGAAAAAATGGAACCTTGTGAACATGTTTCAAAACACGGCAATCCCTTCTTTTGCTTCTACTCATTCCAATTTCCCACACCACCACACTGCAGCAACTTCTGAGGCGATAAGAGTGGTTTGACAACTTTAGGTGAAAGGAGGAATTGAATTGGAGAGCCATATGAGAACTCACAATTATTCCAACTCATCGGAACCAAAGGATTCGATCCAGAGAGGAACGAATCCTTGTTTGGGGGAATCAAATCGAAAAAACTATAGAATCATTTAACTTTGCGGAACCAAAGGATTCGGTCCGGAGGAACGAATCCTTCTTCGGAACGGATTCAAAGGAATTGATTCCGGAAAAGGAACCACTGCCCATCACTACAAGCCACTGACGCGTTATGACCTTGCCCAGCGGCTTTCCGAGTCGTCAGCGCTTCAAGCGGCGCAAACGGGTATCACTTTCTGGATGGAAAAAGGAAATGAAATCTTTAAGTTTTACGTCCCACGGTTATGCCGGTTAGGCTAAAGGAGACGGTGATGATGAGTAATGAATGAAATGGCGGAATGAAGAAAGTGGGAGGAAACGGGAGATCCCCGAGAAAACCCACGCACACGATGTTTGTCCACCACAAAGTTCACTTGGCGGGGGCTGGGATCGAACCCGGGACCCCAAGCACCAGAGGTGAACGCTCTACCATTGAGCCACTTTCTGGATGGCTCTCGTAGATAGCAATATTATTCATAAGGCCATTGCGTTACCCCTACACTATCATGTCATCTAAAATTTCAAGCTGAATATTACTTTCTTTAGCCCTGATCTTTGGAACGAATCGGCTTCTTCCTGTAACGTTATTTGCAACAAAGTGCACAACAAAATTGATTTGTTCGACGGCCTAGAGAGAAATAAGTGCCCACTGATTAAAAAAAAAAAAAAAAAAAACTTACAATCGAGGAAAGAATGTGAAATTAAAACATATTTTGCAGTAATTTATCCGTGCAAGTTCAAAAGTAAGCAAATAATAATAATAATAATAATAATAATAATAATAATAATAATAATAATAATAATAATAATAATAATAATAATAACCTATATTATAAAATTGAAAGTAACTATGTGTGTGGCTCCTAATCTCTTGAACCACCCAACTGATCTCTATAAAGCTTTCAACATAGATAAGGTTCGGATCTGGGACTACTTTTGTCATTTCAGTTTGACGGTGCAACGTAGGGGCCGGTGAGAGGGAGGAACATGTAAAAAAAAAAAAAAAAAAAAAAAACTGAAAATGAAAGTGGCTGTCATTGTGACTTCATCACTCTTGATCCACCCGACCGATCTCAATTAAATTTTCAACACAAATCAGGTTCGGGCCTAAGATAGCACTTATCTATTTACTTTGACGATATAGCTTAGGGTTGAGGAGAGGGAGAAGTTAAAAAGTGTAAATAAAAGTTGATAACTCGCGAAACAAATGATCCATCACGATCAAATTTTTAATCTAGATGAAGTTCGAACCTGAGATGGTTTCTGTCATATCACTTGGACATTGGAACTAAAGAGATAAAGAGGAGGAGCGACATTTAACAAAGAACGAAAAATTACTGGTATAAGTGGTGTATCTGTAATTTTTGGATTCGCTGAGATTAATAGTGACACATCTGATGCTGTTTAAATCCAAATTCAGTCCCTCTAGTGGGAGGAGGGAGAGACATATAAAAATGATCGAAATAACCAATATCAGTGTCGAATTCACAGTTTTCCGGCTCGCTGAGATCAACAATGACACTGCAGATGCCGTGCCCCACAACATAGGGATGGGAGAGAATATAAAAAACACAACGTAAATGACCGATATCAAAGAGGGCTTTAGTAACACGAAACAGTGACTGAGTAACGGACCATATTAATATTTTTTCTCAATTTAACCCAATGAAGCGGGTAATTGATGCTAATAATAATAATAATAATAATAATAATAATAATAATAATAATAATAATAATAATAATAATAATAATAATAATAATAATAATAATAATAATAATAGACTACTATAGTGTGAATGTACACATTTATTATTATTATTATTATTATTATTATTATTATTATTATTATTATTATTATTGCCGTACTTTTGAACTTGTACGACGAAATTACTGAAAATATGTTTTATTTCTGTAATTTTTCCTGGATTGTATGCATTTCCTTCATTTATTAGTGGGCACTAATTTCTCTCTAGGCCGTCGAATAAATCAATTTCGTTGTGCACTTTGATTCGTTCCAAAGATCACACCTAAAGTAAGTAATATTTGGCTTCTAATTTCAGGTGACATGAAAGTGTTCGGGTAACGCAGTGGCTTTATGCATAATACAGCTCTCTAACATAGGTTCAAATCTTATTCACGTCAAAGTTAATATTTTTACAATGTGATTGTGAAGAATCGACTTATACTGGACAAGCATTACGTAAGAATATGAAAACAAACACCTGTATCATGATAGAGAAGATTTACGAATGTTGGTTGGGAAATATGTTTTAATAATCCGACGGGCAAGGGAATTACCAGGACATTCCAAAGACATCATTGATCTGCAGTATGAACTTTTCGTGTTGTCGTTCTCAGAAAGAAACACTACACCATTTGTTAAACAAAGTTTGGCTAAAACAATCGGTGGTGTAGTGGTAACGTGTTTACCCCAGATTCCCGTATAAAACAGGATCTTGTGTAGAAGTTTCCTTGAGACACCCCTATTTATCCTAGAATCGTGGGTCGTACATAATTCTCTTCAGAACTGGCTTTCAAACGATACCATTCACATTTCTCCATCGTGTACCTAAGGCGTGAAAATCGCGAAAAAAAGATTTTTTTGGTTAAAAATATTTCTTTACTTTTTTGCCCCTATGGACCCCAGTGTTAACGCAGAGATCACCTGAAAAATCTGATAAATTTTGTCCGGTGGACTGCATGTTTGTGCAAAATTTCAATCTTCTAGTTGCAAAAGTAAATCCGCCAAAAAAATTAAAAAAAAAATAAATATCGGCCTAATAACAAAATATTTTTTTAAAGTTTTGACGTCATCACCTGCTATGTCTCGACGCAGAAAGGCGTGAAACCATACATAATGTGATCTACAATGCCTCTAGGCTTGGAAAACAGAAAACCCAAAGTAAAAAGCTTTATTTGTTCTTTTTAAATCGAATAATGAAGACACTTATTTAGTAGCTAAAACATATTAACAATCCACAAGAACTGTCACTTGTTGAAACCTTCATATCGAATTATGAATGGATTTCAGGTGCTGTACTCAAGAAACGAAAGTCAAGCCTGATGTGTGCAAACACAGCTGACCAACTCATGGCAGACACGTAGACTACAACTTTCGTGCCACAACATGCACTGTGGTAGTGGTAGTCCTTATTCATCAAAGTAAAGCCCGCCATGTAAGTCTGGCAGGCCGAGTATACCTTTTAAATTTTTTTTATATTCAGTCGTCTTTGGTTCCTTACAAAACTATTTTCCTGCCAAAGAAATATCTCAGTATCATACGGAAACACACAACGCAACTGCTGTGGCATACTCACTCCCTAAGGGTGAATCACGCGACAGTGTACTTATCAAAATGTGTTGGCGGCCTTGGCCTTGAAAACATTCAACTTCAGAGCTGCTCGCACATAGCTTGTGCCAAAAGGACTAGCTTAGGAGAGTAATGCTCTCGGAAGTAGGAACGAGAAACACAGTTTTGATTGGTTGGTGTTATCAATTTCTTGCCACGTTGCATTTAAATAGCAGAAGTCAAATAATTGTTGTTGTCGGTCTTCGTGGCCGAGTGGGCTAGCGCTATATGCTATTAATAAAAGTCCCTTTTGGCGTGAGTTCAAACCCAGCTCGAGGATTTTTTTTACATTTTAAAAATATTTTTATAACACTTTTTAAATTAAAATAATATGAAAATAATATTCAAAAAAGTGATTTACTTACTTTTGTGCAGATAAGTAGTAGTAGGAACGGGTTAGAAACCCCGCAGGGCTCGTTTTGTTCCCCTTGTACTCCATGATATAAATTTTGTGACCAACTTAAAACAACTGGCTAGGATAGCGTTTAGAACAGCTGACTAGAGTAGCGCGCGAAAAAAACGTACTTCTGGGAGCATTACTCTCCCGAGTGGGTCGTGTGCCAAACACTGCTCATGGAGTCCCTTTCCAGCACAGTAAAAGGGCGAAAAAAAAGAAAGGAAAAAATAAAGAATACGGAAAACTGTTCCTTATGCAAAGAGCGTTTGAAAACATTTCAAAAGGTACGCTATGACTATTATCAGTTAATTGGCAACAACCGATATCACGGACAGATCCAGGAAGTTTTGAGGGGGAGAGGGGGCAGGTCTGAAAAATAAATTTGAGACATTTCTTGATATGTGGTTGGCTAACCAAAAATGTGAACTGGAGGGCTTCATAATACGTATTTATCGCCCTTCTGGAGGCTGCATTGAGGAAAGCCATGTTGTTCAACACGAGAGAATCCAGGATTACAATAAAAAACTTTTTATTACCATCTTTTTACTATTGCATTATTTTATTTTATTATCATTATTTTTCTTAAATTAGATTATGTAGAGTAAACTATTTTTAATTTAATTTCCTATTAACATAATTCATATTAACTCTTCACTAATATCCTTATTTTTATACTGCATAAGTACTATCGTGGGGTCAGATTTAACACCATTATTTGTTTTGAAATTAAAATATGTTAATACGTGTTACCATTGGCAGTTGATTGTGGACCGTTTACTAGTGCTATACTTTAATGGACTTAACTAGTTTTGGGGACAAAAGATATTTTCAAAATATTTTTTGACTAATGGTATTTTGGTAATAGATTATTACGAAGCGAAAGAACATACTTAAATGAAATAAAGTTTTTTGTTATCCGAAAATAAAATATGAAAATAAACTTATTTTTATGTAAAAAAAAGCATTCAATTATATTAGTGCTGAGAAAATGTAACTTGTCATTCAAAAAGCTGACAATTGATGCTTTTGTGTTTGATTAGTTGCTTGGCTGCAGACCCGTATCCACAGGGGAACTAGGGTGACGGGCCCCCCTAAAGTTTCACTGTTTCCCCTAACAGGGACGTACCCAGAAATTTATTTCGGGAGGGGCGTAAAGCGTTTTGGAGGGGTCCAAATACAATTTGAGGCTAAATTATATGAAAATTTCTAAAATTGCCCCTAAAAGTAGATTACATTTTTTAAAAGTCGGGATTTTGGAGGGCGGACCCCCAGGACCCACCCTTAGTATGCCCCCTAAAATATTCACGGTAGGCTTGCAAATGAACTGCTATACTATAATGATGAACTATAATATGGTTGGATCGGCCCCCTAACTTCTACCGCCCCTCATATTTTTGGGCTGGCTACAGCTACCTGCTTGGCTACCTACCAATACACACAATGATTAGTCTTAAGGGGCCGTCCACATATTACGTAACGCTACTTTTGACCAATTTTTATCCTCTCCCTCCCCCTTGTCACACTTCGTAATGCAAGGCTGAACCCCTCCCCCGTTCGTTACGTAACACTTTTGGATTTTTGTTTTCTCACCAATTTTCCTTATTTTGGGAATTATTATAATAAAAACTATTTTTAATAGCAGAAATTTTATTACAAAATGCTCTTTTTCTGAATATATTTGTAGTTTTTTTCACTAATAAATCAAAGTACCGGTACGTATTAGAAAATGGTAGGATGGTAATAATATTTTAACCCCATAAGATTGCTTAATTAACAGTCCTAATTCTTCAAAACTGCATACTGTCGTTTCCCAAGGAGATCACACCTATCCTTTTCGGTCAGATGATGACAACGAGGGTCACTACGAAAGTTTTGAGATACGCATTGTTGTGGCACAGTATTTGAATTCCAACAATTGCGTTCGGTAGTGGTATCCAGAGCAAAGAAGCGAAGCAGGTTTCAACGGCGTATCGCCTTCACTTGTTTGTTGATGTGATCAGTATTCGGCTGTCTAGAATGGAGCTCGAAAGGGAACCTTTTCGGGGAATGATCCTCTACGATTTCAAAATTGGATTGAACGAGACACAAAGCCTTGACCGTTTGCAGGGGGCATTTGGGGACCTTGCTCCTTCCCGTGCTACAATTTTTCGGTGGTTTGGTAAATTCAGAAGAGGCCGGACATCGCTTAAAGATGGAGAGAGAGCTGGACGTCCTGCAAAAGCTGTGTCAGATGAAAAGATGGCCGCTGTGGAACAAATGATTCGAGAAAATCCTCGAACAACTTTCAAGGACATTGAATCTACAGTGAACATTGGATCGCCAGCAGTAACAAAAATTCTTCATGTTCATCTTCGGTTCATGAAGGTTTCATCTCGTTGGGTGCCTCACACTTTGACTGAACAGCAGAAGCGCATGCGTGTGTAATGGTGTGAAGAAATGCTTGCAAGATTTGATGGAGGCAATTCTCGACGCGTCTCTGACATTGTTACTGGTGATGAGACTTGGATCTATCAATTTGACTCTGAAAATAAACGTCAGTTTACAGTTTGGATCTTTCCGGACGAAAATCCACCCACGAAAGTGAAGCGACCGCGAAGTGTGGGGAAGAATATGGTCGCAACTTTCTTCTCCAAATCTGGCCATGTTGCTACTGTTCCACTTGAAGAACAAAGGACTGTTACTGCTCAATGGTACACTACTCTTTGCCTAACAAAAGTGTTCCAGAACCTTCGGGAACGGCGTCCAAGAACTGGATTGCGTGGGATCCTGCTTCATCATGACAACGCGTCCGCACACATGGTCAATATCACAATTCAGTTTTTAGAATCTAGGGAGGTCAAACTTATGTCTCATTCGCCGTATAGCCCTGACCAGGCCCCGTGTGATTTTTTTCTGTTCCCCGGGATCAAAGATCGCATGCGTGGGAAGAGATTTTGCAGCCCTGAAGAAGCTGTAGTGGCTTACGAGAACGAACTTTCAACACTTGAAGAAAAAGGCTGGCAACACTGCTTCCAAAAGTGGCTTTCGAGGATACAAAAGTGTGTACAGTGTAATGGTGAATACTTTGAGAAAATGTAAGTGTTAAATTGATTTTAAGTAAGTT
Source organism: Thermobia domestica (assembly GCF_964235325.1). Classification (NCBI taxonomy): domain Eukaryota; kingdom Metazoa; phylum Arthropoda; class Insecta; order Zygentoma; family Lepismatidae; genus Thermobia; species Thermobia domestica. The sequence continues at coordinate 67,841,139 of NC_137458.1, forward strand.
ATTTCACATCTGAAAACTTTCGTAGTGACCCTCGTACTGACAAGGAAGATGAAGGTGGAACAGGATCTGAAGAACTAACATCGATCTCTTTTTCAGGGATCCAGGATGCTTCATGCATTTGAAATTCGCCAGTTTCGACGATGCAAAGTTGCCTTCCTCATCGACCACAGATTCAAAGTAGCTGCACATGTGAAGAAGCAGGGACATCTCGTTTGTGAAGAAGCTCTCGAGCATCTTTTTTGGAATTCGGACTTCAGTTTACCTCTTTTCATATTCTTCTTGTCCTAAATCAGTGCGAGAATGCGAATAAACTCAATTTCTTCAGAAATATTCAAATTCAAAAATCAAAAATTTATAATAGTACGAGATAATATCCGACGAATTACGTTTTTTAATATCTTATTTTGATCTACAAATCCTGGATCGTTCCATCGCGGAAAATATAATTTCACGAAAAAGAATTTCTTCTGTTTCCCATGCAAAACCCCTTAGAAGAATAGAGTGAGTAATGATTCAAATCAAAGGTTTCAGATAACATTCTCAGAAATAGCAATACTAGTGGGAACATGAGGGCATTTTCAGGCGGTGGTTACGATCACTAACAACTAACTCCGGAAAATCGTGTTCCCTAAATCCAATGCTGCGATAGCCACAAAACGGAGTTTTATTGTATTGTAATACATGCAGGATTCGCCACCATTTACGCTGGTGTCTAGTGCGTCTTCGAATCTTTTCTGTATGATTCAATTTATATAGGCTATAGTTCGCTATTTTCCAAAACAATAGGAATATTTATTTATCTATATCGATATATATACGAGGATTGGGGCAAAAGTCATGGCAACTATTTTTTTTTCTTGAAGATACCAGTCCGGTTGGAAAATGTGAGATATACAGACGAAAGGGCAAGGTGTTAACTACATATGTGAGAATGAATAGCACTGAAATATCATAACCCACTAATTTATTACGGTAGTATACAGGGCAATATGGCCTTCACGGTGCAAAAGAATGACAATACAGTACGTATACAGTTGACATGACAAACCTGGGCCTAAAGACCCTCAAAGTAGTCTCCTGCTACTTGCACCACACGCTGCCAACGATGTGGGAGGCGCTGAATACCATACGCCTCAGCATTTGCCGCACCATGTGAAACAAAGTGCAAACAATGACACCCCTGACGTCATACGCGACGATCATCATCAATTTGACTGGGGAAGGATTCTGACGGAACTTCTACCTCCTTGGTGATCCAACATGTCGCCATTCCGCGGACTGACGTTTCAGTTCTGGTTCGTATGCCCTGGCCTAAAATTCATCGATGGCGATTATTCGTGACAAGAATTGATCGCCGTCCTGTTGCCAGCGTGCAAGGTAGTCGGAGCATATTGCATAGCGCATCTACCCTTATACTTCCGTCAGTGCATGCGGTAACCACCGCGATGCGATTTTGCGTAGTTGCAGCTCATTACGCAATATCCTGTGGACGATGCGTTTCTCGATGCCACTTGCCTCCGCCAACTCCAGTAGCGTTCATCGTCTGTCTTCATCCAGGAGCTCCTCGGTGACGGCATTTGCCACGTCGGTCCGCACACTGACAGGTCGTCCCGAACGTTGCTCATCACTGGTTGACACGCGTCCTTGCTGGAACTTTCCTACCCAGCGTGCATGGTATTGTCCGGTATGGTAGGGCATTATTCCCAAAGGCTTCCACTAATTCACTGTGACATTCCATCGCATTTCTCCCTCGGAGAACGGCTATTTTGATGTAAGCGCGCTGCTCAACACGGGTTACTTCCATCTTGCACGACACTCACCAACTGACTGATTTCACAGCCCTCGCTGTGCTACTACTAGCTACCATAGAACGATCTATTGTTCTGCATACACGCTATGCCTGCAGAACTTCCACACGACACATGTAAGTTTGTGATCCGCTCACATATCTGGAAGAAAAAAAATAGTTGCCATGACTTTTGCCCCAACCCTCGTATATATATACGAGGGTTGGAACTTAAATAGTGGCAACACTGCTGTGGAGACACTATGCAATGAAATGTACTAGTGGCGCTGATAGCGCACGTTGTTAACATACCTACCTAACCTCGGAGCAAGTAGACTCGCCCATCCCACGTCACCGGCAGGCTCACAAGCGAGGGAAGCACAAATCACTTGTGAGCGAGCGGTCTAACGTAAAGGTGTCAGGTGTCACTATGTTTTCGAAACAGGAACAACGGAGTTGGATCAAGATTGAATGTGTCAGAGGTCGTACAGCACGACAGTGTCATCAAGGGCTTCAAGAGGCGTGTGGGGAATCGGCATTGACGTACAGAACAGTGGCACGGTGGGTAAAAACCTTTAACAAAGGTCGGCAAACTGTGGCGGACATGCATCGGGCAGGTCGTCCTAGCGTCTCTGAAGAAGAAGTGCAAGCTGTTACCGCGTTAGTGGACAGTGATCGACGCCTGACGATTCGTGAGCTCGCCCACGAAACCGGATTAGGGCATTGACGGTCAGCCCTGGAGGAACGTAATGCGTTAGGATAACACACCATAACTTTCACCATACTGGGGCTCTGACGCACTTTCGACTTTCGCGGCGACCCATAATGACGCCATTCGTTGGATTGGCGTTTCAGTGTTGGCTCGTAAGATCTGGCCCATGTCTCATCCAGTGTTACGATACGGCGTAAAAAAGCCTCGCCTTCGCGCTCATACCACTCCAAGTGCGTCTGAGTAGCGTCGTAACGCATCCATTTTTGCATTTCCATCAACTCATGCGGAACCCATTGTGATGCAGTTTTGCGCATGCCCAGGCTTCCTTCAGAATGCGAAGCACAGTCTTACGCGCTAATCCGGTTTCGTGGGCGAGCTCGCTAATCGTCAGGCGTGGATCACTGTCCACTGTCCACTAGCGAATTTGACACCTTTACGTTAGACCGCTTGCTCACAAGTGATTTGTGCTTCCCTCGCTTGTGCGCCTGCCGGTGACGTGGGACGGGCGAGTCTATTTGCTCGGAGGTTAGGTAGATATGTCAACAACGTGCGCTATCAGCGCCACTAGTACATTTCATTGCATAGTGTCTCCACAGCAGTGTTGCCACTATTTAAGTTCCAACCCTCGTATATATATATATATATATATATAAATGAAAGTGACTATGTTTGTAACTTAATAACTCTTAACCATCCGACCGATCTCGTTCAAATTTTCAACATAGATGAAGTTCTGACCTGGGATGTTTTTTATCATTTTACTTTGAAGGTGCAACTTGGGGGAGGGGCAATATATAAAAAATGATTGAAAATGAACGACGTTAGTGTCAAATGCATAGATTTCGGGGTCGCTGAGATAAACAGTGACTCTTTCGATGCAGTTTAAATCCAAATTCACCCCGCAACTTGGGTAAAGTGGAGGATGACATATACAAAATGTTCGAAAATGACTGATATTAGAGTCGAGACCATGGTGTTAGGAGTCGCTGAGATGAACAGTAACACTTTCGATGCCGTTTAAATTAAAATTTGGCCATGCAACTTGGGGAAGGGGAGATATATAAAAGTGATCGAATATGACCGATATTTGTGTCGAATCCATAGTTTTTGGAGTCCGTAAGTTGATGGTGACAGTTTTGGTGCCCTATATATCCAAAATGAAACGTATTCTCCCCGTATGAAAAACGGGTATTCTAGCAAATTTATAAAAAAGTAAAAAACAATAAAATTATTTGTTTAAAAGATTGCATATAAATCTGAGAATAAAAATAAAAAATGCAACAGAAAAAACTGTTACGTAGCGAAGACCTAAAGCCCCTCCTCCCCCTTATCACTCTTCATAACGCAAGGCCGAACCCGCTTCCCTCCTTGCCGCGTTACGTAATATGTGGACGACCCCTAAATGTGTCTTAATCACATATCCATTAGACACAGAGCAAATATAGACACTTTAGTTCTTCTACTGACAGTCAGTACATATAGTGATTTTTCTTGATTGACCTTTATGCACATTTCGGTTGCACATAGAACAAATCCAAGAACGTTTTATGTCATCAATTCGAGGACAAATAGCACATCTCCTCCTTTTAGCTGGAGAATCTGTTTGCGGACAGTCTTCATTGATGTTCTTATCAGTTAGTCGTAACAATGACTGCCGAAGCCTACGAGAAAGTGTCCCGCATTCGCCTCTTACTTTTAGGTGATCTTGAGCGAGAGTCATCGTAATACTCCTCATGAAGTCTCGTCTCTGAAGTCTTCTTGGTTCGTTGGAAAGATGGTAAAAAAAACAAGGCTATTTAAGCATGCAACGTCCAGTATTCTATAGAATATTGCAAGAAACCACCTTCAGCAAAATCTGCCAGTTCCGAGTTCTGCACACATCTCCGTAACACTCCCCAAGAAAACCACAGAAAAAATGTAATGCAGGAAACGTATAGCGCAAGTACTATCCTGGGGAAAATTTCGACCCCAGAGATCCGAAACTATCGAAACAACAAAGTGCATGGACACGAACAACAAGTCGCTACGAAATCTCAAGATCAACTGAAAAAATGCAACCGTTAAGTTTTACGACCCACGATTATGCCACGATAATGAGAAATGAATGAAATGGTGGAATGAAGAAAGTGGGACGAAACTGGAGAACCCCGAGAAAACCCACGCACACAGTGTTTATCCAGCACAAGGTTCACTTTGCGCGGGCTGGGATCAAACCCAGGACCCCATGCACCAGAGGTGAATACTCTATCACTGAGCCACCCCGGCCCCCTAGCAAGGTCAACTGAGAATGGACGACTGAAGCCTCAGTGAAACTATATATATATATATTGTCCACAGCTAGAAATGTGTTTGCGGAGGTCAAATTTGATCCCCCACGATAGTAGTTACGAGTTAAGTATGTAGTGATAACTTAGGAAACAGATATGTAAAAACTTAGATTTCTTAATAAAAATAACTTTGTATACTGTTATTATATATATATATATATATATATATATATATATATATATATATATATATATATATATATATATATACAGGGTTTGTCCGGGAAGTAATAAGACTGATTTTATTCCGCCATGATTGTACTTCGGAGCGTGCGCGCACCGACTGAATCCAGTAGAGGGCGTTCCTAGCTAACGAACGATCAGCTGGTCAGTTGTCTCCGAGCACACGGAGAGTCAGGACAGGCTTTTTCGCGCGACGTGTTTCTGTGAGTGGTGCAAGCCGAAAATGCAGCGTTCGTTAGAGCAGAGGTACGCGATTAAATTCTGTGTTAAACTCGGTAAATCTGCGACAGAGACGTTTGATATGATCAAGCAGGCTTACCCAGATGATGCTTTAGCAAGAAGTGGTGTGTTTCGGTGGCACAAGGCCTTTTCGGAGGGCCGGGAAGAGGTCGCCGATGAAGACCGTGCTGGAAAACCATCGACTTCGACAAACACCGACAATGCGACTCGTGTGCGCGAAGTTTTGAACTCAGACCGTCGACTAAGTATTCGTTTAATTGCCCAGATGTTAAATTTACCAAAAACTGTGGTTCATGAAATTGTGACGGAGCCTTTGAACATGCGCAAGGTGTGCGCGAAGATTGTCCCAAAAGTGCTCACTGACGACCAGAAATTGCGACGAGTGGAATTGTGCCAAGAAAATTTGAACATATGTGAAAGTGACCCCCAATTTTTGAAAAAAGTAATCACAGGTGATGAATCAGGGATCTTTGAGTATGATCCCGAGACAAAGAGGCAATCTTCCGAGTGGCACACTCCGGCATCTCCTCTCCCAAAAAGAGAAGAATGAGCGAATCCAAAGTGAAAACGATGCTCATTGTCTTTTTTGACATCAAAGGCTTCGTCCCATATGAATTTGTTCCTCCTGGACAAACCGTCAACGCCAAGTTTTACGTGGAAGTGCTCAAGAGACTCAAACAAAGGGCCAATCGGGTCCGACCAGACATCGGAGCTGACTGGAAGCTGCACCACGACAACGCTCCGGCCCACACCGCCTCTCTTGTGAATAGCTTCCTGACCAAGGCCGGCAACCCAACGCTTCCGCAGCCGCCCTACAGCCCAGATGTGGCCCCCGGACTTCTTTTTGATTTCTCGCCTGAAACGCCCGATGAAAGGCAAGCATTTTGAGACGACAGAGGGGATCCAAGCAGCTTGCACCGCGGCTCTCAAGGCTATTCCGGAGAATGACTTCCGTGACGCCTTCAATGCTTGGAAATCGTGCTGGCAGCGCTGCATCGACGCAGAAGGAGCCTATTTTGAAAGTTTTCAAAGAATTGTAACGATTGGCTCAATATTTTTTTTAAAATCGACTCAGTCCTATTACTTTCCGGACAAACCTTATATATATATATATATATATATATATATATATATATATAACGCAGCAGCTGAAATGCGTGGGGCAGGAGGGTATGAGCAAATCGATCACGTATGGAATGAATCGATCCAGGACACAGTAAAACTAGTTAGGCCAGTGGGCATATCTCCTTCCTTCTCTTCTCTTTACATTATATCTGGAGATGTATGTTCTGACTAATAGGCTACTGTGGCAATTTTAAAAAGTAAGAGGATATACGCTATCAATGATAAACTATGACTTTTAATATATATAGGGCAATAAATCGAAAAACTCTATATTATTGTTCTGTTCCAATGCCCTGTATAGAGATCCACATATGTCTTCTCAGAGCAACATTAAACTAATCTTTTCCACAGAATATTTTTCATTCTATACTTTGATCCAGGGGTTGAAATGGAATTTTAGACCTAAGGGGAAAGTCAATAATAGATAAGGTTTGATTCAGAAGGTCGGAAGAGCAAGTGAACTTTGATGGAGAAGCGATAGAGATTGTTGCAGAACAATTAACAAAAAAACAAAATTAATATCACCATTCAAATTTACTATTTGTTAATAATAACTACAGATGTTTCTCCTTCCTTTGCACAATCACTTCAACTTACGAAGGGGATATTATCCCCTCGTGCATACCTGATTTTCACTCTTGCTTTTATCTCAGGCTTTTTGAACGTGAAACCGTATTTACCAGGTAACTTTGACTAGGGGCCATTTTGACTCGTGCATTTTTGTCGCGGAGCACTTACGCTCAGACCTTTTCCATACTGGTCCGTAAGACTCGGGCCCTTTTGAGGCAGGGCTCTTTCGACCCAGTCTCCTTTGACGCAGGACTCTTTTAACTCGATTCCTTTTGACCCGAGCAATTTTGACGCGGGGCCATTTTGACTCGTGCATTTTTGTCGCGGAGCACTTACGCCCAGACCTTTTTCATGCTGGGCCATAAGACTCGGGCCCTTTTGAGGCAGGGCTCTTTCGACCCAGTCTCATTTGACGCAGGACTCTTTTCACTCGATTCCTTTTGACCCGGGCAATTTTGACGCGGGGCCGTTTTGACTCTGGCCTTTTAGTAGCGGGGCTATTTTCACTCGTGTCCTTTAGAGGCGGGTCCTTTTGACCCGGGCTCTTTTAATGTAGGGCCAGTTTGTCGCGGGGCCCTTTCACCAAGCTCTTTTGGCGCGGGCTGTTTTGACTCGTATCCATTTGTAGCGGGGCCGTTGTGACTCTGGCCCTTTTGTTGCGGAGATCTTTTGACTCGGAGACTTTTCTCGCGGGGCCTTTTGACCCGCAGATCTTTTGACCTGTGCTCCTTTTTTACATTCGCTCAGCCGCGTAACTCTCAGCCGGTGCCTTAAGCATTCAAAACCGGCGAGGTAACATTATTGCGAATGTTTCTTTATTTTTTCTAGACTCTCTTGACGCGGGGCTGTTTATACTCGGGCTTGTTTGACGTAGGGCCCTTTGGACTCGGTTCTTTTTGTCGCGGGACCATTTTGACCCAGGTCTTTTTCACGCTCGGTCGTTTTATCCCGGAAACTTTTAACTCAAGTCTTTTCGACCCGGGCCATTTTGACTTGGACTCTTTTTTCGCGGAGACTTTTGACCTGGACATTTCACTCTGGGCTGTTTTGACCCGGGCCCTTTTGACGCGGGATCGTTTTGACACGGGCACTTTTGTCGCGGAGACCTTTTGACGCAGGCCTTTTTGACGCGGGCTCTTTTCTAGCGTGGCTGGTTTGAACCGTACCCTTTTGAGTTGCATCCCTTTGACCCGGCCTCTTTCGGACCGGGACACAGGACCATTTGTCGCGGGGTCTTTTGACTCGGCTCCTTTTCACGCGGGGCCGTTTCTACTCGGGGCCTTTTGTCGCTAGGCCCTTTTGACCTGCAGACTTTTTGACTTGCGCTCTTTTAACGCGGGGCCGTTTCTTCTCGGGTCCGTATGACGTAGTGACCTTTTGACTCGGGTTTTTTTCGCGGTATCCTTTTGAGCCGGGTTCTTGACGCAGGGCCCTTTTAACTCAAGCCCATTTAACCTGGGCCCTTTAGACTTGGTGCCATTTTGACACGGGGCCTTCTGTCGCGGAGACCCTTTCACACAGGTCCTTTTGACTGGGGTCCTTTTGTTGCAGAGATATTTTGAACCCGGGCCTTTTGTCGGGGGGTTCTTTTATCCGAGCTCTATTGACCTGGGCTCTTTTCACGCGGAGCCCATTTTACTTGGGCCTGTTTGACGCAGGTCCATTTTGACTCGGGTCTTTTTGTCGCAGGACACTTTTGACACGAGCTCTTTTGACGCTGGGCCGTTTTGATCCCGGGAACGTTTGTTGCAAAGAGCTTTAGACCCGGGCCTTTTCGACTCGGGCATTTTTGTAGCGGGGTCCCTTTTGGCACAGTTCGTTTGGCATAGAGCCCTTTTGACTCGAGCTCTCTTAACACAGGGTTCTTTTTACTCCGGTCTGTTTGTCGCAGGACGATTTTGACCTGAACTTTTTCACGCTGTTCCGATTTGACCCGGGCCCTTTTGAGGCGGGATACTTTTGACCGGGGCTCTTTTTACGCAGGTCCCTTTTAACTCGAGCCCTTTTGACGCGGGGTCGTTTTGAGTCGTTTCCTTTTGTCGCGGATACCCTTATACCCAGACCTTTTTCACGCTGGGCCGCTTTGATTCGGGTCCTTTTGAGGAGGGTTCCTTTCAACCCAGGCTCTTTTGACACAGGGCCTTTTAACTTTATCCCTTTTGACCCGTACAATTTTGACGCTGGGCTGTTTTGACTCAGGCCTTTTCGTTGCGTCGCTCTTTTGACCCTTGGTGTTTAGAAACCGGTCCTTTTGACTCGGGCCCTTTTGTTGCGGGGTCTTTTTGACTTGTGCCCTTTAGAGGCCGCTCCTATGACCCGGCCTTTTCTGACCCAGGGCCAATTTGTTGCGAGCCCTTTTGACCAGGGCCCGTAATGACTCGGGCCCTTTTGGCTCAGTTCCCTTTTGTCGCTGAGATCTCATGACTCGGGGCCGTTTTAACTTGGGGCCTTTTGTCGCGGTGGTCATTTACCCTGGCCCTTTTGACACTGAGACATTATGACCTGGGCTCTCTTGACGTGGGGCTGCCTTTTCTTGGACCCGTTTGACGCAGACCTTATTCACGATGGGTCGCTTTATTCCTGGCTCTCTTGACGCGGGATAATTTTGTCTCGGGCCTTTTTCACGCCGGACTGTTTTGACCTGGGCCCTTCTGAGGCGGGGTCGTTTTGACCCGTACTCTTTTGACACAGGGCCGTTTTTTTTCGAGCCCTTTGGACTAAGAACCTACTTAATATATATAGCGCAATAAATCGAAAAACTCTATATCGGCCTTTTGCTGCCCCCCCCCCTGTTGGAAAAAATCTTGCTGGTGTTAAGGATTATCATGTTGCTTAGTTACTGTATTATATTGTGCTATACAAACAATAAATACATCTGTGTTTTTTTAAATAAGAAGAACCTTATTTACATTTATTACGGACCTTGCTTTACGACAGCGAAACATATTCACGTTCAGCGTAATCAGTTTCCATTCTGAAATAAGGACAGTGAGACGAAAGAAATTATTGACGCATACATTTAGGACTTAGAAAAGTGTCCTGGGAACATGTCGTAGTAAATTCCTGAAGAGTGACATTCGCTAGTAGCAATTATTAGCAGTTATTAACTGAACATAGAAGATAATAAACTGAAAAACTGAAAATACGAATCTTTTCAGAGATGACAGTGTACTGATGCTTTAAATCTGTTCCTTTACTCCTTATACATACGTTATTTCCCTAGTCAAAATAAAAACTCTTCAAAATTATTCACAATTTCTTATGCAATCATCCCTTCCTTGGAGTACTGCGCGGTCACATACCCGTCACGGCGATGTAAAGGCACTTTTGGCGACGAGGATACAAACGATTGGCATAGGTTTTGTTTCGAAATTCCGAGGGGGATGTGAAAACAGCAGCCCCCTAGTTTGAAACTCTCGTATCTTTGTACCGGAACTGGTACGAACAAAAAGTTCTGCGGTACGTTCCTGTTCAAAAGTAGTACAAAGTGTTGGCATAGGTTTCATTTCGAAATTCGTAGGTGCGGGGTTGCCGTTTCCACAGCCCCTCTTGAAAACTCATATAACTTTGTACCGGAAGTGGTACAAACGAAAAGTTTTGCTGTACATTCCGGCCCAAACGTAGCACAAACGATTTGCATAGGTTTCTTTTCGATATTCCAATATGGGGATGCTGCCGTTTCCACAGCCCTCCATTTTTAAACTCTTTTATCCTTGTACCGAAGGTGGTACAATCGAAAATATTTGCGGTACATTCCGGCAGAAATGTAGCACAAACGATTGGCATAGGTTTTGTCTCGAAATTCCAAGGTGGAGGGCTGCCGTTTCCCCAGCCCTCCACACTAAAACTCTTATAACTTTGTACCGGAAGTGGTGCAAACGAAACTTTTTGCAGTACAATACGACATACACGTAGCACAAATGATTAGCATAGGTTTTCTTTCGAAATTCCAAGGTTGGGGCAGCCGATTCCCTAGCCAAACACTTTAAAACTCTTATAACTTCGTACCGGAAGTGGTACAAACGAAAATTTTTGCGGTACATTCCAGCACAAACGTAGCACAAACGATTGGCATAGGTTTTGTTTCGAAATTCCAAGGTGGGGGGCTGGCGAAATGCACCTTGCTGTATACACCCATTGAACGATGGTTGGTGAGGAGCGCTGTTTCAACACGCAAGCACTTGTGTTCGAGAAGTTAGAGACTTGTGAGTCAAAGCTGCATTACTTAACATAGTGACAGTGTACGTGTAGGAGAATGGCTTAAAGAGACCATATTGATGATGTTATGCGTGGAAGAATCATTGGGCGACTCAAGAGGAGTCAGAACCAGATGGACGCGTCTCGTGAATTGGATGTCCCACTAAATGTCATATGGAAGATCTGGCAACGATTCCAAAGGGGTGAAAACGTCTCTCGGAGGTTCGGCAGACGTCGTGTAAGGAGCACCAGTGACCAGGAAGATCGTTACTTACATCTAACTGCCAGGCGCAACAGACACAGCACCGTCTGAGATCTCTCTAGGGGCGTTGCAGCTGCTACAGGAACGTCAGTGTCAAGATTTACAGTGTACAGACGGTTAGCTGAGGAACACTTGTATGCCAGAAGACCAGCAAAGTATGTTCCATCTACCCCACATAAAGAAGAGCTCGATTGAATTGGTCCAGAGAATATCACGCATGGACCCCGGAACAATGGCGTCATGTCCTGTTCACAGATGAATCTAAGTTCAGTCTCACCAGTGATTCTCGACGCGTGCTCATCTGGAGAGAACCAGGAACACGGTTCCTTCCAGGTAACATGACTGCTGTAGACCAGTACAGGGGCGGCGGAATTATGGTATGGGGTGGGATTATCCTGGGGTCCCGTACACCTCTGCATGTCTTCCCACGGGGTATTGTCACTGGTGCAATGTATCGGGATGACATCTTGAACCAATACGTTCGTCTATTTCGGTGCGCAGTGGGTCCTAATTTCATTCTAATGGATGATAACGCACGTACCCATCGCGCTGCCATAGTGGATGAGTACCATGAGCACCAGGATATCAGGCGATTCGATTGGCACAGTTGCTCACCGGACTTGAACCCAATTGAGCATGCGTGGATCATGCTTGGCAGGTGAATTGCAGATCGTAAAATGGCTCCAAGATCCATTCCTGAGCTTCGGGAGGCACAAGAATGACAAAACATACCCCAGCTACTTCTTGATAATCTCATTTTCAGCATGCAATCACGTAGCGGTGCATGTGTTGCAGTGCGGGGCGATCACACACACTATTGATGTCCTGTAACTTACGCTTAACCCTCGAAAACCACATTGGTCTATTTCCGAATTTTCCCATGCCCATGCATTTTCGTCTCTGTTGCCCATCCTGTGCATTCTCTTCCAGTGTTTTCGGACTGTATCCATTTGTAATTCCATAATTCAATAATATATGGCTGATCTGAAAGCAACAAATCATGCAAATAGTATTATTCTTAAGTTTTGCACATGAGTTTAGTAGTGTATGATTGAATTCCGGATATATGAAGGCTCATAAATACGTAAATTACTGGTATGGGCCGCTAAAATCAGTACAATACACAATGAGTCTCGGAGAACTTTGCATTTGAATCAATTTGACACGAATCCAGAGGGGCCACCTGGCTAATATACCTTGTAAGAGGAAAATATACATTTTCCATTATTTGTTTTCTCCTTATTGAAAGCAATATTGTTTCTTATTTGTGATTGCATCACGAGAAAATGGCTGAAAACTTTCAAATTAATTTTGGAGCATACTTTGTATCTACCTTGAGTTTGGTTTCAATTACTGATTTGATTAAAGGGCGTATCTTGAAGAGGTATGAGGTTCAAAATTAATGAGGCAAATAGTGTAAATCATGAGCCTCTCAAGTTAGGAAGATGATATACGTATACCTAGGTATAAACTCTTTATTACAAATAAGCGGACATGTAAACCAGCAATTCCCAAAATTTTGGTTTTAAGATATTGTAATTTGTAATTTGTCTATAATAAGTCCAGTTGACATGACCACTTTTCTTCTGCCTCCAATGACTCGAACAATTGTGCATGTAGAGCATGTTTTTCTACATGAAATTCGAAAAAGGACTTTCTTGTAACCATAACTAAGGGATTTTAGGATAAAATAATATATTTCTACTTATATATTTAAGCTTGATAAAATGGCTGACTTGTCCGTCTATCCCATAGTATTATGAATTAGATGGACCATGCACTGTGGGAGTGATGGACCGTATGCAGAACCTAAACAATAAATAAATAAATAAAGACTTTGGAACAGTTTTGTCTTTAAATACATTATACAGTCTACCAAATTGTTACAGAAATCTAAGATTAAACTTAGACAGAAATATAGAAAATCTAAAACTGAATTTTATTTTTAACTTGTAATCTAGAAAAGAAACATTGTAAATGGCAAGAATACATAAAGTTCATATTTTAAGAAGAAAAATAAGTGCCAGCAATTACATTGTACCGCACATTACATCTCGTTTTGTATATTTGCAAACTTTGTCACACAAATCACAAACATTCTCATATTTCGAACAGCCATCATGTAACCAGTGTTCACACATAATACATTGTATCCAGTCATCTTCTTTTCTTGTTTCATTATAATTTTCGCCGCATCTAAAACATTCGGTTTCATCTTACTCCTCCATATCATCATTGTCAGCATATTATCAATTGATCATCATCGCTGGATGAAGATTAAGATATGATTGGAATTCTCTTCTTTCTTGTTGCTTGTTTTTTGTGGTTGATTTGGTGCACTTAACCTTCCTTTCCCTGTTTCTCTGTAAGATGATATGTTTCTTCGATGTAAGTACTTTTGCCAAATCCTTGCTACTTTTCCCTAGTAGATTTCATTTGAATTAGAAATGGGACTGGTGATATAGAATTCAATATTTTGGAAGAAGTTTCTTGGGTGGTTTCATCTGACATCTAATTTACGACTTTATTTGGAGACTGAAGAGTTTTGGTTTCGTTACTGTTTAGTCCTGATATACCTGGAATCGCTACACTTGCACTAGTATCTAGTATAGTGATGTGAGGTGGAAAGTTTTCCGCAAAAATTTTCCATTTCGGAAAAATTTCCGCTATATTTTTCCGGAAAATTTTCCGTTCGAAACAAATATCAGTGATCAAGTAACAATTCCTCATCAATCATAAAATTGATTGAATTCATGTATAGAAATGTTAAAAAGTGAAAGATCGTTCAAAGAATCTGAAAATTTTCAAGCCTCAGACAATTTTCGGTACTATGTAGGAACAAGTGAAACAATTTTACATGAATCGAAAATTTTCTGTTCTGTATGGAAAAATTGAAAAACTTTTTTATGAATCGGAGATTTTTCATCATTTTGGAGCAGAAAGTAAAACAACTACTTGAATCGGAAAGATTTATTTCTCTGTAGATACAAGCACAAGGAATTTTCATGGACCAGAAAATTTTCATTACCATGTAGAAATACGTTGAAAAACTTTTCATAATCTGGACAATTTTGAATATTATGTATAGTGATGTTAGGTGGAAAATTTTCCACTATATTTAACTGCAGATTGAGCTATAAAATTGAATTCCTTTAGAGGAAAGTTAGACAACAACAAATTAAAATTTTCCAATTAGCTTTCGGGAACCGGAAAATTTTCTAATATTTCAAGTTATTAAGTAAAACCTTGCATAGTGTTTCTCTCTCTCTCTCTCTCTCTCTCTCTCTCTGCGAGCTCTTTCATGGCTAAGCGGTTAGCGTACACGCCTTTCTCGTGGGAGACCTGGGTTCGATTCGGGCGGGAGTTCATCTGGTTTTGATTCCATGTTGACCAACAGATCCCGTCTCATATGAAAGGAATTTTAAACTCAAAATTAACTCAACTCTCTCACTCTGTATGTATATACAGTATGACGCTAAATTCGTCGTACCAAAGGAGAGGAGTGATTCCTGAGAGTAAAACAAACAAAAACGTTCCAATTAACAGGGTGAAAAACGCGTCGTTTACGTGTTATAGGCTGCCGAAAGCAAGGGAAAACAAACTTTAGAGTTAAATATTTCACTAACTACTGAGCGTAGACGTGATGCGGCATGATATCGTCAAAGGACCCTAACCTGATCTATCCAAATTTGCTGTTTTCAGATTTGTGCAATGGCGGCGTAAGGGATTCCCCAAAGGACGTTAAGGATTCCCGGACATTTTATGACGTAAATTCAGTGGACAAGAGCATATCAAAACCTCTCATTACCTAGAAATAATACTACGTGTCAGATCAATACTCATATACGCAGATTACAAGATGGCGGATAAGGTAATAATCAGTGTGCGTGATTGCATACCTCCTCAAAAAAGTACTAGTAAACACGTTGTACAGTCAGCGACAGTAATAAGTGGAGGTTGGATACATAAGAAATGATAGCTTTTTCCAGTAGCAGAATAGTTTCACTGTATGTCTGATAGTTGGACAACCAACATGACAGCAAATACATGCCCGAAAACATAACATGCCAGGATATTCCTCCATTTGGAGGAAAAAGTATTACTATCTGAGAGCACTTAGAGAAACAACCACGAGATATATCTGCAGAAATCCCATTCACTTTAAGATCAAAGAGATAGGAATTATTGCAAAGGAAACGAAAAGAATAATACGTATCATGCAGAGACCGAAAAAGTATGGAAAGCTAAACAAAATGAGAAAAGAAGGAAAGAGGGAAAGGAAAGAGCAAAACATATGGAAATAAATTAAATTTTAACACTTAAGGATAAACAGTATCCGTCCTGGTTTTTCTCCCTCCATAGGATAAATCTCATTTAGCATCAAACGCGAACATCATTTATAGTGTTTAATTCCTTGAAAAAAGTTAACTGAGTCCAGGCCGAGACTCGAACCCCGGACCCTTAGAATGACAGTCTGCCGCTGTAATCACTTACCTACACAGGCTCTATCTACTGCGTTTATAAACCAGCCATTACCCGCGCTGTTATCAAACGTTTTAAATCAGCTATTGTCGGGAGTTACCCCAGTAACACTTGAAGTTTGAATTTTATTTACGGCCTTTAGCCATCTACGGCAACAGGCCCCATGTTTTTATTAAAAGCATTTGTTCTGTAGAATAAAGTCAAGAATAACTTAATCTATACTTACTTACTGTTGCCAATATATATATATATATATATATATATATATATATATATATATATATATATAGAGAGAGAGAGAGAGAGAGAGAGAGAGAGAGAAAGAGAGATAGGTATATAAAAATCGGATTAATGGGAGTTAAAAGAGTGATTTCGTAACCTCGAAATGGGTCTTCAAGACGGTGATCGCACCATTACTGACATCTGGTAGCGGTGTTACGTAACACACACAGTAGAAATAAAGCTTCGAAAGGACAAGTTGCACGTTGTGCCGTGGATAAGTCGGTAAGGTGTCTGCTTATTGAGTGGGTAAATCGAGTTCGAGTCTCGTGTACACATTACTTTTTCCTTCAAAATATATTACTATATTTTTATATGTTATTAATAATTGCTTTCTCGCATTTTTTGTAAATTATCTTAAATTAGTGAAGGTTCAGTAAATCAAGAAGGTTAAAATACATATATATGATTGTTTTATCCGTATGTACAGTCCAGAGATGGAGCGGGTCGGGGGGCCGCGGGTCAACAGAACGTGACCCACTGCAACCCCCCACCCACCAGGACCCACTCTGACTTAACAACGTATTACAACCCATAGACTCATTCCACTCAGTGCATTGTAGACAGCTTCTGAACACGTGAATTTGTCTACTTTCAAGGCATCCTTTTTCTTTTCATTTGTTTCTATTGACAAAAGAACTTCAGGCAATTTTAGACATTAATATTTGCAATTGTAATAATAGCAATAGGACTTATTTGAGACGCAGCCTGTGATTTCGTAGAGGAGCTAACTACTGGGAAAAATGTTTGAATCATGTGTAATATATGAATTATTATATAAAAAATTGAATGTGACTATGTGTGCATGATCATCATATCCAAATTGCAAAGTCAAATGAAATGATTTTTGGTATATACTTAAGCCTCAATCTCAACTAGGAAGTTATACATGTATCGGTTTCATTATTTTACATATTCTAAGAGGGTCCGAATTTTTGCGAACAATTTAGTATCTCACAAGCCGTTCAAGTTGGAGAGCTGATATTCAGTATATTAATTCTTTATCTAATATAAATAAAATAAAGAGTTTGTTTGTGTGTTTGTCTGTATGTCTGTCTGTCTGTCTGTGTGCTGCCTGGGAACCAGACGAGTGGACCGAGAGTTACCAAATTTTGGTCAGGGGTACCTATCCAGGCCGCAGATCAAGACGAAGCCGTTTTTTCAAATTTCGAACCAGGGGGGTCTCAGGGGGGGCTTTTACCGGAACTGGCTTGGGAACCAGATAAATAGACCGAGAGTTACCAAATTTTAGTCACAAATACCTTGGTTCTCGCTCAAGATGAAAGATAAACGTTTTTCTCAAAATTCGAACCATGGGGGCGTTTATCGGGACATGTAAAAGTAGTAGAAAATTTCCAGAAGTAGAAAGCAATTATTAATAACATAAATAAAAATTTAGAAATGTATTTTGAAGGAAAAAGTAGTTGGTGTACTCGAGACTCGAACCCGAGTTGCCCACTCAATAAGCAGACACCTTACCGACTTATCCACGGCACAACGTGCAACTTGTTGTTTCGAAGCTTTATTTGTAATGTGTGTGTTACGTAACACCGCTATCAGATGTCAGTAATGGTGCGATCACCGTCTTGAAGACCCATTTCTAGGTTACGAAATCACTCCTTTAACTCCCATTAATCCGATTTTTATATACCCACCTCTCTCTCTCTCTTTCTATATATATATATATATATATATATATATATATATATTAGGGTGGAGTGAAAAGAGGCCAAAATTTTTTTTTCGAAATTCGATTTTGGATAGGGGGCAAAAGTTGCATCATATCGTAGTACTTTACCAGGCAAAATTTCAATCTTCTAAAATAATTTTTAGCCGGGGCGCAATGGGCCTTAAGTTTGATAGATTTTATAAATGAGTGAAAAGAACCCAAAATTTATTTATTTTTTAAATTCGTATTCGGGTATAGGGCAAAAGTTGCATCATATTGTAGTACTTTACCACCGGAAATTTCAATTCTCTAAAATATTTTTTAGCAGGGGCGCAATGGGTAGAAGTTTGGTAGGTTTTGATAATTAATACACGTTTATTATTCATTGCTGTTATTATTAGGCAGCTCTTCGCTTGAAGGAGACTGTAATTTGAAGGTGTTAAGATTCGTTGTCGTGTCCAGGTGATTTCTAAAGCTATCGAAGTTCATATTCTCTTACAGGCTACATCAACCCAGAAGTCACCACATGGAGGTGGCTACCATCGAGTTCCATCCCACTTACCCACCATTATTAGGTTGAATGTTTCATAAACTTCATTCGCGTCTTCAAGCAAAATAGTGCTACTTTATCTGGAAAGTAGTCATGTATTTTCTTAAGTCAAATTTGGAACGAATAAAGAAATCTCTCGTGGCAAACATACTGACGAAGAACCTTCACTAAGTATTATCACTAATCTTCCACTGCTTGCGTATAACATGTAAACTCAGGGATATCAACACTTGTACTTTCTCAAGAACAAATTTCTTGCAATTTATCGTCTGTGATATGATTCAGTATTGGCGGTTCTGTTGTTACACCCATTTTAATTTATCATTTCTGTATAATTACTAGCCTCGAATTTTAACACTGGCACTTGGAAGGAAAGAGTTTCACAACGTTTACATTGTTTTCTGGATTTGAGGACTTTATCGGCAGCAAGGAGTCGCGTAGCTGATCTGTAGTCACCGATCATAGCAATATTTTCAGAATTCGCATAGAATGCATTTCTGGAAATTACTCTGTTGACAAAAGTCTTGTATGGTTCTTGCAAACATCTCGCAAGTCTTATGGTCAAGAACAAATGTTTAGCTCCGTATTTGGCAAGAGGTTTCAGTTTTATGCTGAACCACACTGGTGCATATACTTTTACTACGAATTTTACGAGAGTTTAGAGCTCTCAAGAATTTGGCCTATATAGATATATATAGATGCAAAAGTCTGCAAGCCATTGTTAACCAGCGAGTATGCGCAAGTTTCCTAGGTTTCTTATCTGCTACTTTTTTTTATCACAGCCTACTCTTATGACAGATTTACATATTTCATACAAATATCTTTGATCATAACTGAGATGACGCACGTTTAGGTATGTAGGGAATTCTAAATAAAGCTTTCCGAAGCTGCACACTGGATTCGTCTCATTCACCAATGATCTACCAATAGGACCAGACAAAGTACCAGTAGTTACATAATCGATCTCTTTCAGTAAATGATGGGAGTAGTAGTTCAATGATGTGCAATAAACGTATGCATCACTGCAAGGGCCTCTCTAAATGGTTTTCGAGCACTCTAATCATCATCCTTTTGACCCAACATTAGTATTAGTACAATCGCAGTCGATAGCTACCATATCTCATAGGTCCACATTATTTTCTAGTAATTCCCAGCAGATGGAACTAGCAGTATTCTTTGCTAATGCTGAAACGGTCAAAGAAGCATGGCTGAGAAATTTATTACCCGGTTCTTCAAGGGCACAATAATGTTCTTTCCTCTTCATATCTCTATGACTTCTGGAGCCGGACATTATGAATGTTTGGTCTTTCTTCCTATCAAAATAGATGGTACGAGGTTTCTCTTTATTAACAGTCACTTTAGTTCTTACACTTTTACGATTTTTCGCAACCTCTCTTTGTATTTTACTTCTATCAATTATGTTTTGCAGCTGCTCTGGACTCACAATATTAAAATCTTCCAAAACTTCAGTAGCAACAGCTGCAATTTTTCTTCCAGTCATGCCGGTTTTCTCCTTCACTTTTGCTAATGTCGAGAGGAATTTTCTCATTTCCGTGCATGTAATCTGTGATTGCTTTCTTGTCTTTAAAGGATACTTCGAACTAAAATAGGGATCTCCTCCAGCTTTAGCGTGTTCTTTATTGCCTTCGTTTCTTGTTTCCAAAGATGACGAGGAGTGTAAAAATTCAATAATGTAACTGGTACTGTTTTGGTTGAAAGTTTGACCGCAAGTTGCTTTTTGGCTTTCCTTTCTTCTCTTTTCTTTGTCCAAGTAACATCAATATCACCGATTACCATATTTCTACTTATCCTTTGGTCTGAAAAAAAAAACAGTCCGATTCAGGCATTTTGAGTGTTCTGTACAACGACACACCGTAAAATCTAAACACTTGCAAGCTGCTATATCAAATTGCCCTGCTTCTTCAATTCTTGAAATTTATTTCTTCTTTCATGCTCCCTCTTACTGTCAATTTAAAAAAAAATCAGTTTCCTGTGGTAACTGTTGTTCACTATTGATACACGGCCGAGCGAAACAGGAATTGAAACACGTTACCAAATGTCTTCCACCTTTTCTGCTACCTTCGTGGAAACCAAATTCTCTGCTGGTTCTTTACTTTCGCCCCTTTCATCTGCTGACGCGTAAATAAATAACATGCCATAACGTCTTCATAAGTTGGAAGCGTTCTCCAGTCGCGACCTTTGGCACTACGAAACATCTCTTATGCTTTTAACATATTCTACCTGGTTGATTTTGCCATCTTTCTTCTTTATATCACAAAACAAAAACACCAGATGTTAGGCTGTAATACAATGGTAGATAATAAACCCATCACTATTATACTAGTGACTTAATACTGCTAACAAGTTCATTATACCAGAAAAATGGCAAACTAGCAAATTGCTTATAGTTGATCACTTTTCGTCTAATTATTCCCAAATTTCAGGGCCACTGCGCCCCGGCTGAAAATAATTTTACTGAATTAAAAGTTCTTGTTGTTATGTACTGATACAGGATGCATCTTTTGCACTCTATCTACACTAAAACTTACAGTCTGCTTCCAGTGAAGATCTGCCAAATAGTTACGTAGTAAATGGAAATTGATTTACAAAATCTCAATCTTAAGGCCCTTTGCGCCCCGGCTAAAAATTATTTCAGAGAGCTGAAATTTTCTATGGTAAAGTATTATGATATGACGCAACTTTTGCCCCCTATCCAAATTCGCATTTCGAAATTTTTTTTTCGCTCCACCCTAATATATATATATATACGTTGACAACAGTAAGTAAGAGTATAGATTAAGTTATTCTTGATTTTAATCTACAGAACAAATGCTTTTAATGAAAACATGGGGCCTGTTGCCGTAGATGGCTAAAGGCCGTAAATAAGATTCAAACTTCAAGTGTAACTGGGGTATCTCCCGACAATGACTGTTTTAAGACGTTTGATAACAGCGCGGGTAATGGCTGGTTTATAAACGCAGTAGATAGAGCCTGTGTAGGTATGTGATTACAGCGGCTGACTGTCATTCTAAAGGTCCGGGGTTCGAGTCTCGGCCTGGACTCAGTTAACTTTTTTCAAGGAATTAAACACTATAAATGATGTTCGCGTTTGATGCTGAATGAGATTTATCCTATGAAGGGAGAAAAACCAGGACGGATACAGGGGGCAGGAGTAAAGACGGACACTGTTTATCCTTAAGTGTTAAAATTTAATTTATTCCTATGTGTTTTGCTCTTTCCTTTCCCTCTTTCCTTCTTTTCTCATTTTGTTTAGTTTTCCATACTTTTTCGGTCTCTGCATGATACGTATTATTCTTTTGGTTTCCTTTGCGAGCTCCTTCGTGGCTAAGCGGTTAGCGTACGCGCCTTTGGCGTGGGAGACCCGGGTTCGATTCCCGGCGGGAGCTCATGTGGTTCGGATTCCACGTTAATCGGTAGGTCCACGTCACAAATAGCCTCGCTGCTGAACGGGACGTAAAACTCAAAATCACCTCACCTCGTTTCCTTTGCATTAATTCCTATCTCTTTGATCTTAAAGTGAATGGAATTTGTGCAGATTTATCTCGTGGTTGTTTCTCTAATTGATGCTCTCAGATAGTAATACTTTTTCCTCCAAATGGAGGAATATCCTGGCATGTTATGTTTTCGGGCATGTATTTGCTGTCATTTTGGTTGTCCAACTATCAGACATACAGTGAAACTATTCTGCTACTGGAAAAAGCTATCATTTCTTATGTATCCAACCTCCACTTATTATTGTCGCTGACTGTACAGGAATTTACTGGAAACGTCACGTGAGTACAATGTAAAAAATATGTACAACACAAACCGATAGGTAACAGAAAATAAATTCCGATTGCTGATCTGCTCATATTAATGGATATCGCAACTCTTTTGAGAACACTTCCAACTTTACTACTACAGGAATTGAACAAGAACTACTATTAAAAGACAACTAAAGAACATGTAATAATAATAATAATAATAATAATAATAATAATAATAATAATAATAATAATAATAATAATAATAATAATAATAATAATAATAATAATAATAATAACTTTTTGAGCACATTAATTTTGATCAGTATATCACATAAATGCGACTACCGTACGTTATTTTTTTGAATCAATGTTTTAAACTGACGGATGTAGAAAAAATATTCGTTGCTCTTGCGATATTTTTTGTAACGGAGGCTGATGTTTCTGGTCCCAAATCGTATAACAGGACTGCGTATTGAAGAGAGTTGTAGGGAGCAAGGTACAGAGAAGAGTCTTTGTTGAAATGAAAAGAGGATGGTTGTAAGAACTGTCACTACAAAAGTGTTCAATGTTTCGACCCGCCACTTCATTGCTAAGGTTGCAGCAGCGGCGAAGGGACCGGCGGACGCGTTGATACACTCCTGGCATTTCCCTAATGATCCAGGTAGCACCAAAAATCCGAGAAACCAAATCCTCCTCTGATTGTACCGGCGTTGCTTAGACTAGTTGTTTCATATGGCCCCAGAAAAAGAAAGCTAAGGGGTTAAGGTCTGGTGAGCGAGGTGACCAAAACACTAGTCCTTCTCCGCTGATCCATTATTCGGAATGCGTTGAGAAAATTTCTCATATCTGCAGCGAAATGTGCTTTAGCGCCGTCGAGCTAATCACATGTTCCGACGAACAGCCAGTACCACAATCTCTAATAGTTCAGGCAGAACCTCTCCCTATAATATGTGATACTCGCCCCCGTTCAAGCCTTGTGGTAGTAGGTACAGTCAAATGAGATAATATTCAACGATTCCTGCCCACACACTCACAGAACACCGTTCCTAATAGGCAAGAGTTTATATTCCGTGTGGGTTTGCCTCAGATCACAAATGTTGATTGTGAGTATTGAGCACTCCATCACGGGAAAACGTAGCTTCATCTGTGAAAAGAACAAGAGACATGAAGTGAAGTGTATTAGCATGCCGTTCGCGTAGCCACTGGACAAACTGATTAACATGGAATGCGAACCACATGAGCTCCCGCCGGGAATCGAACTCGGGTCTCCTATGGAAAAGTCGCATACGCTAACCGCTGAGCCACGAAGGGGCCGAAAAAGATACTGGAGAGAATGACAGACGAGTATATACCCTACGAAAAACAAACTAAATGACAGTAGTATTAGTAAGAGATTGTCATTAAAAGCGTTGTGATATTATTAATACGAGCAGATCAGCAATCGGAATTTCTTTATTTTCTGTTACCCATCGGTTTGTGTTGTACGTATTTTTTTCATTGTACTCACGTGACATTTCCAGTAAATTCTTATACAACGTTTTTACTAGTACTTTTTTGAGGAGGTTTGCAATCACGCACAATGATTATTACCTCATCCGCCATCTTGTAATCTGCGTGTATGATAATCGACCCGCCACGTAGTATTATTTCCAGGCAGTGAGGCGTCCTTTACATGCTCTTCTCCACTCAAATTACGTCATAAAATGTCCGGGAATCCATCCTTTGGAGAATCCCTTGCGCCGCCATTGCACAAATCTGAAAATTGCAAATTTGGATAGAACAGGTAAGGATCCTTTGACGATATCATGACGCATCACGTCTACACTCAGTAGTTAGTGAAATATTTAACTCTAAAGTTTGTTTTCCCACGCTTTCGGCAGCCAATAACACGTAAACGACGCGGTTTTCGCCCTATGTTTATTGGAACTTTTTTGTTTGTTTTACTCTCAGGAATCACTCCTTTGATTTTGTACAACGAATTTAGCGCCATACTGTATATAAAGCGCAGGGAATATACATTGAGTTCGTAGAGTACAAATATCCCATTCCATTATTTAAAATGTAACACGAAGCCTAAAGTGAATTTATCAATTATTTCAAAAACAGAAAATTCCACTATTTCTTGACATTTAGGCTTGCACTTTAAAACTAGTATCATATAGCGTAAGGGATAGACGGACCACTTTTCTAGTGGTCCATCTCTCCCACAGTGATAGCGGTTCATCTATCCCGAGAAGGAAAGATAAGAAGCGAAGTTTACTTGTTGTAGTTTTTGAACGCGGGAAACTTCATTGTTTTCATTAACACATTCTTTTATGATGAAATGTGCTCGTAAAAAACAAAAGCGAAAAAATCTACAACAAGAACGTTGAAGTTTGCTTTCAATGGTAAAAGTTTTGACCTATCTGAAATAAAAAAATATCGTCTAGTGAAGAAATGTGTGAACTTCTGCTTCAGGATAACACATAGTGTGTGGGATACGTCCGCGCATATTGATGCTGGACTCTGATTCATGGTTTACGAATTATAACCCTGGTTCATCTCACCCAACAGGGCCATCTCTGCCGAACTTATACTATTTTATCGCCACATTGGTCTAGACGTGGTCTGTTGTTTGTAATCACATCATGGTAAACTTCTAAC
This sequence comes from Thermobia domestica, assembly GCF_964235325.1. NCBI lineage: Eukaryota > Metazoa > Arthropoda > Insecta > Zygentoma > Lepismatidae > Thermobia > Thermobia domestica. Next base: position 67,865,931 of record NC_137458.1, read on the forward strand.
CCGTTTGAAATGAATTTTGGAATATAATTCCTACCTCAAGGTTTTTGTTATGACACATGGGGGTAGGGAAGTTCGAAATATACGTAAAAAAAAAATAGAGCATCTTTTGGGCTTTAATAATTACATTTTCGTTGAAATGTATATCTAAATGGGAAAAGGAGTTTAAACATTTTTCATAAAGCTGTTCCCTCCGTGCGAAAAAGAGAAAAAAGCAACTTAGTTTCCTTATAAAACTTTAGAGCACAGTACTTGTTAGATTTGTTATTTATGCTTTCGTTTCTATGACAAAATACAAAAACTATTAACTTATGAATGTGTATATGTACGTAATGATTCAAAATATTAAACTAAATTATAGTCAATTATTTTAAAGCTTATCCTTTTATACTATTACTTTTTATAGAACAATATTTTGTTTAAATACATTTTCTACTTATAAGTTTCCGATAAATAAATCATTTAAAACATGTACCTTCATAAGGCAAATATAGCTACAGAGTTCAACAATAAAAATCAGTCATAAAGAACAAAAATTTTCTTCTCATCTTTTGCAGACACTGTGATTCAGCGTGTTTTTCCTTCGTGAGTTAACAACTCTATCTACATCACCTTGCTATAGCTTCGCTCATTACAACTTTGGTGAAATCATTTCGCGAAGTTCGTTGGAATATTGTATTTAATTGTTAATTTTCCTCAGTCAACGTTCGATAAAATGTCCCAGGATTTTTTTCCGTTTCTTTGGAGTCAACCTTGCGCACGCTCCTGCACCACAGTGTGTGTTGTCCATTAATGGAAACTATAGCTAAAAATAATGAATTTTCCCTTTTATAAAACTTCGTTCCGACATTTTGTTCTCATATAATGGTTATTTTAGCATTTTTTTTTGACAAATTTTCGACTAGTCATACCGCCGAAAGGAATTATTTGTGCACGCATGTTGGCCTATATATATATACAATAGTGGCGGATCCAGGATATAATCCAGGGAGGGGATAAACCATAGTTCGCAGCTTTATCCAGTGTAAAGCAGGATTAAAGCCATTTCATCCAGTGTATACCTCAGCATCAAAAGGGGAGGAGGGATACAGCTCTCCTTGGATCCGCGCCTATATATATAATCTTATCTTAGTGTCAGGAATCACCACCCAAACGTTGTTGGTGTTGTTTTGAAACACCTTGTATGAACATTTTAACGAAGATATTTTCGACAAAACGTCAGTCACAGTATTCGCGATAGCAGTTATCTTTGCATAAGCATTCCTCAATCATATATATAGATAGAGTCATAAAAATGAATAGAAGTAAGATTGTATATCTAAATTCTCTTAACCTAAAACCAATGTCTAAAGAGAGAGAAAATTATTATTAAAACTTTACGAGAATGTTTGCATTCAATTCCTGTAATGTATTCGTGACTAAAGTTGTTTAAACTTTTGTTTTTTGTGCTTCATAATGCAGTTAGGACAAAATGTTCCTTTGTATGTAACTTATATTCTAAGTTACCCTGCTGGTTAACCATGTCTATGTTGTAAAACAGAAAAGTCTTGTAGATAAAACTAAAAATTGCAACAGTTGGTCGCGGATGATTTGGGCTCTCCAGAGTTTAATGTGTTTGTCCGTTGAACTTGCGTTTGCCGATTATGTGCATGTGTGTGTGTCTCAAATGGTCAGTGGGATGAGCAAGGGGAAAGAGGAGAAACCGGACATTTCTTGTTAGGGACCCGTAAGCTCTAATAAACTCCTACCAGCAGAAGATACCAGTCAGTTGATTGGGTGCGTCATCATTTTGGAGTAATTCGCAGCTTTTTTTGTTATTGTTTTTGTCGGGTTTTATCTTACATCAGCCTTCGTTTCACCCTGCGCATTAAGTTCAACACACACCAAATGCTATATTGCGCTATTTTTATTCTTTTTTCTTCCTTTCTTTTTTTTAAATAACGATAAGCTTTTAAGATACTGGCAAAATGTAACCCGAAGAAGCAATTAGGTCGTTTACTCCAGAAAACAGTCACGAAAACCCTTGAATTGTGTGCTTTCATTTGGTTCACATACTTGTATAATTATATGAAGGATAATTTCTGGTTTACAGTGATGATGAGTGTGTGCTAGTGTGTAATAATGAGAACACCATAAATGAAGTGTGTTAGTGTTAGTGTAATGTAAGTTTTGTTCTTCGCATCTCCTTAAAACAGAAAATTGCCTCGGGATCATACAATGAGCATCTGACGCTGGAAGCGAAGCTAGTGTCACTTTAAAATAAAAGGTATTTATATTAAATTGTCTTTCTTGTATTACAAAATTACTATTTTCTTTTTAAATTTTTCATTATTTTACATTTCATAACATTACACGTATATTCCGTTTTTATTATTATTATTACACGTAGTAGGACTATGTGCGTTACTTTTAGGAATACGTCTGATACTGCCAGGGCTGGCTCTACCATATGTGCAACACATGCATTTGCACGGGGTGGCAAAATCTGCCGTAACCAGTGGCGGCGGTTGGACGTTAAAAGTGAGGGGGCAAGACATGATCTGAATATTTATATATAAATGTTAGTTTTCCTGGTTGTTTCTAACATTTTGTTTGACGAAAGGTTGTATAACTAATAGGATACTATATTTTCAGTTAAAATACCGTATATCGTATATAATAGTTTATTAAGTAAATTGAGAAGAACAACGCAAGTAGACTCTTAAACAACGAAAGTGTAAGAAGAGATTTGATTCCTTGCTCATGAACATCTTAAAATTCTGTCTGGAAAATTGTGTGATCAGATTATTTAACAAATTTGCAAAACAAATATATAGAAAGGATAATATTAATCATAGTAATGAATAATGATGCTTGTTTTGCAAAAGTTATATTGAAACTGAGGATTAATGAAAAACTTAATATTTAATTCCAAACATGATATTAAATGTATGTTATTACTCTTAGAAAATGAAAGACAGTAAATACTACAAGCATATGCTACGACATTTAAAGAAATATTTGCTTTTGCAACTTCTTGAAATATGTTCGTTGCCATTAGGTGCAGATTTCACTTTCTTGGAACACATCAAAACACAACAATACTTACAATCCACACTTCAGTTATACAAAATAAACTTAAAACCTAGAATTATGTTCAATTTACTAAATTTTATTGTATATACACTCGTACATCCTTAAACACAACACTTCACTCGTATATTACACTACAAAACAATGGAAAAGGTAGAAGTTGTTTCTTATCACGCTCTTTTTAATCGATATTTCTTACTTTAGAAAGAAGAAAAGACATTTTAGGAACTGTCAATTTTTGTGCAATTAAAGAATAACTTGTGAAATAGGCCCTACTTTTTTGCATAATGTTCTTTCGATTAGCTTCAAAGCGGCTCACTAACATATCGAGCCCTTGTAAGAAGAAATGAAAGTATGCTGAAATTGTGCTCCAATAGGTTATTTTTTGGGGTTATTTTCTGTGGCGATTAAAACGCAATTACTGTAGCTTTCTTTACTCCACGGGAAGACAACCAATACGTATTCACGCAACAGCAAATATTATATGGTAGCATTTTTTCCTATTAATCAGTAACACATACAAAATCGTTATATTTCCAAATGAAACTATATACATTAATTGGTTACTTAAAAAAAGTGCGGGGGCAACTGCCCCCCTTTGCCCCCCCTAATCGCCGCCCATGGCCGTAACTATACTATTTAAAATTGATATTTCTGGTTGAAAACAGACTTCATAATGACGGTGGTTAACTTTACTAAGCTGACCATCTATTTGAATACTACATTCATAAATCATGTTTAGGTCGCATTAGTTCTCATGGACAGTACTAACGCAAATGGTCAAACAAATTCCAACAATATGAATTGCTTGATTGTTGTCGAATACAATAACTCAATTCTCGAACAGTAGCGTACACCTGTTCCATTTAGTTAGTTATCATAGTTTTGATATGAAAACTACAGAGTCTTGTTTTTTCAACAAACAAGTTCCTTATCATTGAGGGCGGAAACAAGTTTTCTTTATGAAAACAGATGTAAAAGGAAAATCAAGAAATAAAGATAAAGGAGCTAGTTGCACTGGAATTACAAACTGATATATTGAGATTGAACCTCTATATTGAATTCCATAAAAAGGATTATCATCTTTTCTCTGCAGATGTGTTTGCTTTATCTTTCACTAACATAATAGATTGTTTTTTAAAGAAAGAAAGAAAAGAAAAACCAGACACAACGAGATTGTATTTAGTCCTTTCTCAGTGCGGGTGCTGTTTCCCTCCCCTTCGTTGTTTATGATGGGGTAGCGTACTTAAAATTATGGTTTTTAAGATTTATTCTTTCTGGAGAAAGGGGGCGGCAAATTGCTTAGAGTCAGCCCTGGAAACTGTTAGAATAAATCAAACATTAAACAATATCAGTTGCATACGATTAGTAAAGAACGACTTACTTTTTACTGCCATAAAAATTAATTTATTGATTTTCTTGAAAACTACATGTGTGTATGAAAATTTGCTCTCAAGCATGTAATTTTTTCTTCATTTCGATGCTATCCATTCATACATGTCTAGGGTTCACAGACGTAGGTCTGCCGAGACTGTCCCGGATTTACACACCATCTGCTCCCCCTCCCCTCAAACTTGTTCGAAACCTCCAAATGTCCAGGCTTTCCTCCAAAACATAAGTTAATATTATTGCTGCGATATTTACAAAATACAACTTTTATAAGTAATCGATACTCAACGAACCCTCCATTCTTCGTCACTCACTTTTGGTGAGTGCATATTGCGGCAAAATGCACGTACATAACTATGACTATTCTACAATTTTTCGTAAGGTGTTCTGGCTTTTAGAGTCTTTTCTCTCTCCCTCCCTCCCCCCCCCCTCTCTCTCTCTCTCTCTCTCTCTCTCTCTCTCTCTCTCTATATATATATATATATATATATATATATATATATATATATATATATATATATATATATATATATATATATATATATATGCATAGGTATATATTAGCGTTTTTTGTTTTGTTTTTTAGATTTTCACTTTTGCGTAGCAAATAAGTTTGCAACGCAATTTGTAAGTTTTGTATCGCACTCTCGGTAGCTAAGAAAAATATATTATTATTATTTCATACAGTGAAATAGCAAATATTTACTATGCATCACAAACAAATATGAAAATGAAAAGCAAAGTAAGGAAAAAATAACGGCAATTATATTTTTAAAGTTTAAACTTTGACATTGTACCGATTGCTTAAGCTGGTAGCTGTTTTTGAATGTGTCCATATAAAGTTTTGTAAATTGCGTTGTGAATCCGTAATGACTTGAAGAAACGGGTAATTGGAATTACGCACCACGAAGTAAACTTCTTTTTTTTACTATAACATAAAATAATTTATTTCAAATGAAGTCCAGTTTCTAATTGTAGCCAACTGCTACTCGGGTCCAATACGTTTTCCATATTTTAAACATTTTAAACGAAAACTATTTTTTTTTCGCAACTTCAATGTAAAATAAATGGGCATAGCAAAAGAAATGCATATTTCTTCGCCAATACCATGAAACAAACATAAAAAAATAAGAGGGCAGAAAAAGTACCGCTAAGATCCCACATTTTAGCTAGTAATCTAATTTTTGAAAAGTAAGCTCGAGTCTTGTATTTGGAAAGTCGATTGAGCACTTTCTCTACAGATAGAATAAAGCGTCGAAGAGGATATGGTCTCTGTCATCAGTTCTGCGATCTGTTTCCAATAATTTGGTTCGTAGTATGTAGTAGATTGTATTCTTGAGAGCTAACAAACACATAAAGGTAAACGTCGGGTAACGATGTAATTATTAAAGCTCAGTGATTAGTGTTCTTGGAAACCTTTAGGTATTGTAAAAATAACCCACTTCGGTAATAAATTACCGTATATTCACAAATGCATCGCATTTAGCGATACAATTTTTTTTGTTTGCATCGCATTTCTAGGATTTTTCTTGTAGCAAACTACGATGCAATACCGCATAAATAAAACGCTTATATATATTAGATAGATATAGATATAGATAGACAGATACAGATATAAGGTTTAGAGTTAATCATAATTTTGGGCTGTATCTTACTAATCGTATTTCATCTTGTCGTACTGTTAGTGTCATATTGAAAAACTTAGTAATTATAGAGGAAACTGCCCCAGACCGGCCCCTCATTTTGTTTGTGATTTTGAAAAATATAAATTAGTAAAAATGCATTAAAAACATGAAATATTTACTTTACAATATGCATCGTATTATAATATAATGTTAAGAAATATTATTATAAGCCATTATAATATAATAGACTGTGAACGAAGTGAGCAGGAATTTTTATTTTTGCCATGTTCGGAAACGAACACCGCGAAACTGTGGGGCTCCATTTATATAATTTGCTTCTTTTTTTTATTAAAAACCTGGACGCCCAATAATATATCAAAACGTCCTGCGCCCGTAGGCAACGCCTACCCTGCCTACCTTATTGCTACGCTACTGTATGTATATGAAGATAAGTAAAAGAATCAAATAGTTTAGCAACAGAAATCGCAGATGCACACGCCCCAGCACAACCGACATGGGGCCACAGGGAACATATAACGCCAATTACCTAAATCTCTCCTTTAGAATTCTTGGAGAGAGTCATTTCCATTTTCCACTGAAAACCCTCCACAGCTGTACAGAAAGTTGACATCAACTAACCAATGCAGCTTTTCACTGAAGAAAAATATACTTTAATCATCAAGCTGAGTCAACGCTTTCGAAAGTTATCGCATGTTGAATTTAACATTTGAGTATATGACCAAAAGTACTTTTCTTCGATTTTAAAAGAATGGTAAAAGATAGAAACGTTCTTCTTAATAAGTTTCCAAGATACAATATGAAGGCACATCTAATGGTACTAGAGACGGTTTCCGGAAACTTCCGGAACATTGCTTAAATCGGGATCGAATTTGCTGAACTTGTTTGAAAGTAGACGTATCTTATCTACACAAACAATAATTTTAGGAATGACCCAAAAGAATGGATCTAAAGTTTGCGATTTTGACCAAGAGCTTTGGGAATGATAAAAAATGCGTCAAAACATTGCGATCTTGGCCAATAATTAGTTTTTGGATCAGGGGTCACAAAATTTTTGATCGGACCCTCTAAATCGAGTTTCGGGTTTTTTCTTTCTTTCTTTCTTTTTTTTTTTTCTTTTTTTTTTTTTTTTTACGAAATAAGGACATCATATTGAGTTCACTGATAGTTTAAGTTTGGCCACGCTATGTAGTTCTCCAGATATAAGGCCTATAATTAGGGATGGTACCGAGTCCGAGACGAGATCGAGACTAGTATCGGACTCGGTACCATCCATATATCCTACTTGAAATGAAGATAAATTTTAGTTTAATGTCCCATGATTAAGCCCTTTAGGCTGAAAGAGACTGGTGATTAAGTGAATGATTGTAAAATTAATTTTGTGTTCTCTCACGGGGAGTGGAACCCAGAACTATGTGTACAACAAGCACACATACTAGCCACTAGACCAATAACGAGGGATACAAGAAAATAGCACTATCAAACTCCTGGAAGTGACTCCTTATGTTAAATGAAAGAAAAAGTTATAATAAACATAAATCGAAAAAGCCCTTCTTTCGGTATAGTACATCAGCGAAAATGGGAAAAATCACTTTTTAAAACTCTCTAGTTTGAAACCTATGGAGCCTACCACCAGCAAATCAAGGAATTACACAGGGACAAGTATTCGCTCTATCTAAATATCTATACTTTACAAGCCTTTGGTACTGACGAAATGAATGCTCAATTAGTACTTAGAAGTGTACCCCTGTATTCCAATTTCCACTATACAATTCACTGAGCTAGTGCCGGAGAATTCTAAAACATGAACATTTAGATATTACGCGTATTAAACTCGGGAACAAGTTTGAAGATGATGGGAATTTGAATGAGCAGTAGCAAGCCGAGTTTTCTGGTTTCTCACTGGTACCAGCGTCGGATTTCCGACTAGTAAAACAGGGTAAACTACGTAGGCCCACAGAACTCAAAGTGGTCACAAAGGAAAAACAACATTTGGGACAATTTCATTAGCGGACAGCTTATCACGTAATTAGTGGTGTAATGGCGGATGAGGAGTCTTCGGCCATAAATTGTCTAGTGTTGCAAGATGCCTAAATTAGCCACTGGCTGGGACTTATCGCAGTCATTCTTCAACAGGTGATTATAGTGTTCGGAGTTTAAACTTTGTAATTGTTTTAACTTATTCTTGCAACTAGACGTGGATTATTAGGATTATTTTCATTAATAATGGAAGGTAAATATAGTAAAGATTTACACTACTTTTAAAGTAGTAAAGCCGAGATAGTCCCAGATTTACACCATCCACAAACTTGTTCAAAATACCATACTATAGTATCAAAAACAATAAAACGGATTTTTCTCCAAAACAATAATAAAGTTAATATTGTTGGTCCGATATTTTAAAAATACCGCTTTTAACAGTAATCGATACTCAACGAATGGGAATAATCTCTCACTCAAGTACATAACTAAGAATATTCTGCGGGTTTTCAAAGGGTGTCTCTGCTTTTTAGTCTGAAAATGTGGGAGCCATATATATAACTTTAATATACACTACCGCTCAATAGTTTTCAAACACCCTGGATTTTTGTAAGCATCTACTGTGATCATATTAATTTGACAAAAGAACTTTACCACCTGCGTCAAAGGTACTCCTCCTAAATCATAGAATTTGACAACAGTTGAATCGAAGTCTGAGAGGTATTGCAGATGATATGTAAAATTATAATTTTTAAAACTGAAGCCAAAAAAGGACATTTTATACAGATATTACATAGAATAAGCAAAACTGTGAAGGTGAGGCAACATATTACACACAGAGCCCGAAGGAAAAGGTATGGCATAAAAATATATGTCAAACCTGTCTGTAACAGAGTTGGAGTGGGTCAGTGGGTCAAATGGGTCAAGTTTTCTGAGTGGGTCAGTGGGTCGTGGGTCAACAGCATGTGACCCACTGTGACCCACCACCCACCGTGACCTACTGCGACCCACCCCACCATGACCCACTGTGACCCACCACCCACCGTGACTCACTGCGACCCACCATCCACCATGACCCACTGTGACCCACCACCCACCGTGACCCACTGCGACCCACCACCCACCATGACCCACTGTGACCCACCACCCACCATGACCCACTGCGACCCACCACCCACCGTGACCCACTGCGACCCACCGACTCAGTATGGTCTACCGACCCTCTCTGCTCACTGCATTGTAGACAGTATCTTCTGAAGACTGGTAAATTTGTCTCTGTTTTACTTTCAAGACCTTCATTTCCCTTTCTTTTCCACTTGTTTCTGTCTACCTACCTGAGGTGAGTATATCTAACCAAGTGAAAAAAGAACTTAAGGCACTTTTGGATATTGATATTTTTAATTGTAATAATAGCAATAGGACTTACACTACAACTTGGCTTTCGAGACCTGTGAGTTTTTAGAGCTAACTACTGAAAAAAAAATACATTTTTGAATCACTGTAATATATATAAAAAAAATGCATGTAACTATGTGTGCCTGATCATCACGGTCAAATTGCCAAGTCAAATGAAATTACTTTTGATATATAGTTCGGCCTTAATCCAAATTGGGATGTTATATTGCTTTTATTATAATGCATAATATCCTAAGGAGGTAGTGAGGATTCAAATTTTTGCGTAAAAAAAATGAGTATGTCGCAACCCGTTAAACTTACGGAGCTGAAATTCAGTGTATTAACTCTTTATTGAAAATAAACAGAATGTGTCCTAGCATTTTTAAAATTCTCCTTTATGTGGGGGAGGGGCACTTTTCTATATATGGAAAATTGGTAGTGAGTTGGTTTGTAAAACTTAGGGATGGGCACGAGCAAGTTCGAGCGAGTTTTCTTTGAAACTCGACTCGATTCGAAACAGACATGTTTGATCTCGACTCGAGAACTCGGCTCGAAAAATTTCCTCCAACTCGACACGAAACTCGACTCGAATTTGGTTCGAGTTTCGAGTTGAGCCAAATCGAGCCTATCGTGTGTGTAGTTCAAGTACTCTCTTCAAGTATTATACATACACAATACAATTATTATCAATGACACTACTACTACTACTTCTTCTTCTTCTTCTTCTTCTTCTTCTTATTATTATTATTATTATTATTATTATTATTATTATTATTATTATTATTATTATTATTATTATTATTATTAATTTCAGCACGCAAAGTGTCACACATGTAAATATTTTTGTGAAAGCAGAGAAATGAACTTGTTTTTCCGATTGCCTTTGTAAATAGCAGTGCGATTCTTCCTGTTATTTGAGGAGTGTCTGCAAATTTTGACTACCATAGCTTTGCTCAAATAAATGACACACTGATGCAGAAAAGTAATATTGTTCTTCTCCTATTTTTATTGCCTCCTATAAAAAAGGAAAGAGCTTAAAACTATTCAGTAAAGAAAAGTCTGAACCTCTGTAGGGAGGGACCTCTGATTACAGATTCCGACCCCGTTTGGTGGTAACTTGTTTACTTGCAGAGTTGCAGGGCTGTTGAACAATAAACCACACGTGTTCAGTTGCAGTCCAGTCTGTAAGAACGTTTGCCTCCAATGAATAAGATAAAAGAGAATTTCCGGCCATACAAAATATGAAGAAGCGAAGTCATTACTTTATTTACCATGATGTGTGTGTGTGTGGGGGGGGGGGCGGTAGCTCAGTAGTAGAGCGTTCACCTCCGGTGCTTTGGGTCCCTAGTTCGATCACAGCTCGCGCCGTGTGGACTTTGTGGTGGACAAACACCGGGCTCGTGGGTTTTCTCGGGATTCTCCCGTTTCCTCACACTTTCTTCATTCCACTATTTCACTCATCTCTCATCATTACCGTCTCCTTTAGCCTAACCGGCAAAACCGTGGGACATAAAACTTAAAGATTCATTTCGTTTTTACCATGATACGAGAGGATTTAGCGAACATCATGATAATTGTTACTTCTGGTAAAATTAAGTTATTAGGTGGACAGGATTGGTATTAAACCACAAGGGAAACTTGTTTGGTATGTGTCATTGTATCGAATTGCATAGGAATGAAGAACTTTCTTTTCATACTTACTCGAAAGTCAGAAAATGTGGCATACAATTATGTTTCCACGAGCTGCCCATATTATACAAATAACAACATTGTTATCCGAAATAGGCTTTTTATAATATTGTTAATAATAATAATAATAATAATAATAATAATAATAATAATAATAATAATAATAATATGTAGAAACTAGATGACGATTATTCTTCTCGCAAGAAATTCTAAATATGAGGAATTTAAAAATACCATAGGAAAATTATAAAGCTAAAGACAATATAGGAATATTACTAAAGAGTATTATGAAGATAATTTAAAGTTAAGTATGATTTCTTTTGTCACTAGAATTCTTTATAATGATTGATACTAACAGAAAAACAGACTAATAAACCAATATGTTAATACTGAAAAATTAGTAATTTCTCCACATAAGATATTCAGAAAAGTGATCAATTTTGAATTACCCCTTTTATTAATAATTCATAATGGGAGCCATTTCAACACAGCTATACACAGTCACATATATAAAGACAAGGAGATTTAATGTTGATAATTATGGTTGGAGGGGTTATTCGAGATATATATGATAAAATATTGGAAAATATGGTAAATTTTATGTATTAATTAATTAATTACGAGTATTCATAACGTGAGAGCTGCTTCAACACGGCTATAGCATAAAGGTGTATGCCAGGAGATAAATTGATGCCCACATCAATTTGATTAAAGAGGGACACATCATGTATAGGCCTATATCCATCTTAAAATACCCCGGCAACCCTGTTTTTTTTTCTGTTCTGGAGTTAGCAGTTATCTGAATCACCGCGGTGCTCCGCCCGTATTTAGGGTTGTCAACGGATCGAATGGCTCGGCTCACAGCTCATCTACTATCGAGCCGAACCGAGAAATGTACCGAGTCAACACCTCACCTAACCGAGACGGCAAAAACCGATGGCTCACCTGAGCCGAACCGAACCGATTTGGTGGCTCATCCCGAACGAGTCGGCTCAGGCCATCGGCTCAATTGAGCCGAGCCGATGGCTCATTCCAACCGAGCCGGCTCGAGCTGTTTGCTCAGTTGAACCGAGCCGAGCCCGTTGACATCACTACCCGGGTTGGGCTTCTGCTTAGGTTCAGAAATACGACCGTGCAGGTCTCATCCTTGATGGTAAAAACTACAGTATATACATATATTGGTGCTCACGACATTTGAGGCTGTCCTTTTATTAAAAAAAATCTATTGTGCTCTCGTTATCGAGACGAGATGAGATGCAAGCAGTGTCCCCTCTCGTGAGCAACACTAAAAGTATTCCACAGTACGGCTTACATTTCTCATGGCTTTCGCTTTACAGTTTAATCAGGCCATGATTTCAAATCGAGCTAAAACGAGCTAAACGAGCGAGCCATGTACCAAACTTGACTCGACTCGAAACTCGATCTCAAAAACAGTAACTCAGCTCGAAACTCGACTTGAGAAAACAACCTTTCACACGGCTCGAAACTCGACTCGAATTCGAGTCGAGTTTCGAGTCGAGTCGAGTTTCAGCTCGACTCGTGCCCACCTCTAGTAAAAATGATCGAAAACGATCGATGTTATTTAAGAAAAAAAATCAGAAACAAAAAATACAGTGCTTGGCTTCATATATCCATTGCTTTCTGTTATAATAATTGCTGAAGCTTATGTTTATTATATGGAGCGCTTACAGCACAGGGCAATCAACCCATAAAGTTGTGAGAAAAATAGGCATAAAATTTGTACTGTAAGCTTAATTACACGGAACTTTTAAGTTTGGATTGTACGCATAATTGTATGGAAAATTTTACACTTTTTTTCCTTTATGTTGGTCTATTTGGAACTTTGAAATTTCATCCTTTTTTCCACTGAAAAGTATTGATAATTCAACAAGGAAATAATTATATTATGATAATTTAATTGAAATTCATCGTAATTTGGCACATGGCAAACAGCAGTGTGGTAATTGAAGGGGAAGGAGGGAAATTCCCATTCACCTCTGAACACTTTCCAGGAACCTCGTTCCCTTTCGCTTTCTAGACGGGGGAGGAAACTTGGTAATGGTATCAAACCTTCATGTGTAACTACAAAAATTAAATTTATAAACAAATAAGAAATCATCAGTTTATCAGGCTTTAATTGATAATTTATTCACAAGATTCCCTATCAAAGGTGTGGTAGATGAAGTTTCTGTTCTACATGGGTCGACATTACCAACTGACATGGTCGATATGGAAAAGATGTTGTATGGTGATGGAGAGATGATACTTCTTGCTGAGTATTTCAAACCTGACCAAGAAAAATCGTTATCAGACTTGAGTCTAACAAGTAGATTGTCGATGAGAAGTTGCAGAAATCGGGTAGAAGTATTATCAATTTCCACGACAGAGTGCAAACGGGGATTTCTCCTTATGCATTTACAGATGACATATTAGAAATAGACTAAGTGCTCATTGTCTAACTTGTTGCTCATCAATGTTAATGACCCACCGCTAGACAAGCTCGAAATATACGAGCTATTTATTTCTTGGCTGAAGGATGGACATCATTCCGCTGCGGACGATTTACCACGAAAAAGTTACCAACAGGAAATAAATCCGATTTCAGATTTGTTTTAAGGTGGAAAATTACGAGTTATAGAAAATGTATACGTGTATTAGTAATGGCTTATTTGTGTTATTCAACTTTGTACCTAATTTTTAGTAAGTCTCTTCTTTGCTTTAGGTAAACTACTTTGAATAAATATTCATAATGATTGCAATTATGCATATTTGTAACTTATATTTAACGTGGTGTTTTAGTGATTACACAAATTACAATTATGAGCATGCTTTATGGAAATGCTCTCACATAGGGTACCAGACCACCTTTATACACTATGAAAAACTGATTTTTCAAGTTTTTTGTGAGAAAAATACTGTGAACTGAGAAACCATAACCTTTTCCATATTGTACAGGGATATTTTCCTTCGAATAGAAGTTTCTTGGGGAATGCGTTCAGAAATTAACACTTGCAAGAATACTCTCTTAATACAAGTATATTTTAGGCACACACTAATTTCCCCCCACCCCGAACTGGTTCAATTTCCTCACTGACAAACACTTTACCATTTTATATGATAAAGGTCAGATCCACCGTTATTGTAACAGAGTTGTGCTTGAGCGATTGACTAGAAATTCAAACTCCGATTAGTGATAATTTCGCACTCTTGTTTTATTACAAGTGTAAACTCTTTAGTCAGTTCAGAAGAGGCCGTGGATCGTGTTCAGAGTTGGTGACGATGGATTTTGGTGAGTCAGAGTAGGTCAAAGTGGATGAGAGTAGTTCATGGTGGGTGATGGGTCAGAGTGGGTCACCGTGGGTGGTGGGTCATGGTGGGTGTGGGGCACCGTGGGTGGTGGGTCAGAGTGGGTCACCGTGGGTGGTGGGTCATGGTGGGTCACAGTGGGTCATGGTGGGTCACAGTGGGTCATGGTGGGTCGTGGGTCAGAGTGGGTCATGGTGGGTGGTGGGTCAGTGGGTCGTGGGTCAAGTTTTCATTGACCCACGCCAACTCTGGGGCACAGGCCCGTATCCACGGGGGGCAAGAGGGGGCCGGGCCCCCCTAAATTTTTCTTGGCCCCCTAAAATTTTCATGGAAGGCTTGAAAAAAAAAAACTCGATTAATTCTATGTGTAAACACTAAGAATAAAATGCAATATAAAAGAGATTATTCCAAGAATTTTTCCATTTTAACTATTTGATGAACACTTCTCAACATATTTTAAAGGAGTTAAAGTAAAGTTTATCAGTCTTCTCGAATCTTGATATGAAATGACATAATACATATTGAAGCAAATTTTTTAAAAAAGAAGGAATATGTTCATAATACTTCATGCCACAGTTGTAATAGCGATCTGGGAGGTAGGAGACGAAGTGTGAAGTGCTTGCTACAAGCCAAATCATAAAAACAGGAGCAGGAACAAAGCGTTTATCTTTTGTCGATTGCAGTAACGACGGTAGGTTATTGTTATTCTATTATATAGTTGTAGTACATACATGCATTGCAAAATCCTCGTCAACAGCAAACCTTAGACTAACTGTGGAACAATTAGATGTGAATTGAATTAAGAGATCCGAGTTCCGATAAAGGCGATTGATTCTAGTAGGGTCCAAGTTATTGGGGTGTGATATGTAAAACAAGAACTGTGGTGGAACATTCACCGAAAAAGTAATGGTTGCAAAGACTTTCATATGTTTGTTCTCGTAGAAGAATAAAGTTAAGCTAAAATACCTTAATTAGATGAGTAACTGAGCAAGTGGACATATTTAACGTTTAAGTTTAAGGATTAAATTCCGGGTTGTGGAGCCAGGACTAGTAAAAATTTGCAAGATTTAGAGGAGAAATTAAGTAGCAAAATGTTTTGTATTGTACCTGGGGTGCGGGATTCCGTGGAGGTAGCTAGTTTTCATATAAAAATGTTGTAAATTGGAACTATTTTTTAGTCACGTACGCGTAATAATGTTGTAATTCATCATGGAAGAAGCAGTGATGATTTTACTCGATACTAGATGGGTGTAGCGTTTTACTTACATTATGAAAAATCCGTTTTCCGGAAAGTGGTATATTGTACAAATATACGGAACACTCTTGCTTACTACAAAAATTAGAACGGAGCATACGTTATCCGTATGCTACATAGGCACTGCCCTTAGGTGTTACATCATGTCGTTGCAGGATGTTTGATGTCTAACAGTACATACATATATGTATGTTACCTTCGTCAGCTATATGTTATATACGTCCATTTGTATGTGAGATCCTGACCGCCTATATTGTTTTATACGGAAAATATATATGGATGGAGCACTTATACAGAAAGTATTATAAAACATGCGTTTTCAGTTATACGCTTGCTGTACGTTAAGTCCAAAAACTACAGGATTTACAAATGTAATCTACGATATTACGTATGCCGCATACATTTTTTTCTCAGTGTAGCTTTGAATAACATTACAGTATTTTTTAAGCTGTTTTGGAATGTGTCTTCTTGGTGTAGTGTGCAGGTGGTTCATTTATATAAAATGAGTTTAATTTAAGATTTTAAACAAGAACTTAGTATAAATATTTAAAAAATACCACTGTAATTGTAAACAAGGGAATTACTTCAAAGTTATCCGACCACCTAATTTTCAACAAAATCCATAATAAAATCTACAATCATCAATTTCTACTTAAACTTTACTCATTTTATGTTCTGTTACATTACCTCGAGGGTGTGAGTACGGGGAAGGAACCACAATTACATGTGGAAGTCCATTTTTATCCTAAAGGGGAAACTGGCGGGCCGCGCGGAGCACGAGTGCGGAGTTGAGAGGGAAGAACGAGCGAAGCGAGAAGCCGAAGTAAGGCGGGATAACGCACTACTAGGTTACTTAGGTTAGGTTATGTCTACTTCGCACTTACCTTAGTACAGGGGCGGATCCAGGAGGGGGCGATGCCCCCCAGAAGAAGAAACTTTCTTATTTTATATATATAAATAAAACCCATCCCAAAGTTTGGAGCCCTTAAAAGTAGCAGTATGACAACCCACCGCCCCCCCCCCAGAAGTCGGTCCTGGATCCGCCCCTGCAGTACGTACTTAAGTTTGCAGAGCTCTCCTATCTCAAGCAGAAACTCGTGAACGATTGTTGGTGGTCTTTGTTCTTTCATTCATTAAGCCATGAATATTCAAAAGATTAACCCTTGTCCGGGCAAGATATTTTTGTAACGTAGACGGGCAACTGGGGCCTTACCAACTCTATTAGCCTTACCAACTCGATATGTTCATGACTTTAACTTCGACTAAAGATAGAAGAATTCAGAATTTTATGTCATCGAAATATTTATGGCTATTGAGAAATTCGAAAAAATATATGAAGCTACTGGGTCTGGGAGGCCCCGCTTGCCCGGATAACATCATGTTTTACAAATGTTAGTACTGTCAATTCACATCCAGCGCAAAGACCCTCTACACTTGCATACATATTTACTCGAAAATTATCCACAATCCAACCGTCCTGAACCTAGAGACAAGTAGTTCCCTCTACTTGCGAATTAGTCCCGTCTTTATAACCGCTTATCAAAAGGTATTACACATAAATTACGCTTCACTTACATGTTATCAAGCACACAAGCAAATAAAATTATCAAATTCTTCTAGGTAAATTTTCAAAATTTTGATAAAAACGGAATGACAACTTCGCAAGTTAATCCTAAACAAGAGCCTAAGTAAAGTTGAATTTCCTTATTTCACAGTAGATCATCTCTCGTTCTTGATCTTAATGTTAGTATTACATGTAGAACTATTAAAACATTTATAATTTAATTCTAATTCGTGTGGTTAGTAGTACCCATTTAATAAAATTCACGTTTTTTTTTCATGTAGATTATAGAATGTTAACTTAAAGTATGTGTGTAAAGGGGATAATAGAATTAAGTAGAAGCAAAATACTTAAACATTCAAAAGCAGATATGATGATTTGCTGATGTTACTATTTGATGAACTATAATATGGTTGGCTTGGGCCCCCCTAACTTCTACCGGGCCCCCTCTACATTTTTGGGCTGGCTACGAGCCTGATAGGGCACAGACACGTGTCGTAATGATACTAAACACACTGCCAATAACATGAATAATACTGTCACTAAAAACACAGCAAGAAGACGCTAGACTAGTGGAAATAATGCTAGTGTAGTCACTAGACAATATTTAAAAGGTGCTAAATTTCTATTCTAACAATATAAATGAAATGTTTTTGATAAAAATATCCTTAAAAATTTCTAGATCAAGCGACAAAGTGCTACATTGGTAAAACTGATAACAAGAGACAAACGACAACCACCTCACGTTTCCGAGCACGTGTATAAATTTTTGACGTACAATTATATCATCTCAAACATTGCCCCAGTGATCAAAAAATAACATACTAATCCGTCAAAACTAATGAAAACAAGGCAGTAGACCATTTTGACATGCTATAGTTGCTCACATTTTTTATGTTCATGGCGGACATATCCGTAATGTCAAAAAATCGACATACAGGGTTTGTATGATAAGTAATGAGACCAGGTCTGGAAACATTGTTTTATTGATCTGATCTGTACAGGGACTTAAAAGCTTTCGAAGTACTCTCCTCTTGCGTCGATGCACTTCTGCAATCGATGTTTCCACGCTGCAAACGCCCCCTGGAAGTCAGCAGCCGGCATGTCCTTTAGAAATGTGGTCACGGCTGCTTGGATGGCTGTGACGTCTGCAAAACGGGTTCCTTTCAAGCGTGGCTTCAGCTTCGGGAAGAGGAAGAAGTCGGCCGGGCTCACATCTGGGCTGTAGGGTGGTTGTGGAAGGACTTCCACCCCAATCCGGGTCAAAAAGGAGGTCACTAAGAAGGCGGTGTGGGCAGGGGCATTGTCGTGATGCAACTTCCACCGGCTAGCGATCGCCGGTCTTTTCCGCTTGACGCTCCTGTGCAGTCTCTCAAGGACTTGTTTGTAGAAGGCGGCGTTGACGGCTTGTCCTTGGGGTACAAACTCCTTGTGGACCACCCCCACATTGTCAAAAAAAACAATCAACATTGTTTTCACCTTTGACTTCGACATTCTGGCCTTCTTGGGGCGCGGGGACGCAGGAGTGTGCCACTCCGCGCTTTGACGTTTCGTTTCAGGGTCGTACTGGAACACCCACGACTCGTCACCTGTTATGACGTCATCTTCAAAGTTAGGGTCACTGTTCATGAGGTTCAACAGTTCCTGACAACAATCAACACGTCGTTGCTTTTGTTCGTCAGTCAACACTCGCGGCACCAGTTTCGCACAGATTTTTCTCATTCCCAATTGTTCCGTCACAATCTTGTGCACTGTTGTGTGGTTCATATCGAGTTCATCAGCAATCAATCTCAACGATAATCGACGGTCTGAGTTCAGGAGATCCCTCACTTTTGCCACAGTTTCGTCCGTAGTCACTGTTGTCGGGCGTCCAGCCCTCTCCAGATCCTCAACGCTTTCCCGGCCGTTCCGGAACGCACTGTGCCAACGAAACACCTGGGCTTTGGATAGGGCTTCCTCTTTGTAGGCCTCCGTGATGAGAGAAAGCGTCTGAGTAGCCGTTTTCCCCAGGCGAACGCAAAATTTGATCGCATAACGCTGTTCGATGGAACCCTCCATGTTTGTTGATTTTCCGCCGTGACAAGAATGTTCACAAGGGCTTTGTCCAAGGCTTGTCCGCGCTCCACTAAGGCTCGGAGCCAACTGACGCGCGGTGCGTTGCTTTGCTCGGACCCCCCCCCCTACATCCTCCATCACCGACAAACCCGCTCCAGCGACACGCGCGCCGCGGCGCGGCGAGTCTCATTACTTATCATACAGACCTTGTATTTCCTTATGTCCACCATTAGAAGGCAATGCATTTGTACACATTAAAGTGTGTCCAAATTTGAAGACGCATTTTTGTGTCGTTTCGGGCTCTGTATGTAGTTTTGTCGAAAGATGTACACACAGGGAGGAGGATGTAGTGATAGTAATTTGAAAGAAAAGGCATTTTCAAATTTTGCTGTTCTCTATACCTTGGAAATATGCCGGCGTTAAAAAAAAAATTAAAACGCCATTCTTTGAAAAATGTTTACGACGGTCAATATACATCTTTATCTGGTCAACTGTTGCTCAGTGGAAGCATATTGTAATATGTGTTGTTGTTAGTTCCATGAGAAACAATGAAACACACGAAACCATCGTAAACAATTTTCAAACTATGGTATTTTTGGTGTTTTAACGTTAGCATATCAACAAAGTACAACGAACTGCAAAATTTGGAAAACTACTTTTTCTTTAAAATTTCTGTCACCGCATTCACCTGCTATGTCTACACTTTCCAAACAAAATTAATATCTTGTTTCACCTTCCATACTTGTGTTTCTACTATGGAATATGTATGTCACACTGTCTTTTTAGGCAGCTTATCATATAATTAGTGGTGTAATGGCGAATGAGGAGCCTTTGGCCAAAAATTGTCTGGGGTTGTTGCAAGATGCCTAAATTAGCCACTGGCTGGGATCTATCACAGTCATTCTTGAACAGGGGATTATTCCTGCAACTAAATGTGGATTATCTATCTATTAAAATGCTACAACAGTCATAAAAGCGCCTAGGTTCCAACCTTCCAACTTATAACTTTTGATTTCAAACCTTTGATTTACCGGTATTTGTAATTTCACGTTGAAGAAAGACAAATATTTTAAAGTATATGTACTTTAAATAAATTATTTATTAAATAGATCTTGTTTCATCAAGTTTTTATTTCTAAAATTATTGTTCAAAGCCTTTGTATTTTAATAAGCCTTCTCCAAAATCAATGCAAACAAATTGTGCTATTATCTTTGGAGTTCTTTTAAACTATACGTTTGTGGGCGTTTATATGTTTGTGGCCAATCCTTTCCACAATGAGATCTCGGAAACTACAGGCTCTAGAAAGAGGATCGATTGCAAATTTTGTGTAGATTGTCCAGTTCTAAGTGAATATTTAAAAAAAACATGGGCATTATTTCTTTATTACATTTTTACGGGTACACTGGAAGTGTTGAAATTTTAAAAAAAACTAAAGAATCATATCCTACTCATTATACATTCCAACGCCACATAATTGTGTACAGGGGTTGCATATCACTCAGGAATTTGTTTCATGGCCAAATGACAATGAAAAACGAAGGATAACCATTTCTTCAGTCTAAGAAGAATCTTTATTGTGTGGAGTGTTTTGCCCAACGAACACCATATATCACTGACATTATAATTAATTGTGTATGTAATGTATTTGTTTATTACATACTGCATGAAAGAAGAAAGAAAACACTGATCATACGGGAATTAAAAACTTCAACCGGAAGTAGGCTCAAATCTTGCAAATGGTGCGAGATATAGAAAAAGTAATCGAAAAAATCTTCCCTTTACGGTATCTCTTGCTGATTTTTTCAAGACATCTTTTACTTGTGTCCGTAAAGGTACATGTACAGATGTGAGGAATAACAAGGAGATTCAAAGCTCATATGTGAATGATGCGCTGTGTAGAGAGCGCAGGTTCAGCTAGTCTATATATTAAACTATCAGGTTTATATGCTTGTCTCCAATTCTTTCGACAATGAGATCCCGAAAAACCACAAGTGCTAGAAACATGCCGTTTTCACTTGTCGATTCCAAATTTTTGTATAGATTGTCCAGTTCTCATTCAAATTTTCAAAAAACTTGTCGTTATTGTTCTTTTCAACATTTTAGGAGTCGTTTTGAGCTCATAAGATTAACATTGTTGCAGCTCGAAACCAGGGTGGTAGGCAATCAGGAGAGAAGGTGCGTCTGGCAGGTGGACGGCCATTGCAGGCGCTTTGCTTAAATCTGAATAGCAAAACTTATTACAAGCTGGCAACTTCAAAGGTCTCAAAAGATGCAATGAGGCGAACTTGGACGGATATGGATTTATTTAAAAATATTTCCACTTGATATCGTGTTACTTCTACAAATTTGCTACAAACTCACTCCAACATCTATACATAGCAATTCACTTCCTTTGTGAGTCTCCTATTCTTTACTTGTGTGAATAAGGAGACATGCACAGTGGGAAGGAGATTCATAGTCATAATAGAACGATGCGTTGAGTAGACAGCGCAGATTCAGCTTGTTAGGATTATTTTCATTAATAATGGAAGGTAAAAGTAGTAAGTGTAAAAGTGGTACACAAATAGGATAGCAAGATTGACTTCAGAGTGTGTAATTATTTCAGAATCGAAGTCAAGCAGAAAACTGCCGATTTCCAGCATGAATGATCGCTGCATTGCCATACCTCAGGCGAGAACCGCAACTGAGTCTGGAACAAGTTTTCGAACGGTGGCTAACAAGGATAACATTTGATGTCGAGTTCCCATCAACCCTCCTGTTTCGGCTCTGCTCACGCTTCTTTTAAAGATATAGTAGGAATGCAACGGAAACTTACAAGATGTAAATTTGGAGGAGGTTCTCCATTTTTCTTTAATTTCCAAATCATTATAATAATTAAATAACAATAGCATTAAAGCAAGTGATGATTTCAGACATTTTTTCTCGGGAGGAATTTCGCTATTCAATGGGGTTAAAGTGGTATTGAGAAAATACTGGCAACCCTTCTTTTGCACGATCGGAGATTTGTCATGAAAAAAGTTCACATTTTCAGGGGAGGGGTAATTCCCCAGGTCACCCTCGGAATGATTAAAACTAAAGCAAAGATCTTTCTTTAGTTTACTAGTTGTTGGAAACATACATGTAATGAAGCAACAATAATTAAAGTTTATACATTTAAATAATAAAATAGAAACAGTATTTCTGTTATGCAAATGCATATAATCAAGAGGCAGAATGCTTCAACTGTTTATTATAAACAACATTCTTGTTATTTCGATTTTTTAAAAATGTTATTAGTTTTTATTGAACAGTTGAAGCCTAATAAATAATAATTTGATTGCACCGACAGTTTAATTCTCAACAATTCAACTTGAATCGCATAAGAGACCAATGCTGACAGAAACAAGGAATGCGGCCAAGCCGGTGTTGTGGCAGGCTTCCTGTTCTTGTCACAATAACCGATTCGGCTTAGCATAAAGCAGTAAATTCGAAACAACAACGTCGGTAATCAAAACAACAAATTAGTAAGCTAGTTCCAAGCCCTGTTAGCCTATTCCTGTTTAATAATATTCCTCGTTAAGTTACATTTACAATTCAACTACATGAAGTCATTCATTTGTCGGTACATAAAGAGGCAATCCAAGAATTAGTTATTCCTTATTAAATTTAAACAAACAACATGTCGCTCTAAGCTTGGTAGAGGTCTGCACGCCGGACTTGGGCCTACAAAGCATATATTACTTCCGGCTCGGGACGTAAAATTTTAAATAAACAATCATATTTCTCGGGCCTTTTCGGACCTAACTTTGTAAGTATGCCGTACAACGATATTTATTGGACCGTTCTTTCTGGAGAACTTTTAAAGCACAACTGCAAAATTAAATCTCTAATTGCTGTAAATAAAAATAAAATTTTGCGTTAATTAATAAGTTTCAGTTATTTGGGCTTATTTCGGGCTCATTTGATTATCACACTAGCTCGGATCGGTCTCGAGCCTAAATGCTAAAACATATTTCGGACTCGGGTCGGGTCTCACATTATAAATTTACGGGCTGGGCCGGACCCGGGCTAAAAAATCCGGGTCGTACAGACTTCTAAAGCTTTGGCCGTCACTACCAAAGTACCGCTTTAGCTTCGGGCCTATGAGGCCTAGTGGGAAATCCGAGCTAGGGGATGCTATTAACAACACATGGTACATATATATTAGAAAGACCATAGCTGGCGCTGCTCCTATTTCCGCGTTGCTTCGTACAATTACCTAGTTCTTAACACCGATGCAGTGTTATTTCCACTTAATACTGTTTTGTGTGAAATCGCTAACATCAGGCCTGTGTTTATCGCAATACTTAACCCTTGGTGTTGGTGGTAGTTATTCTGGGATCACTGGTCTGTGTTAAATTGAGTTGATTTAATACCATCATCTTTGCTGTGCAAGGTGATTGGGAAATATTTTTTATAAAATCCGGTTAGGAGATCATCACAGTCGAAGGGCGGAGGTGGCAAAAGTTTAAAAAACACAGAAAGCTCATATATTTGGACATCCACATTCTTCAAATTGTGTAAAATTAGGAAAGCCGCTAACAATTACAAATGAAATACTTATTAATTATATATGTATTACTGTAATTAATTCACAAATTTCTGATGATAGTGTCACTTTATTCACCCCCTCCCCAGTGACGTATTGTTCCTCATTTATATAACTGCAATTTAAAAATAAACGTTCATACGCAATCACTTCTCAACAACATCATACTTATATATGAACTGTAAAATATAGACAAATGTTCATGAAAACTGAATCAGAATTGAAGAAAGTAAAACAAATGTATGGCTTAATCAGGTAGTGATAAATACTACAAAAAGCCAGGAATATAACATTTTCAGCAATTTTAATATGGCAACAAGAAAACGACATTTAAAATTGAAAAATTATCTTAGTGAAAATAAAGTAAAATATTGAGATATATTTACTGAGAAGCATTTTTCTCTTTTGGACTTCTTATATGGATCATACCCGTAGGCCTACATTTGTCCAGCTAAGAATCACTTTTAGCATAAACATATTATATATGGTGTATCACGCTCTTATAAATAGTATATTTACATATCGTATTTTAATCTGAGGTACAGCTTACCCTACTTACTCAAACTCCTGACGACAGCAAAATAACACTGTAAGGATATGTATTTCAAAAGGATATGACAGTATATTAGCTACACTGTGTGAGGAAGTTTCAGTGTTACCAATTTAAAAATTTTCAAAATGTATTGATGTACGTTAGAAAGAATATAGATAAATGGAATGAAATTAAACATCTTATACATACACACACTTTTATACACAACCGAAATATAACTCACAAAAGTTTAGAAGTTATAAGAACTATATCAAACATAGCTCCCAAGATTTATAACAAACTCCCAGTTCAAATGTAAGGAAGAAAGAAAACATTGAAAAGGTTAATTTACAATGGATAAAAGAAATAAAAGATATGTAAAGTGATTTTCAAAAGTTGCAAAAAAGTAAGAATTGTTCCGGGTGTCAAGAAAATGTAAATACACTTTGAACAATCACATAAAATGAAAATGTATGTGACATTTTCAATCTACAAGAATAATTTTTGCCAAATTTAATAATAAGTCTACTCTCTGGTCAAACTAAATGTTCAACATGTTGGTTCAAGTAAATGTTCGAAATGGTGGCCTTCAGTATCGATACATTTCTGACAGTGAGTACGAGTCACGACTACTTCCGTACTTCGCACTAAAATGTCTAATCAGATTTCTATGCACATCATTTGAATCGCATCCCAAAGTATGTTGTTACGTAGTTTACGATGGTACATTTCATCTTTTACTGTGCTCCATAAAAAAAAAAAAAAAAAAAAAGCAGCGTTAACTTTTAGAGAGCGTGCAGGAAGTTCGATTGCGTCCTATCCACTGGCTTGGTATATTTTAATACAAGCATGCTCCTACATTCCTATGATAGTGCGGCAGGGCATCATCTTGTTGGTAATAAAACCTGTTTATTACCTGCTAAAAAATTATCTTTAGTCCAGTACACACAATTATATCTATTGACAATTCTAATAAGTTGGAATTGTGTTTCATCCCACCAAACAATGCTAACTATAAATCCCAGTTCACGTGTTACCATCTGCTAAACCCATACACAAAATGTATCATGCGATCTGGTTCGTCGTCATTCAGTTGTTGCATCAGCCTTGTAACGTACGATACGCAACTTACCTTCCTTCAGTATGGATAGCACTTACATCACTCTCAAGTGATCCTTGCCTAGAAAATTTTTGTGGTGAACGCTGGAACAGTTCTAGCACCGTAACATGGATTCAGCACTAGTAGCAGTGCGAGGTCGCCTCGATAGGCCTTTCTGTACACCAGACACTGTCCTATAATCCTCAAATTTAACTCGTAGAAATGTAACTGTTACCCTTGAAGGTGGATCATTCCCATACTCACATCTCCAATGTCTCTGAACTGCAGCAACTTTCTCAGCATTCCAATACAGTTAATAACCTGTTTCCGCTTTTCAATGTTCAAACGTCTGTTTGCCACGTTGATGTTAGTTTCTTGCCACCAACCTGGTTGCGCAGCTTGATCAACGGTTCTGCTGCCACGTATTTCGGGAATACAGCGTGAGCATAGAAACAGTACCTGATTTTAATGTGCCATATAATTAACATTTAATTGAATATTTACATCAAATTCTGTACAGAGCTCAGTTAACTCAAAGTATTTTCCCACCTATCTTTTCAGAATCCTAGTTCTGACCAGGGCAGCTAGAGGGCAGTAACATCGAAAATGGCGTTCACCCCACAGCAACGAAGCTGGTGCGTTTTACAATTTGCAAAAACAAGCAGTTTTGTGAGAGTGCAGCGTGATTTCAAACGACAATTTAATGCTGATCCAACCACACACAAATCCATTGTGAAGTGGCATAGAACGTTTATTGAGACAGAGTGCATTTGTGATCAAAGAAAAGGACATTCAGGGCGACGTCCAGTCTCCGAGGAAACTGTGGAGCGCGTAAGAGCAGCCTTCGTACACAGCCCACAGAAGTCTACACGTAAAGCTAGCAGAGAGTTGCAGATGCCACAAACAACAGTAAGCAAGATCTTACCCAAGCGTTTGCGGTGTTACCCGTACCGACTGCAGTTGGTTCAGAAGTTATACCCACAAGACAAGATAAGGCGCCGTGAGTTCTGGGAGACTACGCAAAATTTCATGGAGGACGACGAAAACTTTCTGACGATCATTTTCAGCAATGAGGCGACATTTCACTTAAGTGGAAAGGTGAATAGAGACAATGCAAGGATATGGGGAACCCAGAATCCTCATGCAACTGTAAATGTGAAACGTGACTCACAGAAAATCAATGTCTTTTGTGCAGTATCAGAGCGTCGGACGCACGGTCCGTTCTTCTTTCAGGAACAAACAATTACAGGTGAAAGTTATTTAGCATTGCTACGTAACTGGTTGATTCCGCTACTTAGTAATGCAGAGATAGACGACTTCGTTCTACAACAAGATGGAGCGCCGCCACACTGGCATCGTGCTGTACGCAGGTTTCTAAACGAGAACCTCCCAAAGCGATGGATAGGGCGCTCTGGAGTCAATGATCAAGTTCTTTTCAAGTGGCCTCCAAGATCACCTGACCTCACTGTTTGTGACTTCTTTCTGTAGGGATTTGTGAAGGACAAAGTGTATGCACCTCCACTACCCGCAACTCTGAACGATCTCCAAGAACGCATCAGTGATGCTGTCAACTCCATCACACCGGATATGCTTCACAACGTGTGGTTGGAGCTAGATTACCGCCTCGATATTTCCCGCGTTACAGGTGGCGCGCACATCGAGTGTTTGTGGTTTTAATTATTGCTACAAAAACTTTTTGAGTTTATGTATCACTGTTCAAAATTTCAGTAAAATATTCCTTCGCATATTAAATTTACACTAATTTGAAACTTGGGACTGTTTCTGTGCTCACCCTGTATAATGATACTTTTTCCTAGAAATCTAACCTTGTATTTTGGAAGATAAATTCTCTATCACAATTCAAAGTGTGTGTATGGCACATTTTTTACGCATCCGATAAATATACATAGAGTAAAAAATACATCAGAGTTAGTCTCATACACGAGTGTAGTGTGCTCCACCAGTTAATTCCAATCAAGATATCAACAATGGTGATGCCATAGCCAGATAAAATTATTGTGCATATGATGGAAACACAAATCGAACCATAACCGTAATTCGTAATGTACTATTTTGCTACAATCTCGTTAATGGTAATACTTCGACCTAGGAGGATCAAGTTCTGACTTTTTCCATCATATCATTATTGCAAAAAAAAAGAAAAAAAAAAAGGATTTTCCTGATTTAGAATCATCTCCAATTTTAGGTAGATCACATTTCAAATGTTGTTTCTGTTTTCATAGTGCTGAAGAACGGATAGTCATCACACTTTTCATTTTAAAGTAGATCTTCTTGGCTCAAGTACTTTTCACATCACCATGCAGTACCCAGTCTTCTCGTGAACAATGTAACTTTGAGAAAGCGCAGAATCTGGAAAGATAAAAGCATTTATAATCAATTATATAATGCAATAAATCCTGCAAGTTTCATTAATATATGTGAATTATTTCTTCAATATAAGATGCAATAACGTATTTATGCTCCCTCGCACTTGGAATATTTTATAAAACGTTCTTAAGAACCTTACAACTTTTCAACCTCTCAATGTTGAAGTGGTTTTGTTTTTATTAATGTTGTTTAAACAATAAATAAGAACTGCAATATTTAAAAGAAGTAATACAAAGGTGGATCGCATCAGGTACATATGCGCGGGACTAGGAACAAAGGTCTTACATTTGACATTATTCTATCAAGTTGGTGCATCTGGTATTCTTACTTATTCTTTTTATAGAATTGTATAGATCAATTCTCCCCGAATCCCTTCACGAACGCGATACTTGATGCAAATGACAGTCAATATTTTTACCTAATTATGTTTGTTTTTTCTTTCAGTTTGCGATGAAACAACTCAACTGGAAGTACGACGAAGGTCAGTAGTACACAGTAAATCAATCGTTCATGTTTTACTGCAAGACCGTTTAATATTCAAGGATACATATCTCCAAAAAACAAATTTAATTAAAATGACGTACGAATCAGTGCTAGAGGAAGCTGGAAGCTTTGGACTTTATCAAAAGTTACTTTGTTTCTTGTTAGTGTTTTATACAACCGGAATATGTAGTATAGCAGACTATACACAAGTGACAATGTTGCTCACTCCTCCACATTGGTGTTGGATTTCTACGATGGACGTGCTGAAGTACAATTTCCATTTAAACTCAGAGGACGTAAAATGGTTCACACTGCCTCAAGAGGAAAGTGGTGACTTCAGCCAGTGCCAGCGTTTCAATGTTGATGCGATTGCTGCATATATAAACTGGACAGCAGAGCATAGGCCTAATGGCCAAAAGAGAAGCAAGTATCCTGTAATCAATTGTGACGAATGGAAATACAACCATTCTTCTCTCTTTCCAACACTTGCAAGCGAGGTAGGTTGTTAGTTTAATTTCAAATTCGATGTTATATCCAGTAGAATTCCAGATGTTTATGTTTTCTGTATGTGTATTTATCCATCGAGGAGAATTTACGTGATCATCTGCACTAGAAAGATTTCGGCAGACATTATCATAAATTCTGACAATTCTTCTCTGCCGAATTCAGTCAGATACTGTGCCGTGTTCATTACAGTGGTAATAGCAGAAAGCTTACTGCCAAATTTGCTTGTAGTATCACATCCAGTTAGAGCGCGGGTTGCCGGAAAGACAACAATCAGGGGACTCTGCACACATTTAGCATGAATATGGATGAGGACATACCATGATTTGATCCCAGCCCCATATAATACCCATAATTCTATACTAATCCGTGACTTCTGAAGTTTTTCTGGTAATAATACGAGGCACAAATGAAGGCACCAGTATCAGAGGATGCAATAATTAGGCGCTTAATGCTCGAGTTGGAGACTGGATGCTTAATATGAAAAAAATATCCTCTCATCAGCTTCTTCTTGCTCGCATTGCAAATCATTAACATCGCTTATTTCCTCATTTAATATACGAATGTTTCTTTCCCCACAAACTTCTAACCCAACAACATTCACATCAATCCCTCTCAATTCATGACTCTATTTCATTAAATAGTCAGCGAAAAACATTTGCAGTCTCTACTTATTTTGGGAAGATGCCCAGATTACATGCATATCTTTTGGCATTGGTGTTTTTGCGCCATTGATGATAATTTCATTGGGTTGAGTCTCACATCTTCTGAGACGTTCGTGCGATTTTACCTAGGTACACTATCCTCTTTATACACATCGAATATGATATCCATTCTGCTTGATCCTTGTGCTATCAACAGAATTCTACGCAAGATATTATGTGCAAAATCTCCAAACATCATCAACGACTTTCGAGCCGAAGCAGCAACTACACGGCAGGGGCGTCATTTAGGGGGGCAGGAGGGGGAAATTGCCCCCCCCCCAAGAGTTTGAGGATTACATATAGTTTCATAGATTGCCTACTAATATACTAGTACAAAATGTGAAAGTCTTATGTCGGTGGTGTTCTTGCCCCCCCTCCCAAGCGAAGTCTGAAATGACGCCCCTGCAACACGGGCATGAAGCATGAAGTCAAAAGCAGCTTAAGTTGCTAAAGAAGACTTAGAGAGAGTTGAAGTAGGCATTTCAATCAATTCTTTTTCCAGTTCCTGTATCATATCAGATTTGTTTGATTTGGACACTAAATCGTCTTTTGTTAGGAAGAACGAAGGTGAAGTTATTTTGTAGCACAATAAGCGATCGAGTGGATATTCTCTCTCCCTAGCTATGTTAATAATCCTCATACTTTCAGATGTTTCACTTATGATGTCAAATTTCTCTTTTTCTTGTCGAGTCAGGTGTTTTTATTCGCGCCAAAGGACTGAAAAACTTATTATCTTTTTAATGAATCTATCGTCGTGGAATTTAAGGTATTCTTTATCGCCAATGCTCATGAACGTCCGCTTGAAGTTGTTGTCGGTTTCCATATGATGTTTTCCTGGAACTCGCACATCCTACGATGGAAGTGTTTGATGCTGATCTTTTCATGTTGAATTAGATCCCGGGGGGCAACAACTTCCTTCCGTCTTGTGATCCCAATGACTCCTCCTGAACCTTTTGCGGGTTTGTTGGACGGTTGGTCCAGTGCTTGGTCCATTGTAACTCCACTAAAGTTTCGATCTATTTGTCGGACAACAAAGTGACCTCTCATGAACTCCTCATGGATGCTTTTGTGTTTCTTGAAGCTTCAAACAGTCTTCCAAATTAACTGAGCCCCATCTAGAATAATTAATTTTTCCTGAACGCAAAGAACAGTGGAAGGGCCCGTCGGAGAGCAGGCACATGAAACCCCCAATTGCCCTCTCTGTCAGCTCGAATCAAATCTCTTAAAACTGGAAACATAAGACTGATGAATGTTTTCCAATAACGAAAGTGTAGGTTATATACAAAAGAACTAGTTAATTCTGGCTTTGCTAAATACAGTAAGACTACTTCTACTTAATGAAATGAAACCTCTGACAAATTATAATGACTTACATTCAACTAAATAAAGTAAATAAAATAAAATGTAGCGTACACATTTACGTTACATATCAGCATTTAACTTTGCGCGCATTTTTGCGATAAAGGTAGGTTTTAGGCAAGAGCGTCACGTCGGAACGAGGAGGATGGAACAAGGAAGTACACGCCCCAACTTTCTCCCCCGAAATATCTACCTACCTCTTTATCATATGGATATTTGTTGGTCCAAATATTTATAAGATAGTTTAAGATATAGCGCCCTCTAAATTTTTGATCACGCTACGCCACTGGACAAAGAGGTAAAAATGGTGAATTTGCTCAAAATTTAAATCTGAAGAACTCTTATAGAAGGCTATTAAAAAAAAAAAACTCAACCGTTTCAAATATATTGAAAGATTTCTGATATAAAGTAATTTTTCTGCGACCTTTGACCTTGGTGACTATATAGTAAAAAAAAAAAAAAAAAACGGTTTTCAGAGCATGTGACCAAGCCAGAAATTATCCACTAGTACCATTAAACAAACTTCAGTAATAATTTGCTCTCGATCTTTTCGATCCAACAGAACATGGCTCCTGGATTCGAGCAAAGAGAACAAAAGGATGAATCACCTTTGTCATCTTATGACTTAGGGAAAGGAGAATAACTTCATAGGCATGCTGTAAGTTTATTCTTTCTCGCCTAATACGTATGCAACCCACCTTACAGAGTGGCATCCAATTATGGACATTTGCAATGTTATTTGTTTGATATGTGCATTGCTTCTTATTCACCGGCGCGAAGAAAAACATTGGAGGAACTCAGTGTTACCCAAGAAAAGAGATGAGGCAGAACTCTCCAATATAATCAGATGCACTTTCCAAGACGATAAATCACTTTCAGAGCACCTTTTTGGGACGAGATAGCCACAACTTGTGTCTCGTAAGTGTTGATACAGTAAAATTATCTGGTCATTTTTGTTCTTCTAATTGAGGGATTTAGTTGTAACTAGCTGCTTATATTTGTCGAATTAGAGGAACCCGTTCTGTTTGGAGATTTGAAGCAAACTGGCTCGTGTAGAAAAGAATAATAAATTAGTGTGGTCTCTTCCCACTCGAGGGGGGCGCGGTGGCTCAGTGGTAGAGCGTTCACCTCTGGTGCTAGGGGTCCCGGGTTCGATCCCAGCCCCCGCCAAGTGAACTTTGTGGTGGACAAACGCCGTGCTCGTGGGTTTTCTCGGGGTTCTCCCGTTTCCTCCCACTTTCTTCATTCCACCATTTCAATCATCTCTCATAATCACCGTCTCCTTTAGCCTAACCGGCATAACCGTGGGACGTAAAACTCAAAGATTTCATTTCATTTCATTTTTTCTTCCCACTCGAATTTTAAAATAAATTTTGTCTTTCAGAAAGTCGCTATACAATGAAGCTTGAGGCAGCTTTTGTTGTCTAAAATTTGTGGAGATAGATACAGTATATAAAATACAGTAAGGAGAATAAAAGACATTATTTGAATCGAGCTCACGGATCACCGTTTGAAAACCATGGTTCTCGAATTGTCAGTTAAAGAATTCCAACTTAACTTCCGTTTGCTACTCACTGCCAGATCCACAGTCTGCTGAAATATTAACTGTTGTGTAGTAAGCATGTGTCTTTGACTCGTTTCGCTACGAGCCCCAAATATAAATTGGTCCAGCAAGGCATGTTTCAAGCAAGTTCCCCAATTGCATACGACGATGGAGTATAATAAAAAAAATCCTCTGTCTACTTTTTTGCTTGTTTAATATTCTGGAAATGGGAATTTCCCTCAATCTCGTTTCTTTTTACACCAAATTTCCAAGTATCAACTTTTCCTGTTCAATTTTCCTATTGTAAGACTTATTTAGTGCACAAGCGTTAGGTTCTATCGCCGACAAAAATATTTTTTCCTCTCTTACGACATGATTGTTGATATGCTAATTTGCTTGAAATTATGCAAATATGACTGTGCTTTACTAACTTCAACATGTTCCAGTGAAGAGAACGGAGCTGTGTTTACTTATTCACTTCTTCAGACTATCTGGAAATGTGAATTTATATTACAACTGTGCCAAATGTTGTTTTAGAAGGCACAGTCAGTTAAAACATTGTTTGTTACGAATAATGCAAATGATAGACGAGCTACTTAACCCAACTCTAATCAGAAATAATCTTAAAAGTATTTAATAAATCGACTTGTGGAACAAACTAATCTTCTTTCACTTCAACTTATACATTAACCCTTTCGGGATCCTATGGTACAATTTGTACCATATGCACTTTTCATGGTACATTGCGTTATTTCTCTTCTATTTGAGCTTTTTCGTCCGGTTTTTTTGTTTTCCAAGTCCAGAGGCCTTGCAGAAGACATTACGTATGGTTTCAGACCGTCCTGCGTCCAGACATAGGAGGTGATGACGTCATAAGTCAAAAATTTATTTCTTATTTTCTAAGCGTATGTTCAATATTTTTTGGCGGGCTTATTTTTGAACGTAGAAGATTGAAATTTTGCACAAACATTCAGTTCACCGAGTAGTATTTACCAGATTTTTTGTTCCGATGTCAGTGCTAAAACAGGGGGGGAACCAGAGGGGCAAAGGGGTAAAAAATAGGGGTTTTTTACCCCAAAAATCCCGTTTTTCGTCATTTTCCCGCCTTACATACATGATAGGACCACGTGAGTCATACCGTCTGAAAGGCAGTTCCATTCTGAAGAGAACGACGGTCGAATTATTATTCTAGGGTAATTAGGGCCGTCTCACTGAATTTTTATCCAAATATACTTCTGTATAGGGTAAAAGTGGGGCATGGTAGGGAAATTTTTTCTGGCGGGCCTATTTTTTCACGTAGAAGATTGAAATTTTTCACAAACATTCAGTCCACCGAGTAGTATTTAACAGAAGTTTTTTCCGATTTCTGCGTAAAAACAGGGGGGTCCAGAGGGGCAAAAGTTGAAAAAAGGGAAAAATTTGCCCCCCAAAATTTCCTTTTTCAGGAATTTCCCGCCTTAGATACATGATGGACACATGTGAATGGTACCGCCTGAAAGACAGTTCTATTCTGAAGAGAATGATTGGCGGATTATAGTCCTAGGGTAATT
This sequence comes from Thermobia domestica, assembly GCF_964235325.1. Classification (NCBI taxonomy): domain Eukaryota; kingdom Metazoa; phylum Arthropoda; class Insecta; order Zygentoma; family Lepismatidae; genus Thermobia; species Thermobia domestica. The sequence continues at coordinate 67,900,002 of NC_137458.1, forward strand.
AGGGATGTCTCAGGAATTTTTTTCCCTGAGATCATAGTGTTTTATGGTACTTTGGGGCATTGTGGGAATTTTTGATAAAAATTCTCCCGCCCTTACTATTCAAGATAGAAACTTGAAATTTGGCACACACATTCAGTATACCAAGTGCTATTTATCAGATTTTTTAGATGGCTACGATCACACAGGGGGGGTCTAGGGGGGCAAAGTTCGAGAAAAAAAATTTTTCCTCCGAAATTTTCACTTTGACATTTTTTCCCGCTTCTGGTATATGGTATGAGCATGCAAGTGGTACCATTCGAAAGCCAGCTCTATTCTGAAGAGAATGAGGTATGAACCATGATCCTAGGATAAATAGTGACGATACAGTAGCTGCTTGACTGAAAGTCTAAAAAATAGCCCAAAAAGCCAGGATCCGGAAAGGGTACATTAATTCAGTGGTTCCCAATCTTTTTTGACCGACGACACACTTCACTTCACTGAACACCCACGATATCGCGACACAGTTATTTGTTTTCGATTATTATTAATAATAATAATAATAATAATAATAATAATAATAATAATAATAATAATAATAATAATAATGGATTAGGAATTAGATTTCCGGGCTGTCGGCATCTAATGCCATTTAGCCCGTCACGTACATGAGAGATGACGTCCCTCGGTGAGCACACTATCCGACGAAAGGGAAGCAAGAAATGATTGGGGAAGGAAGAAAGCGGCCTGAGACCATTGTGTTAGGTACCATCCCGGCATTTGCCTGGTGTGAATGAGGAAAACGTAGGAAAAACTTCACTCAAGGCAGCTGGTCTGAAAAAGCTGTTACACTTTTCGACCGAGTTTCCCCGCCGGGAATCGAATCCGGGACCGCTCGCACCAAAGGCGAGAGCGTTAGAGGCTACGCTACGCGGAGCCGCCAATAATAATAAAGAGTAGTATTTAATTCTAAGTGTGGAACACAAAAGCGACGCATTCTTCTATATACAAGCAGCATGTTGAGCAGCGTCAGAGAAAGACAAAGATAAGTGCCTGCATTACCGGCCTATCTATACCTGAAGTCCGAAGATTTTATAGCGTGGGAACACACAATGGGAACAACGGCATACAGCCGCCATAGAACAGTGCGATCAGAACTGACTTTGCCATACAGAAGAAAGCGTGCTGAAGGTCATACAAGGGCTGCTGGAGGGAGGGAAGAGAAATGTCCGAAGAAGAGCTGATAAAAGCACACCACCACACCTCAGTGGATTGTTGAGTTGCAAAGCAGACATGTTGGCAATAGTGTTAATGCGTCGTGAAGGCTTCAATATGCCACGAAGACCCACATTAGACCCTGTCTTGCGGGGCAGGATAATCGGACGGCTGGAAACTGGGCAAGCACAAACGGAAATGTACAGAACACTGCATGTACCACAAAGAGTGATCTCACGGCTGTGGCACATGAATCAAACCACCGGCAACATCGCGCGTGTACCAATTCCGGGTCGCTCAAGAGTCACAGCCCCTCGACAGGACCGGTATCTGTCTGTAAGAGCACGTCGGACTCGGTCGATGTCAGCACAGCAACTGTCATCAGAGCTTGAAGCTGCTACAGGAGCACAAACGGCGTACCGGCAACTGCATGAGGTTGCTATTTCAAGACAAACGGCGTACCGGCGACTGCATGAGGTTGGTCTTTACGCAAGGCGCCCCGTCGTGTGTGTGTCTCTCTCTCGTGTGCAGCGCAGAACCCGTTTGAGGTGGAGCCAAGAACACAGGCACTGGATCATGGAACAGTGGGGTCACGTTCTGTTCTCGGATGAGTCGCGATTCAGCTTGCAGTCAGATTCTTGACGGACAATGATATGGAGAGAACAGGGACGCACTACAACCCGCAGAACATCATTGAAATGGACCATTTTGGTGGTGGTGGGGTGATGGTTTGGGCGAGCATCATGCTGAATGGTCGTACTGACCTACAAGTCTTTCAGGGCGGTACTTTGACTGGCCAGAGGTACCGTGATGAGGTGCTGGAACCGTATGTGAGACTGTTTTGGGGTGCAGTTGGACCATCATTCATATTCATGGATGACAACGCACGTTGTGATCGAGCAGGTGTGGTGGATGATTTTTTTGGAGGAGGAAGATATTCGACGCATGCCGTGGCCTGCACGGTCCCCAGACATACTGTATATCCAATAGAATATGTCTGGGATGCATTGGGAAGGTGGATTGCAGCGCGACAGCCCCACCACGAGCGATTCCAGACCTGTGTACTGCCCTTCGAGCGGAGTGGCCAAGGATACCGATAGGCCTCATCAACGAAGTGATCGGAAGCATGGAACGATCTTGTGCAGCCTGTGTAGCCGCGCGGGGTGACCACACGCATTACTGATGCTCTTGATCACCACAAACTCATTTCTCTTCTCGCCACACACATTGGGTCATTTTCAGCTATGGTGAGTTTTGTTAAATAAAGGTGTTGGGACTGTGAGTTGTGTGTTTTCTTCTTCTTTTGCACACTTTTTTCACGCAGGAGTCCACGTTTTGGGTGCCTAGGATCAGTCAGGTATGTTTGGTCCATGTGGACTAGAATTCTGCTATCTTTTTGGACACCAGTGTATTATATATATATATATATATATATATATATATATATATATATATATATATATATATATATATATATATAATACAAATACTCCACTAAAATTCATGTGAAGTCTGGAATTTATAGAAGTATCATAAGAAATCTGATAATTAGCGAGCCATGTTGTTCAAACTGCTGTCCGCGAATTCGATTCAAATAATGGATTTTATTTCCCCTACTTATTTTACAATAAAAGCTACTTCACGCTTCATATAGAAACTTCCTGAATAACATAAAATTTATTTTAAAATTCGATTGGGAAGAACGACACTAATTTATTACTCTTTTAAAGAAGATTGCTTCAAATCTTCATACAGAACTGATTCATCAAATTCAAGAAATAGAAATAGAAATCTTTCCTAGTTAAAACTGAATTGTGAAATTATTTTTATTTCTCTGCAACATAAAATTTTGAATTACGCTTTTGCGTGAGATACCAGTAGATGAACAGAAGATATTGAAAAGAAATCATGGATACTTTTGATTGATATATGATAATACGTTTTATTTCAGTATAATTGGGTATGCGGAAACAAATGGAAGTCATATTACATTCATGCTGCTTTTTGGATTGGCAGTGCTATTGGTGCTCTCCTGTGGGGCTATCTGGCAGACAGGTAGGGAAAGTATGTTTCAATGTTAAGATACATATATATATATATATATATTGATTATTTACAAATAATTATACAGGTCTATATCTATACTATTATAAAAAAGGTATATGGGACTGATAATAGGATTAGCAGAAAAAGAAAGGGTCGTAAATTTCTGTTGACGCTTACGGAACAAAACACATTTATCTTTGGTGAAAACCTGATGTAGCTTCTGCTTACCCCACATCTGCTCACATTAAATCTATGAACCTTACCACTGGTGTACGATATAGCCAGTGGTGTATGTGGTTACTAAACACATTTATGATCGGAAAATTATAATCAGTCTCAATGTTCGCCATTTCTTCACAAAATTTAGCACGATTTTCTTTATTACTGTCACTCAAAGCTTGTAAAATTTGCACTTTTGTGTAATTTAAATTTCAACCGTCTATGTAATACCTTGCATAATGTACTATCACTGAGACACTGTGCCCCTTAAGTAAATACTATGAATTCATTCTTTGATATATAGCCGTCCATATATTCGACAGGAAGGGAACAATTTTTGTTAGAGTTTTATAACTTCTGTTAAATAGGATACTGGCAAAAATCACTGCAGCTTGGAATCAGTTAAAGTACTAAACTATGTTGTAGAAATAGTATTTTAACATGCATATGACTGAAATATGGAATTGTCACATTCAAAAAATTGCAAACTGTTATTAAAACGTTAGTGCAATAAGACTCTTTGTTATAACATATGACACAAATATGTAATGATATATGAAATGGTAATAAAAAAAAAGAAACGTAAAAGCGTACAGTGTAATTGGTCTCATACATTTTTTAAAAAAGTTTCTAAGTAAATTTAAAACGTTCAGAAGTGCCATAGGAAGACAATCGCCTTCTCTTGCTCCCATATAGACATATGTGTCTCCGAGCTTAGATACGCCAAATAATACTAGAACTACCAAGCTCGTATTTGCTACATGTTTACTAAGGTGGAGGGAGGGTCAGACCGCGTCGTTTTCAACTGATTGTTACACTATCCATTAATCTTAAATTAAAATTTTCAACTAAACTAATTATAGAAACCTTTTGAAGTAAGTTTTCCTTTACATTTATGACATAGTTACATATTGTCGTAAATGGTTACATATATGACATCATTTAAGATATAATTCTTATGTTACCTAAGAAAGGAAGAAACTATATCACTAACACTACAAAATTCTTTTGTAAGTTTCAGTGTTTCTATTAACACTAAAAAAAAAGAAAAAAGAAAGAGAAGGAAAACGTTGATTATGGAGTAAAAAGGAAAATGATAGAAACAAAGTTGTTTGTGTTTAATACCAGGGAGGGGTCAAATCAGACTACATCAAATTTTTATTATATAAATATAAAATAGATGATATTATAATACAAAACTAACAAAAGTGAACATTACACTCCAACGAACAATGTAAAAATAATAATGAGCTCTTAGGAAATGGTTATCCTATATGAGAAACTGAAAATTTGAACATGTAGGCAAAATTGATCCCACTTACTATACAGTGATTATTTCAGATTTCCACTGGGAAGATTTCAAATACAGGAGATGAAAGTAGTACTGCGAGAATTATTGTATTCCACGTGGGGCACAATGGGGGATATACGGAAAAAACATTCGTAGCTCCGGAATTAAATTTTCCCTAAAAACCCTAAAGTGTTCACTGATACTAATCCTGCAGACTGGGTTTATAATTAATAAAAAATTCAAAAATTCTGAAAGTTCGTTGTTAGACAGATTGGTGAAATAACATATTAAACAAAACGTTGTTGTTATGGCTGAAGAGCGATAAAATACGAAACATAATTGGTCATCTCACATATGAGTGAAGAAACAGATTGTTCTTTTCCATCTCCAGATGGCATTGTGCTGGTGAACTTATAGTGAAAGCTTCTATTTTTTTTTCCTCTTTAGGTTTGGCCGACGTCCAACGCTCTTGGCCTGTCATGTTGTGTATTTAATTGGTGGAGTGGTTACGCTTGTTGGTCCCGAGTTCTGCATAATTCTCATAGCGAGAACAATTACTGGTTTATCGCATTTCACTGTTAGTCGTTTGCCTTATGTTTTAGGTAAGTGGAATAAAAGATGCCTCGTACATTTTTTAAACAGAGAACATACATCAAATACAAGATAACCTCCTATGAGGGGAATCCCCCCCCCCCATGTTTATTCAAGAAATGCTCATTTTATGTTCGGAACATTTTACATACATTCCCAATTTTTCTGCACTGTTTATCTAATATATGCAATTGAAAGTGACTATGTTTGCGATTTCATAACTCTTGAATTACCCGAAAGATGTCCATCAAAGTTTCCTTCTCCTTTAGCCTAGCCGGCATAATCGTGGGACGTAAAACAAAGATTTCATTTCATTTCGATCTAATTTTCAATCTACCTATCTATCTATCTATCTATATATATATCTATATCTATATCTATCTATATCTATCTCGTATATATATATATATATATATATATATATATATATATATATATATATATATATGTTAAAATGAAAGTGACTGTGTTTGTGACTTAACAACTCTCGAACCACTCGACCAATCCCAATCAAATTTTCAACATAGATAACGTTGGCGCCTGGGATGTTTTTCTTTTATCATTTCACTTTGGCGGTGCAACGTAGGAGAGGAAGAGGAGGGGAAGATATTTAAAAATGATCGAAAATGACCGATATTAGTATGGATTATAGAGTTTTCGGGACCGCTGAGACGAACAGTGACACTCCCGATGCCGTTTAAATCCAAATTCAGACCCCATTATCCTGTACGTCCAAAATGAAACCTATTCTCTCTGCGGGAAGAACAGGCAATCTGCTAGCAATAAATCAAAATAAAAATACTATATCTATTTCTTCAGTTTTTTAATCGTAAATTACTCGAACTTACGATTCCCACTTCTTTTTTTTTAATAGTCAGTAATTTAGAAACATTAAAGAACATAATTTTAAAAATTGAACCAGATAATTTGTCGGATGAAGGATACTTTGGTCAGATTTTATTTTTTAATTAGCTGAAATGCCCGTTGTTCGCACGGAGAGAATAGGTTTATGGGAAATATTTGAATTTTCTATCCTTTTAGAATATTTATTTGATTTGAAAGTGTATTAATATAAACACGGAAGAAGCTCTACTTTTGAAATAAATATTGGAACACCCTACCCCCACAGAATAAGCCTTTATTCAAATTGATACGATTTAAAAAAAACAATTTGAAGTGGGTACTATCTTCCAAATCATTGAAAACGGGTATTTAACCGAGCCCGAAAACTATGAATTCAACACAAATCTTAATCATTTATGACATATTATTTTTCACTTCTCCCACCTCTGCTGATGGGGATGAACTTGACTTAACCCACAAATGCCCCTTGTGCCACCAGTGACCCACTTTATGTTTCACTACGTTACATGGGCTATATCATTCATTTAGGCAAAAAAAAAAAAAAAAAAACCGTTGTTCCACTTCAGGCACACTACCCGTTCTCTTGTAAGAGTTTCGTTCACTTCTCTTCTCAGGTTTTCGATGTAACACGGTATTGTTCAGGCAGTTGCTAGTGTATGCAAATTTTTGTTACCTAACTGGTCTTGGGGGGCCGCGGTGGCTCAGTGGTAGAGCGTTCACCTCTGGTGCTAGGGATCTCGGGTTCAAACCCTGCTCCCGCCAAGTGAACTTTGTGGTGGACAAACACCGTGTGCGTGGGTTTTCTCGGGGTTCTCCCGTTTCCTCCCACTTTCTTCATTCCACCATTTCATTCATTACTCATCATCACCGTCTCCTTTAGCCTAGCCGGCATAACCGTGGGACGTAAAACTCAAAAATTTCATTTCTAACTGGTCTTGGGCGTTTGTGGGTTAAACACCACTGGGAGCGTTAGTATATGGAAAATATGGATTGTACACTAATCTCAATTGTTTTGAGTTACTTTCACATGTCACTCCGGAATGTGAGCAACGCGTTTGGTGTTGCCACTGTAAATTTCCAATATAGCTGACATGCTCGTTCATGCCTAAACTTGAGATTACATGTCATTGCGATTGTAACCTAATAGCTTGACCAACCCAAACTATGGATTTGACACTAGTCTATGTTATTTGAGACATTTTATTTTTCACCCCTTCGCACCCCCACATGCCGATGATTAGGCACGTACGCAGGAATTTATTTCGGGAGGGTCAAAGGCATTTTGGGGTGTTCAAATTCAATTTAAGGATAAATTATATTAAAATTTGTAAATTTGCCCATAGAATTAGACTAAATTTACAGACAAATCGCCGGATCCCCGAAATTACAGACGGATCCCCGAAACCCACCCCCTGCGTACGTTCCTGCTGATGGCGGCTGAACTTGGACTTCAACACTATCGGAAATGTAATTATTAATCTCAGCGATATCGAAAACTATAAATTCGACAGTAATATCGGTTGTTTTATATTAATTTTACATGTCAACACCTTTCCACCACCCTAGGGGGTGCTAATGGGGATTAAACGTAGACTTAAATGGTATAGAGAAATACCGCCGATCAACTTAGGGATACCGAAAAACTATAGATTCGATAATAATAACTGTAGTTTTTGTTATTTTTTATGTCACCATTTCGCCCGCTGGGGTACAAATGGGGGCTGAACTTGGATTTATACGACATCGGGGTTGTCACTAATAATCTCAGCGACCCCGAAAATTATGGACTCTACACTAACCTGCTTGTTTCTATCGTTTTATACGTTATTCCCTTCCACTTTTCCTAGATGTGCTAGGAGTCTGACTTCTACTAGAGGCAAAACTTGAAGATCATCGGAACTGACACCAATCAACTTACGGACTGTACCCTAATATCGGTATTTTTTTCATTATTTTTACATGTCACAATTTCACCCTCTTCTAGTGTGCTAATGGGACTGAACTTGAACTGTGAAATGGCATCTGAAGTGTAACTCTCTATCTAAGAAACGCCAATAATTATGAATTTGACCATCTGTAGTTAAAAAAAAAAAAAATTGTTTGCCTCTCCCATTTCTCCTAGGAGTGCTTCTTGTTTGCACTGAGAACTAACTTGGACTTGAATGTCATCAGGACTCTTACCAACTTACTTAGCGACGCTTAAAATTAATGATTCAACACTAATGTCAATCGTTTTTGTCTCCAACTTTCCACTCCCCTATATAAAAGAAAAAAGATTAAGGGAAAGATTTCCAAAGCTAGAATGAAAGCCATCCAGATTGAGCCAGTAGCCATGTGCGCCAACGAAGTTTAAACGAGCGTGCACTCAAACGCGTTCAACATTAAACTTTCAAGTTTAAACGTGGTTCCAGGACTTTTGTTGCATCATTGAAAGTCGAAGTTCAGTACATCTCGTTTAAGTAATCTTCGGTCAATTTGTAAAATCGACTGTGATTAATTGTCGTCTTTTGTCTCGAATCTTCGTTTAACAAAGTAACAAATGAAGAAAGTATACAGCATGCCGGTTTTTTCGAGTTTCGAGATTGTGTGCATAAAGTTGTGAGTAGTCTAATTTAAGTGATCGTAATTGTGATGGAAAAACTAATGAAATCACCAGTAAAAAAAAAAAAAAAAAAAAAAAACTCCGAACACGAGAAATGTATTGTAATTTCATCAGTCGAAAAATACAAACACATTATTGAATGTCAACAGACTGACGTGGATCAACAAAGTTTAAACCCCCAAGTTCGGCCGTTCAAGCTAAAACCAAGTTTATCCACCATTTGACCGAGACTTAACCTTGCACGTTGTTAATGTAACAGACATTTTGACTCTCCTTCACCAAGTTTGGTTATGACCCTCGTTCAACAGTTGAACTTCGTTGGTGCACACGGCCAAATATTTACAAAACGCTCTTACATAAACTAGTACCGGTATCTATTTCCCCACATTTCTCATGGCTCCACGGCTACTACAAATCATTTGGACGTTCACTGTTGAAATTTCGGCAAGTCTTTACTTTAGGCAAGGCAATGACAATAACCAAATCATCTGAACCGGTTCCCACAGTTACAGTTGCAGTTCCCAAGAAGGAAAGACAGAAAACAACGTGCCCTGCGGGGCTCTAACCCGCCTTCACTCGCTCACGCTCGCTCGACAATACTATTTACTGACAGGATATCACTGCCTTGCCCAAAGTAAAGAGTTACCGAAATTTCTATGACCAGTGATCTAATCTTCTAGAAGATGAAAGTTTTTAAGGTTTTATTTGGCACCTGTATGTAATAATAATAGGGCTAATAATGTACGTTCTCTTCAGTTATACAATTATAATGTTTCGTTAATGTGTCCGTACTTTTTCTTTTAAGTTCTTGAGCAATGTGGTGTGAGATATCGCGTAGTACCACTAATGGCTCTAATTGTGTCCTACACAACTTTCACGATGGTGGCGCCATGGCTGACTTTTGCCCTTCCAACATGGTGGTGGCTAACGCTGGTATCTGTCCTCCCAATCATGGTTGTATTGCTCTCATGGAAGTAAGTATTTGTATATTCTTCCAGCTTTAAGTTATTTTGTACAAATGAATTATATAACAGATACCTGTAAGACTTATGGGTAAATGTTTAGCAGACGGGGTCCAGAAATACGTAAAAGATACCAAATTTACGGGAGAAATGAAAGATGTAAGTGCTTAGACCTAACATAACCTAACCAAAACTAAACCAACTTAAACTAACCTGAACTAACCTAAACTAACGTAATAATAATAGAAATGAGCGAAATTATACAATATTTTCGAAAATTATGCCGGACCCCTACGCTAATACAATCTAACATAAAGTAACCTTTTATTGCACCCTCTTGCCAATGATTCTCGTAAGTACTTTCTTGATTGTAATACGCTTTTTAGGTGGCTTTTAAGGGCTAACTCGCGTTTCGTGAAGGCAGGTGAGATTTTTGTTGCAAAAGTTGATTACTATTTCAGAACACTGATGTTAATAAAATTATTTTAAAATAAATTTTAGAAAAATAATGTTTGAAGCACACTTCATGTTGTGCTAACTTTAGAATATTTTCTGCAAGCCTATGTAATTGGTTGTTTTTTGAGTCAATAATTTATTGAAGAAAGGTAATATTTGGGGCGTTCAAAGCACAATGGATCCGAATTCATTTTCAATAAAGTTCAGTTTTGCTCAGCAAATGAATTATATTTCAAAACATATCTTCGCAGTCAAGAGTCCAAAACATATGTAGCTACACTGAGAAAAAAATGTACGTGGCGTACGTAAAATTGTATGTTACATTTGTAAATCCTGTAGTTTTTGGACTTAACATACAACAAAAGTATAACTGAAAACGCATGTTACATAATACTTTCTGTATAAGTGTTCCATCTGTAAGTACTTTCCATATGAAACAATATAGGCGGTCAGGATCTCATATACAAATGGACGTATATAACATACAGCTGACGAAGGTAACACACACACACACACACACACACACACACACACACATATATATATATATATATATATATATATATATATATATATATATATATATATATATAAGGAAGACTGTTAGATATCAGACATCCTACAATGGCATGATGTAACATCTAAGGGCAGTGCCTATGTAGCATACGAATAACGTATGTACCATACCGGTACTAATTTCTGTAGTAAGCAAGAGGATTCCGTATATTTTACAATATACCGCTGTCTGGAGAACGGATTTTTCTCAGTATAAAACCATGTGAAATGGCGCAGGATAGTTTCAATATGACAGCCGCTAGACAGGGGCATCAGTGGGGCAGCCGCCCCAACCCCATTAGATTTTGGGGGTAGTAAGTCAGTTTTAAAAACCTTTAGATAAGCAAACTGCAACCAAAGTAGTTTGAGGTCTTTACACCGAATAAATACGGAGGTAATATAGGTTATCAAAACTGGAAAGTTGCTTAGGCCCAATTTCCAGAATTTTAAGCAAGTCCGAAACTCAAAAGTAGAGCCACCTTTGAAATCCTTGAGCCAAAAAATATACAAGAGAGCAATATAGGCCTATAGCTCCTTATGGCCAATGGAAATTGATTATAGCAGAAAAAAATTCGTATTTATTCTGTGTATGGACTTTGCTCAGCAACAGGTTTCTAAATCTGCATTACTGCCCCCAAAATCTGAAATTCAGGGTAAGGGGCGGGTGACCTCTAAACGAACGCTCCTCTCTAGCGGCAATTATATAAAATTCAAGATTGCATCTTGTCATGTAGTTTTTTTTTCTCTCATCTTGGATTTGTGGTTGTGAAAATATGACGTTTTCCGTCGGTGTATTCTTTTAGACACACCCTGCATTTATTTAACGTAATTATGCATCATTGACTATGACATTCGGAGCTTGACTTGATTTGTAATCATTCCCACGCTGCAGCGTACACAATATAATGTTAACATCTTAAATTTATGAGCAAGGAGGGAGAAATTAGCCGTCCTCCTCCATTCCATTAATGCCCTTGTCTAGCGGTTGTCCGATGAAACTCTAGTCCACATCCTTTCAAGTGGTTTTTGTTTCATTTATTTTGTATCCTTGGCTACGAAGATACTACATTTGCTGAACAAAAGTGAATCTTTCTGAAAATGGACTTGGATCCCTTGTGCTCTGAACTCCCCAAATCTAAAAATATTTTATAAAAACTTAGTTGGAACCAAATGTATTCTGCAACCCAAGTTTGGTCAAAACGCATAAAATTAGTTTGTTTAGTTTGATTGATTAGTCTTGCATCAGTAGCAAGGCTACATGAGGCAGGGTTTAATATGGGATCGGAACCACTAATTTGAAAATTTTACGTCGGATCCAGTCAAAATCTATACAGCAAATTCCGACGTCTCGTGTCTCTACTCTCAAAATTTAATGTTAAAAGACCGAAAATTGAGGCCTGTAGCGTGGTGTATACAAACAGACAGATGAACAAATCGAGATCAAATTGTCCCAGACACTGATGTTACAATAAATATCACGCTTTAATGGTTAGTTACGTGGGCGACTGTCATATCTTGTGCTTTCTCGCCTGGTCCCTTCATACAAGCTATGCCGAGGTGTACCGTAACGTTTTCAAGAAAATTTAGAACTGAGGTGGGAAAGAGGGACGAAATAAAATTTTCATAATATAATGAAAAAGATTTTGTTGATATAAAATTAATTCTTAACTGATTCTTAGTTGCATCTCAACCACATCACTAACGTTAGAATCATCAGAAGCAATTTTCGGATCAACAATTTTACCATTTGTTTGTGTTTCCAGTTTTATCACAGCATTGCATTTTTCATAATGATTCTTCATTCTTTGAACTAAACCAACTATTTCTTTCTTACACGTTTTGCAACGTATGGTCGTTTTCTTATCTGACGGAGTTTGAGTTACTTTAATAAATTTGCTCCAAATTATGTACTACATACTTTCTTCCCGTAAAACTCATGTTAAACGATTTCAAGTTGTACGGAGACTGAGAACCAACATGTACTGTATCAACGAATGCGATATTTTAATTTCAGAACCACAATTTAGCAAATAACCTTTTGTTTGTTTTCTGAATACAACACAAAAATTTGTTTCCATGATAATTATTTTATTTATTTTTTAATATCAGTTCTACAAGTAGTCCAACCTTCGACTATGACACTTTCTCGCAGGTTAACTGAGAAGCATTTGAACAATACAATAAACGTTAAAAATAAGGGGGGGGGGAAAGACAAAATAAATTGTAGATCACCACTTTGACCTGCTGTAGCCACGGGAATAGAAGATGGAGGTTAATAGAAAAATATTTCGTTAAAAATTTGTTGAAGTTACTTCGACAATGTATTTTGTCCCATTTGTCCACATTGGCAGATCAATTGGGACAAAGTAATATATATGTAAATAATGAGGAGTTTACATTAAATGATCAACACTACATGGCAAACCAGTATCAGTTTTAAGTATATGACTATATAAACAAGAAACTCATACTTAGGACCTATTTTTAATTGCTACTCTTACTGATCAAAATTGTACAAGTAACCTTAGACCTATCGGCAAAAATTATAAGAAAAATACTGAGAGTGCTTTTATCTTTTATTTTTATCTATATATATAAAAGAGAACGTACAAATCCTTTGTTAGCTCATCACGCTAATACGGCTGAACCAATTTCTTTCATTTTTGGGGGGTTATTAAGATTTGGACCCTAGATGGTTTTTATCATATCACTTTAATTTTCAATTACCAGTGTCTTGAGATAATTGACCATTCAAGTGTCCATAACGTAGAAATCCTTTGTTAGCTCATCATAGCTAAATCTAACCGTATTTATATGCAACCCACATGACCGTGTCACTCGGCGGGTTAACATAAATGACAGGCGATATAATGTTAACATTTACTGCAATCTTCTATGGTTTTTATCATATCACTTGAAAGCGAAAAAGTAAAAATTATCTAAGTAACAAAGTTTATTGCGTTCCGGGGTGACCCCAGCGAAGCGAGGTGAACGCTGCTAGTTAGTTCTAATTAGAAAACTTTGTGAATATGAAGCATCCAATAAGTAGTAGGTAGGTTGATTAAACTAGTCACAAGGCGATGAACATAAAGTATGGTAATGTGAAGTAGATTATCAATGGAAAACAATGCCTGTAATACAGTCCTTACGATTAACTGCCGATTAGGTTTACAAAACCAGAATATATTAAGCTATATACACTATTAGAAGCACTACATAAAATTATATCCAGTGGGGACAACCGGGACACTGTTCCAGCTTGTCTCCACGCGAAATGTCCCAGTTGACCACAGATGGCCATTTTTCACATTCCACCTCATTACTCAAACCCGCTTAATCTATCGCATGGAATCGGCTTTCTGTGTTGGAGCCCTAAAAGCACGCGTTGAACATAGATATTCGCCTTAAGAATACATGTTCTAAGGGGAAAATCGCATTCATAATACGATACAAAGAATTTACCAGTCAAAAGTGTTCTTGCTTTCCTCTTCTTTGTGCTTGTTAGATTGTACGACTCACACGCCATAAACAACAACCATCTGACACTGCATCCACAGTACTACAAAAAGTTCTAGTTATCCCACCAGATGGTACCAGAAATCAATGTCCCAGTTGACCTGTCGTCCCAGTTGTCCCCACTCTACCCTACTTACATATAATTTTGAAGTTGTGTTTTGATGAAATGCAAGAACTGTAATAAGGTTTACAAAGAGTTTACTTTAATCGGAGTATTGAGAAAAAACATCTGAGCAAGCTTCCGAAAGAATTTCTATAAACAACAACCATTTAATAGAAAGTGTATTAAATCTTCCTTTTAACCATCGTTCATTTAAAGATGAAATCGAAATTGTGAAAATGAAAAGACCAACATTCCTGAGTTTTTGTAGAAAAGAACAGTATAATTAAACATGCCAATTTACATTATCTTTATATGTTAAGTGGAATTGGTTGTGTGGCAGTTATAAACTATCAACACTATTTTGTTGATCACAAGGACAAGAAATTGAATACAGTGACTTTAACCTCACCGCATATTTTACATTAAGAAAAATTGTACAGAAGAATGTCACAATAGCATTAAATTATTTCCTTGTACCAAGTGCTCTTAGGAGAACAGAAACACGTATCCAATGTTTCTTTCAGAAAAAAAAATATATGCAAGGGAAGGGGACACTCTAAAACTACGTAATGACAAAGCCTACAGCTGCTTGTACATTTTTCTGAAGTACGCACAACAAGACGTTCAATTGTCCTGTTTAAGGTTGGCAGTTACAGACACAAGGTACCACCTAATCTCTCTCTTTTTTTAAAAAAAAACTTCACCTCGAGCTTTAAAACACTTGTAAAGAAGAAATATTAAAATGTTTATTTATTTATTGTATTCTACAACTATTTATCCCCCACTACTGGCACTATTCTATGTCCTCCGGGAAAGCACTGGCTCCAAAAACATAACTGAAAGAAACACTGCATGGATTTTAGTTTCAAAGAAGAAGACAAGAAATAAAAGACAACATCCAATGTGGGAATGAAGATTTTTTTCCTTTGTTTCAAATTTAATGTCACTTTCCAACTGCGATAACATGCAGCCAGGATGCTCTTCAGATACTTTCTGTTCACTGAGAGGACATTTCAAGACATCTTTGAGCCTGTTAAACAAGAATCAAAAAGTTGTTTTTTTAAAAGTGTCAAAACAGTGATTTTTTGCAGTGTAAATCCCATGGTACTATTTTAAAACATGTTGTTCGTCCATAGGATCATGAGAAAAGTGAACTCTTGAACAACCGCTTAGGACGATTGTAAAAGTGTCCTCACTTGGATCCTTTTCTAATTGAGCCTTTTATACTAATTTGAGGATTAAAACACGAGTCCTTGGGGTCACGAATAAAATGACCTCAAATGATCCAGATATTTGAAGTAACGTTTGTGCTAATGGTAAACGTACTCACACTCTTGAATACGTTTCTAATTGTGCTTTTTGTACTAATTTAAGAATGGTGAAGTCAATGGAACTATACCTATCTGTCCATGGAGTAACGAAAAACAGATCTGAAAATTGATATATTTAGTTATATCTAAAATATTATTGATAACAGGTTATTTTTTTAAAAAATATTGTGTAACAACTGAATATAATTCCTGTAGTTTAGTTTTTGTAATGCAGGTATAATAATAACAAAGAAAAAATTAGCAAAGAGATAATTAAGAAAGTAATTACCTAACATGTTGACCAAACAGTGCAATTATAATTCATACAGAGGTAACTATAAACATTTGTTAATATTTATGTATGGGTATAATTATACTTAGTCACTTTTTTTATATTCTGACAGCTTTAAACTCCATAATTACCTTAAATATCTGAAACGTTCCTCCGAAGTTTCTCTCTACAAATTAGGAATTCTGACCAGTTTTTTAGAAATTATAAGAC
This sequence comes from Thermobia domestica, assembly GCF_964235325.1. NCBI lineage: Eukaryota > Metazoa > Arthropoda > Insecta > Zygentoma > Lepismatidae > Thermobia > Thermobia domestica. Next base: position 67,916,210 of record NC_137458.1, read on the forward strand.
ATTTTTTTTTCAACTTGAAAACATTTTAGTGTAGTCAGATCATTGGGAATGATTAACGTCTTAGTATTATTACTTGAATGTGATAATTGCTTATTACATTCTATTTGTACTGTTATTATTCTTATTACAATTAAGATATGTAATTAATTTAAGAGAGTGATTAACATGTTATGTTTCAGAGCAATTACAGAATCACCAGCGTGGTACATGACGAAAGGCCGCACAGAAGAGGCTGCTGATGTATTACAAACGATAGCAAGACTTAATGGCAGAAACCTTCCTACTTCGAGGGTCAATGCATTGAGTAGTGTGTGTTGGGACAAAACGAAGGATTTTACTGTATTCGATCTTATGCGAATTAGAAATTTTCGACGTCATATCATACTTCTTATTGTCGTCTGGTAAGGTTATAATGTAATACGTATATTGTCTGAGTATTAGAACATAGAAGTATTATCTAAAACAATTTTTTAAAAAATAGTTTGATAGTTTTGCTGATGGTAATAAACGATAGACTTTGTTGTAACCTTTTCAATTGTCACCTTCATCATCAGGTACCATCAGTAGGTGCTCTTGAGGGAAATTCTGGGGTGTAGCAACGGAGGATCAAATGAGGGTAAGGGTTACCACTTTTTTGTAAGTTTAAAGTGGTACACGCTTGTCAAACATGTTCAGATTGCCAGTTCCTCATTGTATATGTAGATTGCCAGTTCCTCACTGAAATTTGTATATGCAACATTTTTAAAAGAGTAATACAAATATATAAATATATTCATGATTGAAAATTTACTGAAAATTCGGAATGTCCCGCCTAATTCAAGACAGACGGGAAGCCTACCCGGCACTCCTCCATAAGGAATTCGTCAGTTATGTTTGTTGTTTAACTTCTTTCGATACTCAACAACAAATTAAGAGTTTAAAATAGAAAATGGAAGAAAAATATTTTTTAAAAAATAAACCACGTCATCATTCTAAGTTAATTAGAATAACTGAAATTCAACATCTACTTTGTTACTCTTGTTTACTTAACTGGATCACAGTTGCGAATTTGTCAATATAGAACTGCACAATAGTGTCTGAGTTTGATTTTATTTTTTCTTTTGTTTAACTGTTTTGTTATACCCATATAAACGCAAAGTCAAATAAATTGACTCCCATAAACGGTTTTTGTTTCCTTCTGAATAATTTATTGGTACATTTCCTACAGCCTAGAGTCTAAATCACGCGTTTTACCCATTCTGTCACTTACCAATTACTTCGAAAGGAATACATTTATAGCTACGTATTTCCAACAGTAATGTCCGCGTATGCCCCGAAATGAGGCAGCATCACCACGATATGTGAGTTACGTATTCCATCCCTAATTCAGTGGCACTTCAGTGTATATATTGAAGATACTTTGTTTAGAATACATATGGTAACAATTCAACTCAATGATTATGTGTTACTCGAATTGTGTTAAATTTTGACACAAGCCTGTTGTTGCTTCAACTTCCCGCACTCTAGAACAAAGTGTTAAAATGGTAGTCGGTAAATGACATGATGAAGAGTCGTTTTAGTAACCGATCATTGGGTGTTGTTTAATATACAGTTGCCAAATACAGTACTACTTTTACAAAAAAAATCTTTCCTATTAAACGGACATGACTCTCGTGAAGGATAGTAAATTTTGGCATAAGTTATTTATGAGTGGTTATGAGAGACGAAATATAGTTGGCAACGAAAAGGAACGTATCACATATAGCGACAATAGATGCAACTTTTCTACTTACATAAATGTCAGAAAATCTATATCTTCCGAAAACTATTTTAGTGAACGATTACAGGAAATATAATACGTTATTTGTTACTTGGCTTAAATGTCAATTAAGCTTTGATCATAGCAAAACTTAAAACTAATTCAAGGTTTTATTGCCAGTTATTAGATATGATATGGACGGAAGGTCATGTGCACACTTGGACTAATAATATTTGGTCTAGGAATTAATTCGTGCGGTTGGTACGCACACATTGAAGCTGTAGTACAAACACAAAATACAGAAATACATTAAGAAAAATATTGTCCATCGCTAGCCACCACTTTCGCCCATCTGTCAGGCAATGTACGGATTCCGTGGCGAAAGAAGTCCTCATCCTTGGAAGCGATCCAGTCAGAGACCCATGTTTCGATATCTTCTGAAGAAGTAAACCGCTGTCCAATCAAATCGTTGTTCATGCAATCGAACAAGTAGTAGTCCGAAGGAGCAACGTCTGGTGAATACGGCGGGTGGGGTAAAACTTCCCATCCGACATTTTCTAAATAGGTTTTGACCGGTTTTGCGACATGTGGGCGAGCGTTATCATGTCGAACAATAAGTTTATCATGTCTGTTCTCCCATTCTGGTCGTGTTCTGGCCAGAGCTTGCTTCAAACGCATTAATTGTCGTCGATAACGTTCTCCATTCATAGTTTCACCCGGTTGCAGCAGCTCATAGTACACCACACCTTTAATATCCCACCATATGCACAGCATAACCTTTGCACAGTGAATATCGTTTTGGTTGTGATGGACCTGGTTCACCTGGTTTCACCCAGGCCTTTTTTCGTTTAGGGTTCTCGTAATGGATCCACTTCTCATCACCCGTAATAATTCGATGCAGAAACCCCTTTCTGCTCTGTCGTTGAAGCAGCAATTCGCAAATGGTTTTTCGTCTTTCAACGTCTCTGTCTTTCAATTCATGTGGAACCCAATGTGACATCTTTTGAATCATTCCCATGGCTTTCAAGCGTTTGAAGACTGTTGTTTGATCAACGCCTAATGCTGCTGCAAGTTGTTCCTGCGTTTGACACGAATCCTGCTCGAGCAATGCTGTCAATTCTTCGTCTTGAAATTTTTTTGGCTGTCCAGCTCGCTCTTGGTCTGCCAAGCCGAAATCACCACTTCTAAACCGTGCAAACCACTTCTGACACGTTCGCTCACCTAGAGCATGGTCACCATACACTTCCACCAAAATACGATGACTTTCAGTCGCACTTTTCTGCATGTTAAAGTAATGCAGCAGGACACCCCGCAAAAACACTTTATCAGGCACAAATTGCGCCATGTTCACTTAACTACAAACTGGTGTTGTTGACGCTTTAATCCACTGCCCTATACTACGAACGATACGCGATGACAGGGGTTTGCAACACATGTGTGGATACACGGAACTGTGGGACGCTCCGTTCGTTGCGCCATCTCTTGTCCACCCGCACGAATTAATTTCTAGACCAAATAAATAAATAAATAAATAAATAAATAAAGTAATATCTCCTAGACCATCTACATTTACGTGTGATTTCAATTTCAGCCATGAGCTCCCTCGTGTGGCTTTGTGAATAGCATACGCGGCTTTGGTGCGGGAGATCCAGATTCAATTCCTGGCAGGAACTAATGTGGTTCGGATCTCAGATTAAGCTGTAGATCCATCTCGTACAGCCTCTCTGTTGAAAGGAACGCTAAATTACGCTTAATCAAATCAAATCAAAAATCAATTTCAGCTATGAAGCACTTAACCAAATTACGCAAAGAAAGGGCAAAACTCCTTAACCGGAACGACGGATAATTTTTAAAAATGCACGCTGTACTTATCTCATACACAGACTTTTAGGTAGCTGTGATACCTTTGCTATGTCCTTGTTCTTAGCAAATGAAAGTTTAGTTGACCACTAATGAATAATACAATTATTAATTTTAGTTTATTAATTGGTTCTGTTCCACAGGCTAGCTGGGATGTTAATAACAACACATAGTGTATATATAGAAAGATCACCGAAGCGTCGTTCTTTATTCCGCTCCAACACGCTCCTGTGTCAAATCGTAACACAAAGTTTGTGTTACCCGCAAAACCAGACCCTTGGTGTTGAAATAGCGTGCTAAAATGATAAATCACTCTGTGGTCACTGGTCTGGGTTAAAATTGAGTTGTCATTGTATTTTACTGTGTATATCATAAAATACACCTATCTTAATATAATTACGCATACTAACATGTGATTATTTCGTAAATTATTTACATTTCGTGACCATATATTTTTTGTTTTTCATGTGTTATATTTCTTACAGGATACTATGTAATGTGTCGTATTATGGTCACTACGAAAATACAGCTCATTTGGGTCCCGATGAACAGTCCTCGTACTTCTACGGTGCCCTGATGGAAATGCCCTGTTGGATATTGCCTCTTCTTCTCAACAAACTGGGAAGAAGATGGCCCCTTATTTTCTGTCTTTCATTCTCTGGATTTGCAGCAATCAGCTACTCTCTAGTACCCTTAGGTAATATTATAGTCTAAGTTGAAAGTTAAGGGATCTTTTAAAGACGTGAAAGTAATTCCAATTCGGGTGTCCAGGTGAATTATTATATTAAATTGCAAATTGGTTTTGTGGCGGGAGATATGATCCTTGGTATGTTTTTGTTCATAAATTATCTTAATATTTCATACTATGTCCAATTACTATTTTCAGGAAGTATAAAAGACGTAAAACAAGAATTTTATAAATGATCAAAATAATAGATCAAAAGAGTGCGATCTTGGCCAATAACTAGTTTTTGGATCAGGGGCCACAAAATTTTTGAACGGCCCCTAAATTGAGGTTCTTTTTTTTTTTTTTTTAACGGAATAAGCACATCATACTGAGTTAACTGATAGTTTGAGTCTGACTACATTATATGTAGTTCTCCAGATATAAGGCTTACAAGAAAATTTTTGATTGAAGTATATTGGATCTTTTGATCTAGTAAGTTAGTGTCTCTGTCCGCCATTTGTGAATACAGTTTGTGTTTTCTCTCACACGTGCTTTAATTGTTAAAGTATAAATATTCATTTGTTAAAAATTGATGATTTTTTTTCCAAGAAATTAAGTGTTTTAAACAAATAATATTATAAAGTTCATAAGATCTTTATAGTCCTCTTATCATTTGCAAACTTATTCCTTAATTTTCCTACGTCCCTTCTTCCTCCTTGAAAGTAAGTTTTCTAGTTTGTAGTTGTAATAAATAATTGTTAATGATATTTTAATTAATTGTACTAATTGATAATGAGATTATTTATGTTAGATTAGATGCGAAATTTAAAGAAAACCGTGTAAAATAGAAAATACTCGCACACATTATACAGAAACGACCTTTCACGCCATCTTATAATCTCGAACTTCTAGAAGGGGCCGCGGTGGCTCAGTGGTATAGCGTTCACCTCCGGTGCTTGAAGTCCCTGGTTCGATCTCAGCTCGCGCCGTGTGGATTTTGTGGTGGACAAACATCGTGCTCGTGGGTTTTCTCGGTGTTCTTCCGTTTCCTCCCACTTTCTTCAATTCACTCATCTCTCATCATCACCGTCTCCTTTGGCCTAATCGGCATAACCGTGGGACGTAAAACTTAAAGATTTCATTTTATTTTTTTTTCGAACTTCTAGAGAAAATCAATATTATAGTCAGAATGCAAGGAAAGAAGCTACTACTTACCGTGAGATTTAAGTATCTTGGATCCTATCTCGACCAGAATGATGGATTACATGCAGAAAACCAGCAAATAATACAATCTGGTTGGCTAAACTGGACAAGAATGAGTGCGCTGCTGTGTGAGAAGAAAGTAATTTTTCAGGCTCAAGGCCATATTCGTAAAACGCTAATAAGACTGACAATAATACAAAGTAGTGAAATCTGGGCAATCGCAAATGCTCAAGAAAGAAATATGGGAGTGACTGCGGTCAGTGTTAAGATGGATTTGCGATGCGAAGAATAGAATAAGGAACGATTATACAAAAGGCACTGTTCAGGTGAGATTCTTGAAGAAAGAGTTTTAAGAATGAAAGCTGAGATGGCTGGGACACGTAAAACGAAGAAAGGACGACTATGTTGTAAAGAGAATTGAGAAGCTGGAGGTAACAGCTAATAGGAAGAGGGGAAGACTCAAAATGAGATGGAAAGACAAGATACAAGGTTATTTGAGGGAGGGGAATGGAAAAGAGAGGACGAGCAGGATAGAGGAGAATGGAGAAAAAATTAAAGACGGGAACGGGATCCCATGGGAAAGGTGGGTACAAAGAAAATGAAGAAAGCACTTTCCTGAGAAAATAAACTTCTGTTTACGGCATTATAGGAGGACAACTTCGTATTGTTTTGTGTATTCCTCTCAAATAGTTTCTGAACTATTTGTTTCATGATGGAAGAAGTCCGCACTTTTACTTTGTGCGTACATATATTTACATAAGCTGTTTAACATACGTTACTCAAAAGTTTTATATTGTCTCAGACTTTGTTCGTCTTACATCTTCAATTCAGTATTGGAGGTTATAACTGTTTTTCTGTGAAGTGAAGAAAATGTGCATTTCTTTCGTATTAATATTAGATATGTTTTCATTACCCTATTTTGAAATATTGCCCAAATCACATTGGGATTTCTTGCAATCACCTATTGAATGAATTTGGAGATACAGAGTATTTTTAAAATAGTCAGCGAGCAATAATTATTTGGAGATTTTATACTTCGGAGATTTATATATTTAAAACATAATAGTTGATCACGGTTTATTCTTGAGAGCCACTTGGAACCTAGTTTCACCAACTTCTGTTATCTCATTTAACGTGGGTTAAACTGCTTTAAGGTTGGTTTAAAGGGACAAGTTTTGTCGATAGATGGCAGTACAATATTCGTATCTCTTCCATGTATTTTTTATCTTTCACGAAAATTCACGATTTCTCTGACAAATTTCAACCTACAGACTTTCAATTTTTAGAAAAGTAACTTCATAATCTATCGAAGGCAATAATACGTGCCGATTTTTTATTTAGAATTTTCTTCATTGTTGAAATGTCTTGATTGTTGAAATGGATATCCAAACCTTTAACAATAAAACTATTTCAACAATGAAGAAAATACTAAATAAAAAATCGGCACGGATTGTTCCCTTTAATAGGTTATGAAGTTCCTTCTCTAAAAATTTGAAGTCTCTACGTTGAAATTTGTAAAAGAAATCGTAAATTTTCGTGAAAGGTAAAAAATACATGGGAGAGATACGAAGACTGTAGTGACATCTATCAGCAAAACTTGTCCCTTTACACTAACCTTAACAGCGTTGTACGAATAATCTTTATTTCACCATTCATGGTTATGTGTGGCGCTGCGTTAAGCTCTCGGCTAAAGTTAACCAGGCCTCTGGTTGTGGTGGAATAGCCAGGCAATAATAACAAAAAGAAGGGGAGACGAGTTGTTCACCTCTTGACTTCTATATTTTATGTTCCATTTCTTTTCTTTTATTTTCTTTCTTTTTTTGGTGAAAGTTTTGTGAATGTTTAAACTACTACAACAATTATAATTTAATCAAACTATTTTAATGTACGTATAAAACAACGTTAAATTACACAAACTGGAAACAACTCAAGAAGTTAACTTCCACTGAATTAGCCAATGAGAATGCAGATTTTCTACGAGAAAATTTGCTGTAATATAATTTCCAAGGTTAACTAACGTTATGTTAAAGTAACAGGCATTTTTATATTGGTGAAATTAAATACGAGCGTGTAGTGTAAATTACTTAACAGACATCAAATAACCAGTATTTCATAGGTATTTATAAGGCAGGTTGGTGAAACTGGCCACTGAACTCACTTGTATTTACTTAAAAAATTCTGACAGCGTATTAACAGTTCACAATCCTCAAAATAAGACGAAAAAGATGTAATGTGGGTTTACTAAATTAATATCATTTTATCACTTATATTACACGTGGACGTATATATAATTAAATTGTAAGATAGGATTAACTGCCACATGAGAGATGTATTTGCATTTTTGTGTGTGAAACATGGTACAATACTAACTTATACGGACTATCTGTAAATATAATAGCATAATAGTGTAGTTTTAATTAAATTTATAATATGCTTATGTTGCTCATTAATTTGTATTAGAACACACGAAGATGATCCTTGGTTTGGCTCTTTTGGGAAGAATGACCTCAGTTGGAGCTTTATACTCAGGACTGCAATTGTATCCAGAATTGTTTCCTACAATTCTTCGTGGACAAGGAATTGGTATTTGTGAATTTTTGAGAAGTATATCAATATTTATTACTCCAGCGATAATGTACTTGGTAAGTAAATTACACTAAGTTTCATTCTTTTTCAAATAAGGCATCAGGTGGTAGTGATGTCATTATATAGTAACTATGGATTCTTTTGTTAACAACATCATATCATTAAAACGTTGAAATATATAATTCTACTCTTGCTTTTCAAATTAACATAAGGGAAGAAAACTGTTCACTTAGGTCAACATTTTATCTTAGAACACTTATTGATCAACCTAATTGTTAATTTTGTTTTCGCGCCCAAGCTCATGGCCGACAAGTGTCAAAAATTGAAAAAAAAAAAGACTACGATTGATACGGATTCTTAGCACTCAAAGTCTGAGGGATGAAACTATACATTTTCGTAGTAAACTGTTTCCACAACCTAGACACGACACTTTGTGGCATATTGATGGCTCGTATTATTGCTGTCTGTGTGTCACCTTTTCTTCAAGCAACCGATGATTCGGCCTTTGGTAAACGCATCCAAATGACATCTTTGTGTCATATTCCATTAATCTATTGCCATATTCAACTCAGCAGTACCCTTCGCTCACTACAACACTCCACTCACTGCACACACACGGAATGCGCCTATTTCAAATCCAAAAAAATGAAATGAAATCTTTGAGTTTTACGTCCCACGGTTATGCCGGTTAGGCTAAAGGAGACGGTGATTATGAGAAATGAATGAAATGGTGGAATGAAGAAAGTGGGAGGAAACGGGAGAACCCCGAGAAAACCCACGCACACGGTGTTTGTCCACCACAAAGTTCACTTGGCAGGAGCAGGGTTTGAACCCAGAACCCCAAGCACCAGAGGTGAACGCTCTACCACTGAGCCACCGCGGCCCCTATTTCAAATCCAAGCACTAGTGTTCCCCTTGTTTTCATTGGAGGTCAGGTGAATATTTGTCATAGCCGGTTCTATATTCCTCTCAAGTAATACATGATATCCTCCAAAATTGCTGTGCTCGCGATGCCCTTCCCGGATTTACATGCAACTTCTTGCATTGTGCTTAGGCCTAAATGGACACCTGTGTAACTAGACTTTTCACCTTCCAATTCTATTCAATTTAACCCTTTCGAGTGTGTAATCATTACAATCCAGTCGGCTTCATCTCTAGAATTGTTCTTATATTGTAACTTACATCAATAGTTATGGAATGAGCTACAAAGTGGCCTGGACATAACCGAACACCCTGGTCTAAATTAATCGTTTATATTAGAAAATCGTAATATAATTTGTTGAATGACATCAAATATATTTAAATTATTATACGCAACTTAAAGATCGTAACCAAGTAGAAATGTCTAAAAATAAAATTGTTAAAAACGATTTTTAAAAAGTGAAAAATTGTTGGTGTGAACCTCTCGTTCTCATCTGGCAGCCATTGTAATCTTGAGTTCCCAATTAAATGCACAAATCTGAATTGCCAAATTTTTGTTCTGTTCAAGGATCTTATAAAATACAAAATCTTATTTATAACATCCTTGGTTCTGTTTTAGTTTTATTAATTGTCCGATTAATTTCATCAAAGGTTATTTATTGCTAGAAGAGGTAATACGCATACCTGATTTATGAACAATATGAATTAATTTCAAATAAGTTATACAAAATTAAATATTCTGTTTATATTTCTTACATTTTTAAATTAACTTATAAAATATAAAGCTAAACAAGAAAGTTCTATCGCTTTTTCAGCCACCACCTTCGAACGTCGGTATGTCACCTAAGACGTACCTGGAATATCAAAAATAGTCCCCATCAGCATCGACGTCTTTCTGCCAACGTTCTGGAAGGCCACGGATTCCATCGCGGTAGAACTTCGTGGACCGTGAAGCTAAGAAGGTATCAAGTGCATTTTGCACTTATACTAGAAATTTAAACTGGCGTCCTCTAAGGTGATTGTCCAAGTAATGGGACAGTTGATGATCGTACGGTGCAATTTTCGGAGAGTATGACGGATGCAACAGTGTTTCCCATCCAAGGCGTAGAATGGTGTCCTGGGTCATCTTAGCCACGTAGGGCTTAGCGTTACTCTGTAACAGGACGATTCAGATTCAGAAGTGCTGGCTCCAGAGTTTTAAGTTTTTCTTGAATACGGCTCAACTGCTGACAGTACAAAGTTGCATTGGTGCCCTGACCAGCTGGTAGCTGTTCACGATGCACGATGCCGCGAGCAGTCCACAAACACACACTAGGACAGTGCTGGGCAGTGCTGGTTTCGGCTGTTTTGGAACCGATTCATGGGATGCTAACCAATGATGGCGGCGCCGTGGAGCTTTGTACAGGACCAACTTCTCATCACATGTCAACATCCTGTCCAGAAATGGCTCCTTCCTCAAACGAGACAGCAAAGAAACGCAGGTGTCTGCTCGCGTTGCCTTCTGGCTCGGAGTCAAATCATGTGGGACCCATCAACCCAACTTGTAGTGCTCTCCAAGTTGATGCAAGTGCTGCCGAATGGTTCGCCTCAATTGCTACCTGAAGATCTTAATTTTGTACATGTGTTGGTCGTCCGGCACGTGGTGCGTCTTCGAGTGTTTCTTAAACTAGTTAAACCACCGCTGCACTGTCCGTGTAGTCACAACACTCTCACCAAAGGCTTGGCATGTCTTCCGCCCCGCTGCAGCGGCGTTTGACCCCAGTTTGAATTCGTATAGTATACACGCCCTTATGACGCTCTGTGGAGGTCCCATTTTCACTCTCTTCTTACGCAAGTTCACGGTGTAACTGAACTGCCAAAACCAGGTAGTATGTTGGATAAACGCACACCAACAACTGACCTTCGCCTTATCTTCATTCGTATTCAACTCATGGCGTGAGGCCCAATTGAACCCAGACCTCCACAAAAAGCGACAGAATTTTCCTTGTTACCTATATAAGTTTAAGTAAATTGTTACGTAAACATTTAGAATTGAGTACCATTATAACTCTTGTCAGCCGAGAAGAAAAGGAAGATAGATCCTGCTGTTGAATACATAATCCATGTATGAAATATGAATATTGTAATCAAGAATCACGAAAATAAATCAATAGTGCCTCTGTAAATCAATAGTACTGAAGGCTTAATTATTTTTCGTTTAGAGCTTAAGTATTTCGTTGTCACATAGAAATTGGTTAACTATTTTCATCTTAAGTTCATTACTTTTGCTAATTCTTTATTCGAGGCGTTATATTTTCAATTTAGAATGCTTTAACAGAATTAAAACATTTTAAATGTATGTTGTAAACAAAGGCGCAAATCTGTCTTCAACATTGGGGGGGACGGGTAAGATGGTCCCGTATGTATATATATATATATATATATATATATATATATATATATATATATATATATATATATATATATAAGCGATGTTCAAAATATTTATGAAGTTGAAAAACAATGTTGTGAAGGATCAGGGGAGCAGAATTGTCTTCAGTGACGAATTTAGGAGGCTATCGGGCTCATTCTCCCCTCGAAATAATTTGTTAGTTTTACGCATTCCACGTACAACAATAATCCTTCTTACCATTTCTAAGAATGTCATTGACTTTCCATTTTCTTATGCTTTTTGTTTAGAAATAATACTGTATTTGTCAAATTTCATTCCATGTAAGAACCGCGTCCTTAATTTTTCTTTCTGTCATCCTTTCTATTTTTCTGTTTCTTTTTCTTGACGTTACTACTTTCATTTCGCCTATCATACTTTATCGACCGTTGTCAGTTGTGATTTAAGTTGGCCGTCATCAGTAACACCAAAACTAAGAGGGGTTGATAAGCGAAACTAGTGTCCCACACCAACATGCGCGGATATCAACATGACAAGACTTTAGTTATTATAACAAAGGAACAATTATATCGTTTAGTTATTTTTAAAAGAAGGAAATGTTTGAATTAAAGAAAATCAAAACGGGGAAATAATTAGCCCGGGAAATTAGGACGGCCAAGAGGATGCTTTCTTTTTCTTGTATGAATAGAATAAAGGGTTAGATTCACTTTTAAATTTTTGTGTCATATCATATAGGATTTATCGATCTGTAATTCTTGTCATTATAACTTCAATTTATGCATAAATTAAAATATATTTAATTCTCAAACTCAGGTGGGCAATTGCCCACTTCCTTCCTTGTATTGGGCATAACCCTCAAAAGAAAATCCTAAATACGCCATTGGTTGTCTTCAACATTGGAAGGTGGGCAGATTTGAGGCTTATTCTAGATAAGGGAGATGAAACTCATATTACGGTAGATGAATCTGATCAACTGTTGTAGAGTATATTATATATTAGGTGATGTAGATGAAGTACTAGTACATATCAGTATTACAAATCACTGCCGTGAAAACATTCTGAAATCTGAATACATGCACATTTATAATTGGTATGTTTCTAATTAGGCATCCACAAAGATCCACGTTAAAATTGTTTTATAGTAATATAATAATATAAATGACGACTTCCCCAAAACTATGAAGAAAGAATATCAATTATGTGTGACGAAACAATACTCTTTGAGCAAAATGATTATAATCTCAATAACATTACAGGAATCGTTTCAGAAATCTGACGCATGTCATACTCTTTACTTAACAGATGTAACCTTAAGATTAGAGAGAAAAATATTCCAGCAATTGAATTCTTTTCTTTGCTTACGAAACATCCTCTCTCAAAAGAAAAATTGGGACACGCGGAAATAATACGTAGGAACAAACCATGGTTCGAACTAGCAGAGAAGAGAAAACAGGCAAAATTACGTTGGCTACAAAATCCGAATGAAGTAACTACACAAAATTTCGTAGACATCAGGCGAGGAACTTCCAAAACTTTTAGAACAAAAAAACGCGATATTTTGAAAGCTAAAATTTAGGAACTTGAAGATAGTAAAAATAAAAACATTCGGGACATGTATAAAGGGGTCAACGAATTTAAGAAAGGCTATCAACCTCGTTCTTATATATGAAAGAAAGCTGATGGAACAGTTCTCACTGATACAGATAGCATTTTAAATAGATGGAAAGATTTCTTTGACGATTTGCTTAACACGCAGCCAAAAACTAATGTGCGTGAAGAAAGGAAGATACACACCGCAGAACCATATATTCCAGAACCCAATCGAATAGAAGTAAAAATCGCTATAAAGAAATTAAAGAAACATAAATCTCGGGTGTAAACGAAATCCCGGCTGAGTTAATTTTAGTTGGAGGCAAAAAAATTGTGGAACAAGATACACAAACTCATTCTCCTTATCTACAACAAGGAAGAATTGCCACAAGAGTGGGAAGAATCAATCATTGTTCCAATTCACAAGAAAGGCGACAAAACTGACTGTAATAATTATCGAGGCATCTCTCTTCTGTTAACATCCTATAAAATCCTTTCAAACATTCTATTAGCAAGAATGAGCCCATACGCAGATGAAATGTTTGGAGATTATCAGTGTGGATTTAGACGAAATCGATCAACTATCGACCAAATATTTACCATTCGCCAAATACTCGAAAATAAGCGGGAATACAGTAGTCCCGTACATCAACTATTTATTGATTTTAGAAAGGCTTATAACTCGGTTAGGAGAGAAACATTGTACAACGTTCTTACAGAATTTGGAATACCGAAAAAGCTAATTAGATTAATTAAGGCATGTTTAAATGAATCCCAAAGTAAAGTCCGGGTAGGAAAAGGTAGCTTTCACGTTAAGAATGGCCTGAAACAAGAAGATGCGTTGTCGTCATTATTATTCAACTTTGTCCTGGAATACGCTATAAGGAAGATGAAGGATAGCAACCAGGGCCTAGAGCTGAACGGTGTTCACCAGGTTATGCGTACGCTGATTATGTAAGTTTAGTAGGGGTTGATATGAGAAAAATAGAAATAAATGCAGAGGTCTTATTAGACACGCTTGCATGGACATGAGTTTAGAAGTAAATGCAGAGAAAACTAAATACATGGAAGTGCGTCGGGACCGTAATACGGCAAATTATGTATGTGTTAAAATATTAAATAATACTTTTGATAAAGTGGATACTTTCAAACATCTAGGATCAATATTAACAGACGAAAATCATATTCACGAAGAAATTAAATGTCGACTAAAAACAAGGAATTCGTGTTATTATTCAGTTCAAAACCTCTTGTCGTCGCGAATTCTGTCGAGGGATTTGAAGCTTAAAATGTATAAAACGATAATCATACGCTTACTGAGTACAGAGCATAGACTGAAAGTATTTGAGAACAAGATCCCGAGAGAAATATTCGGACCAAGAGGAACGGGAATGGGGAATGGTGGAAACTTCATAACGACGAACTACGTAAATTATATGGCTTACCAAACATTGTTAAGGTCATCAAGTCTAGGAGGCTTAGGTGGGCAGGACATGTAGCCAGGATGGAAGAAAGTAGGAACGCTTTCAAAGTGTTAGCGGTAAGACCAATCGGAAAACGACTATTAAGAAGACCTAGGCGCAGATGGGAAGACAATATTAAGATGAATCTCGCAGAGATAGGAATACAAAGTAGAAACTGGATCCAGTTGGCTAAGAATAGAAGTCAGTGGAGAGCTTTTGTGAACGCGGCATTGAACCTCCGAGTTCCATAGGCTATAGAGTTTGTTAGCTTACGAAGCATGAGTAGATGCCTAGGCTGATACTACAAATAGATTAAATGCGCATTTACTGAAAAGATGGGTTCTACTGACATTGGATAGTCTATATACTCTTCGTGTGCTAGGGCCTAGGGGAGAGGAGGAGATAAGATTTCATATGAGGTTACGTCACGCACAGTCGCAAGCCTTCATTTTCATTATAAATGGAAAAGCCAAGAGAAACAAATTTCATCTAACTTTCCTTTGTGGCAGTCGGACACAACTCATCACAGTTATCTGCAAAAAGCAGTTTTCAAATCGGATTATTGCGAGAGCCTCCAGTTCCAATGTTGGGGGGGACATGTCTCCCCATTTCCCCGGAATTTGTGCCCGTACCTACAGCTGAGACAACTTTCCAGCATGAGGAGAGGGGCATATCCTCCTCTGGCATTTATTGCAATTTGTGCCCAAATAGCGGAAGTGGAATTAATACATATTGATGAGACTACTAAACTCACTACAGCACGAAGTTCAGTTTGAAATACTATAGAATACGATTCTTTTTTTAAAAAAAAATGGAAAAGCCAAGAGAAATCAATTTCATCTTACATTCCTTTGGGGCACTCGGACGCAAATCCGAAAAAGCGCTTTTTAAATCAGATTATTGGGGGGACAGTCCCCCCCAGGTCCAACATTGGGGGGGACATGTCCCCCTCGTCCCCCCCGGGATTTGCGCCAGTGGTTGTAAATGAACGATAATATACGTAAAAATCATTCAATTTCGTTCAGACACTAGAAAGTTATATATATATATATATATATATATATATATATATATATATATATATATATATATATATATATATATATATATATATATATATATATATATATATATATATATAAACAATACTTTACCGAAAAAAAATAAAAACTAGACCTATATTCATTGAATGAACAACTCAATGGAATTACTTATTTTAGAATTGTAGACTTTTTCAAAAATGCTGGCACCCACCTCTTGTTAAAAGAGTGTTCAACTCTTATCCTTATTGCAAATAAAACTGCTATAATAATTATATGCACAACTCTGAGAATACAACCTTTTAAAGGAAAGTGTGTGACCAGGTTTCTTTGAAGAAGCTTATGCATGACCTTCTTTGCATTTATATGAAGAGCGAAATAAGCCCTCCTAACAGATTCACAACATATGCTACCCCTTACTATTAGTGGAGCTAATGTGCAAACCAAGTCCTATGTTCCCTTTGGTATGCCTCTGATCGCACTAAAAGTAATACGTTGAAGTTATTATTTAACATAGTTTAAGTACAGAAAATAACTTAAATGACAAAGTTTCGACTTCGAATAATAACGATATTTTTTTTTTGTATTTTCTGTCTGGCACAGACGTTAACGTTAAACTAAGTGTGAAACTCTGTACTTGGAAGTTCTACATAATTTATTCCTTATCGCTATCCTTTTGAACAACATCTGCGTAGCCTAAGCAATAGTTTGTGCGCGATGCACGGGTTGTTTGTTTTAGCCTTTCAGTTAGCATTATTATCTTAATAGGTATTTTTCTGGTTGTAGGAAAAAAATCGCCCTTCATTAATTTTAGCAAATCTTTGATATTAGTGCACAACGCATTTTACGTAATATTTAACAAGTTTGTTCCATGTATTTTCGCTAATCTTTGTTCTTAATAGCAATTAGTGATTCTCTCTCTTTTTCGAAAATATAACAGTCCAAATCCCAATCTTCATAGGGCTCGGATCTTTATGTGCTAAAAAACTATAAAATATTTATTTTTATGTGCTAAAAAATGAAAAAATATTTGCTAAATATTAAAAAAATATTTAACAAAAATATACAAGGAAGAGTATGGGAAAACGCCCAACATAAGAAAAATAAATTCTGGTACTCACAAATAGCTCCTATTCATCAGATGTCGAAATTCCGTGGGCATTGCAGTGAATAACTAACGTCTTTTTCAAATTGTCCATCGTAAAGACATGCCTATTGTCACGTAATAATGCCTTATATTGGGAAAAGGAACATTTTACATCACACATATTTGAAAAGGGGCATATCACGAATATTCATACCATCAACTTCACTTGTGTTTTGGCCATCCATTACTTCAGATGTTTTACATAGGGTTTTATAGACAATGTTTTTGTCAAACATATCCTTATTTTTTTCTTATGACTTCATCTTTCGAAACAAAGAACATTCAGCTTTCTTTCAACGCACTGTACTTCTTTAACCGAAGTACTCAATAAATCTCCCGTAGTTTCTGGTTTCTTTACTGAGTGAGTCAAGAAACCGAAATTGGTAAATATGAAAGCCAGGTCACATTTCAAGCCACTGTCACACTGAAGCATTGACTGGGCAGAATTTATGACGACGCTGTTTCTGCAGGTGGGATGTCGCTTGTAAATACGATGAATAGATTTGTGTAGCCTATTCTTTTCCCGATGTTAATTTGTTTCGAGAAAAAGAAAAGAAATCGTTGTGAAATTTATAATAAAATAACGGAAAATTATTAAAAATATGTATTTATTACAAAAATGTCCAAAATATTTATTTACATAACTTTTTTCAGAAAATATATATTTTTATGTGAAATAAAATTTGTAATTTACACTTGCAGACTCTTAATTGGGATAATAAACTTTGTTTTGGGATTGTACGCGTTTGAAAAAAAATATTTTTTACATACAAATCCGGGCCTTATTCATAACAAATTAATCGGGAACCAAAAGCTTATACCAGAAAAAAATTTACATCCTTACTGAGCAAGTCAAGGGCTGTCTCTATCAAAAATTTAGTCCAGATCGTATGAATTCTGCAAAGCGCGTACGGAATATACTAACCTTGAGATTGGATTCTTTGCAAAGAGGAATCAAATGGACTACATGGGTAACAATCTTAACTCATACAGTTCTTGTCATATAGAGTGTGATGAATGATGAAAATACAAGGAGCTTCATTTAGGAGAAAGAATCTGTACGTTCCCTAATTATTTTCACATAAGTTCCACTTATAAAATAACTAGTAGGATGCTAGTTTATTATTATTATTATTATTATTATTATTATTATTATTATTATTATTATTATTAGGAGGAGGAGGAGGAGAAGAAGAAGAAGAAGAAGAAGGAACCTATTTACGGAGATCTGGAGAACGCCAGGAAAACTTTCAAGTCCTCGTTTACTCTTTTAGAAGCCTAACCCGACTAACTTCCATCTTATATGCAATTTATATACAAGGAAATTATTTCTGTGAAATTTCTAGATTGTATTTTTAGTAGTTCCGGAGCTCTAATAATGAGTGAAAATTCACTAGATCTTATAGATCTCAAAGTTCAATCAAAATGATTTATTGTTCATTAAATTTCATTATTATTGGCTACGAGCAGTCCATTCATCATAGTTGTCGAATTTGAAGCAGGAAATATAAAATTTTAAAATCCATTAAAGGCAGTGTATATTGAGAGATATGGTATACAAATAAAACTTTTCCCCCCAAATTTTCCAACCTTTCCAAAAAAAAAAAAAAAATCAAGAAGAAGTGTGTAAATTTCAGGCGATGCAAAATTTCTGGAAATTTTACGACACTATGCGTAGTTTCATGTTTTCATTATAATATTATTATACGACCTATTAAAATGTATAATTTATACATCTCAAATTCAGAGAGAGCAATTGGCCCCCCTGCCCTCTCTCAATGACGACGTGTTACATTCATGAGATTAACTTCTGCAATCAGAAAATACACTCTTACTAGCTTAGAAAATGCTTATTAAAGAAAGAGTTCTATTACTGGGTGCATATTCACTTTAGGAGGGCTTATGTGTACTCAGTGGTAGAGTGCTTACCTCTGATCAATAGGATTCCTGGTTCGATCCCCGACCAAGTAACTTTGTGATGGACAACATCGTGTCCGTGGGTTTTCTCGACGTACTCCCCTCTCATTACACCAATTCTTATACCATCATTCATGTGCCTTAATCATCCGTCTCCCTTAACCTAACGGGGATAATCGTTAAACTGAAAGATTTCATTTCATTTCTAAAACCTTTAGTTAGGACTTCTTTAAAATCTTAGATATCTAAGTTTCAATTGTTGAATAGAGCTTTTTCTTTCTGTTTAGACTTTCAAACTATGCTATGCATAAATAATATGGAAAGCTTTATAGAACAGCATATCCGTCCATCTGTTTGTTGACAGGTATCAGAGCAAAACCCATAAGAGAAAGGGAAAAATATTTTTAATTTGGATTTGGTATAGCAGGGTATAGGAAGGTATAGTATAGTAGAAATTCGTTGGCTGAGGGATGGCAAAACTTGTGGATGCAACCGGAGATTATATTGACTAACAAATTATTATACGCTTTTGAAAATGACACACATCAAACGGGCATTTCAATTGCGCCAAACAAATGTTTTTATTTATTTATATTTTAAACATCAACGTTTTTAGTTCAAAATTTTATTAATAACTTCTTTAATTAATTTATTTTCTGAAGGAAGCGTTATAATTTATTTTGTTTCAGACTAAATATCATCTTAAATTGCCGTTGATGGTATTAGGAGGATTGTCTATACTTGGAGCACTTATAACGATAGCTCTACCAGAAACTGCTAACAGAGCTCTTTTGCACAGTAAGAAAGATGCTGAAGGATTCGATAAAGACGTTAGTTGGGGACGCTGTGACTGCATTGGAGCAAGTTCTTCGTCGTAAGTATCAGTATCTTGCCAATTCAACCTTTATAAACTTAAAGCGTCAACCCTGTGGCTAAGTATTTTAACGTTACTTATGAAATAATCAGTTAGTTTCAAATTATGATTTCGATCCTAGCAGCACACTTGGAAGGTTCTACGTAGGCTAATGGTCGGAATAAAATAGAGAAATACGATGCCCCAATGTTAAGTATATTGGCCTACCACCTATTAGTCATCATTTATCAAACAATTGATTACTATCTTGCACTTCCAATCACTTTCTTATTTGTCATGTAGATATTACGTTGGCAGCAAAGTGACCTCTCAACGTACGACTAAGGTAGACAATTCTCTAGCCAACCATTTCCCATTGTTGAACATCTGTTTGTGTTGCTAGGTGTATTTTAATGCCTAAATTCCTAGGGGTGCCCACAAGAGAGGGATTTTGAAGCAAAATTGGTCATTGAAATATTAAAGTAGCCACAAATAAACGCTGAAATATTTAAACAAGTTGCCGTTTAAAATGTATCCTATATGAGAGAGCGCAAAAGTGATCTGTAAAACTTTTGCTAGTAAGAATATTGCAATGAAGCTATCATCAAAAGAACGAATATACTGTACTTTTTTGTAAATTAAAATGTATTTACATGTTCGAATAATGTGTACATCCTTTACCTTTCATTAGACTGAAAAAATTATTTATTTGCAGAATTCCGGAAATAACATGTGAGCAGGGAAATGGAAATGCTAAATTTCTAACATCATCCCAGTCATACAGCTCACTTGGATAGTGAAGAAAAAGTGCTCAAGTTTCTCAGCGTGTGGAGAAGAGCAATATGTATATTATTTAAAAGCAATTCAAGTACTAAACAATATTAAATGTGTTAGCAGTTGTCATTGAAGTTCGTTCTATTGTAAATAAAGACAATTTGAAGTTAAAATAAATTATAATTATCCAAATCAGTTTTAATTTTATACCTACAAATAATAATCTTGACATTTTTCTTATTTCTCAATTAATTTAACGGATTAGATCAGTTGTTAAGTAAAATCTTAACACGTAAGTACAAAATACTTGTACAGCGGGGGACACTTCTAAATGGTACAGCCATATGGAGATTTACGGCTAAGGTGTACCATTTAGAAGTGTCCCCTGCTGTACATATGCATGGAATCTACAAATATTCTTCTAAAAATATATAGTACACAATACCACTTCAGAATTAAATAGCAATTTTTTTCTATTCTATACAGAAGATTTTCCAAATAATTTCTTTATTCCAGTTTGTAATGGTCGAAATTTGGTTAGGGTTCACTAGATTCGTGGTTATTCAAAAATAATATATCTACTAAAGAACTAGGGATTTCTTCTGTTCTATTAACCAAGGTACCTAGTATATTACTACTCTTTCTTATGATTGATTTTAGCATTGAGCGAATTAAATTCAACTAAGATATTATATATGATTGTTTATTTCCATATTATATCTAACTACTACGGACAAAGTGTCCAAAGGACGAGAAATGTCGAAGACTATAAGATAACGAAGAATGCAACTCAAGCGTACGAATAGAAAGACTCATTAAAAATACAACCAGAGTTCCTCTCATTCAAAGGAATGAGAGCTTTCTGATAAGGAGGATAAGGAATTTCCAAATTCACAAACGGCTTTTATTATTCCATCGTTGATTAATTTCCTTAATATTTACTAAAAAGATAAATAACTTCTCATTTGAACCGTTTGTTATTATTCTGACCATCACTAATTATTGTCTATTTTCTAAGTTCTCATTTGAGCTTGTCATCATTCAATAGACTGTCACTAGAAAAGAAGAAAGATCAGTTCCTATTCGATCATTCAATCTCCATTCAGACTAGTAATATTATTTGTGTTCTCACTTGAACACCAGTCGCCATTCTGATTGTTACTACCTAAAGATCCTCAGTCGAACCTCAGTCATCATTCTGACTGTAAATAATTATTCCAGAGATATTCTATTGAAGTCGGTCATTCTCAACTTACAATAGCTAGTATAAAAGAAGCCAAGGTTGCTATTATCCAAGTTTTCAAGACTTTTCAACTAGGACTAGCTATGAGATCAAATTAAAGTCTACTTTTATAAACAGAAACGTTAGGAAAAAAACAGAGGGTCCCACAGGAAAGCCCTCCTTCTGGCAATGAATGAAGCAACACATGTCAATCTACATGCTTCTCCTCCATGCTATCAGTAGAACAAAAGAAGAGATAGTAGGTGTAAGTCGTGGTTTATATCTTCTCGGAAGACATTATATAGTCTTCATCTATTATAGTGACTATAACATCGACTTGGTGTTTTCCAAGTGTCATTACCTGCGAGCTGAAGTTCGAACGCGAAAGATTTTTAGCGATATCTCACGTGAAGCTTTAGCCTTAAAGTATATCCTAAACTTTTGCCCTCTCATATACATTAAAAGGAATTCTTTGGAATAAATCTTTCCACTTGCTATGTCTTCTACTTCGTCGGTGTACCTCTTTTGGACTCTCCAATAGAAGTAATATTAGCTTTTCTTCATAGTTTCTCTGAGGTTCTTTCAAATAGTCTTTCTTTAGTTGTGGTCGCTTGACCGAATCCTTCTTCCAGGATCTGGACATCTTGGTAATTGGTCTAAAAAGGGCCGGAATTCTATATTTGAGTTAGAATTTCAGGGCTTAACAAGAGTGAATGTTTATCTAAGCTTGTTTTGTTTGGTACTTCTCCAATTTTATTCAGTTATGTTATTTTAGTATTCTATTCATGTTCTATTGACAATCGGCAAAGTCTGTGTGATCTGTGATATATGGCCAAAACGTCACCGTGGTCCACAATTGAAAATCAGAAAGCCGGGAAATAACGCCTATTCCTCCAGAAAGCAGTAGGTATAATATAATTGTAAAAATTTTGAGACTTTTACTTTCGCACAGTATCTTGTCTTGTGACAGGATTATCTAAGATACTACCCTGTAACAGCCTGTAATAGCCTATGAGTTGCTCTTCTATATACATCTGGTAGTAGAGAGCTAAGTGTGATTGAAACTATCTAGGTGGGAGTTTTATCTAGTAAAGGGAAGCTTGACGTTGCCAAAATATCAGTATCAAGCGCTCGAACATTTCAGCAGATATCTTAAAAATTAGCAACACATTGAAGCAATTTATAAGCATATTAATGTAGATT
The DNA here is from genome assembly GCF_964235325.1 of Thermobia domestica. Lineage (NCBI taxonomy): Eukaryota > Metazoa > Arthropoda > Insecta > Zygentoma > Lepismatidae > Thermobia > Thermobia domestica. Next base: position 67,938,783 of record NC_137458.1, read on the forward strand.
CTGGGCTATTTAATTGCCAGGATTGCCAGAACAAATATTTACAATAATGTTTAAATCCACATAGACCCACACACTTGTTGTTAGTGAATAAGTAATTAAGATTTTAGGATAAAGTTTTAAGGAACATGGATCATCTTATTTACCTGTTATTCTCATCATATCTCTCTCCCACTCATTCTTTATCGTTGCTGCTACTTGTTTAATTCTTCTTCTCTCCTCCCCACCTCTTCCTCACAGTCGAATGTATCAGCTTTTAAGCGTTTCCTCATTGAATTTGTAGCTGGAAACAAGTACGAAGAAATTTGAAAACAGGTGTGTAGTGCTTATACTTACATGCCTTAGTTTTCAGCAAGCTGACTACAGAAAACATGCACTACCACTGCATTTGAATGAGCACCAAACAATTTTAGGTAAAAGAAGAAATGTTTGTTTAGAGTCTGCGTAATTTTTGTTTCTAACACTATTCCAAAAGTCTTGTGAGGTGCTATTACCAAGTGGAATATAACTGTTTCGTGACGATCGCCACTTAGAGTTAATCTGTTGAAATTGTTCAAATGCACGAGAAGGGAGATGGGGACAATCAGCTCTGGACCCACTCAAACGCCGTAAATTATTTCAAATAATATACTTGTGTGTTTTTTCTTTCGCATCAGTAATGTACTCACGAATAGTTCACCAGGTCCGTGCCCCCTCCAACCTTTTCACTTTTTGGGCAACACGAAACAAAAATTTTTGGGTACGCGCCTCTTCAGATATCAATATACGGTAGTTGGAAATTCTGTTACAAGAGGGACAATGGATTTAAATGACTGTACTATTGTGGGATCTAATATTTCATAATCTCTAATAATACCATATTCAAAATTAAATCTTTGAAAAATTTGCATGTCAAACTTTTTACTAAAAAAAATAATTAAAATAAATAAAAATAATGTAATGATGATATTGTGGTTTGTATGATGTTCCCTTTCCTTGAGACTACAGGCTATGCTGAAAGTATCACTGACTAGTGACACCGAACCTACTGGGCCCGTATGGGTTCGTCATCAACAGTCACTGATACACCCACCAAGCCAATCATCTACGGAAAATAGAACTCAAATCTTGCCCGAAAATGTAAAGATTCCAAACTCTCTTCCATCCCAACTCACAGTCCGGTATCCAGGCCTGCAGTTCATTGTCCACATCCCGTCCGGAAATAGGTTGTGAACCACGACTACAGACACAGGACATCGACCTACGAGTGGAGCTGGCAATGAGCACAATGAAGATCTTAATGTTGTCTGTAAAAGCCCTATCTGAATAAAAAAAAACTTACAAATCTCGAAAAACAGAATTTTGCAACTAAAAAAAAATCCAAACTGAGATTTTGATTTAAAACTGATAAAATGAGAAAATTTCTACAGATTCGGTTGTTTTCAACCCCGGTCACACTAAGGAAAGTCTCTTCCCTTGATTCACCGCTATTCTCATTTTCCCATTCAACTTATTATGTACGTACTGCTCTTTGCTTTGATCATGTTTCACATTGAATATCCAAAAACATAGCTGTAACTCAAGATTTCTACTACTTCTTAAAACTACAAGATAATTATATTCTGTGCTTGAAAGAAAGATGTTTTCACGGCTAGTAAATTTTATTCGACAATATTCATGAAAAATTCGGACAAGAAATTTGATAAATGAAAATCTTTACACTTGACTGACATACCCATCTGAGAAAATTAACATTATCGATTTCTATTACTTTCAGAGCCAAAACATTATTTAATTTTCACAGATATTCCTAAAATATTCATATTCATTTATATTCTTGACTAACATTCACATTAAATCGACACAAAACAAATGAAACTGACACAATATAAATACACTACATTATTGAAAATAAAACTTCACTGCATAAGGTTGTGGTTAGCTACTTTTCACTTTCTTTATCTATTCGTTTGGTGCTCAAAATCCGCTGTGCATTGAGATTGTGGCCGGCATAGAGGATTTACGCTCTTCGCTACCTCTCTTACAGCTCGGACCCACTGGACAATCTAGCACAGATAGACACTCACATAATATATTGACACAACTTAAACCTAAAATCCCTATTCTAACCTAGCTACACTAACTTAACCTAAACAAGAAAGAAAAGTCACACACATATATTTTATGAAGCACCATTCTCATTTATAGAATTTATATTTTGTTTCGCTACCACATTAAAACCAAAGACGCAGTGGTTACTTACTTCAGTGTCGCTCTGAAATTCTGAGTTTTCTTAAATTAAAATAAAAAAAATATCTACTAGTAATCATTAAAACTGAAATTTCTAAAACTTGATGGGTATCAGAATAGAATATTACGGAGGTTTAGCCTATTGACGAAAGTTTCCCGTTACCGGTACGCAAAATTTTATGTACCCTTGCACTTGACTGTAGCCGTGAATCTGACACTTACTTCCAAAAACTATCATTTAGAATCATTTTTCTTAAAACCAAAGAAAACATGCCAAAATATAAGATTTAAATTTCGAGCAGTATTACCGAAAAACGAATAATTTCAAGATTTCAGGGAATCTAAACATATTTTCCTCACTGGGGGAAAATGTGCGTGTGGTACACACATTTTCTTGTTATTACGACAATCGCTCTGTGCTGAGATAATCTAGCTTTCTTTCCCCCCCCCCCCCATTGAATGAAATCACGATGTCACATTGACCAAATCTGCATGTGTGCGGCGTTCAGGGAAAACTTAAAGCACTTAACACATCATGTTGTAAATTTCACACATGCACAAGAAAAGGAAAAATCACACACACTTGTTCTGCGAAGACAAGGAATTTTGAAGTTGCCAATACCTGGATTAAATTTCGCTTCCACTTGTTTTCCTACTTACATGAATCCATTCCTTCGTCCGCTGAATAAACTGATATAAAAAAAAAGGTTTTGTGATAAAGTTATGCCACGAGAATCTCCTTGGAGATTCCTAACTCGTGGGTTCCAAAAAGTTTACAGATACCGATAACTGTAGTACCGTTCTAAGTGGCCATTGAGCGTCACTCAACTTCTTCTTCTCCGATGCTAACACACCAACCCAAGATTTACGTTTTTGTCACCGTCACCTTCAGCTTCTCCTACGTTCTCTAGCTGATCGAGAACATCAAACTTTCAATAAGCTCATTCCATACCAATAAGCACATTCCATAAGGGTATCACTTATACAAGACGAAATCACCTCACAGTTTAGAATAATACTTATTTAACAATTTCGTTCAAACACCAAACACAGCACGTCTATCTCCGCTGATAATTTCCGATACAAGACAAAGCGAAGAATTAATCACAATTTTAAAATAAAGACTAATTATTTCACAAATTAATACAGACGCCGAACACTGCACGTCCATGTACGATAATGGCTGAAGATGCAAGACAAAGAATACCAGGAAGATGATCCCTAATTGGAAGATAATCGTGACGTAACTATCGGATGATAGGCTTCTGTGCGAAGATCATAGAAAGCCGAAATCTCAGCCGCAGCTGTGATTGCGGATTATCCAATCAAATAATTTACTTCGAAAACAAAGAGATGCACCAAGAAGAAATTATGGCTGACTTTCTTAATTTGGAATTTTGAAGAAGATTTACGAAATTAAAATTTTAGTTTTCTTGTGAAGATTCCCTATGCCGAAATATCTATAAAAATAAACTGAAAATCATTGAAAAAGCTAGAATATACACTTATTTTCTAAAATAATGTTATATTTTTGGATAAATACGTAAAATATACAAAATATAACTACTAATCATATATTCTTCATGTAATATTCGTTGAAACGATTTACTTTAATGAATTTACGCAAAACTTGCGACCTAACAGTTTCCTACTACAAAATAAAACAGTTTTTCTAACCTTCTAAATAAAATTAAAATTTCCCTTCCAATATACAAGGTGCTCAAAAGCACAGGGCCATGTTACGTTATGCCGAGCATAAGGTAACATCCTCCGGGAGCTTCGGAGAAAAAAAATCTGAACTTATGAGTTCTTCTTAAGTTGATTTTTTTTGTGACTACAAAAATACTGAAGATTATACAAGACGAAACTTTTTTTTCTCTGAATAAATTCTCGATTCTGATCACAACTATACATACACCCTATACAATATAATATCCTAACCTAATCTTAACCTATGAACTAAGTTGTTTTCTTCTCTCTTTTTTTATCCTTCTAATAATTCCTTTCTTTTCTCTTCAGAACAGCGGAACAGTTGCAGATTGTCAAAACTCTGGACTCCTATGTTTTCTCCCTTCAGAGTTTGCAATCTCGCTGAATTACGAGTTAAAGATACCACTTTATACGGTCCAACATATGTATGCATAAATTTGGCAAATACCTTTTTTGGTATAGACGACACATGGTGAGTTTTCACCATCACCAAAGAACCTTCTGTGATGATGTCTTGTTGTTTCCGCAGCTTTCTTTCCTTCTTCGGTTCTGCTGCCGGAATAGAGACTACAAATTTCTTGTCTTCCTTTACTTGCACTGTCTCTTTGGGCCAAATGAAGTTTTCTTTGAAGCTCTTGGATGCTGAATACGATAAGAAACGCTCTGCTGGAGTACATCCGAGAGCATCACACCAAGAGTGATTGCACAAGTCTTGGGCGGCTTTTAGAAAATTACTCCATTTGGACTGGTTGTCATTGCAATATAGGCGGAGAATGCGATGAAGGTCACGATGTCTGCGTTCGATAATGCCATGCGAAGCCGGATGGTATGGCGTGGTAAGTATATGTTTTATCCGGTGTTTTAGACAAAACTCTTTCCAGACGCCCGACAAGAACTGCGGACCTTGGTCACTCACCAAATACTTCGGGTATGGTAGCTGATAATAATATCTCTTTTCAAGGACCGCCACAATCTCTCTCGTGTGTGCCGTCCGAAGAGGGAAGAAACACACGAAACGACTGTAGACGTCCAGGATGGACAAGATATATTTATATCCCTGGCTCTTAGGAAGAGGCCCGACCAGATCGAGGCATTGCTTCTCAAAGGAAGAAGACGCCTCAACATGACAGGGCTCCTTTCTAATCACCCTGTAGGGGTACTTGGTTCGTGCACAAAGAAGGCACTCTTGAATATACTTTGTAAAAGTCTCACGCATACCTCTCCAATGGAACATGGCCTTAGCGAACGACAAACATCGCTTCACTCCAAAATGGCCTTTGTTGTGGATTGCCGAAACAATATTTTTCACTGAGCTGGAAGGAATGACCAGCAACCAAACAGAATTTTGAGAATTTCTGACGTAAACCAAATTATTCTCCACACGTACCCTAGTATTGTTTTGACAACCCTTCCAAATGGTATGTAATTTTCTACAATACGGATCTTTCCGCTGTTCTCGCCTCAATTCCGCGACATTCAAGAAGTCCGTGTCCTCCGCGGTCAAGAAATTTACAAAATGATCCTCTTCTGCCTGAGGAATTTCTGGAGGATAGCGACTCAATAGGTCAGCGATTTCATTGTCCGAGCCTTTTATGTGAATGAACTGAAGATCAAAACGTTGCAGTTTGAGCAGAAGACGAGTAGTTCGAGCATCTAGGTTTTTCAGACTGAAAGCATATGTGACCGCTGCATTGTCACAGTGGACCGTAGTCCGTCGACCTAAAATGAAGTATGAAAATTTTTTACAGAGGAAAAGAACTGCAGCTAATTCCAACTGGAACACTGACAACGAGGCCTCGTGCGGTTTTATTCGCCGACTCGCATACGCAATAACCTCCGGATCATCCTGTCCCGGGGGATATTGTGCCACATAGCCGGCCAATGACTCCGCAGAGGCATCGCTGAACAAATGAAAGTCAAGATTGAAATCCGGTTGCGCAAGTGTGGGAGGACTACTTAAAAGTTCTCTCAGCTGATCAAATTTTCCTAGTAACTCCGGAGAGTATTCAATCTTTCGATCCTTTTTCAGAAGATCATAAAATGGAGCTGTTAACCCCGCAAAGTCAGGGAAATATCGCTTTCGCCATCCCACGAGACCAAGAAATCTTCGTAAAGCTTTCTTAGTTCGCGGCAGAGGAAAGTGACGGATGGCATCGTTACTCTTTGGATTAATTTTCACTGATGATCCTGAAATAATGTGTCCAAGAAAAGGAATTTGTAATTGAAGAAAATTACACTTTTGAAAATTGAGCGAAAGATTTGCCGAACGAAGAGTTTCAAAGACCTTTTCCAGATGTTGAAAATGCTCATCAATAGATGATGAAAAACAAAGGACGTCATCAAGATACACAATGAGAAAATTTTTGAAAGGTTCTAAGCCGAAAAAAGTGTGCATGATTGATTGGAAAACTGCTGGAGATGATTTCAAACCCATGGTTAGACGTGTCATTTGATATTGACGACCTTTGTAAATGAAACTGACATATTTGTAAGAGTCTGGATGGATCGGGACACTATGATATGATTGCGTACAGTCCAACGAGGTGAAAATGGTTGCACCACTGACTCGCGCGATTAGATCGGAGATCGGCTCGACCTGAATCTTTGGTGCAATCACACGCTCATTGATACCACGCAAATCAATCACGGGCCTTAGCTCTCCAGACGCCTTACGCACAATATGTACAGGGCATCTGTAAGGTGAAGGACCTTCTATGATGATTCCAAGTTTCAACCACTTGTCCAGCACTTGCTCAAATTCCTTCTGGAGGTGAACAGGTACAGGATACAACTTTCCTACCACGGGAACATCGTCTGAAAGTTGTATTCTATACGGCTCAACCTTCACGACTCTGGGATTCTCTGTGAAAAGACAACGAAACCTGGTTAACAACGAAAATAATCGATTCCTAGAATCTGAATCTAAATCAGTTCTTTGAGAAACAAAATTTTGAATTTCTTCTTTGGTAATAGATGGTTGATATAAAGAGTCTTCCTCTTTATCCGATGATACTTCTGCAACTGTGACTCGACAACAATGCTGCTGTTCCATGCTAATGGAGATGGTCTGTCCTGAATCAGTCTCAAGAGAGACTTCTTTCGATTTACAATTTAGAAGAACATGATACCTAATGAAAAAGGGGAAACCTAGAATACAATCTGTTTTTAATTTCTGAATCACATATACTGGAACCTCGAAAACATAACCTTGAATGGTAAAATTTAGTATTTGAAAACCTTTGACCTGAAAAGATTCGTCTCCTGCGAAACCTCGTAATGAAATGTTGGATTTTGGACGAAGCTTAGCAGATGGATAAATTTCCTTGATCCTCCTCCAAACGTCTCCAGACAACAAATTCGTATCCGCTCCAGAATCCAGGATACAGACTAAATTCAAACTCCCAACTGAACAACTTAACGTAGGTGAGGGATAAGTTAAAAGAATACCTTTCTCCGCACTGGAGTCACACTCCTTCTCGTCGATCACGAAACGAATCGAGAACAGAGGCGTGCCCAATTTTGTCTCCCGATTTTCGGAATCTGCCAAAACATTGAATTTTGAATTTGGAGGGTTTGTATCAAAATCGAATGAGGTTGTAACCAAATTGAAATTTTGACTACTCGCTAACTGATCTTGTTCTTTCTGGGGAGTTGAGGAATCCACATCGCAGTCCACACTCTCCCCTATTGAGGGCTGCGGTATGCATTTCCCAAACTATTCCCGTTCGTTTCCGGGGGCTGAGCCATCGTAGGTACAAATGTCGAATATTGCGGAGGCCATCCAGTGGACATCGCCATGTTCACTCCTGGGGAAGGAGTGGACGTGAGAGTCGCCACTCCCCCTCCAGGAAATGAATTCGGCGCATATCCCGGATAGGCTTGCGCTCCTGCTGAGTTCATCGCGTTTGGCGCGCATGTCTGAGATGTACCCCGCGGATACCCGTAACTCATTGCCGCTGGTTGGTAGCGTTGGTTGTACCCATACGGAGCATTCCGATTTCCATGACCATCTCTTACCCAATTCGGTCTTCCATTATTGGGCCAAGGTCTTCGGGACTGAAAGTTCCTTCTTCGACCCCTGTTTCTAGAAAATCGGTCATCTCCTCCTTTTCCATTGGAATTTCCTTCCTTCCTCTTGCCTTCGTCTTCCTCCGTCTGAGACGAAGTATCCTTGGTGGTTTGTTTTCCTGACTTTTCGGCCTTTTTGACTACTTTTGCCTGACGCACCTGAAAACGTTTAAACCTCTTGTCAGTAACGGGTTCACTCGGCTCCGGATGTCCCTCAATCTCGGCTATCTTAACCATAAGGTGTTGGATATTTTTCGGCTCAACAGCCCGCAACAACTTGGCATCACCAGCTGGTAAGCAGTCCAAGACAATTTCGATGAGTTCGGTTTCATCCGGGTGCTGTGCCACCGCATAATATTCCGCTACAATTTTCCATGCAAAATCTGTCAATCGGTTGTACTTCGGTCGATCATACTTCATCCCTTGAATGAACTTCTTTTGCAATCTTTCCATCCTTGCCGAAAAATAGTGTTCCCGGAATAGACGCACAAAGTCTGCATAACTATTGATATCTTGACAAACAGTCTGAAACCACGTCTTGGCCCCAGCTGTTAAGCAACAAGGTACCAAGGTTAGACGTTCGTGTTCTGATGCCGAAATTACCTTAAACGTTTGTTCTAAATTTTCTAAGAATGATCTAGCCAAACCATATTCACCGGAGAATGTAGGTAAATGATTTAGTTCAGAAAGTCTTAAATTTAGAGTTCGCTTACCAAAGCCTTCCTCGCTTCTACTGGGGTTCACGGGAGAATTGTGGCCAACAACGGGGCTCTTTGCACCCGAGTGATTTTGACCGAAAATAGAATAATGTTGGTAATTTTGTCCAGAAGTTAAGTTGTCTGGCATCGATACCACCGCGTGACCACACATTCCCTCCTGAACTCCAGCACACGAAGGAGTCATGTCTGCTACATTACTAGAGGACACCACATGGTTCAACCGACACCTAGTATCTGAAGATCCTAACACCTGAGGTGAACCTAACAAAGGATTCGACCTCCTGGACAAAACCTGACAACCTATTGTCTCAACACAGGATGTATTCGACTTGCTTAAGTTCAACGTATGTGAGGATAATTCAAACGGAAGGACATTTGTGCCGTGAATGCTGGTCGGCTGACAGACAGAGACAGTCACCGTGGGAATAGTACGAGTCTCCCCAACGGAAGAGACTGGTACATCCACTTGGATGTCTGACTCGGTCCCGTCAGACTCAATTCCATCACAGACCACAAAGTCTCGCGATCGTTTACGTCCACACCGCTTATCTTTTCTTTGGTTTTGGTTCTGTTCCAGCGTCTGAATCTTGGCTTCAAGTGCCTGATACGACCTTTGGGTACTTAGTTCGAGATGTGAGAACTCCTTAGTCAAGTCATCACATCGTCGATTCTGCGCCTCAACCGATAACCGGAGACCTTCCTCAACGGCATCTACCCGCGCGTCTATCTTAGTCTGATAATTTCAAACAGATGTATACAAATCGCGAACTTCCGACCTAACAGCCTCTACGTCTTCGTTTACATGAGCCACCTTCTCATTAATTATTTGCAACATTTCGAATTTAACATTGTCGAACTTTTCATTCATATCCTGAAAATTATTACTAATATCCTGGAATTTACTATCAACCTGATTACTCATAGCTTGAAATTTTCTGTCTACCTTTTCAAACTTTTCGTTTAGCGTTAAAGTTAAAGTTTGACTAAAACGTTCCATCATGGCTGCAAAGTCAGTTAATTGTACATTGGAACCGGAAGCTACATTTCCTCGATTTCCTTCCTCCTTGTCAGATTCGTTCGGGCTACCCCGCGTTCCATGTTCACATTCCTCGCTATCGGTTTCCGATGACTTCGGAAATGAAAATGAAAATGAAATGAAATCTTTGAGTTTTACGTCCCACGGTTATGCCAGTTAGGCTAAAGGAGACGGTGATTATGAGAGATGAGTGAAATGGTGGAATGAAGAAAGTGGGAGGAAACGGGAGAACCCCGAGAAAACCCACGAGCACGGTGTTTGTCCACCACAAAGTTCACTTGGCGGGGGCTGGGATCGAACCCGGGACCCCAAGCACCAGAGGTGAACGCTCTACCACTGAGCCACCGCGCCCCCCCAGATGACTTCGGAAGTGGCAACACTGTCACCTGTTTCGCCATGCAAGGCTTACATAGCCACGGTTCACTATTTTTGTCTAATTCCTGGACTTGTTCATCAGACAAACCATAACATTGGGCATGTACCCATCTGAAGCAACTGTCACAATATACACTGAACCCTGCAATTTCGTCACTACAACATATATATTCGTTCGGATGACGAGATTCGTTACTTGATCTGCTACCAGCAGACATCTTCACTTTCATTAAATTTGTTTCCCTCAACATCACGCACATACAGATCCAGAAGTGACCATGAATCATTCAATGAGTCGATTGTCATAATGATCCCCATTACAAATTTTTGCTGTGATTGTTTGTTTTCCTTAGCACTCGCGTAGGATTGAAACAACAGAAATCCTGGATAAGGGTCGCCAATTTTACTAAAAAAAATAAAAATAATGATGATAATAATTAAAAATAATGTAATGATGATATTGTGGTTTGTATGATGTTCCCTTTCCTTGAGACTACAGGCTATGCTGAAAGTATCACTGACTAGTGACACCGAACCTACTGGGCCCGTATGGGTTCGTCATCAACAGTCACTGATACACCCACCAAGCCAATCATCTACGGAAAATAGAACTCAAATCTTGCCCGAAAATGTAAAGATTCCAAACTCTCTTCCATCCCAACTCACAGTCCGGTATCCAGGCCTGCAGTTCATCGTCCACATCCCGTCCGGAAATAGGTTGTGAACCACGACTACAGACACAGGACATCGACCTACGAGTGGAGCTGGCAATGAGCACAATGAAGATCTTAATGTTGTCTGTAAAAGCCCTATCTGAATAAAAAAAAACTTACAAATCTCGAAAAACAGAATTTTGCAACTAAAAAAAAAATCCAAACTAAGATTTTGATTTAAAACTGATAAAATGAGAAAATTTCTACAGATTCGGTTGTTTTCAACCCCGGTCACACTAAGGAAAGTCTCTTCCCTTGATTCACCGCTATTCTCATTTTCCCATTCAACTTATTATGTACGTACTGCTCTTTGCTTTGATCATGTTTCACATTGAATATCCAAAAACATAGCTGTAACTCAAGATTTCTACTACTTCTTAAAACTACAAGATAATTATATTCTATGCTTGAAAGAAAGATGTTTTCACGGCTAGTAAATTTTATTCGACAATATTCATGAAAAATTCGGACAAGAAATTTGATAAAAGAAAATCTTTACACTTGACTGACATACCCATCTGAGAAAATTAACATTATCGATTTCTATTACTTTCAGAGCCAAAACATTATTTAATTTTCACAGATATTCCTAAAATATTCATATTCATTTATATTCTTGACTAACATTCACATTAAATCGACACAAAACAAATGAAACTGACACAATATAAATACACTACATTATTGAAAATAAAACTTCACTGCATAAGGTTGTGGTTAGCTACTTTTCACTTTCTTTATCTATTCGTTTGGTGCTCAAAATCCGCTGTGCATTGAGATTGTGGCCGGCATAGAGGATTTACGCTCTTCGCTACCTCTCTTACAGCTCGGACCCACTGGACAATCTAGCACAGATAGACACTCACATAATATATTGACACAACTTAAACCTAAAATCCCTATTCTAACCTAGCTACACTAACTTAACCTAAACAAGAAAGAAAAGTCACACACATATATTTTGTGAAACACCATTCTCATTTATAGAATTTATATTTTGTTTCGCTACCACATTAAAACCAAAGACGCAGTGGTTACTTACTTCAGTGTCGCTCTGAAATTCTGAGTTTTCTTAAATTAAAATAAAAAATATCTACTAGTAATCATTAAAACTGAAATTTCTAAAACTTGATGGGTATCAGAATAGAATATTACGGAGGTTTAGCCTATTGACGAAAGTTTCCCGTTACCGGTACGCAAAATTTTATGTACCCTTGCACTTGACTGTAGCCGTGAATCTGACACTTACTTCCAAAAACTATCATTTAGAATCATTTTTCTTAAAACCAAAGAAAACATGCCAAAATATAAGATTTAAATTTCGAGCAGTATTACCGAAAAACGAATAATTTCAAGATTTCAGGGAATCTAAACATATTTTCCTCACTGGGGGAAAATGTGCGTGTGGTACACACATTTTCTTGTTATTACGACAATCGCTCTGTGCTGAGATAATCTAGCTTTCTTTCCCCCCCCCCCATTGAATGAAATCACGATGTCACATTGACCAAATCTGCATGTGTGCGGCGTTCAGGGAAAACTTAAAGCACTTAACACATCATGTTGTAAATTTCACACATGCACAAGAAAAGGAAAAATCACACACACTTGTTCTGCCAAGACAAGGAATTTTGAAGTTGCCAATACCTGGATTAAATTTCGCTTCCACTTGTTTTCCTACTTACATGAATCCATTCCTTCGTCCGCTGAATAAACTGATATAAAAAAAAAGGTTTTGTGATAAAGTTATGCCACGAGAATCTCCTTGGAGATTCCTAACTCGTGGGTTCCAAAAAGTTTACAGATACCGATAACTGTAGTACCGTTCTAAGTGGCCATTGAGCGTCACTCAACTTCTTCTTCTCCGATGCTAACACACCAACCCAAGATTTACGTTTTTGTCACCGTCTCCTTCAGCTTCTCCTACGTTCTCTCGCTGATCGAGAACATCAAACTTTCAATAAGCTCATTCCATACCAATAAGCACATTCCATAAGGGTATCACTTATACAAGACGAAATCACCTCACAGTTTAGAATAATACTTATTTAACAATTTCGTTCAAACACCAAACACAGCACGTCTATCTCTGCTGATAATTTCCGATACAAGACAAAGCGAAGAATTAATCACAATTTTAAAATAAAGACTAATTATTTCACAAATTAATACAGACGCCGAACACTGCACGTCCATGTACGATAATGGCTGAAGATGCAAGACAAAGAATACCAGGAAGATGATCCCTAATTGGAAGATAATCGTGACGTAACTATCGGATGATAGGCTTCTGTGCGAAGATCATAGAAAGCCGAAATCTCAGCCGCAGCTGTGATTGCGGATTATCCAATCAAATAATTTACTTCGAAAACAAAGAGATGCACCAAGAAGAAATTATGGCTGACTTTCTTAATTTGGAATTTTGAAGAAGATTTACGAAATTAAAATTTTAGTTTTCTTGTGAAGATTCCCTATGCCGAAATATCTATAAAAATAAACTGAAAATCATTGAAAAAAGCTAGAATATACACTTATTTTCTAAAATAATGTTATATTTTTGGATAAATACGTAAAATATACAAAATATAACTACTAAGCATATATTCTTCATGTAATGTTCGTTGAAACGATTTACTTTAATGAATTTATGCAAAAATTGCGACCTAACAGTTTATTACTACAAAATAAAACAGTTTTTCTAACCTTCTAAATAAAATTAAAATTTCCCTTCCAATGTACAAGGTGCTCAAAAGCACCGGGCCATGTTACGTTATGCCGAGCATAAGGTAACAAACTCTGTTTAAAAGTCCAAACACCCTGGTTTGGAAAATATGTTGAGAGATTTATTGACAATAGGGAAGCTTCTACCTTAGCACCAAAATACATTTGTTCTAGAACCAAGAATACTAGAGTTCGGACAGTACACCCTGTCGACCAATGCGCCCTGAAGTGCTCAGACTTTATGCTGCAATCAAGAATGGTTCTCTAAGAAGCATCAGTATTTGTATGTAACACAAAAATCTGGGGATCTTCACTCTGTATCTATCTGTTTAAAAGGTAAAATATAGGTAACATACACCAAGAAAATATGTGGATACAAGAGAATAAAATGTTATCAAGATACAAGAAACTTATTTTGTAGTTGCTGGTATTTATATTTAATAAATTTTACGAATGATAATAGTAAAAAAGCTGAATATTGTGGTATTCCTTTAATACATTTTTAGTCATATCATATTTCTTTTTATAGTTTCAATGTGCGCTTATAGGACCCAGTTTTAATAAGTAGAAGACATCAAAGGAACAAACAATATTTGCTTTGTTCTTATTTTCTATATAATACTGCCTTTATCAGGGGAAATGAGATCTTCTGTACTTGTTTTAAAATATCACAACCAGCCACAAAAGTAATTCCCCCTCTACGTGCTCTAATTCCATTACTTGGGGTCCAGGTCTTTTGCAGTTGTGAGAACGCCTAGACAGATGCAACCCAACTTACACGTAACTTTTCTCGGCACTGACAACAGTTGGTAGCACTGAGTCCAGTCTTTATGCAAGTAAAATTGTGAGTAGATGACGCACGAAACATTTCTCCATTCTGAGATCAATCTCTGGATCAGAGCGTGTTGTCCAATGAACATCATATGTTAATCTCAATATTGCTGTGTATGTAAAGTATTTTTTTTATATGCTGTATACTCAAAGAAATAAAAACACTGATCACATATGAATCAGAAAATGCTTGAAAGTAGCTGAAAATATCAAATCTAGAACAACTGCTGGAAATAACTTTGTAAATGATTGCCTCCATTGAGAGACCTTCCCCAATTCTCCTCATTCCAACATCTTTTTCTTTCTAGGGAAAAGAATATCTTATTTATCACACTGAGTATGCATTGAAATTGAAATTGAAACAAGGAAACTTGAAAAAGTTTCAGCCTCGCCGGGACTCGAACGCGGGTCTATCGAATAGAAGTTTAATGCGCTAACCACTCACCCACTGCGCCAATTAAACTTTCACCTAAACTAATGTCTAGTTAAAATCGTTTCATGGAAAAATATAAACAAGATACTCAAATATAACAAAAACAAATATAAACAAAATATAAATAAAAATATAAATAAGAAAATATAAGCAACTTGTGTGAGTGTCTTAATGACTTACTCTAGATAACTCAAAAACAAGTTATATAGACATTCCTCAACGTTCTTCAAGTTGAGGCTACGCCATTGGCATAGCAAAAACTTGTGGGGTAGGGGGCAACTGCCCCCCGCAGAGAAGCTCCCCGCTGTTCGAGGGGGCCCATTTTGAGACAAAATTTTCTTACTCCATATACGATAGGAACAGAAATTTAGAAATGAAACATCAAATATGGTCGCTACATTACATAAACAAAACAGCACATAAAAGGTAAATAGAACCAAAATGAGTCTTGGACCCATTTCTGTAAAAAATGTCTACTATTAAGAGCTCTAGAAATAATATTTATTGGTATGGCTTTGAGGTTTATCAATATTGTCCCCTTACTAATTTTATCATGTATGGAATGGGCCCAGGGAGTAACTAACGGAACCGCAGACCTTGCCGTGCGGGAGGGCTCACAGCCTCCTGGAGGCCTACAAAGATTAAGAGAAAGTTGGAAAGAGTTGACCCAAGAAGCAGAAGAACAACTTTTTCTAGGGGGCCCAAATAAGCTTATTAATGCTTGCTCCCCTCAGAAAAAATCTAAGTTACGGCGCTGGTCATCGGTTACAGGGATTGTTCCTATTTTCATTACATTTCGTCATTTACATAACTTTTAATTTCGATGGAAGAAAAGACGACAGAAATTATTTTCACATTCTTTAAATTGCATCAACACGTGTAGAAATAGACAGTTCAATGTTTATGTTCCATAACTACTAATTTATTTTCTTATCTTCATATGACGAATTTGTGGCAAATTGAGGCCACATGATCATGAGGCGCAATCCACTAGGGGTTCGAATTCCTCTGAAGAGCAAGGTCGGAATTTTAACTGTTCTCAGTATTTCTGTGTTCGTGTTCCTGTAGTGTTTGGAATACGTCGAAAGGACATGAGGTGCAAGTGGCGAAGAATACTCCGGTTGGGGCGATTTGTTTAAAACAAATTGTGAAAGCAGGAAACTCATTGCAGCTACCTGGGTTCAAATTCCGTCGTAGTAATTAGTAATATTTCTGAACGGGAAGAAATGTTTATGTAATTGGTATTGTAATTATGTTATTCCTTTATTATTATTATTATTATTATTATTATTATTATTATTATTATTATTATTATTATTATTATTATTATTATTATTATTATTATACCCAATGGAAAGAAAAAGTAACATAGTCGAAGGTATTCATAGGGACGGAAAAGATATAGAGTATGTCAGATGTTTCTTAGGTTTACTCATGAACGCAATAATATTATTGCGTTTATGGATTTACAGATGGAATTATCATTTTATGACAAGAAATGGAATATAAAGATTTGTTAGCTGATAACAGTAATGCATTTTTTTCGCCCTTCTTCTAGGTAGAAAGGTGATGTGACATCTTAAATAGGATCACTCCCGTGACTAGCGTTGTAAGTTCGATCACCATTAACAATTTGTGCACAGCTACGAACAATTCATTGGAACTCATTTTTGGCCACAGCATTAAGGACGTGTTTAGCCCTTATGTATTCATCAATTCTTGTCCAAACACGTTACTTGCCAGACGGTTACGAATGTTTGTGATTTTTACTGTCCTCCATGTTTCTGTGCTTTTGTCCCTCTTCTTAAAGAGTCAGTGGAAAACTGTAAAAGTGAGTAAAAAGAGGAAAAAGAGGAAACAAGGTACTGAGGAAGGTTCGTTAAATTAATTAACTTAAAAAAGTAATCCAGTGCCATGAAACACCAGATTCCAATCAATATAAGTATCTGTCCAATGCCGTGCCGAGAAAAATCAGGGCCCGAGGCGAGAGCATATGGCAGAGCCTCCGTACATATGAGTTGTCAATTTAAAGTTCACTTCTCTGGACTATTCTTTCTGCATAATACTTTGCTATTTTATCATGGTTGAAATCAGGAAGTTTCAGCGTTATTACACTGCAATCGTAAAAGTGTGTAATTACTGAATTCACTACAGCTCCTTTTTCTCCTTCTCCCATGACAGTGATGACTTAGAGTAGTGGCTTAAGCTTTAGTTTCGTAATGTTGGGGACGCGAGTTCGATTCCGGGTGTGGCAATTCAATAAAGTTTTACAATCTACAAAACTGATACTTCTGATGTATACTAACATGAAAAATATTCAATTTCTCTAGGCCTAAGAGTTGAGACAACTTCCTTTACAGGTGAAACGCCAATAACACAAAATTACGTCATCTGTATCAACATTCGTAACTTTCTGGCAAGTAACGTGTTTGGACAAGAATTGATGAATACATAAGGGATAAACACGTTCTTACTGCTGTAGTATGGGCCAAAAATGAGTTCCAAGGAATTGTTCGTAGCTGTGCACAAATTGCTAATGGTGATCGAACTTACAATAGGGATCGCTAGTCACGAGAATGATCCTATTTAAGATGTTACATCACCTTTCTACTTAGAAGAAGGACGAAACAAAATGAATCACTGTTATCAGCTAACAAATCTTTATATTCCATTTCTTTTCATAAAATGATAATTCTATCTGTAAATCCATAAACGTAATAATATTATTGCGTTCATGTGTAAACCTAAGAAACATCTGACATACTCTATATCTTTTCTGTTCCTATGAATACCTTCGACAATATTACTTTTTCTTTCCATTGGGGTATAATAATAATAATAATAATAATAATAATAATAATAATAATAATAATAATAATAATATTAATAAAAATAATAATAATAATAAAAATAAAGGAGTAACATAATTATAATACCAATTACATAAACATTATCTTCCCATTCAGAAATATTACTAATTACCACGACGGGATTTGAACCCAGGTAGCTGCAATGAGTTTCCTGCTTTCACAATTTGCTTTAAACAAATCGCCCCAATCGGAGTATTCTGCGCCACTTGCACTTCATGTCCTTTCGACGTATTCCAAACACTACAGGAACACGAACACAGAAATACTGAGAAAAATTAAAATTCCGACCTTGCTCTTCAGAGGAATTCGAACCCCTAGTGGATTGCGCCTCATGATCAGCAGCCTCATGATCATGTGGCCTCAATTTGCCACAAACTCCTCATTTGAATATAAGAAAATAAATTAGTAGTTATGGAACATAAACATAGAACTGTCTATTTCTACACGTGTTGATACAACTTAAAGAATGTGAAAATAATTTCTGTCGTCTTTTCTTTGGAAATTAGAAGTTAAATTAAAGACAAAATGTAATGTAAATTGGGACAATCCCTGCAACTGATGACCAGCGCCGTAACTTAGATTCTTTTCTGGGGGGACCTTTGGCTTGGAGGACCCGTGTTCAATTGCGGGCGGGAGCTCATATGGTTAGGATTCCACGTTAATCAGTACGTTCACGTCTCATATAGCCTCGCTGCTGAACGGGACGTTATACTCAAAATCAACTATACTCTTTTCTGGGGGAGCAAGCATTAATAAGCTTATTTGGGCCACTAGAAAAAGTTGATTTCTAATCATTGGGCCCCCTCTCTCCAACTTCATCTTAATCTCTATGGATGGACCCACCGAAGCCTATCTGCCCTCCCGCACGTCAAGGTCTGCGGTTCCGTTAGTTATTTCCTGGACCCATTCCATACATGGCAAAATTATTAATGGGAAAATATTGATAAATCTCAAAACCATAGGAATAAGTATTACTGAAATGGGTGCACGACTCATTTTTATTGTATTTACCTTTTGTATGCTGTTTTGTTTATGTAATGTAGCGACCCTATTTGAAGATACATTTCTAATTTCATGTTCCTATCGTATATGGAGTAAGATAATTTTGTCTCAAAATGGCCCCCTCGAACGGCGGGGAGCTTCTCTGGGGGCAGTTGCTCCCCCACAAGTTACGGCTTTGTCGATGACGTAGGCTCAACTTGAAGAACATTTCGTGATACTTTCTTCATTGAGCAACGTGCATATAACTTGTGTTTGAGTGAAACAAGAAAATCTCGAGTGAGTCATTAAGACACTCACACAAGTTGTTTATATTTCCTTATTTATATTTTTTATTTATATTTTGTTTATTTTTTTTTTTTGTTGTATTTGAGTATCTTGTTTATATTTTTCCATGAAAAGATTATAAGTAGATATTAGTTTTGATGGCAGGTTAAGTGGCACGGTAGGTGAGTGGTTAGCACTTTGAACTTATGTTCGGTGGACCCGGGTTCGAATCCCGGCCAGGAGAAACTTTTTCAAGTGTTTCTGTTTCAATTTCAATTTCAATGCATACTTAGTGTGATAAGCAAGATATTCTGTTCCCTAGAAAGAAAAAGATGTTGGAATGAGGAGAATTGGGGAAGGTCTCTCAATGGAGGCAATCATTTACAAAGTTATTTCCAGCAGTTGTTCTAGATTTGATATTTTCAGCTACTTTCAAGCATTTTCTGATTCATATGTGATCAGTTTTTATTTCTTTGATTATACAGCATATAATGAAAAATATATTACATACACAGCAATATTGAGATTAACATATGACAACACGCTCTGAACCAGAGAGATTGATCTCAGAATGGAGAAATGTTTCGTGCGTCATCTACTCACAATTTTACTTGCATAAAGACTTGACTCAGTGCTACCAACTGCTGTCAGTGCCGAGAAAAGTTACGTGTAAGTTGGGTTGCACCTGTCTAGGCGTTCTCACAACTACAAAAGACCTGGACCCCAAGTAATGGAATTAGAGCGCTTAGGGGAGAGGAAATTACTTTTGTGGCTGGCTGTACACTCAGACATTTTAATCGTAAAATTACCATCTATATGACGAAGGATTATAGACCTGAATCTAAAGTTTTCCTCTATAACCATATCGTTTATTATCATCCATATTTTTCATAATTTCAATTGAATTTACTATTATACAGTATAATTAACATTATTTAAATATATAGTTGACAGGGATCTAGGTCTGCATCTGAAGACATATAGCCTCAGTTGAGATCATGAAACATAAAAGAAAGCCATATTGTTTACTTAGTAACATTTGTTCGTATGTTTGAACTGGTTCTAATATAAAAGTCTTTTATCTCAACCGTACAAAAATTGAATACCATTATTGTCTTTCTTTTTTGGAATACTAACTTTTTAAAACTGAAGGTAATTATCAAATGCCTATGTTATTAATGTACTGTTTTTTGCTGTCTTTATTTACTGTCTTTATTTCCTTTATATATTTACTGACTTTTGGTAATTTATTCTACTATATTTATTCGTTAACGAAATTGACCAATTATACAATATGCCTATCATAAAAGCTTTACTTATTGAAAAACTGCACATTGTCTACTGAAAAATCTTAATAGGCAGGTGTGCATGGTAGAATATCTGTAGAATACAGAATATCTGTACACATATATTTCCACGTAGGCAGGTCCGTAGCCAAGGGGGGTCCGGGGGGCCAGAACCCCCTTTGAGACCAGACATTGAAAAATTAAGGATGAAACAAAATGAAATGAGAAAAAAAGGATCAGCGTTAAAAATAAAAAGATACAGGAAACTTTTGGTTACTCTTTCTTATGAGGAGTTGCAATGCATGGTCGCGAGGTGAGCGAGATATCCTGAAAAAGTCAGGGAATTTAAAATTTTTAGAAAAGTTACGGAATTCTCAGAATTGTTGCTACTAGTCAGAGAGATTTCAAGCTTCCGAAAGCATAGTGTCGTTGTGTAACAGCGTGGAAATTTTTTATCATAATTTTTCGCCATCGCATCCATGCAGTATCTAACATGTAATTTCAAAAAACAATTTTCTACTGCTCCTTTAACGTCATTTGGAACAAACAGTAGTTGACGGAAAAATAAAAACAAAAATTATGTGAAAAGTTCTGTTAATATTTGATTCAACAGAGAAAGGAACGCAGATATTGTAAAATATTTTACAAGACATTATTGAGTATGTACTTTTCATAATAGTGAATATATACTTTTTATGGCATTTATTCCGAAGTTGGGCGTCCGCTTTCGCTACGTTTTTTCGCTGTTATCTCCTTTCCACATTTTCAGCAATTTGTTATTATGTTCATTAATCTGTGCTCTTCACAAACTTTTAAAAGATTTTGTTCGTTATCAACGTATTGCTTCACAAATGTTAAAACTGTTACTTCATTGTCCTTGTACATTCGCCATGTTGATAACATAAATGCTTGTTACTTTCCCACAATGCAACCGTTCGGTTACCTTGCGCCAAGTAGTTCCCTCCACTTGCTGTATAGTCTCATGTTTATAACCGCTTATATATAACAAATAAACAGATTTTTCGAGATTTATATATTATCAAGCACAAAAACGATTAAATTATCCATATCTTTCCTGTAAATTTTAAAAATTTTCATGGAAACGGACTTAACCCGTAACTTTGGAACTTAACCCGTAAATTCTTTTTTAATACGTTTTTTTATTATTTTACTCGAGATTTCTTCATAGTTTGTTATCAAAATACTTACCAACATATCCTCATTTTATTGTCCTAACAAACCAATATATGTTGATAGTAAAGTAGTTTAGATTGATCGAGCTCCTGGGCTTTCAGAATTTCATGTCACGTCCTTCTCCCCCCGAAATCCTGGCTAAACGAACCAATGTTCAAGTAAAATAGTTTAGAATAACCGAGCCCCTGGTGTGATGACCACAATATTTCATGTCACGGACACCGCCCCCCCCCCCCTCATAAGATCCTGGCTACGTGCCTGCACGTAGGTATTCATTGTATAAGAGAGTAATGAAAACGTTGGAACAAATTATTGGAAGGCAAGTTCTTACCATTAAATGAATGAATATTTGTTAAAACAACGGTCACTATTTTAAAGATTTTCATTTTTTCTGTTTTCTGGGGGATGTATAGATATGTTATTATTTAGAATGTAATAGAACATTTTATTGTCATTAAGATTTATAAGCAACGGACAATGTCTAATTAAGATAGATATTTGAGGTAATGATCAGTCATAATATGCAAATAATGGTTAGTGTAATAAGTAAATATACTAAACGTTGCAGTAATTTGAAGGTAGCCTGGATTTTAGACCAAAATTGCATAAAAAGAGAAAGTTACAAGGGAAATGACTTGATATTACGGAAATATGATTAGTAAGTGAAGATAAGTACTAACCTAACCTAAACTAAAATAATCAGAACAAACAAAAATACAGAAAATATAACGAAAAACTACGAATTTTAACCAAAAAAGTCTGCCCCCCCAAATTCAAAATATGTCAACTTGAATAGAGGAAAAAGCGGGCAAACTGGCACACAAATTATAAATGGCGTAATATTGTCGGAGCAAAACACACTAACAGAAAGTTTTATACACGTATGGAAAGCTTGGATCTTCTGCCATATTATACAACAAAATAGAAATAAAACATTTAAACATGTTAATGAGGGACGAGATTTGTTGTCGATATGCGAAAATCCACTTTACCCGCTAATAAGCGGGCAAACTGGAATGTACTTGTACAGTCACTCATATACGTACCTGGACCCTTGACTGTTATAATTCCATTACTTGGGGTCCAGGTCATTGGCAGTTGTGAGAACGACTGGATAGATGCAACCCAACTTACACGTAACTTTTCTCGACACTGACAGCAGTTGGTAGCACTGAGTCAAGTCTTTATGCAAGTAAAATTGTGAGTAGATGACGCACGAAACATTTCTCCATTCTGAGATCAATCTCTCTAGTTCAGAGCGTGTTGTCCAATGAACATCTTATATTAATCACAATATTGCTGTGTATGTAATGTATTATTTTATTATATACTGTATATTCAAAGAAATAAAAATACTGATCCCATATGAATCAGAAAATGCTTGAAAGTACCTGAAAATATCAAATCTAGAACGACTGCTGGAAATAACTGTAAATGATTGCCTCCATTAAGAGACCTTCTCCAATTCTCCTTATTCCAACATCTTTTTTCTTTCAAGGGAAGAGAAGACCTTGCTTGACATACTGAGTATACATTGAAATTGAAATTGAAACAGGAACACTTGAAAAAGTTTCAGCCTCGCCGGGATTCGAACCCGGGTCTACCGAATAGAAGTTCAATGCACTAACCACTCGCCTACCACGCCACTTAACCTTCCACCTAAACTAATACTTAGTTAAAATTAGTGATGGGCACAAAAACCGGATTTTCGGTTTTTAGGAAAACCGAAACCGCTTTTTATTTTCAAAGAACCGGTTTCCATTGAAACAGATTTTGGTTTTCTCCAAAACCGGTTCAGTTTTTTTCAACGAAACCGGTTTCGGTTTTTTCTAAAATTGGTTAGATTTTTGACCAGAATAGTGCTTCGTTCTCCGAAAACCGATTCCGTTTCCACAGAAATAATTTTATGTGTTTTCCAAAAGTTTTCACCCAAACCAGTTTTGGTGAAAAACCGAACCGGTTTTGGTGGGATAACCGAACCGGTTTTTGGGGAAAAAATGAAACCGGCCTCCCAAAACATCTTGTTCGAGTGGAAAACTACTCTTTGGGACACTGCTTCATTCCGTATGTATCCTTAATTATGGTCATGGTCTCTGAACCCAATGTTTCAAGCTTAACACAAAATTTGATGATATATCTTTGTTCCATTGAATGTGGCATCATGAAGTCGAACAGGGGTTTAGTCTAGGAGTGATCCACACATTGTAACGGTACGCAGGAAACTGACGTGGCTTGCGTTACTTTCCCAAAACCCACCACTTTTCCCGCTATAAATCTCTCCATTCCAACCGTCCGCGTCGGCGAGAACACAACATTCTACTTATGTTTGGGACAGATCCTCTATAGTTGTATGGGTTGGACGATCATGAGTCACCCACTTCTATTATTTTATATAATAGTACACAAGTATAGATTATATCTATTGTTATGCTGTTTATTGTTCAGAGTTATTCTGTCTCAATTGTATTGCTATACAATTCGATTATACTAGTTAAATTTATTTTTATCAAATAAAAGGGAATGAAGGCTGTAGAATAATACGCAACTTAGTCTACAATTTTAATTTGTAAATTCCCTATGATAATCGACTAATCCAGTGCAAAAATAACTACTGTACAAAATTTTCATGAGTGTGATCAGATAGCAATCTAAATAACAAATTTTTTGCTGAGAGCACGGGCGTCTCTGGCGGGGGGAGACGTGTTCCCCCAATATTTTGTTGAGGAGATGAAACTGACCAATGCTGATCTATATGAAAGAAAAAGAGAGACAGAACAAATGAATTTATATGTATTATTAAATGAGGTTGGTGTGATTGAAATGTCCATTGACGTGTGCCACGTTCAAGGAAATATATATACAGCTATATTTCCTGATTAATCAAAGTAGTCTCGGCTTCAGTCATATACTTTTGCCATTGCTTAACCAGCAACTATTGGATTTCCCGACGAATGAAGACCAGAGAAGGGTGAAAATGTATAGAAAGTTGATCTGCGAATTAAAAAAGGAAATCTACAAAGACAGAGGAATATATAATAGAAGTAAAGATGATAAAGATGAATTTAAAAGGATAGAAAAAGTTTAATAATGTATATGAAGGTAAATTTTATGAAAATAGAAGGTAGCAAGGAAAAACTACAATGAGAATATAGAAACTGAAGATAGAAATGAACTTTTAATGAGAGAATTGTAGCTTGAGAAAGATGAAAAGAATACATTAAGAAACCGGACGATAGCAAGAATAAAGGAAATGAAATGAAATATTTGAGTTTTACGTCCCACGGTTATGCCGGTTAGGCTAAAGGAGACGGTGATAATGAGAGATGAGTGAAATGGTGGAATGAATAAAGTGGGAGGAAACGGGAGAACCCCGAGAAAACCCTCGAGCACGGTGTTTGTCCACCACAAAGTTCACTTGGCGGGGGCTGGGATCGAACCCGGGACCCCAAGCACCAGAGGTGAACGCTCTACCACTGAGCCACCGCGCCCCCCAGCAAGACAAGGGTCTTTCCTGGTAAGATAGTGAAATCAACCCTTGATCCAAATTGGGTCGCTATTGGCCAAAAAGGTTACCCTTGATCTAAAACTACCTCAAAAAAATTTTGTACCCCTCCCCCCTCCCCTTACCGAATTATCGTATCTAGGGATGCATTCGAGTCGAGTCGAGTCGAGATTTAAGCCTGTCTCGACTCGTCTCGAGAAAATGTTGTCTCGACTCGTGTCTCGACTCGAAAATATGTTTCTGTCTCGACTCGTGTCTCGACTCGACAGTCTCTGTCTCGACTCGACTCGAATTCGAGTCGAGACGTCTCGAAATTCGAGTCGAGACAAAATGTACGAGTTAAAATATACGCACACATCAGCCAGACCATCATGACTACCTACCTAATTGTCAGTATGTCGACTTTTGGCATGGATAAAAACGGCGACACGTCTTGGCATACACGCAATGATCCTTGATAGGTCGCTGGAGAGAGCTGGCACCACATGTGCTCACTCAGTCACCTAATTCCCGTAAATTCCGGGAAGGGGGGCGATGTGTTCTGACGTCACGTTCAATCACATCCCACAAGGGACATCACTCAAATGTCCGGCTCCAATTTCAATGAAACTTGTTTTGCTGATAGAAGGCATGTATGCATCATTACTTGTGATGGCAAATTTTTCCATGGTGCATGTTTTCTATTTTTTTAATAACTTTTAAGAGTTGTGATGTTATTAGAGATTACCACAGAAGTCCCTTACTACCCTTTGTAAACGGAGCGTTAATGAAGAAAAGTGAAGAAAAATCATGTGGATACATATAAGTCCTGGGGGAAGTCGTATGGTAGATATGACCTTGATGGCAGCCATCTTGAAATCCGCCATTTTGAATTAAGGTCAAGTTTTCAAAATGGGAATAGGGTAATATGATACATAATTTCGGGCTAGAATTTAATTAGAAAAATAATGGTGAGATTAGTTTTAAGATACACCCATTTGGGGGAAAGTTACCGGCATATTAATTGTTTTTACTTACTGTGTGCGTAAGTCCCTTCTTACTTTCGTCTCAAGATCTGTAAATCGATCGCAACGGCAGAGCCCGGTTTCGCACTAGTGTTTAGAAATCTTTAAACTCACTTGAGGCAATATTTGTGGATTATTGTATTGTATTTTGCCTTTAATTAAATTTGAACCCACTTCATGATCTTGTGTAAAGTATCACTAAAAGAGAATTTCTGTTTTTATGGAGAACGTAAGCATAGCAATTATAAAAGGTGAGTAAGGTGCGTATGTATTTATAAGAAAGTTTATTTTACGAGTCTTTTGTGGTTCCGCCAACCTATTCTTTAGTTGTTTTTTTTTCAAAATACTCATATCTCATAAATAAAAGAGCTATTATAAAATCTCTTACCACTATTCTTTAATACTTATAAAATTTTATTTATTGTAAAAGCCCTGGCGAGATATTTTTTATCGCCCACTAAAATAATGGTGGAGCTCCTTCGTGGCTAACGGTTAGCATACTTGCCTTTGGCGTGGGAAACCTGGGCTTGATTCCCGGTGGGAGTACATGAGGTTCGGATTCCACGTTAATCAGTAGGTCCACGTCTCACATAGCCTCGCTGCTGAACGGGACGTTAAAATCAGAATCAATTCAACTCAAAATTAGGGTTTTGACTTTATTATGATGTCATTAGTTTAAACGCCCAACTGCCCAGTAATTATAAACATTGACTACATTATAAAATTGTAATTTGTGACGACTAAAATATCAGAAATTAAAGATTATTCTTTGGGTTTTGGAACATTTTGAAAAACGTGAAAAACTGGTACTGCACCGATACAACACACCTTTTGGATTTGTCATTGCGTAAAGTGATACAAACTAAAGAAGAATTACAACTTTATGAAATTGTATTAGGACTTATTGTTTAGAAATAAACACCAAATAAGTGTAATAGTTCATATCCGTATCAAATACCAAGTTTATGATGAATCAACTACACAAAGTAGGATCCAAAAACGCTCATTGCAATTTGTTCCATCCTTCAGTCGAACCAGGAACTAAAACATAAAGAGTGACATTTTCTTTTTAAAGATACTTTGTCCAGCTAAGTATTGTGAAGGTTTATGTCAGTAGAAGGAATTGCATTCCATTATACAAGCGCAATTTCACAACTTTATGTACACATTAATAAATATCGAACACCCTTGTCCATATGATTAGCGTACGCGTCTTTGGTGCGGGAGACCTAGGTTCGATTTCCGATGGGAACTCCTGTGGTTCTGAACCCACGTTAATTTGTAAGTTCACGTCTCATATAGCCTTGATGCTGAAAGGGACACTAAACTCTAATCTAATACTAAATACAAATATTTAAAGAAAAATGATGACGCACCAAGATGACGTGAATTTGGCTATCAAATCCATTTTGTGTTTTCAGTTATTTTCTAGTAGTATTTTTTCTAGGCATCCTTTCAAAAGACAGTGATGCAAATTTCGTAACTGCGAATTCCTGTTAGAAGCCATGAAATCATCCGATTAGATGCAAAATTTCCCGTCCACTAAAATAGATACCGTAAATTTACAATATCTAACAATAAATAATTTTGAAAGATATCGCTTTCGAGGGAAAAAATGAAGTGAAATCTTTGAGTTTTACGTCCCATGGTTATGCCGGTTAGGCTAAAGGAGAGGGGGGGGTGATGAGAAATTAGTGAAATCGTGGAATGAAGAAAGTGGGAGGAACGGAAGAACCCCGAGGAAACCCACGCACACGGTGTTTGTCCACCACAAAGTTCACTTGGTACGAGCTGGGATCGAACCAGGGTCCCCAAGCACCAGAGGTGAACGATCTACCACTGAGCCACCGCGGCCCCGCTTTAGAGGGGCCATGACCTATAGTTGAACTCATTCTCGTAGTATGAAAGGCATTATTTATAATTATGCATGATAGGATCACAAACAAAATTTAAAAATATTATGTGCACTTTCTTTTAACAAACATTATATTGTCTTTTATGGTGTGGAAGGGAATGTTATGTTAAAAAAAAAACAGTCCTTAACACGATTCTTGTTGCTACACACTGCATGTTTCTAGCCACAGAAAAGATGCAGCGATAGGTAGGCTATTTTTCAATTGCTTTACATTAGCTTGATGTTTCAAGTCTTTTGTGTGTTTCTGAAGTTCACTTTTACCACAAAAGAGCTCAATATTAACATGTCTTACATAGCTTTGGTTCGATTCTCAACACGGACTGCAATTACCCGTTAAATTGTGCATCCGAAAGGCACTCTTTGTTAAACCTCGCTTATCACCGCTCATCTTAATAATATATATAACTTCACCTCGAAGCAAATGTTGCATTTCTCTCTTTCATCCTAACACAAAACAAAACTAACCACAGCTGTGACACGAAGGGCCTATTTCAAAAAGAAACAAGCTGTGCTTCATAGAGATGTGTACCAAATGATAGAAGTATAAAGTAGTTTTCTTTCCTGTTTATTGATATCAGTTGGTGTTCTTAATGAGTTTACTCATTAGTTTAGAAAGAGTATATATGGAATTTGGACATATGTTGTACGTATTCTCCTGAGAAATTGATGAGACCAGAAAAATTATAAGGACAGATGGAATAGGTTTAAGCGCATCTACGTGACTTTATCAAATATTTATTCTCCATAATGGTACCACGCGGAAAACTTGGTATAGGCCTACTTTTATCTTTGCCTCCCTCTGTTAGCTGTTTTGTATCATATATATCGGATGGTTTTGATATTTCTTCTGATCATTAAAACAACAATGGTACCTGTGTGCGTGCAGAAATGCAAAAGCACAAGGTAACTTCCTATTTGTTTTGGAA
Organism: Thermobia domestica; assembly: GCF_964235325.1. Classification (NCBI taxonomy): domain Eukaryota; kingdom Metazoa; phylum Arthropoda; class Insecta; order Zygentoma; family Lepismatidae; genus Thermobia; species Thermobia domestica. Next base: position 67,967,578 of record NC_137458.1, read on the forward strand.
ACAACAAACCCATTTCACGTGTGCGAGAGAAATTGAGAACAGCGAGAGCGGGTGTTTACTCACGGTCAGTTCGCAGCAGGAGTCCATGGTAAAAATTTGGCTATCTCGAAAACACTCGCAAAACCTTACAAATACAAAAGACTGTGCTTCAAAGAAAGTTTAGACACAGATGTTTCAATTTTCTTTTAGCATCGTTCTTCAGCAAAAGAGTCGGTTCATTGTATTCGAAAAAGAGAAGGGAGAAAGGGTGAATTTATATTTTATGTGGGGGGTAAACAATACATACCGTAGTAGTATAAACAATACATACCGCTTCCGACTCTGTACGCATACACTAGCCGCGGAGTTCACACACACACACAAAATCAGAGTCCTCACACACCAAGGGTGAGAGCTGTGCCACTGAGTCACAGCGGCCACGGGGTTAGGTCGAGTCCACTTTACGTTCATAGTTTCTTAGTACATAAATGTTACGATTATGAAATAGATTTTCCTTAATGAGCTGCATAAAAACAAAAGTTTTCGAAATGCATTAAACAATTAGCTCGATTTGAGTGTGAACTTAAAGTTATATCAGAGTGTAAATACGGATACGCACCAAAGCTCGAAAACTTAATACACTATTTCTCCTATATAGTCAGCATGTATCAAGCAATCATTCAGCTTTCATTTGAGAGGATGGAAATCGAAGGCCCCTGAACAACTATGTTACTAATGTGCGGAATGTATTTAACTTACAGTGAACTGCTTTGATGTCAAGTGGCCTAACTCCAAAATTGAAATTTTCCAGGAGTGAAAGTTGAAGTTCAATATCTCATGAACAATCCATATTTCTTTTATGTTGGGAACCAAAACCATAACTACTGTATGTAGTTCATTGTTTTATAACTTAGTGTTTACAAAAATCCTTTTAAAAAATACCTATTCATAGAAGTGAATGGTACTTATCTGTACTAGTTCTTGGCATCCAAGCAGTCCATTTATTGTAATACTAGTTTAATATACCCATTCTTCGCATGGGGGCTATATTTGGAAGTCAACACCTGTGGAAGTATCACCATTCATTTCAGTGACCGCGAAAACTAAGGATTTGACACTAGTATCAATCAATATGGGCTATTTATACATGTCTCGGTATTCCTCACCCGCTGACACCCGGCCCGCATACAGTAGTAGCTGAATTTGCAAGTCATCGCTGATGGAAGTGTCACCATTGATCTCAGCGACCGTGAAAACTATGGATTTGACACTAATGTCGATCAATTTGGATTACTTCTACTACATGTCTCGCTAAACGCCCCCCTGAGACCCCCTGGTTCCAATTTTGACAAAAACGCTTCGCCTTAGACTGGGACCTGGACCAGGGTATCCGTGACCAAAATTTGGTAACTCTCGGTCAACTTGTCTGGTCCCCAGGTCGGTCCCAGTAAACGTCCTCCCCGAGACCCCCCTGGTTCGAAATTTAAAAAAAAACGCTTCGTCTTGATCTGGGGCCTGGACTAAGGTACCCGTGACCAAATTTTGGGAACTCTCGGTCCACTCGTCTGGTCCCCAGGTCGCACAGACAGACAGACAAACACACAAACAAACTCTTTATTTTATTTATATTAGATAAGATATATTATGTAAAATAGTCTCGTATCACAATATGTGATGTACAACAAATGTTACATTATATATTATCCGTAGCTCGTGATATGCTGCAACATATTAAAGCCTGAGAATAGTTGGGCAAGCGAATAATCCAGAAGTTACGTAACCCTATTGCGTTCATGGGAACGAAAACACAATAATTATAACTATGCTAAATTACTATAGACTACCAACTGCTCATTCAGAGAATTTATGAAGTTCACTCTATCGCAATAGTTTTATACAAACTAGATTTAGACTACGGATAATAGTTTTATACAAACTAGATAATCAATTATTATTATTATTATTATTATATTTACAGTACAACCAAATACAACGACATTAACTATTAGTTCTAATTAACTCAATTGAGCTGAAAATTAAATCTTGATCTTTAAAGATTAACTATTAATTTTATGCGTTCTGAACCTTTCTAAAGGAATAACAGCTGAAATTGGTTTCAAGGCTGTTTCTGAGTGAATACTTTCTTCAAAATAATATTAAAAATTATAGAAAGATTTTCGAGACATTCGAGTCGAGTCGAGATTTTTAAGAGCCGTCTCGACTCGATTCGTGTCTCGACTCGAAAATTCGAGTCGAGAAATACGTTTGTCTCGACTCGTCTCGAATTTTACAAAGTGTGTCTCGACTCGAATCTCGACTCGAATTCGAGTCGAGTCGAGTCGAGATTCGAGACATGTCTCGACTCGAGCGCATCCCTAATCGTATCATATATGCTCAAAATTGAACATTTTGGTGGGGGTTGTCCAAAACTTTCGAAAGTTTTACAGATTGTAGATACTATCAAGATGCAAATGTGCAATTTTTTCAAAACAATCGATTAATATTTTCTTTATTTTTATTTTTTTGCGTGTTGAAAATTTCAGAAAATGGTAGATTTTTTTTTTTTTTTTTTTTTTGCGGAGACACGTTCCTGATTTTTTGGTTAAAAAATTTAAAAATTTGTATACCCTTATGTACAACATATATATTTTTCGGGACCTGAAAGTGATGGCAACATTGTCAAAAAGAAATAAAACTGAAAACAAACGTGTTTTTCGCACAGTTTTCCCACCATTTTAGGGCCCTCAAGGTGAGAACCCCCTTCAAACAATCCTTTTCCAGAGTTCACAACTTTCCTTTCTCTTGCATCCCTTCTGCATCTGTCGTTTTTCGGCTGCTTCCATTGTGTTCATTTCGATACCGAAACACCAAACATACAGTAAATGAATCATGCATATAAGCTATTTAACATATTTTGATTGAGTAATTTTGTAATTCATTGGCATTTTGTCGTGTCTTTGCCATCGGTGGTATGATTTTCAAAACGAAAGTGAGGCCGCTGCGGATCGTTGCAGTGGGGCCATCAATTTTTGGCGAGAAGTCGCTAGTTACCCATCGATGGTCCACCGACGCTTACGGCACGGGGTAACTCTAAATTAAATTTAATTAGGAAATCACTATAGTTGCTATAAGAACTAGTTTTTCAACTTGGACTGTGTTATATTGGTCTTTTGAGGCAAACATTTCCTAAGTTCAACTTCGAGCATCTTCGGGAAACAGTAAACCAAAGATAATAGGTTCGAACCCACAATCCAACGTTCACAATCGAAAACATTCTGTAAATCTGTATTTTCCTCTTTTAAGTGTAATAAGATATATTGATCCGTTATTAACTGTACTGTAGAAACAATTCATCATTGTAATACTTAAGGATAAAGTATTTCGAAATTATGTATACGTGGGAGCACATGGTAGTTGCTCCAATCCAGCTATAATCAATGCCCTCAATTTCCTTCGTGCAGTTCAAACCGATTTTCCTGCAAGCTGTTACACAACGACACTTAATCTAGTTGTCCACGTGTCGAACTGCTGAGCCAAAGGACGAGGGATCGAATCTCAGAGATCTACATTTCAATCACACCAACCGTATTAGTTTACTTACCGTTATTACTTGCAGAATTATACATTTCATCCATAATAAAATGAGCATTAAAACAGTTTGTGTTTCTGTGGAAAAGTAAGAATTTATTTCAAGTTAAGCTTGTGAGCAGTGAAGCAAAACGAATTGGGCTCATAGTTGTCCGAATACCTGACGATACGAATAAATCATACGACACGCCTTTAGTATGGAGTTAAAGAGCTTTCTGATACTTATAAAGAAATCTCACTGACCTAAAATCCATTACGAAATAGGACCTACCAGAAGCTTCAACACCACGTCTGCTTCACTTCGGTGAACGCTGTATCGAAACTTCCTATATAAGTTTCACTCATTTCATGTCTAGTAGGTAGTGTCCAATTACACCATTACGCAACATCTATTTCAGATACAACCATTATTATACACTTCATTTTCACAAGCTTGCTATACAGTGTAAAACAAGTACACATTCAATGTAAATAAATACAAATGTAAGATATTAAAGATTACTGGCATTGCGATTTAATCCGATTTTAAGCAGTACATATTTTCTAAATAATTGTTCAAATTGCTTTATAAGAATCCAGATTATGAGGTATCCTAAGTTTTATAATGCAAAAAACTATATATATATTTGGTCTAGGAATTAATTCGTGCGGGTGGACAAGAGATCGCGCAACGAACGGAGCGTCCCACAGTTCCGTGTATCCACACATGTGTTGCAAACCCCTGTCATCGCGTATCGTTCGTAGTATAGGGCAGTGGATTAAAGCGTCAACAACACCAGTTTGTAGTTAAGTGAACATGGCGTAATTTGTACCAGATAAAGTGTTTTTGCGGGGTGTCCTGCTGCATTACTTTAACATGCAGAAAAGTGCGACTGAAAGTCATCGTATTTTGGTGGAAGTATATGGTGACCATGCTCTAGCTGAGCGAACGTGTCAGAAGTGGTTTGCACGGTTTAGAAGTGGTGATTTCGGCTTGGCAGACCAAGAGCGAGCTGGACAGCCAAAAAAAATTTCAAGACGAAGAATTGACAGCATTGCTCGAGCAGGATTCGTGTCAAACGCAGGAACAGCTTGCAGCAGCATTAGGCGTTGATCAAACAACAGTCTCCAAACGCTTGAAAGCCATGGGAATGATTCAAAAGATGTCACATTGGGTTCCACATGAATTGAAAGACAGAGACGTTGAAAGACGAAAAACCATTTGCGAATTGCTGCTTCAACGACAGAGCAGAAAGGGGTTTCTGCATCGAATTATTACGGGTGATGAGAAGTGGATCCATTACGAGAACCCTAAACGAAAAAAGGCCTGGGTGAAACCAGGTGAACCAGGTCCATCACAACCAAAACGAGATATTCACTGTGCAAAGGTTATGCTGTGCATATGGTGGGATATGAAAGGTGTGGTGTACTATGAGCTGCTGCAACCGGGTGAAACTATGAATGGAGAACGTTATCGACGACAATTAATGCGTTTGAAGCAAGCTCTGGCCAGAACACGACCAGAATGGGAGAACAGACATGATAAACTTATTGTTCAACATGATAACGCTTGCCCACATGTCGCAAAACCGGTCAAAACCTATTTAGAAAATGTCGGATGGGAAGTTTTACCCCACCCGCCGTATTCACCAGACGTTGCTCCTTCGGACTACTACTTGTTCGATTGCATGAACAACGATTTGATTGGACAGCGGTTTACTTCTTCAGAAGATATCGAAACATGGGTCTCTGACTGGATCGCTTCCAAGGATGAGGACTTCTTTCGCCACGGAATCCGTACATTGCCTGACAGATGGGCGAAAGTGGTGGCTAGCGATGGACAATATTTTTCTTAATGTATTTCTGTATTTTGTGTTTGTACTACAGCTTCAATGTGTGCGTACCAACCGCACGAATTAATTCCTAGACCAAATATAAGGTGTATTTTAGGGGACTTCCGGCTTGATCCCCCCCGAAATTTTATGTTTATTCAAATAAAATATTGTAAAGTGAATGAAATATCTTGCAGAATGTTCACATTTCCAAGAATGAAGTTAGCAAAGCCCCCCGAAATATATATATGAATAATTTTCATGTTGGACGTGTGGTTTTAAGTATTCAACTGTGTTCACATTTCTCATTTTAGCGTTTTCGTATATGAATTATGGACATGGCGGGCTAGTAAATGTGACAGGGATTTGAAAAGTGACAGTTCGTCGGTTAATGTGTTTCCAATCACTTCACAGTAGAAATTTATATTTATAAAAAAAGTTCTCATATATTTAAACAAGAGGCAGAAGAACTTTAACTTTCCGCACGGAGGCTCGAACCGTCGCCCTTCGTTTCAGAAATGTCAGTAGCAGTACTAAACCCGCTTGACCACAGACGCAACTTACAAGAGATTGTGTTATAATATTGATAATAGAATCGCTCCAAGCACCGGTTCCTACTTGGAGGTTTAAATATCCATTTTCTGTCGTTTTCAGCAATTTCTACTTAAGATAATGGTTGATTTTGCATATTGGAACTGTGCATGAGGTGTGCAATCAATATTAATCTCAGAAATAAGTAGTTTGATTTTATGTTTACATTTTCATATTGCTCAGATGACAGTACGGTTTGCAGTTAGTGTCTATATAAAGGACGGCGGGAACATGCAATTTCCTGTGTATAGATCTGCGGGAATTGTGAAGGATCTAGGCTCACTTTTTTCGGACTTAGTTTCTGAACGAGTTTCCAGCTTTTTGTGAACAGGTGTGTACGTACAGAAAGCATAGGCTGGTGGAATTTCCACTTTTTTGTTTCATGCAAATAAGTTTCCCTCCCTTACTTCTCTTTGATCTATTTGGACTTCCCTCTTTCAGAAACTTAAAGAAATGTAATTCTCTCTTTCCTTATAATATGCATATGATAAGTCAATGTAAAATATAATCATTGTCAGTTTCGTATGCAGCTCATGACTTTGGAACCCATCGGAAACAAACGAACAACAAGTACTGTCAGAAATACGTCATCCTTAACCTATCGATTGTATTGATAAAGGTAGTAAGAGGATCCAGTTAGCTCATAATTCAAGCATTACCATTTACTCATAATTTTGAAGTAAATTCAGATGGAGTGTAGTAGTATTCTAGTCGTTTCCCCCCATTTTAACTTGCCCGAGACGCCCATGGCTGAGAACTTTCCTTCAACGAAGAACTTAAAACATAATGAAACAGTTATTTTGTTAGAAAACGAGTGTATATCTTCATAAACCCTGAATGTAACTACTATGAATATGATAAAACAATTAAAATTAATTTACTTCAATTTGGTGGAGAAAGGTTCATACTTCTAAAGAATATGGCGATTTAACTTGTGAAACAAAAAATAATGCAAGGTTCTCATTCTTAGAACTACTTACTTGTGTTTACAATGTACTTTTCCCGTCAAAGTCTAGTTCAAGAAATTCTTCAGGGCACCATGTGTCTCGTGTTCTCATCTGAGTCTTATTGAGTTCTCTTTCCATTACATAGGCTGATTTGAAATCGCATCTCTGAAACCTAAATGAAAATGATTTATATTCAGAGAGTAAAAGTGAGGGGGAACGCGACGGTACGCCGCCCCTGCTTCCAGAAAATTTCCATGGAGTATTCCTACTTTCTAAAATAATACAATTGGCAAAGATAGGCACGGGGGACTGCGTGGCGTCATGCGTTCCCCTACCTTTTCAGATCCACTTTTACCTTAGTCTATATTGAACTATTCCTAACTATGAAACTGTAATCTAAACAATGCACATGATCTGAAATGATTTTCTTCAAACAGGCTGTGAAACAATTGCAACTTACCTTGTCGCAAACACTGAAATAACAGTGTTTTTAACTACACGAAAACTTTGATGCAACACATTGCTGCCATTCATAGACTGATGCAAGAATACTGAATCACCAGAACAAGTGGCATCACAAATTTATACCTGATACTGTTATGTACTTGTCAATGAAAGTTTACAGTCCTCAAGAAACTCACACTGGGCCTTATTGTTGTCACCTTTCTTATATCTACGTAAACCGAAATTGGTTACCAGAATGTGAAAACAGTTGAAAGTGTAACCGCACACTATCCAGTACTACTTTGTAAAACTTCTTTCGTAATTGATATGCAGATGAAAACTGTTTATCGTATTTGCTCCGTCGTATGTATTTACGATTTTTTCATGTAAGGTGCTAGTGTCGATTACCTGCTTCGCTGGGTTGAAAGAAAAAAACTTTAAATGCAAAACTCCTTATCTCATCGCCGAAAACTATGGATTCGACATTAATATCAATCATTTTCAATCATATATATATATATATATCCCTCCTCCTCCCCGAAGTTACGGGGCAGAATTTGGATTTAAACTTGAAATGCACAACTCCTTATCTCATTTCTGAAAAATATGGATTCGACACTAACATCGGTCATTTTCGATCATCTTTAAACATCTGTTCCTCCCAGTCCCCTATGTTGAACTCTCAAAGTATAATGATAAAAACCATCCCACGCCTGAATATTATCTATGTTGAAAATTTGGTCGAGATCGGTTCGGTGTTTCAAGAGTTATTAAGTTTTATTTATTTTTATATATGTATCGTAGCCCCCTCTCCCTCCCCTAAGTTCTACCGTCAAAGTGAAATGATAAAAACCATCCCAGGCCTCAATCTCATCTATGTTGAAGATTAGATCAAGATCGGTGGAGTCATTCAAGAGTCACAAACATACTCACTTCCATTTTTATATTATTTCTCTTGCTTGCTTTAAAAACAACTAACCACTAGAAAGGATATTGTAAGTAGTTTAAAGAGCACTAAATATTTGACATGATAAACTCTACTATATATAATGCCTTAGACCTATATTAACTATCATCATCAATATATAAATTTGTAAGGCTACATCAATAAATATACTTACAAAATTCAGAATCAAATTGAAGTAAATTTAATTTTTGGAATATAGCTTTACATAAGCACGAAGATTGTGTGAAATGAATGTGCTTTAAACAATTGAGTTTTATTTTACAGCTGTCCAGTAGAGACCTGCACGGGCCGGGCTTGGGCGGGCCGACTCTGTTATTTCTTTGAGCCGGGCCGGGCTTGGGCGGGCCGACACTGTTATTTCTTTGGGCCGGGCTGGGCTTGGGCTGGCCGACACTGATTTCTCTTGAGGTCGGGCGGGACTGGGGCCGATCAATTGCAATTCTTTAATAATTATTGACTTTCGTTAAACGATAATTGGAATAAAGCCAAACTTTGAAGAAATGTGTCCATGAAAAATGTTACAAAGAATGCAACAGCTACTTACATTTTGTGTTGCTTAGCGGCTCTACCTCTACTATAGAGGATTGCAGGCATTATGCAGTAAATTGAGCTCTGATCTTGACCTTCACTGAACTCAAAATATAAAAAGAAGATGTGGGAATGTTTTGCCTGTCGCTAAACAATATTACCATCTTCACTTTATGCTAAAAATCAATTAAGTTAGATTTTTGTTACAGGGAATGGAGTTTTTGTTCTTTCGATGACAGGCAAAGTTCTAGGAGGCAATGGTAACATTCGGGAGGCAAGCGTCAGGTTGTGAACCAAAGTTTAGAAAATGTTTCTGAGGGTTCGGTCAAATTTAGTACTAAATTTTGAGAAAGATTGGGGCTCGGGCTAATTTTTTTTTTTTAATTTATCGGGCCGGGGTCGGGCCAACAACTTTTAAAATTTATCGGGCCGGGCTTGGGCCAAGAATTTTGAAAAACTTATCGGGCCGGGCCGGGCTCGGGCCGAAAATCTCCAAAACTTTTCGGGCCCGGGCTGGGCCGGGCCTAGGTACGTTCGGGCTGGATTGGGCTCGGGCCGAAAAATTCTGCCCGTGCAGGTCTCTACTGTCCAGTGTTGCAACTGTAAAAGATAGATCTGTCCTTTCCTGTTTCAATAGATGAATTAATGCGGAGATAAAACTATTCTTGTGACGCTGAATTCACACGAAATACAATTGCTCAATACTTCTGATTATTTTTAATTTATAATGATCCATTAAGGAAACCGAAAGTAGTTAAATATTCAATTTCCTTCTTTGATTGAAGCAGAAATTGGATATATTCTAGGTGACGTTGAATTTCATTTCAAAACCAATTTATTACTCTCTTACTTTACTCTCTCTTACTCTTAGTTTTTGCTCTACGGGAACTTAGTATTGAAACTAGAAGTAAATGAATCTACTTCAATATAAGGATAAAGATGGAAACGGAGTATGTGTTTGGGACGCTATAAATCTATATCAAAGTAGGCCTATACTCGCTAACACACCATTTTTGCTCTCTAGCCGAAGGAATCAATACTCAAGTAGGCAGAAGAGTGAAAATGGAACTTCCCGATGCGACGCAGAATCCATATTTAACAATAGTTTATCAAAATACGAGTCATATAAGGAGTATACTGTCGGGGAATTAATATTGAGACCGGAAGTGGTAGTACTCAAGTCAATCCAGGACATTTTTATTTTAAAACAAATATTAAAAGAATAAATTTCAAGGAATCAAAACTGTATTTCTTTTTCCATGTATAACCCCCTACTACAGCTATACACTTATTCCAGCGTTTAGCTAATGCCTGTAAGGCTTCGGGATACAAAAAATTTGTCAGTCAGTCTGAACCATTCTAGGATAGCATGCTTCACCTCGTCATTACTGTGGAAGTGCTTCGTCATATGTGGTGATGCGATACAGAAAATATTGGCATTCCACGTCGTAGTGATACTTCAATTCAGCAAAGACTTCAAAATCTTCTGCACCGATCAAAAGCGGAAACTAGGTTTTGAAACCCAGCGGCCATTCACTTTTCGGGACTCCAAATAGTCATGAATTATGTTTCCTATAAATACCTTTGCAATTTCACAACTGGTTATGCTACAGGTGTCAATTGTAAGCTGTTCAGAGGGCTAAATATTTTCAGGAATGATTGCTGTCGGCTGGATCCACCCGACGAAGATCGTCAGTGACAGACGTATGTCCATCTTTAAAACGTATGCACCATTTAAATGTCATTACCGTACTGTGGTTGAAGTCTTCTGTAAACTTCAGCTTGTTTTATTATTTGCACTGAAAACTTGATGGTCGCACGCTATTCCATGTACACGTTCACTGTGTTCTTTGTTGTGGACAAACAGCATGCGCATCGGTTTTCTCGAATTCTCTCGTTTCCTACCATTTTCTTCATTCCACTACTTCACTCATTTTTCAATTATGACTATCTCCCTTAGCCTCGATGCAGAATCGTGGAACGTTAAATCAGAAATTTCATTTCATATCATTTTTACGCTCACATTATTGTCCGCCATCTTAAATAACCGTCTCCGAACTTGTGCGTGAAATGAGTGCTGACCCCGATGACGGCAATTTTTCTTCACAGGCGCGGCAAATTTTCTGCGATCACATTGCAGATCGCGGCATGTTCTGCTATGGTGGTGCTGCCTACCAGTAACAAAACACAGTTGCCAGTTCCTATAGGCATTACCTCCACATTGGGACTCAATTTTCAATTTGTGAAAAAAGAAGTTCAGGATTGACTACCTCCACATTGGGACTCAATTTTCAATTTGTGAAAAAAGAAGTTCGGGATTGACTCGAACTCCCCTCGGAGATTTCTGTCGCTGCGTTTCAATAGAAGTATAACGGTAACCAAGAAAGTTCTCTCGCTTTTTCACCCATCATCTTCGAACATCGATATGACACTTACGACGTACCTGGAAGATCATAAATAGTCCCCATCAGCATCGACGGCCTTCTGCCAACGTTCTGGAAGACCATGGATTTCATCGTGGTAGAACTTGGTGGTTCGTTAAACGAAGAAGATATTAAGTGCATTTTGCAACTCTACTAGGGATTTTAATTGACGTCCTCTAAGGTGATTGTCCAAGGAATATAACAGGTCATAATCGGACGGTGCAATGTCCGGGAAGTATGGCGGATGCAATAGTGTTTCCCATCCAAGTCATAGAATGGTGTCTCGGGTCATCCTAGCTACGTGGGGCTTAGAGTTGTCCTATAACAGGAGGACGCCTTTGCGATTCAGAAGTGCTGGCTCCAGAGTTTTGAGTTTTACTTGAACACAGCTCAACTGCTGAAAGTACACAATTGCATTGATGCTCTGATCATCTTGTGAGAGTTCCCGATGCACGATGCCGCGACTAGTTCACCAAACACACAAGAGAACCTTCTTCTGGTGCAGTGCTGGTTTCGGCTGTTTTGGAACCGGTTCATGGGATGCTAACCAATGACGATGGTGCCGTAGAACTTCGTATAGGACTCACTTCTCATTACATGTAAACACCCAGTCCAGAAATGGCTCCTTCCTCAGATGAGACAGCAAAGAAACACAGGTGTCTGCTCGCGTTGCCTTCTGGCCCTGAGTTAAATCACGTGGTACCCATCGACCCAACATGTAGTGCTTTCCAAGTTGATGGAAGTGCTGCCGAATGGTTTCTCTAATCACACAGAATTCTAGTTCCAGTAACTTCACATGTCTGGCCACTGTTCGCCTCAATTGCTATCTGAAGATCTTTATTTTGTGCATGTGTTGGTCTTCCGGCATGTGGTGGGTCTTCGAATGTTTCGTCACCTCCTTAAACTTGTTAAACCACCGCTGCACTGTCCGTGTAGTCGCAGCACCCTCACCAAAGGCTTGGCATATCTTGCGCCCAGCTGCAGCGGCGTTTGACCGCAGTTTGAACTCGTACGCTCTTATGACGCTCTGTCCCATGTTCACTCTGTCCTTACGCAAGTACATGGTGTAACTGAACCGCCACAACCAGGTAGTATGTTGGATATACCCACACCAACAAGTGACCTTCGCCTTATCTTTATTCACATTCAACTCACGGTGTGAGAGCCAATTGAACACAGACCTGCACAAAAAACGACAGAACTTTCTTGGTTATCTGTCTCGTATAAGGGTGGAAATGGAATCTATTTTTGGGGCGACCATCCAACATTAACAGCCTATTTTCATTGTGTTTGACTTGTTTTTATCTCATAACTGTCAACAGAAGGATGGACAGACATAATCGTATCATAAGATTCCCATAGTTATAAGTTATTTTGGAAATCTAATAAAAATAATTCAATAATTACCTTCTTTATGAGCAAATATAGTCATACTTGTTTACGAAGGTTCTCATTAAAGAATACAGTATTTTGCGTCTTAAGGTAAATTCCTTTAAAGGATTTCTTACGCATTAAAAAATATAACTCTCTCTTTGTACTTTGATATGCTACAATCAATTTTGTCATACTGTGGTTTCACAAGTTTTATCGGTTTTAATAATACTAATGATTACTTCTTTTTAAATTTAAAAGTATTTAAATTTCTTATTATTTCATAGGTGAGATTCTGAAGTTCCCCATTTAACGATGGAGTCTGTAAGTAAAACAGAATTTGAAGAACTTCACCAGCAATATGAGTTACTAAAACTATTAAGTAAAGATGACAAAATTTCCGACTTGGAAGATAATGATAGCTCTGAAGAAATGCCACTGTTGCTTGCCTCAATGCATACTAAAATAGATCAACTTATTAATTCTGTTGACATTTATAGCTCTTGCTATTATCGACTACTGGCTATGAAGGCCACCATCTTGTATGAGGAAGCTAATATTCGCATCAAACTTGAGGAGAAAGATGAGTCATTGTCTATTTTGGAGAAAGCCTTAGGTATTGTGGGTGACTTTATCTTACGGGAGGAAGTGATTGCAGTTGCATTTCGGATAATGAATCGTTGTGCAGTAATGCAATTCAGGAATGGATGTTTGGACAGAGCTCGTGTGTTACTGGAGTCTGCAGAAGAAAAATATAAGCAGCTCGAAGGGAAACTGTTGACCACTAACATCTTTACGCTAGATCAACTTTTCTCTCCAGATACTGAGTTACAATGCAAACAAGAAGAAATTCCAAAGCTACAATGTTTGGCTGTACATAATTTGCAGATACTTTCGTACATTTATAACAAACAAGGTAAACTTAAAAAATTTGCTTACTACTACCATGAATCATTAAATCGACAGCTTGAAACGAAGGAAATAGATCCACTGGTTTGGGCCGTGAAATCAGCTCGTCTTGCCTCTTTCTTTGTGATGCAACAAAAATTTAAGTACGTATTTTTATATTTTTGGTTTTTACTTCTATCATTTTAACTAATACATTAGCGCACCCACGTAGAAGGTCCACTGGGTTCGAATTCCCCTCAATCAAAAAATTCACAATTCGACAAATATTTGTACGCTTTTTTAATAAAATTATATTTGTTTACAAGAGAAATTATTGATGCAGCATGAAGAATTAATCTTACACTTCATCTCTACTCTCTCTTCTAAAAGCAATCTAGTATCTAGTTCTATATTTTTTTTCAGAGAATATAGGCCGAGGAATTAATTATTGCTTATGGTCCTCTCAGATGTAGAATAACACCGGTTCAATACTACACAGATGTAGTGTCTTATAGTATTGGACTATGTACTCCCTGAACTTAGTTCCTCTTCCAATAAATACTTCTGGGTGCGTGCCTGCTCTATAGCACAAATAATATTTACTATTTTGAACGACAGTAAGTTATTTTTCAAGCCAGTTTTGTATTTTCGATATTTATTAAAATATGGATGAAAGTATACTGAAAATGCTTCCACAGTGCATATCTTATCTGGTTCTTATCCCTATCAAGTTCAATAATTACTACAAGTAGATTCAGGATTTTTTGTTCAAGTACTTTGGATTACAGTAAAACATCGTTAATCCGGACTTAGCTTAATTCTGACATGCAAAATAAAAAGCAAAACTTTAAATGTGGCTAGAAGTCAGCAATCGTATTGCTTCGCGACAGTTAAAAATACTGTACTGTATTTGCTAATTGTTGGTAAATAGAGTACATTATATAATATAGTTTGCTATATACTACAGCACAGCCTATCCCCTTAAATACACCGTAATAAATATATATTATTTTTGCTATAAACAAAATTTTAACACACTTTCTACTGTTCTTTTAGAATATTTTAGTTAGACAGAATTTTGTCATTTCGTTTAACTTATCCTCCCCATTAGTCCCGATTAACGAGGTTTTACTGTATTGCAAATTTCTCGTAAGGCAGAAATGATAACGATAACAATGTAGGAATATCATAATTCAGGCCAGACCCGTATCCAGGGGGTCTATGGTGGGCCAGGCCGCCCCTAAATTTTTGCTGCCCCCTAAAATGTTCACGGTAGGCTTGCAAATGAACTATAATATGGTTGGATCGGCCCCCCTAACTTCAGCCGCCCCTACATTTTTGGGCTGGCTACAGGCCTGATTCAGGCGTATAGAAGCAAAACCTGGTAAATACTTAAAAAATTGTCAGGAAACGAAAAAAAAAGTGACTCCCTTATGTTCCAGAATTGTTGAACAATTGTTTTTTCTTAAGTGGCAGATTTCACTCATCTGCATTAAGTAGTGACCACTAAACAACAACAACAACAACAAAATGTCCAACAATTCTGAAACATAAGGGACTCACTTTCGTTTCGTCTCCTGACAAAATTGAAAAATGGATTTTGCAGGTTTTGCATCTATACCCCTGAATTAAGCTTAATGTAGCTATTTGGCCACAGATACACAGGGCCGGGCCCAGGATAACCTGACGGGGGATGCATAAATAACTACCAGTACATTTCATTTAAATTTATTTTTTTTAATGCCTTTAGACATCTGTGGTGTGTATGAGGAATTTCCCTGGAAATGATAAGTGCCCGTTCTCGGTAAATCCTTTTGCTTCAACCTTCAGAAAATTGGTTTGAACTATTCCTTTTTGTAAAACTCTGCTTTCTTTTAAGCCCGAAACGGAAACATGACATGAAATTTTCGAAAAGTATTGCTATTTTCATTGCTAGTTTCTCAGTTTAGGTAGTGCATATTCACAAGGGAGGGGAGTGCACGCGTTTCGGTGCACCACCCCTAAACCCGGCTCTGCGTATAACCAGTTGTAACTGTGCTCATTAAAAAAGAAAAACCGCCCCGACAGATAACTTACCGGCAGGAGATACCCATCGCTCCAAGCACTTGGACACAGCTGGCCCTAATTTACCATTCTGCTACTCAAATTTTTTTCCTGTCAGTATCTTTCTTCCCCAGATTTATTTTTCTATCCTCCTATTCTATCATTATGACCCTTAAGTTTGCCTTTGTTTTCCAAAATTTACTATTCTCCAGTTTGATGTGACCATTTTCAATTAAAAATATGTCCCCCAAATAGTCTCATGAGCTCAATCTGTGCTCTGTATTTGTGATGAAAAAGTATTATATACGAGAGTGAATCAAAAAGTAAGTTATACTTCCAAGTTATGGCCATTTATGAAACCACATACACTTTGGCAACACGGCTATAACAGCATACACTGTACGTTCACTTTTCCACATAGTCACCAAGAGACTGTAAACATTTCTTGTAACCGTCAACGAACTTTTCGATTCCAGATGCATAGAAATCACTTTCAGCACTATGTAACCACCTGAAGACAGCTGCTTTTACTTCCTCATCGTTTCGGAATCGTCGTCCACCCGAGATCCTTTTTCAGATTACCGAGCACATGATAATTACATGGCGCTAAGTCCGGACTGTATCGAGGATGTTGCTATACCTCTTACTTGGATCGTTGCAGCAGCTCGGACGTTTCGCGAGCGGTGTGAGGTATTGCGTTATTCTGCAACAAAATCATACCGGCGCTCAATTTTCCCAGCCACTTTTCTTTAATTGCCTTACGCAACCGCCGCAGCTTTTGACAGTAAAAAGCCGCGTTTATTGTCGTGCCTTGCGGCATAAATTCCACAAATGATGTGGTGTGTACCCATTCCATCGATGTTCTCTTTGATTCGGGGGTGAAGTGATGCACATACGTTTCATTCCCTGTGATGGTTCGCCAAAGAAACTCGTTGCCCTCCACAGAATACCGTTGCAAAAATGCCAGTAACTATTGAGATGTTGTCCCTCGTGAACATCGGTGAGCAAATGTGGAACCCATCTTTGACACAGTTTACAAAAGCCAAGGCGCTCGTGAACAATAAAGAACACACTGTCATACGAACTGTCCAGCAGGCTGGCAATTTCCTGCAGTGTTATGCGCCGATTCTCTCTAATGATTCCATCCACACGGTCAACATTTACAACGGAACTGGACGTTGCGAGCCTGCCTTCGCGATATTCGTCCGTGAGATTCGTGCATTCGGCACCAAACTACTTATTACACCACTTTACAATACTTGGGCGAGATATACACGCCCACCACCATACGGGGCACGCTCACCATATACAGCAATGATTTTACCATATATGTCCGTGTAATTGAGCCCTTTAGCCCATAGAAATCTGATCGTTGCACACACACCTCCAATTTGAAGTGAACATCCAGTTGACGCACCACTGAACCTAGCCCTTTCTGCACACACAACACGACGCGACACGGGAGACCACACAAACCTTCCTCTTGGACGTGTCAGCAGTTACTGTAACTTGCCCCGCATTGGTCATAGTCACGAAACACAACGTGCTCTCGCGGAGAGCTAATGTAACTTACTTTATGATTCGCCATCGTATATACGTATATATCTACCACATATACAGGGTGGTAAGAAACTATTTGAACAAACTTCGGGAGCTGATTCCTGACACCCAAACAAGCAAAAAAAAAAAAATGTCCTGTGGAACTTTGGTCAGTGAATGATAGTTTCGGCGATATAAGGCTCCGAAAGCGTGGGAAAAATGAACTTCAGGGGGCTGTAATTCAAAAACAACGCAAGGTAGAGAGTGCGGTTTAGAACATGACACTCGAAGTCATACCTGCTCGATTGAAAACTGTATGCTTCAAACCAGTGATGTGCCGTAAACTATAATTTTACGTCTACGCGATTGCTTACTGTAATCTATATGTAATCTACATTACACTTTTCCCGTGTAGACTATGTAGACAGCCACTATCAAATGTAAGGAACAATTTCGTTGCTCGTTTGTTCATATTTCCTTATTCAGTTGTTTTGCTTCGGTGCAGCGAAAGATTAGGGAAACGACTAACATATAAAAAGTAGAGGGAATTATCTAATCTGTATGTTTACTCTGCTCTGCACATACCACTTCCTTAGATTGTCCACTTCGAGCACTGCTTTTATAATGAAATTTACAAAACTAATTCTCACCTGTGGGCTTTCAGTCTTGAATCTGCTGTATTTGCCAATTTTTTCTTGCATATTTTACAAAATGCATAATATTTTTCATTTTCATTCATCAAGACGAAACTAAGTATTCGAAAGTTACTAATCGCTGGTCTAGGCATTTTATTTTGTACGCAATTTCGCAAGGTAACGACAAAATAAATCTCCTTTATTGTCCACGATGCCACATTAAATTACGTGTTGTTGACATATTCTACATAGTCTACGTTGTCTACATTGTCTACGCATAGTTTGTTACAGTTCACTGTTACCGTAAACAGTAACAATATTATTTCATACGTTCGTATATATATAAAAGCGTAGATTTTGTATTACTAAGTAACATTGATAAACCTATGGGTTATTTTCGAGAGGAAGTATTATGGTCCGCATATCCTTAATCTGCAACAGCTGGTGAACACAATACGGCTGCTGACTATGTTTATGATTATGTATTACACTACCGGTATTTAGGCCTGTTTCTCATACTATAAAACAAATTCCCTTGTATAGCATGTAAATAAGGTTCAAGAGGATAATTATAGCGTTGATTAGACATGCAGAGCAGAAACACATAATATGCATGTTTACGAACTGAGTGAATAAAGTAGGCCTATCTGTGGTAAACGTATGGTAATTATGTAAGTTGGGTTTATTTTCATAAAATTAACAAAATTTAATGTACCTTAGATTAGGGAACTTACCGACCACTGTTGCTATGTTCTAGGTTAAAATTTTTTGTAATTGATAGCAGCTATGCTTGTCAAGAAATCAAAATCCTCCTTTGTTTACTTTTCTTCCGGATATAGGAAACGGGAAGTGCAGTAGTTCAAATTAAGTATAAAATTTGTTGTGGATGTACAGAAAAGGGACTGAAGCGGAATTTAGAAGTTAAATTGGAAATTTAGGAGGTGAAATAATATGAGATTTAATAATAAATTACATATATATATGACTATGGAAATATGTTACAGTATTAGTAGTTGTCCTAGAGGGAGCTATGATTTCCGGTGCAGTGAAAAAATGTAGTAAGTTAACGGTGGTGAGTTTATGTAGGGCGGTACCCGATAATTAGAAATTATTGCTAAAAACGCTAATTGGAACTATAAACCTTAAGTAAAAACGATTCTGAACAACCTTAAAATGTTTGGCTAGAATCGAGGTATTCGCCAATTATGTAAGTGATATAAAATTTAAACATAAAATTTCATGGGGATTCATAAGTAAACTGCCATTTTGTTCTGATTTTGTGACCTTAACTAAAACAATTACCTTGGAAATTTAAACGGTTTATAGTGATGTTAGTTTTGCAAAGGAAATCTCAATTCTTGACCATGCGAAGCTAAATACCTGTAGTTGCACAAACCCGGGTAGGCCTATGGGGGAGCAAAATTAACCTTATCGCAAACGTGTTCTGAAAGATTTATGAGTGTCTTTTCCACATAGTCATCCATGTTATTGATCGTAGATATGAAAATTCTGACAGTAAACAAACAGTGAATACTCATTATACTAGCTATATGCTATAATGGAATAATCGCTGGTTTTGAGCAATGACTCATTGTTAGCCGAGATAGTAATTGTCTCATATGCTTCAGTCTAGATAACAATATCATCCTTCATTCACGGTTAATACCTCACGGAAATATAATAGTTTGAATGTATTATGAAATTGAATTGCTTTGAATAATATGTTTAGGTTAAGTTAGTGTAGGTTAGTTAGGGTAGGTTTTCTTTTATTAGTTAATAATCTCTGATGATTTTAAATATGTTCAAACTTAATTGATGCAGGTGATAGAACGTACGGATAATAGTAATTTGAATATGGAAATGTGTCAGTATGCTCAAATATCCGAATAATATGTAAAATGAGCACTCTACGTATATCGAAATGTGATGATATGTTTGCTTATATATGTAAAGCACTTGGTAACTAAGTGATATGTATTACAGACATGTTCGAATTGTTGAATATTGAAAAATAATATTAAATGTTTAAATAAGATGAACAGTTTAACAGATAAATGTAACTTGATAAAAAAAAAGTCCGTGAATTGGTATTACCGTGAACTTTTATGATGCGATTAGACGTTTATAGGATCTGTATGTTCAAAATATGCTGAATATCTCAGTAAAAGATATCTAGACTGATTAAACGATAGATTCTCTAATCTTAAACTAACTACGTAAATGACCTTAGATATATATATACTGTATTCATCGTTTATTGTACTGTTCCATATACATAGCAATACATCTGTGAATTACTAATAAAAAATTATGAGTAACAAGAAAAATGCATGTTTACACATCTTCCTTTTGAATTTAACTCCACTGATAGAAATGGATTCATTTTTTTCTTTCTTTCTTCTTTGTCATTGTTGATGTTTGATTTTAATTGCCTGTTGATAAGAGAAATAAATGCATTACTTAATTTCAAATAAAATTTACCCTTTTATTATTATATATAAATTACTAATGATAACATTTAAGTCGGATAGTAATTCAGGGGATGACTGGACACAATTCTAAAGACGTATTATACTTCTTGCTGGAATGACATTGCCACAAGTTCTTGGATGTGCAGGTAAATAAATCAATTCTCTTTGAAATGAATAATTGTTGTGCATAATAAATTATAGCATGTTTACGTTAAATATAAGAAATTTGTAGGATTACTGAATCTAATTGTCTCAGCCTAGATTATATATATATATTTTTTTCCTCTAAATGTAGTAAGCCATAAAGGAGACTACATAAAGTGGCGACCCTTTAGCCAGGATATAACAATAAGGTGGGATGATCATTTCTGGTGAGAAGCGATAAGGTTAAAAAAAATAATAATAATAATAAAATGTTCAATTTATGGTGTTAATCCTTTCATATGCTTGCCTGGGATTTGTGCAACTGAATGTTTTATGAAGAAATGATTGTTACTGGCGGTGCTAGTAATATTGATCCAAGACTTTATAAATGTTGTAAGCGTAAGGAAAATGCAAATGAGGAAGAATCAGTGGGGTGTGATAAATGTGACACATTCTTCCATGTAACTTGTATTGGGATGTCGAAAGACAAGATCGATTTGATAAAACAAAATGGTGGACAATGGTTGTGTGAAACGTGTGATAAAGAAATAAGAGTAAGTGATAGATCACATGAGATGGCTCAGTTTATTGGTCCTGATGCTAATAATAGTATCATTAGTGACGAAAGATCCGAAATGGTCGGTGAATCCTGCAACCCTGACGCTTCTATAAGGGGGGTTGGAGTTGGCCATCGGAAGCAAATACCGGAGATTGAGATAGGAGGAGGGCCTCTTCTCGAAACTTTAAAAGATTTAATAGCTAATCAAAATCGAATGATAACTGAGGTTAATTCTAAGATTGATAGTGTGACAGTGGAAATAAAATCAGTTAATTCAGAAGTGAAAGCAGTAAAAGCTGAAGTAAATTCGAATATTGACTCAATGAAGATATCTATTGGTAATTTAGATAAAAAGGTGTCCACTGAGTTATTGGCAGTAAGAGCGGAACTTCAAATGGTGAAAACTGAATTGACTGAAAGTTTGGATGAAATAAGTTTTGATAAGGAGGCTGCGAAAACAGAAGTAAACTTGAATAGTGACTCTGTTATAGATTGGAATGACAATGTAGTCCAGGATTTGAATGTAGGAAAGCAATTTAATGATAAACCTGTGTTAATGATTGAAAATATAGAAAATAAGATGTGTCCTGTATTGCCTGATGTTCCTAGGTTAAGAGTAGAAGTAGTTTGTAGTAGAGAAAATGATGAAAATGTGTTAATGATTGAAAATATGGAAAATAAGATATGTCCTGTATTGCCTGATGTTCCTAGGTTAAGAGTAGAAGTAGTTTGTAGTAGAGAAATTTATGATGTAAATGTAGGACATAGTAATAAGCATGACAGCTACCCCAAGAGAGCGGATAAGAATCGTAATAGTAAGGGCACTGATAAATCAAATGAAAGATATAATAAATCTTTCTTTTACAGGAGTAGACATAAAAAGCAAACTTGCTATGAAGTATCGGAATCGAAGATTTTTGATTGGTTGGTAGGTCGGTACTCAAGTCAGGGCAATCGATCTATAATCGACAAATGGTGTCGGAAATGGGTAGAAGCACTCTGCCGAATCAGACAAGCGAGAGTTTCGCCTCCGGTAGTAGCTCCTCCTAAAATACCAGAGGGAGAGCAGTAGTTCTGTTCAATTCCGTTCGTTTGTGTTGCCGTCTGAGTTCATAGTTATAGAAATTTTATTTCATTTTTTTTGATTGGTTAGGTTCTTCTTTTCTTTTCCATACTTACCGTATATCAACTATGAAGTTAAAGCTAACGAGTGACACTAAGCCCTTGTCTGTGTTGACTCCTCCATATTGAAAATATTATATGAGGCAATTTAAATTGTGACTGGAAGAAATGTGGGGGAGAGAAGTTCACAAAATAGATCATAATAAGAAAATAATTTAGAAGTAGAACATTTAAAATTTGAATCAGAGCCTTTGAAATTTATTACGCGATTTGTGTTAAAAGAAAATGGTCAGGATAATGAGTTAAATGTGGAGTTTTTCCCATCGCCAATAGTCGGTTGTGACATAGGAGGAATGCATTTAAACTGTATCTTGGACACTGGCGCTGAACTGAATCTGTTAAATTATAACGTATGGTTATCCTTACAAAATTTGTATCCTTCGGCCAAATTGAAACCAGTGTCAGGGATGCAGTTGAGTGCATTCGCCGGTAAAGAAAACTTTACAGTTAAAGGATCGACAGAACTGACTATTAATATTCAAGAAAATTTATTTAAAGTTCCTGTATTTGTGATAAAAGATATGAAGGCTGATTTACTACTGGGATCCCCTTTCTTTGTAAAATTTAAAGCAATATTGGATAATAAAAATAAACAGCTAGTGTTGGAGAGTAACAATTTACAAACTATTGTACTTGATATTTCGTATCCGAAAATATTGTTAGTGCGTATAGATGATGAATCCCAAAATTATTTAGGTAAAGAAAATCCGGTAGTTATTGAGAAGGAAAATAAATGTTTAACTAGTGAAAATATATTATCGAAAATTAATAATTATGGGGAAATTTCTGAGGAAGAATTGCGAAATTATGTTAAAGAACGTTATGATTTAGATGAGGATACGCGCGATAAACTATTGCAGTTGTTGCTTAAGTATAAATTTCTTTTCTGTGAATACCCAAAGCCCATTCGTTGCGAACCATACAAAATTGAACTGACAGATCAAATTCCAGTTGTTGGGAAGTTATAGGCCGTTTCATTTGTTTACAGATGCTTCACTGGAGAATCTCGCTGGATATCTTGCGCAATATAATGACAACGGAGATATTCTAGTTATTGAATATGCTAGTAGGAAATTAAAAGTAAATGAAATCTCATATTCGGTTTTCCAATTGGAGTTACTAGCAGTGTTATTTCTGTGTGAAAAATTCTCATATTATATATTAGGTCGGGAAGTGGTAGTGCATTGCGATAATCGAGCTGTAATGTTTGCTTTCACTTTGCAAAATCTAGATTATAGAACCACGAAAATATTGCTAAAATTACAACGTTTTGATTTAAAATTTGAGCACATAAAAGGGAAAGATAACGAAATAGCCGATATATTGAGTCGGAATACACCAGAGGCGGATAGTGATCCAAGTAACTATTATATAAATTTCGTATCATATGATGCTAAAGATTGTTTCGAACAGCAGGAATTAATTGATTTACAAGCATCTGACTGGTATTGCCAACAGTTGAAACAACGCTTGAATGAAAATCCAAATTGTGACAATATAAGGGTGGTAGAAAATGTACTTTTTATAAGAAGGTCTAAATTTAAACCTTGGTTACTTGTGATCCCTATGGCATTAACAGATAAGATAATATCATATATCCATAATGTTGGACACTTTGGAATAAACAAATGTATGAAACTAACGAGAACTCTATTCTTTTGGCGAAAACAGAAACAGATGTATACGCGGTATATCAAGAATTGCGAGTTATGTGCTCGCACAAAATGTTCTAATCAGGTTTTAGCGCGAGAAGATGTTCATATCCAGGCGGATAGACCACATCAAAAGCTGTGTATCGATTTGGTGGGGAAACTTCCATGTAGTTTTGGGTACTATTTCATTTTGTCTATTGTTGATGTATATTCCCGTTTTGTATGCTATTTACCGCTTAAAACGTCTACAGTTACAGAAATTATTAGAGTCTTAGAAAAAGATTATTTTTTATCTCGTTCCATATCCTAATCAAATCGTCTCGGACAAAGGCCCCCAGTTTCTTTCGGAGAAATGGAAGAAATATTGTGAGGAACATAAAATAAAACATGTTTTAACTACCCCATACAACCCGAAAGGAAACGGGATAGTGGAGCGCTCGCATCGAGAACTTAACCGTATAATCCGATTAATGTGTCAGAACAATCATACGAAATGGAAAGAAGTGTTGAAGACGGCTCAAGACCTCATTAATTATTCATACAATAGTAGTATTGATAGCACACCGGCAGAAATATTTATGTCATTCTCAGCAACTCGAAAATTTAAAGAAAATTTCCCATGGCCATCAGAATTAGTAAGAGTAGATGAATCAAAGAGATTTATACAGGTGACCCCTAGATTCTTAACGAAAAAAAAACGAAAACAGTAAACCCAGTAGAAGTACAAATAGGAGATTTGGTGATGGTTAAAACTCACTTCTTATCTGATGCATATAAGAAAATGATACATGAATATATGCCGACATATAGCGGCCCGTATATTGTGAAAAGAAAACAAAATAACTATGTAGCTCTAACAGATTTACATGGGAAAGAAGTTCCAAGTCAAAATCTGTCGAATATCAAATTGTTCGATTGTTCGGCGGAAAAGAAACGAGAGTTATTACAAAATCCCACATAAAAAAATTAAAAAAATATTTTTTTTTAAATTTTTTTTCTCCAATCGTCGGGGAACATTGTTACAGTTCACTGTTACCGTAAACAGTAACAATATTATTTCATACGTTCGTATATATATAAAAGCGTAGATTTTGTATTACTAAGTAACATTGATAAACCTATGGGTTATTTTCGAGAGGAAGTATTATGGTCCGCATATCCTTAATCTGCAACAGCTGGTGAACACAATACGGCTGCTGACTATGTTTATGATTATGTATTACACTACCGGTATTTAGGCCTGTTTCTCATATTATAAAACAAATTCCCTTGTATAGCATGTAAATAAGGTTCAAGAGGATAATTATAGCGTTGATTAGACATGCAGAGCAGAAACACATAATATGCATGTTTACGAACTGAGTGAATAAAGTAGGCCTATCTGTGGTAAACGTATGGTAATTATGTAAGTTGGGTTTATTTTCATAAAATTAACAAAATTTAATGTACCTTAGATTAGGGAACTTACCGACCACTGTTGCTATGTTCTAGGTTAAAGTTTTTTGTAATTGATAGCAGCTATGCTTGTCAAGAAATCAAAATCCTCCTTTGTTTACTTTTCTTCCGGATATAGGAAACGGGAAGTGCAGTAGTTCAAATTAAGTATAAAATTTGTTGTGGATGTACAGAAAAGGGACTGAAGCGGAATTTAGAAGTTAAATTGGAAATTTAGGAGGTGAAATAATATGAGATTTAATAATAAATTACATATATATATGACTATGGAAATATGTTACAGTATTAGTAGTTGTCCTAGAGGGAGCTATGATTTCCGGTGCAGTGAAAAAATGTAGTAAGTTAACGGTGGTGAGTTTATGTAGGGCGGTACCCGATAATTAGAAATTATTGCTAAAAACGCTAATTGGAACTATAAACCTTAAGTAAAAACGATTCTGAACAACCTTAAAATGTTTGGCTAGAATCGAGGTATTCGCCAATTATGTAAGTGATATAAAATTTAAACATAAAATTTCATGGGGATTCATAAGTAAACTGCCATTTTGTTCTGATTTTGTGACCTTAACTAAAACAATTACCTTGGAAATTTAAACGGTTTATAGTGATGTTAGTTTTGCAAAGGAAATCTCAATTCTTGACCATGCGAAGCTAAATACCTGTAGTTGCACAAACCCGGGTAGGCCTATGGGGGAGCAAAATTAACCTTATCGCAAACGTGTTCTGAAAGATTTATGAGTGTCTTTTCCACATAGTCATCCATGTTATTGATCGTAGATATGAAAATTCTGACAGTAAACAAACAGTGAATACTCATTATACTAGCTATATGCTATAATGGAATAATCGCTGGTTTTGAGCAATGACTCATTGTTAGCCGAGATAGTAATTGTCTCATATGCTTCAGTCTAGATAACAATATCATCCTTCATTCACGGTTAATACCTCACGGAAATATAATAGTTTGAATGTATTATGAAATTGAATTGCTTTGAATAATATGTTTAGGTTAAGTTAGTGTAGGTTAGTTAGGGTAGGTTTTCTTTTATTATTTAATAATCTCTGATGATTTTAAATATGTTCAAACTTAATTGATGCAGGTGATAGAACGTACGGATAATAGTAATTTGAATATGGAAATGTGTCAGTATGCTCAAATATCCGAATAATATGTAAAATGAGCACTCTACGTATATCGAAATGTGATGATATGTTTGCTTATATATGTAAAGCACTTGGTAACTAAGTGATATGTATTACAGACATGTTCGAATTGTTGAATATTGAAAAATAATATTAAATGTTTAAATAAGATGAACAGTTTAACAGATAAATGTAACTTGATAAAAAAAAGTCCGTGAATTGGTATTACCGTGAACTTTTATGATGCGATTAGACGTTTATAGGATCTGTATGTTCAAAATATGCTGAATATCTCAGTAAAAGATATCTAGACTGATTAAACGATAGATTCTCTAATCTTAAACTAACTACGTAAATGACCTTAGATATATATATATACTGTATTCATCGTTTATTGTACTGTTCCATATACATAGCAATACATCTGTGAATTACTAATAAAAAATTATGAGTAACAAGAAAAATGCATGTTTACACATCTTCCTTTTGAATTTAACTCCACTGATAGAAATGGATTCATTTTTTTTCTTTCTTTCTTCTTTGTCATTGTTGATGTTTGATTTTAATTGCCTGTTGATAAGAGAAATAAATGCATTACTTAATTTCAAATAAAATTTACCCTTTTATTATTATATATAAATTACTAATGATAACATTTAAGTCGGATAGTAATTCAGGGGATGACTGGACACAATTCTAAAGACGTATTATACTTCTTGCTGGAATGACATTGCCACAAGTTCTTGGATGTGCAGGTAAATAAATCAATTCTCTTTGAAATGAATAATTGTTGTGCATAATAAATTATAGCATGTTTACGTTAAATATAAGAAATTTGTAGGATTACTGAATCTAATTGTCTCAGCCTAGATTATATATATATATATATATATATATATATATATATATATATATATATATATATATATATATATATATATATATATATATATATATATATATATATTTCCTCTAAATGTAGTAAGCCATAAAGGAGACTACAAGTTGACACGTAAACGTAAACTATCGTTTTTTACGCGTAGACGCACATCTCTGCTTCAAACCTCCGCAAGATGTGTGTGAGGGATTCTCCAAAGGAACGTAGAGATTACTTGTCAGATTATAGGGGATCCCTACGTTTCTTTGTGGAAACCCTCACACACATCTTGCGCAGCATATTTGAAACAAACATTTTTCAATGAACCAAGTATGACTTCGAATGTCATGTGCTAAACTGCACTCTCTACGTATAGCTGGTTTTTAATTACAGCCCTCTGAAGTTCATTTTCCCACGCTTTCGGCACCTTATATCGCCGAAACTATCCCTTACTGACGAAAGTTCCACAGGACTTTTTTGATGGTTTCGGTGTCAGCAATCAGCTCCAGAAGTTTATTCAAATAGTTTCTTACCACCCTATATATATATATATATATGTATATATATATATATATATATATATATATATATATATATATATATATATATATATATATATATATATATATATATAATATGTATCTGATAGAAAAAGAGGAAAATCGTTATGAAATGGCAGATGAGGAGACAAAATCTCAAAGGAATTACTTACAAGTTTTATACTAAGCAATGTAGAGTTCACCAGTAATGTTAAATGCCCAATTCAACAGAGATCTCGAGGGCTCTTCTCAATGGAATTTCAGTTTGCAAGACACGTTGTTGTATGTTACTTAAAAAGCTGACCACTTTCTTTGATCTAAGTGTTGCTATTTAATCAAACAATTGTCTTTAGGAAAGAAAGAAAACATTATTTCTTGTGCCTCACAATCAGATGGTCCCGAAGACTATATGAAAGTCAACGAGCGATAATGTATTGTGTGTCTTATCCCTACGGTTAACCAAGCCTATGTGAGCAATTCGTAAAGTCAAACAAATTTGATTAAGAATCTGAAACATTTAGGGCGTTATGCAGAGTCGATCTGACGCGTATTTAGTGCCATACTAAAGAGTTCGACTAACATGTTTCCTGCAGTAGTCAGGCCTTTAGTATGACGCTAATCATACGTCAAAACGACTCTGCATAAGGCGGTTAATGTCCAAAATATTAGGTGTACTAATATCTGAAATTAGCTAAACCTTAACTTCGATGAATAGGAACAATGTAAAAACTGACTAATTCGATAGGAAACTTCTAGTTTTTTAACTATCATAGTTTACATGTAGAGTACGTAAATTGTCAATTTGACTAAAATTAAACTGATCGTATTCGAACCTTTATCAGTTGAAAGGAGAACTAAATGTCAATTGTGTGATATCAAAGCAGGTAAACCTCTTGGACTACACGACGTGAATGAATAAAAATATTTGAAATACTCTATCATCCATATATGAAAAAAAAATTGGGTGACAAAGAACGTTTAATAATAATGATCATTACTCTTTCTTAAAACTGAAAATGATACTAGTTTTAGAAGCTCTTGTTATATTTGGTGTTTCAGTGACTTTGAATAAGACTTGTAGGGGCTGTAAAGGACAAAAAAAAAAAGGTAATAAATAAATAAATATATAAATAAAAAGATACGGAATCACTAACCAAAATGCGTTGGTTCCGAACTATAGCCAGCCTAAAATTTGTGAGAATGATACAAAAATATCTGTAACTGGAGAAAGAATTGTCAGATCAAGTTCCGGTCAAAAATATTTCGTTGTTATAAAAACGGAATGGAAGCAGGGAGGGCACAAAAGTAGTAAAAAGTAGGATATTCCACATATCATACAAAAGTACGGCGAGAAAGCATACATTGTAATCATTGTAGCTGCTTCAGGTAGAAAGAAGTACCAGAGATTGGCCAAAATGAGATATGTCAAAATTGTCATGTTTCACCTCCGGTTAACTTGGAATAAGTCAATTTTAAACGTGAGTTGAATAATCGCGTCTTGGTACTGTTAATATAAGTGATTCATACTGATTCATAAGTCTCATATAGCCTCGCTGCAGAACGGGACATTAAACTGAAATGAAACCATACTTATGCTTGGTAAAATAAAATAAAAATCACTTCCTGAAAACCGGTGTTTTTGACTTATACTGTTCCTCCTGCGCAGTCTAGAATTTATATCATAATTAATAAAAAAATCAATCGTGTGTGTCGGGATGTTGTCGGCCTTCAGTAAAGTGTGCCGTCAGTCAAAAACGATTGGGAACCACTGACCTTGGGTACGAATTTTAAGTGATAGGAGGAGCCAGAATAAGGTTGCACAGAGGTAATTATATCAGATGATCTTTCCATGTGAGTGTACGCAAAGGTAATTAAAGCCCACTCACCTTCTCCCTATATCATCCAGTGCTCATTTGATTGAATTAAACAAACAGATAAAATATTACTTCAATGAATTAATTCGCTGAAGTTAACATAATTTTTGAATGCATGGCAATTCAAGAAAAGCGAATCAAACTAGTTTATTTTGGGTGCAGGTGTAGTTACGCCTATGATGGATAATGACAGAAGGAACACTTTAAGATGAGGAGGCACTTTCCTCAAATGCGTCATTAAAGCGTTATAAGCTAGAAAAGTGTGGAGGAATACGAAAGAATCACATTGTAGGGCATCAAGAGTTGAATCTCGTAGAAGCTTAAAAGTGGCCGTTGAAACAAAAATTATTGCGATGTGAGAGACAACCGAGCGAAATAGGAGGATAGCTACCGCTAATACCACAATGTATGCATCAAAGGCAAGAAAGAACTCACTAACCTAATAAAATACACATCTATCTAGGCAAAAGGTAAATGTTGACACATGTACCTACATTTACAACAGATGCTCAAAATGGTGGTCCCTATCTTCGATATAGGCATAGCATCGTCGTAATAAGCTCTCTCGTATCCGCTGGAAGATATCTGGTCGTTGTGGTTATGAGTCAGGTAGTAAGACAAAATGATCTACGTAATCTCAAAAGAAGAAATCAATTCAGACCAGAGAGCAGAACCATCTCCTCCGATCCATCTATTCGGGAAAATTTATCAAGATACTCGCGAAGTGGCGTACATACTTTGACTCACATCAAGAGGGACTTCCTCTTAAAAAAAAAGTGTAAATGTCATTTAAACATTCCTTAGACTGTTGCAGTTAAGCTGTTAGGAAGATGCAGTTGTATTACATGATCACTGATTATACTTCTCCACATGTGTACTGGAAACTTCTGTTGATTTCTCTTTACAACTGTAGCATGAGGGTTTACATAGGCCCTCGCATGAGGGTTTGTATATGACTATACCTGCTGTTAACTACATTGTCTCTTGTAAAATAGGCATAATCTTAGAACAATACATAACCATGAAACTGAGTTTCTGCTGAACAATGCTGCACTAGCCATTCACTAAGTATAACATAGGATTCGAAGCCAGCTGGACTAAGGCCTTGGAATCTCTGTGATGAATGATAGGGGTGTATTTGCATCATGTAGTTATTTCCAAACAGTACTGTGCACTATCCCATTTCGTGCTCTAAACTCAGAGTGATTATTGAAGTTTATTCTGGACACTATAGGGCTAAGGATCGCTTCTTGAAAGTCGGGAGTTCTGGTAGTTCGTCTCTGCTCCCGTGATCGTGAAACTCTTGTCAAAGGTGGTTCGTTTCTCGTAAACTCTGGAGTACTCTGGATAGCTGCTCTGATACAACTTAGCGGCTACATTAGCCAGTCCATACACAAACGCCCAGTTCTTCAAGTTCAAACTCCATTTCACTAATGAAGTAGTCACTCTACCACAGACTACACACGAAAATACATACATCACTCCAGTACTTCAGGATTAACCAAATTGCCAATATACCGTCACCCGTGTAGTGAACGAAACACCTTATAACGTAAATGACAAGTGATACGGTACGTTAACTATAAGAATTGTATTAAGGACAGGAGGTCGTGCTGACGTTGCTACACATAGTTTGTACGCACGTGCTCAATGATAATGCTTGCATTTGCTATGTTGCAGACAGAGTCTGTGACTAGGGTAATGTATAAGACAGTTATTAATAGCATTTTCTTACTCCTTTTCTACTTATGCTCGACTTTTGAAATGAAACTTTTTAAAGTTTAATTCATGTTTCTCGTTTCTGCTCTGCGTTTGTGCAGCATCCGCATTATTTACTAGTTTCACTCAATTTGTTGCTAGAACACATGTGTTCACACACATTTCAAACAAACAGCATTTCAAACGACGACAAAGTGAAATAAGCCAATAATGGTTTGAAGTTCAGAAAAATCCTACTTTCCAGTGTATTACCTTTGGTCCGCGCCCCTGATTCCCATTCAGTTTTACATTAATGTGATCTTCAGGTGCAAGAACGTAATATTTCCGTTGACCAGAACTTGCTCCAATATTCCGTTCTCCAGTTATAACTATTTTCTTTAATCTATCTTACAAATGTTTAGCGGGAACCCGTAACGATCACTTTTTAAAACAGTGGGTTCTCATCTATAATTGCTTCTTCTATCGTTGAACATTTAACTCCATATCTTACTCAAGTCACGGTATAATGAACATGTTTACTTTAGGAACTATCTAAAAGAATATAATCAAAAAGAATAGCTCGAGTATTATGTGTAAAGTCTTTCCAGCCTTAAAACAAAGTAGACATAAACGAAGCGAAGTGTATTGCTCAGCGGCTCACACGTGCTTCAGCAGCGAGAGACGTGAACAGCAAGATCGTCTGCTAGCTTACTGTCGCCGCATACTTTCCGAAGTGTAAGGATACGGTTGGTTGGTAAATAATTAACGCACTGACACTAACTACTGCTATGCTGTAAATATGTATTTTCT
The DNA here is from genome assembly GCF_964235325.1 of Thermobia domestica. Lineage (NCBI taxonomy): Eukaryota > Metazoa > Arthropoda > Insecta > Zygentoma > Lepismatidae > Thermobia > Thermobia domestica. The sequence continues at coordinate 67,999,736 of NC_137458.1, forward strand.
TAAATCGTTATATAAACGAGATTGACTCTGTTCCTGTTGTCCTCTTTTGTGTTTTATAACACGAGACGAAGATGGATTATTGTCACTCATTGTCGCCATGAAACTCTGTATTCTACAATTTCAAATGAGCGGAGTCGGCTACATCTGTTGTTAAATATTATGTATTTTGCGTTTCTTATCACAAAATGCAGAATAAATTCAGATATCTTTATTCGACATTATTAGTTTACTAGGGATTATATTGCGGTTGGATACTAGTGCAGTGAGAACAACAAGCAATCACTGGTCATCGACCGACTGGTAGTCAGGTGGGTTTATTTACATCTACTTTTTTCTAAGGCTGGAAAGAGAATAGTAGCAGTATTGTGTAATTAACAATGTAAAGAGTTCACTTGGTCCGTCTTTTACTACCAATGTATGTAGTCTGTTTTATTTTCATCATACGGATATTTCCCCTAAAGTTCATCTTGTTCCATAGAATCGTGTAGTTTAATAAAAGTGTACTTAATATAAATTGTGTAGTTAAAGAGCCCTCTGTAATAACAAGGTAAGTGAAAAATGGAGGTTTTGAGTTAGAAAGTTTTAAACTTAGAGCGCAACGTGGTAATTATCAGGAGTAAATTTGTGATATATATGCCTATGGAGAAAAGCGGTGTAGCACTTATTCTGTGCTTTGAAGCATAACATGCGAATATCGAAAATGTGGAAAAATACATAACAAAAGTGGAAAAGTGAGCATTCGCCTTGTTATTCCATAACCTAAAGAAATTGTGAAAAGAATAAGGACTGCATGAATACATAACGACATGTGTGACAATACTTATGTATTATAAATAATTTGAGCGTTATTTACAACAAAATCCAGAAACTGCACTGTCCTCTGAGCCTTGTTTCCAAATCTGATACGTCCATTTCAGGTTCAGAAACCGGGAGCACAGATATATATATCAGCACGTTCTTGTAAAACTCTGCTTGGCAAGAGTAACAAATCGTAGCAGAGCTTCCATATCCTTCTTTGAATTCTTGATTCCCGGTTTGGCGAAGAGAAGGAAGGAAAATACCTTGAACCTGAACCTAGTTTCTTGAGTAGTCGTAGTGCCTGCACGGAATAAGCTTTTTTCTCCTACACCACTACACGTTTCAGAAACTGACACAGATACGTGTAAGGGGTTTTCACCCTTCTTCCTTGCCCGATTTATTAGTAAATCTGAAAACCGTATTCGGATTAGATATCCGGATTACAAAGCATGACTTTTGATTTTCAAATCCAACGCCTGAAATCCAGAATTAAATCTGAACCTGGATATCCGGAATTCAAATTTTTCAACATCTGAATGTTCCAATATCCAGATTTTTGACAGCACTGATTGAATTTCCATATTAATATCGAGAAAAGAAACAAAACACTGCATTTCGCCCTGATTTTACTATATTTCTTTGCCAAAGTTCACGATTTATCTTTCTCTTTCACCCTTTACACTTTCATTCTGATTCGACTGCTTCGATTTTGTCCATTTCGAAACAAAATGGCCAAGCATGTCTCCGTACAGTGCTTTCACTTGAACAGACCCTTGAAAACAGTTACAGACAAGTCACGTCGCCTCCTCGCATCTACAGTGCTTGCTTCACTAGCCGCAAACAGCGGTGCCCTCTGTTATCCGATCGGGAAACGGCGACTCGATGCAGATAAATCGTGTTTTAATCACAACAGACGCTTCGAATATGCACTAGAGGTGAAGGAAATGGAAAGTAAGTCCACATGTCTTCTATATCTATATTTCACCAGCAATCGAGGTAACTCGACTTACTTTGTTATTGTAGAGGAACCTTCAATTATTTGAAGTTTTTCTTTTGATTTTTTAGCATTAAAAATAAATTACTGTTTTGTATTTCGTACATACGCGTTTCAAATATCTAGACAGTAACTCCTCAAACCCTTGTTATGTTGTTTTACTGAATGATAACTAAATTTAACTTTTTAAATGGAACAGTTCAATTGGAAATGGCGAAGATTGTCTATATTGGTTAGAAGTCTTTTTTTAAAAAGTAATTATTAATCATAACGAATCATTTATAAAATTCCTTACAGAGAAGCAAGACACCACCTATCTGCAGCTACTTATGTGTTAGAAGATCATGAAGCGTCGCTTAAAGAGCAAGAAGAAAGTGATTCCTATATGGAACAGTAAGTAACAAAGGAAAACACGCAAATTTCCTGAATATTAATGCCACATTTAAAAACTTCCCGGAAAAGGGCAAGTTAAAAGTATATGCGTTATTCAACAGAAAATGACCAGTCCATTCCAGTGTTCCATCAATGTTGACTCTTTGCTTCCAGAGTTGCCATTCAAGTTCAGGTTTCTAAAAACGTAGAGTAGATGAATAAATTTACCAGACTGACTTTTTTTTTAAAATGATTATCCGCTTGCACATTCTTGTAAGCTAGTTCTAGATCTAACGTCAGGTTTCTCTAAGGAGTTCGAAAATAGTACTGAATAAATTACAAAAATACTATTATTATATTTGGATTCAAGAATCATTTTTTCACATGACTGTATCGTGCAACTAAAGGCGGATTTTCATGTGTCCTTTACCCCCGTGAGTTGCGAGCGATTGTGCTAAACAGCCAATGAAATCACGCATCGGAGATGGCGCGCTACACTCGCGTCAGAGTAGAAATTTGTTCAATTCTGACGGAAGTAGCGCGCGTACACTATTGTATTCACTGACTAACATGGCGGAAGTCGCAAACTTTCTATTTTACGCATGCGCATTAGCTAGGGAGTAGTAATTTGGCGCAATACACGCACGGATGTATGAAAACGAAAATAATTTACGATGAATACGCTACATGTGATGCTTCCGTTCTAACGCGGGCATGAAAATCCGCCTTTAATAGTGAGAAGATTGATCACTTTCAGTAAATCGATTCCTTTGCTAGTGAGAATCTGCCATGTCACAACATGATTACTTGGATTTCTAATTTCAGTAGCATCTGTTGCAGTCTCTAGTAGATATTATATATCTATAGGACAAATCAGAAATATTTTATACGGCAATTTGAAGATGAGTCGAAGGCTTAGGGGCTACAGCTAGTAATCATATAAGTGAAAAAGTTTGTAAACAGAACGCTGCAGCCTAGTTGTTGCGCATCTAATCCTACATTTCCCCACTCCCTTCTCCGCGACGATGATGTTTTGCAGTGTTGCAATCTGGAGGGAGCGGAATGGTCTGAGGATTTTCTACGACATTTGAGTGTAAATGCTGTATATTGATTGCACTAAATTTTTAATGCATTTTAATATTTTCTCTTTGAATATTAAATGAATTAAGTAGGATTAGGGGTATTCCTTACCAACGTAATATATGAATTAAAAGGTGGAAAAGTTCGCAATGAATCTTTATGAAAAATAAATAAATAAATGATGACAGAAATCACCTTCTAAATATTTTCCATTTCTCCTTCAGTTTCACTCTCCCACTCATCTGAATCTGTATCGGCCGATGAATCTGAGTCTGAATCGGTTTCACCAAATCTAGTTATCAGTTCATCTACACGCTCATCCATAAGTCCGTCTCTTTCAAAGTAAGAATCTTCAATTTTTTTCACGTGTTCAGAACATTTTACCCATTTCTGTGGTGAATATTCATTAAATAACTTTCCCAGTAATTCTTTCTTTTCATCCAGTGAATCGGAAATGCATTGCCTTGCTTTGCTCTTTATTCCCCCTTCCCCCCTCCCTCACACAAGTTCAATAGGATTTAAGTCTGCGTGGTAAGGTGGAAGTCTTATTATAGTGTGCCTCGCGTTTATAAATTTCTTGTCAATCGCGTATTGTTTCACATAAGGTACATTTTGAATTCTTAAGAAAAATTGTCTTTTGTTCATTCTCCACAATGTATTTACTCTATTCTCCGCTTCAATTTCGGTTTCGTTTATAGGTTTGTCTGTCGCTGATAGCCACTGTATCATGTCGCTTTTAAGTGAAGACATAGATAGTCTTTTATTGATTTGAACATTGTGATAACTGGCATTATCAACGACAACAACGCTGTTTTCGGGAAGATTAGGAAGTAGTTTTTCATCGATCCATTTTGAAAAATTTCTACTGTTCATCTCATCATGATAATCTCCACTTTTTCTGCTTAGATTCGGACAATAATAGAGCATTATCAACAAACCCAAATTCCCCTCCTGCATGGACCATAATAAGACGTGGCCCTTTTCCAACAGTTTCTGTTGCACCTATTTCACTCTTACTTTGCCAACACGCCAGTACTGAATGTGATGCGTGAATGTAGGTTTCATCTCAGGCCGGGCCCGTGAATTAATAATGTGAGGCCCGACTCGAGTTAGCATTTAGGCCCTACCCAAGGGCGCCGATTTCTCTGTAAAGTTGGGGGCATTCAGATGCAGAAGGTATATACATGAGGATTTTAAAGCAAATTGCATTCAAATTATGCCAAATAATGTATATTCATAAATACAATAGGGAGCCTACATGACCTTTGGGACCTCGAACATATAACTAGGGTGATAATTAAATCAAATATTTTAATTGCAACTATACCAAATATTTTGATCCGCACTTCTGGAAGAGGAACTAGCTGAAATAAAAGAAATCGTTGAACGAAGTTTTCTCTACTAGTTATAAGTTGTTATAGTTTTTTTTTTTTTTTTTTTTTTTATACACAAGTTGTATCTTCGGCCTTGGAAGTTGAATCATTATTCATTCTTACTCAGAAGGATGGGGGGGGGGCGCAAAATATTAAACATTATAACACTTGAGACATAGTTTGTACTAACAATAGACTGAAAGCAGCTTATTTGTTGTCTTATATTGACAAAAATACTTTTGTCAACTCGTCAACATATTGAAGTAAGACAGAAATATTTCCCTTTCAGAAAGGTGCGCCCCCCGTTCTGTATTCGCCCCTGGTTCAGTATCGTAATGTTCTAGTAGGCTCGGCTGTCAGTTCAGTCTTTAATGTGGAATCCAGAAAATTAAGCCATTCGCCTTTTGGTTTCTCTTCGTTTTAAAGCTTAATAACGAACATACGCAGAATATACTACCGTAGAATACGAAGAGCTACCACCGCAACGCATTTTCGAAAGCGGGATTAAATGAAATGGACCACTGATATGAGAATTACGAGTCGATACTGTAGGTATAACGCTACACGGTAATATTTGTCATTTATTTTAGCAGGTGATATTTGTTGTAGCATAAGTTTGCTGAGTTAGTATCACTGGTACTTTCAAGGCCAGATCAGTGGATGGAAGAGTAGTGGGGAGGATGGTGGAATACGAAGTGCTCCGCAGCGATCTGCGCATCTTGGTTTGAAACTTGTCGAGTTATAGTAACTTGTGGAGTTTCTGCTTCTTTTAATGTATAATAATATGCTTCGTTTGCACTAAAATCCCTTATTTCTTGGTGAAACCTCTCATCATTTTTTATTTTATTCGATGACATATACACAGAGCCGTAGCTAGAGATTTTGGCAACCGGGACGAAGTAGAATTCGGCGCCCCTTACACTCAACCTTAGCAAGTTTTTTTTTTTTTTTTTTTTTTTTTTTTTTTTACATATAAGAGAAGCAGCTTTGTTGTTATGCTACGCTGAATTTTTATCTAGCTGCTTGGATAGACCATTGCAACAGCCAAAAGCGATCATTATGTATTCTTTTACAAATAAAAGCTGTTTACAAAGAGGCTTATTTTGGACTTTTAATTAAAATTGACAGAACTATCTTTTGTTGGTATCAGATTCGCTTGGAGAAGTTATGGAAATTTACGTACAACAATTTACATTTTATACTATTGGTAGGAAATAAAATTTCAATACATTAGAAACTACATGCTTTTAAAATGTCCGGAACTAATGACATCATTAATTTCCAGTAATAACTGTAATTTTATTCTGTATGTGACCACACAAATAGCATTTTAATTTCGATTTTTTACGGTAAAAATATTTTGTAAAATGTAGCAAAAAAAATCAGAAGGAGCCTTCTTTGCGAATTTCTCAAAGCCTTCAATCTCACCGTCATGATTAATCCGATTGGGTGAAAAAGTGTGATTATCTACGGAAACTTATTACCATCAAAAAAGCGGAACACGTATTTCAGATTTGATCGTTTCTGATTTTGAAAACACTCTTGCGTAGACTATAAGTCATTACTCGACGCCTTGTATATCACATCGTCATTAACAAATCATAATTATATAACAACTTTTTAAGGTAAGTAGTAAAAACTCGTTGTGATTCTTATTGAAACATTTGCGTTGGGAGAGGAGCGAGCAAGAAAATTTTTAATAAATCTATTTCTTTGCAAACCGACAAAAATATTGATTTAGGTATAATAGGCGCCAATACGTTTTCGGGGCGACGCGTCGTTTAGGCCTACTCATTTAAAATAATTTTTCTTTCTTCTTGCTCGTTCGGCGCTATTTTGCTATCAGCGCCCGGGGTGACCGTCCCGCTCGCCCCCTCCTAGCTACGGCTCTGCATATACACTCATACTTGTTTTGATATTTGAAACTTCAAAATTTCATTTTTTCTCTCTCTCTCTCTCTCTCTCTCTCTAGATGTGATGTTCTTCGTCAACGTGGAGCTGATATTGCAAATACTTGGGTAAAATACGGTTTATCACTATTTGCTTTTTCTAAGAACAGATGTATCGAATTAATTTATAGCGATAGCGAGAGCTCAATAGACATTGCTTCACGTACTTGCGGCAAACCAGATTCCAAAGACGTTTGGCCAAGTGCCACTGAATTTTCTAAAGAGGCTGTGACTATCGAAAATATAGTAGCTGAATCAAGTAGTGATGTAGATGCACTTAAAAATATCCAAATATCACCAAGAACTGTGGAAGAATTGAAGATCTCAAATACCGAACATCCACATTGCCCCTTATCCATTGGGGACTATGATTTGCCCACCTCTGAAACAAATAAGAAAGTTGAAGACTATTTAGGATTTAGTCCAAGCGCAGATGGTGATGCTGAAGAAAGTCTAAGATTCCCCCTGGAGATAGACGAAGTAGAGAAGCGAGTAGCATGCGAACCTGTTGAAACAACGGAACAGGCAAGAGCTTTGTTTAACTTCACGCATAGCTGGTTGCAAAAAACCAAGAAATTCTACTCTTTGAAGAACCATCCTCTTGAATATGTTAATATTGTACTCGATCTTGCTGAACTCTATAAATACCTGGCTTTCTATGAGGAGGAAATTGACAGGTAATTAATTATTATTTTAAATTTTAAAAATACGTAAATTTGTCCTAGCTTTGCAATAGAAGACTAATAGAATGCTCTGTATTTTGGACGAGAAAACTAGAGTCATGTCAGGTAGTAAGTGAAAAAATCTAGGCCGTTGTACCTGCAACTATTTATTACAAATATGTTAAGTGGGTTAAGTAACATTCCTACGTATTTCATTCTCCTCTTCAATGGATACTTGAAAGATAAATTATCTCAGCTTGTTGGTAGTTGATTTTGTCAAAGTGAAATGATAAAATGCCAGCTTGTCCCAAGTGCTATGTTCAAAGTAGGGATGGGCAAAACCAGTTTTTATAAAAACCGAAAACCGGTTTCTATAAAAACTGAAAAACCGACATTTCGGTTTTCTCCAAAACCGGTTCGGTTTTTCACCGAAACCGGTTTCGGTTTTCTTCAAAACCGGTTCGGTTTTCTCCAAAACCGGTTCGGTTTTCACCGAAACTGGTTTCGGTGAAAACTTTTCGAAAACACATAAGACTATTTCCGTGGAAATGGATTCGGTTTCCGGAGAACAACGAAACACCATTCTGGAGAAATAGAACAAATTTTGAAAAAAAAAACGGAATCGGTTTTGAAGAAAATCGAAACCAGATCTGGTGAAAAACCGAACCGGTTTTGAAGAAAACCGAAAAATCTGTTTTTGTGCCCACCACTAGTTCAAAGATTCATTTCAATCATTTCGTCACGGAAACGCGTCAAACGTCGATTTCATTTATCTATATGGGTAAGTAAATGTAACGATGTTTGACATTTAACTTCTCCTAAACCACTGCACTGATTTGATGATTTTTTAGTACATAAATGCATCCTAGACTAACTTAGATTTTTATTACATTTTTGGCAAGGGGGGAGAAATGTTGAGGGGTGACATATAAAAATAATCAAAAACGACCATATTAGTGTCCAATTCATTATTTTCAGAGTTGCTGAGATGAATAGTGATAATACTGACGCTGCTTAAGTCCATAATAATTTCGATCGGCATGTAGGTAAAGAGTGAGGATGGGAAGAGGTGTTTACACAAAACTCTATATACAGAACGTTTTTCTTTCTTTCCTTCTTTCTTTTTCTTTTCTTTTCTGTTTCAACCTCCATTTCTCCCCTACCCTCCTTGCTTTGGTCAAGTTCTTTTGGTCTTATTTAGGGCTGACCTAACTCTCTCTACTACTTTAATTATATCGTTTTATTCTCTCCTCTTTCTTCGTCTCTCTTAGTCTCTTCATCTATTGTTTTAACCTCAACAGAATGAGATGAGGCATTTTTTTTTTTGCAAAATACTTTATTATTTTAAATCACGACTTATTTTTCTTTTCTTTTTCTTTATTTAATTATTTATTTTACAACGCAGAATAATCCCAAAACCTTGAACTTACTATTGATCTGAACAGAAGCTGAAAAGATATAACCTTCCGACCTACCTACGCTGCACTGACATCCCCTTCTTCACATGCTTCCGACGTCACTACGTCGTGATGACTTTTCCTATGCAATGTTTGTTTGAAATGGTATAGTTCAAATTATTTAAAAATTTTTGATCGAAGTTCTTTTTATCTCAAAGAGGATACTTTGAAATATAAACCCTCTAATATATCACTCTGTTGTTATGTTGGATAAAATATATTGGAGATAAATATAACAATATCAAAGATCACCAAATTCTTTCTTGTCATAAAGTTAACACTTTGTGGTTGAACTGTTTCTCCCAGGACACGGAGATTTTGGGTGTTTTCTAAAATTCGTACAAAATACTCGCGTAAGTTATTTTTATTTTAAAGATATGTCTGAAAACTGCAAAGCTTACTTTAAACATATAAATGAAAGGGAAAGCTATGCCCGTTGCCCGTCTTCTGGACGTTAGCTCTATGAAATCTAGACAATGGCGAAGCGTTCCGTGAAAAATTGGGTAGGCACATAACACTACACAAACACATTGAAATATATACAGGATGAACCTGAAAGATGTGTACATACTTTGGGAGGTGATTTGTGACATCAAAAGAAGACAAAAAATCCTGTTGCATGTTGGCTATTTCCGCGTCGTCTACGAATGGAAGGGGTGCCAACTTGGAATCGAAATTTGAATATTGACAATTGGAACGTAATAGAGGACTTTTTCGTTTTCTTTTGGTGTGGCGAATCACCTCCCGAAGTATGTACACATCTTTCTGTTCCGTTGCAATTGTCACGGTTCAATTTTCGATTTTCACATGTCACAGTAGTAATTACTCCATTGTTACTGGTGTATTGTTTGATAACATTATGAAATGGAATTTCGTACATCACTGTAAATGCTGAAAATAATGTATAATATCAGAATAAACAAGATAACGATTATTTTTCTTTTTCTTTTACCTTTTATTAGCCAATATGCAATCCATAAGCGTAGGGCTGACTCGCTGGAGACATTAGCTGCAGTTCTGAAAGAATTTCGTCCTCAATGTTACATTGCAGTCCATGTGGAACTTCTGAAGCAACTGGCAGAAATTCAGTTAGAGATGATGAGTATCAACCTACGACGTTTGTACTTGTCAGAAAATTTGAGCATCGATCCTTTCCTTCAGAAAATGGAAGCTATTTCAGACATATGTGACAGATTGAGTGAATGTAGTGATGCGATTGAAAAAGAGATTTTCCAAGAAAATTTTCCTGAAGAAGCGGAGGCTTAAGAATCATCAGGCAACTCGATAATCACCTAAGTTTATTAAATATATTAATATTTCTGGTTCAATTTTACAAAATATTTAAATTGCTACTCACGGTATTTGTGTCTTTTATGCTTTTTTGAATATTGGTCCTGATTTAATATTGAAAATGTAAAGCTTTTGCTGTATGTTTTTTTGTAATAACTGTTTGTTTGTATTACACACGAGTACTGCAAATTAGAACTATTCTATTTTATAATCTGAAACTTTTATTTATCTTACTATAAATTGCTTTATATATATGGGAAACCGGGGTATTCACGAACACTTAAGCTTTGATTATTAATAACTCTTTCGTTTTTGGACATAAAATTAAGATTTCTTGTGTACAGAAAGCTTGGAGTTTTTCCTGTTTGCTAAAGTGCAGAGGAAAGTCAAAAGCTACATTTTTCAACAAATCAGTGAGATGTTTAAAAAATGTACCTATGTTCCAAAAACCTAAAAAGTTACAGCGTTTAATGGAATCCTCTGAAAAGTGCAAAATATGCACACGAGCCTATACAAAATAGCCGCTACAAACAAATCTGCGCGGTTAAAAAATAAATGAATACCCGTTTACAGCTCCCTGAATGTGGAACAATCTTAGGTAAAAAGAATAATAAATAAATAAATAAATTTTGTCAATAACCTTTGACCTGGAAATTGGTCGATTTAATTTGGATTGCCCCTACTGTATCCAATCTGACATTGTAAAAAACTTGGTAAAGTTTAAATGTACACTATAATACAGTAAATACAATATTTTTTGTTTGAAATCAAGACTTTCATACTGAATGGTCTGTTCCAGCTTTTATCTATTGCTTCCCAAGTCCGTAAAATCGAGAGATGAGTAGACTCAACAGTTTGATTGGTGACCAGGTGATTGAAGATTTACGACCTTTTTCAACATAAGGCTGAGATCTCCTAAAATAGCAACAGCAAAATGTCCATTTTTGCTATTTTTGTGCCAGTATATTCTATACACCTTCCTCGGTAATCACTGAGAATAACATTGACTCATGCATCACAGATAAGAATAAAATTCCAGTTCGAATGCAAGTAGTGCTTAGCCTCATATAGAAAAGAGCCTGTAAGATTTGAAGCGAATTTTTCTCGAAATTAACAATTGGCGCATACGTCGTTAGACCTCATATGAAATGAAATCCGCGTCTTATGTAATACAAAATACATGAAATACAAAATACTACTCGAATTTAAACCCCAAGCAAGCAACCTGTATCTGAAATCGAGCCCAGGATCACGTACACGGAAAATGTGAGCGTTATTCATTTGGCCACAACTAGTACTAGTTTACTAGTACTAGGTTGGTGCAAATGAAATATTCAATTTTACGTCTGGTGGGGAACTCAATTTAGCAACACAACACAGGAATGAACTAGAGTCACGTGTTTAACGTCACAAATATCCAGCAAATAAACTGGGGCATTCAAACAATAGAGACAGTGCATTATTTAACAGGATCATATGAAAGTGCACAATGTAGGACACACAATTGCGAGAGATTTTATTTCACGGCTTAAAACTAAGACATTTTGCACACCAAGCTGCAAGAAACATTAACAGTGCATTTGTGTTGCATGTTGCATGAAAACACACACAAATATCAGTTAAAAGACGATGTATGCTCTCCAGGACTTGTAGTATGAAAGCCACCCTCTTTTTTTAAAGTTAAATGTCTCACGAATATGCACCAAGGCTAAGGAAGACGGTGGTGATGAGATGTGTGATAATAGAGGAATAAAGAAACCAGGGAGAAATGGGAGAATTCCGAGAAAACCCCCGCACACGGTGTATATCCATCACAAAACCTACTTGGCAGGAGGTGGGGGATCAAACTAGGAGGTAACCATTTCTCATCCATCGTATTCTACTTACTTCTATTCCCACCGACTACCACCTCCTCGCAGTGATGCTAGTTTGTGGGAAATTTCCCGCATCGTAGGGAGATTTAGCAAAGATTTTTTTAAGGAGGGAAAAAGGGAGATTTTATGATTATAAGATAAAATATAGGGAAATTTAGCTTTTTCAACAAATGTTACTAACTGCAGCAGTATGACGAAATACGGTGGCATTCTTTCCAGAATCCCACACACAAAGTGACGAACTTTTCCCTTCCATAAGCCTTCAGCAACCTGGCTTGAGGATGTCATTATACAAGATAACATTGAAGTAATAACAGAAGATTAAAAGCACAAATGTAGTTGTGAGATATGAACACAGTATAATAATCCATAGATTTGCAATAACGCTCTCTTTAAAAAATGATATATAATGATAACTAAAACTAGGGAAATTTTATCTTTAAAGGGAATTTTTGAGCACTCCTGAGGGAAATTTTACCTTCAGAACCTATCATCACTGTTCCCCCGTCATCAATCACTTCTTGGGAGGAAGACCTTCCCTGATGATCGAGCGGTGCAACATGCAGTTGAGGGTATCTTCACATAGCATACTACAGGCTTCTTTCGACCTGGTTATGGTAATAGTGTGCCTTTCAGTCGGTGATTATTTTGATTAAGCAGGTTTTGAAGTTTCCATTTTTTTTGGGGGGGAAGGACCTTTGGAAATGACGCACTTGCGACGGACATTTCATTCTCACCAACCTATTAGATGTGTGCATATAACTTGCGGATTGCTGTTAGATAGCGTTAGTTCTGACTCGGGCATTTTGTTTAATATGTGGCATCATCTGTATTTGAGAGGTACAACTTCAAAACACTCTAGAAGTAGTACTACAGACAGCTACCAACAACAACTACTCGATTTCAACCAAGTTTTGAAGGAAAGTCATATGGGCCAATAGACATGGCAGAATCGTATTCCCTCATGACAATGTTGGAGTACATGTTGCTAAGTCTTTCCGGGTAACGTTGGAAGCATTGGGCTGGGATGTTTTACCACACATCCCATATTCACCAGACATAGTCCCTTTCGACTACCACATGTTTCGCTCGATGGGATATCAAAAATATATTTCCTTTTCGCTGTGAAAATGTGCACTTTTGTTCCTAAAAAAAAACATCATTTGCGGGCAGTTTTACTTCACTTTTAAGAAAAGTTGTGTAGAAGTTCATCGTATGTTTGTGGAATCTTACAAGAAACATGCTCCATCAGTCAGTATCTGTGAACGATGCTTTAAATGATTCAAAGATGGCAGTTTCAATGTTGAGGAAAAAGAAAATGGAAAACCTTCAAAGAAGTTCGAATACGTTGAATTGCAGGCCTTGATGGATGGAGATTCATCTTAAACACAAAAACAGCTTACAGAAGCATTACAAGTAATCAAGCAACTGCTTCGAGATGTCCACATGGTTTAGGAAGGATCCAAAAGGAAGGAAAATGGGTTCCATACATATTAACGGAAAGAGCCAAGGAAAGACCAAAAACAACTTCCAAAATATTGATTGTCAGGAAAAAAATATTTTGTTTATCGAAAAGTTCCTGGCCATGAATAGTGGATTTATTTTGATAATCAAAAACGCAAAAGATCATAGGTTGATCCAGGCCAGTCCTCAAGCTAAACAGTGTATCCAAGGAAAGAATGCTTTACTCTCCATCTGGAGGTTTAAAGAGTGTTTTGTACTTCGAGCTGTTCAAACCTGGTTAAACAGTTACTACAAACAGCTACCAACAACAACTCGATTTGAACCAAGTTTTGAAGGAAAGTCATATGGGCTAATAGACATGGCAGAATCGTATTCCCTCATGACAATGTTGAAGTACATGTTGCTAAGTCTTTCCGGGTAACGTTGGAACCATTGGGATGGGATGCTTTACCTAGAGATGCAAAAAAGCCGGCTTTTTTGAATCGATGGTTTTTTTCACATAAAAAGTCGGCTTTTTTGGAAAAAAACGAGAATTTTGGAAATTTTGGCTTTTTTTCATTTTCATGATTTTTCTATCTAAATAGCTTTCTTATAGTATATTCTATAGTTAGATAAGAATTCCATGACCTGAATGCCATATTTCGCTCTAAAATTCACCATCAAGATGGATGGAGCACATGTTTTACGAATTAAAGCTAACATGAAGAATGTAGTATTTGAGGGCAATTTTAGAGGCTATTTAACTTTATTTTAACTTTTGAGTTATCGACATTTTTTTCTTCTCGGGATCATTTCAGTTTGTCATCCGTGTTTCATTTCTAAGAGCTTAGTACCCTAGCTTCTAGCGCAAAAGTTACACTTACGTTTTTCTATATATCCGTCAAAGCGTACGTTTTTCAATATATCCGTCAAATCGTACTTCCACATTTCTGTTATACTGTAGCTGTGCAACGATTTAGCAATAATTTTCCGGATACAACCTTGAAGATCATTTTATACTGAGAAACAGTGGCGGATTTACAAAAGTATTTTGGGAGTTTTTTTCTTCTTACTAATGTTTAGTTTTTCTAAACATTCGTAATTTTTATTTGACGGGAGCTTAAAGTTTATGAGTAAAGGCATGACTAATAGATATTTCGTTTGTTTTAGAAATTCCGTAATTTTGGGGAACAGGCTTCAGTCCGAAAGACCGCCCCTCAAACCTTCGCAAAACCGTCACTGCTGGTAATTAGTAATAATAACGATTTAAAAACAAGAAGGAAGGAAGTCGGCCAACTCACAGTACACGCACAATTTCTACTTCAGAGATGGAATGAAGAAAAGCTTTGTCAGAATGGTCGAATGCTGAGTTGAATCCCGGACTTCCCGATAGAAGTGCAAAAGCTCCACTCAGTCATGTTTGTTGTGCAGTTGTATTTATCTTAACTTAAATATATTCCGTAGTCCTTTTTTTCTTTTTGGTGGTGGTGGGTTGGGGAGAGTTCCATAATGATATGAAAGGTATGAGCCAAGAACATGGTAACTAACAAATTTTCAGTTGCTGAGTTATGCAGCACCAGATAGACAGCAATGCATTCCGCTTCGTTTAATCCTTCATGTATAGTCTTATGTGAAAAATCAGCTTTCCGACTTTCAAAATGGATTGTGCAGCAGAAAATCTCTAATTTCTTAAAACAATAAACTTATGGGTTATTATGTCCTTGCCTCACACCTTCATATGTTGAATCCCTCTTGTTAAAAGTTCAGAAACCTTGAGGACTGAGTAAACCGTGATGGTGGTTATATAAAACTGTAGAATTTCAAGAATATACAAAACCAAAAGCTCTAGATGTGCAGCCTTTAAGTGTATCATATAAATCTAAGTATTTTTCTTATGTTTAATTTTATTTTGTTCCAAAAAGAGGGTATGGCATATTTTGAAAAATACTACATAGAATTTTGCTAGTTATTTGTGTATTTTTTAAAAGAAGTATTTACTGTTAGGGTTGGCTGGTTTACACCAGCTGGTTTTTTTTTTAAATAAACAAATGGTTTAAACCAAAAAAAAAAAAAGAACGAAAAATGCGAATCGTGTGAACTTCATGATGACGTTTCCCCACATCAAACCATCTGCATTAGTTTTATTTCCCTTTCACCTTTTAATCAAGGTGTCCCATGTTCAATTCTCGGTCGAACCACAACCCTTTTTTCATTCGTAAACAAAGTAGCGGTTCGGATGTAACTTTAAGCGTAAGTCTTCTCCTTGATAACCTCGGTATTACGTAAGGATGTTAAGCCTGAACATACGAAACGAAACCAAATTGTATATTTCTGCATGCCTGAATGCCTGTTGTTTTATAAAGAAGCCAAGGTTGCTTAAATATATTGATAGAAATTGGCAAAATTTATCGATTGCCTACGTGGCTTCCAACATTAGCTTGGATTAGACTTTCAATGATATGTACTGTACATACTAAATTTGTAATTTAATACCTCAGTTTTAGTGTACTGATTATGATATGTTGACCTTTAAATTTTACATGCAAAGCAATAACAGGATTTTTCCATTATTGTTTTACATTTAGAGTAATGACGGGATTTTCCCGATGGCTAGGGCGGGAGTTTCCCAATTTAAGAAATTTACTGACCGGACTTCTTTAAGCTTATGTGTACCTCTTCCAGCATAACCCCGTTATTGCATAATAACACCAAGGCGAAACAAATTTATTTCTGTCAATATGTAATATAAATACATAAAGCAAAATATATAAATAAAAAAAACCTGGTTTAAACAAAAAAAAAACTAGTTTAAACTCCCCCCCCCAAAAAAACGGGTTTTTGGAATTTTCAAAAACAACCATAGTTCTTGCCAACCCTGCTTACTTTTGTATGTAGGAGGTTAAAAAAATCTTATTATATACATTGGTTAATCCTTTGGAATTCATAATGTAAGTATGTTGAGAAGTAAAATTGTTTGAAATATCTTTTCGAAATTCGTGGTTATTTTCAAGGTTTTATATTATTATCAGCATCAACCACTAATTAAATGGCTTTTTGTGTTATAGAGAAGCAAAACAAAATATGGTTTCCCAAGCAAAAAAGCAAAGCAGAAAAAACCGAGTTTTTTTTCAAAAAAGCCGTTTTTTTTCGAGCCCTTGCATCTCTAGCTTTACCACACATCTCATATTCACCAGACATAGCCCTTTCGACATGTTTCGCTCGATGCAGCATAGACGTTCAGAACAGCAGTGCTTCAATTTATATGAAGAAATTAAACATTTCCTTATTGGATGGATGCATCAAATATGAGAAAAATCTTCAAGTGAGGAGCCCGTAACTTTCCTGAATGATGGATGAAGGCTGTAGCATACGACGGATGATATTTGCATAAATACTTTTTCTTTTAATAAATAAACCAACGCGTTTCACTTGTCGAAAAATCCGACAAGCCATATACGTGCACTTAATAAATACAGTACTATGTTTTGTGTGTGATTTGCTGATTTTAGACGGATCTAAACAAGTCTTTTGGCTTAGATATGTTAAAGCTTGAGTAGGGTTGCCATATTACGAGATTTTAGCGGGTACCACCCAATTGTCAGGTCCTATATTCGCCCCCGCTTAATTATCTCTTAATCACGAAAAAGAAAAAACACGGTTTTCTGGATTGGAGAAAAATCTAAGACGACTTTGTTGATAAAGTGTTGTTTTATTTAGATTTTTTTTTAAAGTTAAAGGGAGTAAAAAATATGTAAAAAACGTGGCATAATCATACACGTTTTGGTTCAACCCATGAATACTAATGTATGATCTCATGGGTGCATATTTCTGTGATGACCATTCTGTCCAGTTCAGCTGAATAAGTGGGTGTTCACCTAGGGGCGCATCCAGAGGGGGGCGATCGGACCCCCAGAATAGGAAGCTTTCTTATTTTATATATATATAATAAAACCCATCCCAAAGTTTGGAGCCCTTAAAAGTAGCAGTATGACAACCCACCGGCACCCACCAGAAGTCGGTCCCGGATCCGCCCCAGTGTTCACCTAGTCTTTATATATTCAGAAATGATTGCAAATTAAATTACGGTATCGTTAGCATTTTGTTTAGACTGGATTCATTATTAATATTTTTTTTATTTCAAAATGTTTATGCTGTATTTCATATATTGTCAAACCGTGGTAATTTTGTATGTTAGTACGATCTCAAGTAGCAATCTTTAAAAATGATTAGAAATTTTATAAAAAATTTACCAAGACTCGTAAATTTGTTTTACCTTTCTTATGATAAAAATTTAGAAATTATTGTGTGTTTCTTACAGAGAAAACCATATGATAAATATCTGCCATATATTGCTTTTTTTTTTTTTTTTTTTTGAAACTCTCCTTATAGATATCCTTACAATTACAGATACCTAACTGTAATACTTACTTAATAATTTACAATTCGAGACTCACATTTGTTGAACTTAATAAACACTAAAGGCAACTAAATTTGCTTTACTTTAGTTTCGTTAGAAAAGTACATTGGAAGTTTCACTTAACAAAGAAATCGCTTTTATAAAAATGGTCTGAATAATCCAGATTAATATTTGTAGCACACACGTTCACTTCAGTGCTTCCGTTTTAGAATCCCCCGCTTTGCAACTTTTAAAATATAGCAAACCTAATCTTGACCTCCCGAAACCAGTTCAACTTCTTTAGATTTTTTTCCTTGTCTGAAACAGTGTCTGTCATACCACCTACTATGGTGACAAGATTAAGCACAAAACCGTTAAGGGTTCTCATCAGATCAATTTCGAAACAAATAATAATACAGCTACGCTACAGGCAAGTTGACGACGATAAGGACCTCTAAGACTCGCTTCAAAATTGAGATACTAACGGAAGTATTTTTTTTCCTTTTGGTTAAAGAATCATGAATCGTCGGATATTTGAGAACTAATGTAGACCTACAACTTTTTATCGTCAAATTATTCAAACTATGAAATATAATAATTTCATCAGAAAATGGAATTAAAATTTGGAGTTAATGTGAACAGTATAGTTTGTCATTCAGAATTAAGTTACGTCCAACGTGGACCTAAACTATTTTCTCGGATTTCTATAACGCAAACAGAATCAAAATGAGATTTAAACGTGTGCTATTTTAATACATTCGGTATACTATTTGGTTCTACCAGGAAATAACCACGTGTCTTTAAGAAAGTCTTAATGTTTAGCTCTGCTATAAAATTTGTTGAATTAATTTAAGGAGTTTTGCAATATGCCTACATTTGTATAGGTAGACGTTTCAGATGATGAATATATTTATTTTACATGTACATCCAGCCACAAAATTATCTCCCCCCTAAGTGCTCTAATTCCATTACTTGGGGTCCAGGTCTTTTGCAGTTGTGAGAACAGCTAGACAGATACAACCCAACTTACACGTAACTTTTCTCGGCACTGACGGCAATTGGTAGCACTGAGTCAAGTCTGTATGGAAGTAAAATATGTGAGTAGATGACGCACGAAACATTTCTCCATTTTGAGATCAATCTCTCTGGTTCAGAGCGTGTTATCCAATGAACATCATATGTTAATCTCAATATTGCTGTGTATGTAATGTATTTTCTCATTATATACTGTATATTCAAAGAAATAAAAACACTGATCACATATGAATCAGAAAATGCTTGAAAGTATCTGAAAATATCAAATCTAGAACAACTGCTGGAAATAAGTTTGTAAATGATTGCCTCCATTGAGAGACCTCCAATTCTCCTCATTCCAACATATTTTTCTTTCTGGAGAAGAGAAGATCTTGCTTATCACACTAAGTATGCATTGAAATTGAAATTGAAACAGGAATACTTGAAAAAGTTTCAGCCTGGCCGGGATTCGAACCAGTGTCCACCAAATAGAAGTTCAATGCGCTAACCACTTTTTTATTTTTTTAAAAAAATGTTCGTCCCAACAGGGATACTGTTCGCCATTGGCAGTTCGAGCAATTTCTGCGTAATCCAAACACGACAGGGACACGAACACAGAAACATCCAGGACACTTAAAATTCCGACCTTGCTTTTCAGGGGGATTCGAACCCCCAGTGGACTGCGCCTCATGATCCGAAGCCGAACGCCCGAGACCACTCGGCTATTGCCACCGGCCAAACCACTCACCTACCGCGCCATTTAAACTTCCACCCAAACTAATACCTAGTTAAAATCGTTTCATGGAAAAATATAAACAAGATACTCAAATATAATAAAAACAAACAATTATAAACAAAATATAAATGAGTTGAGTTAGTTGATTTTAATTTAGCGTCCCTTTCAGCAAAATATAAATGAAGATATAAACAAGAAAATATAAGGAACTTGTGTGAGTGTCTTAATGACTTACTCGAGATTTTCTTGTTTAACTCAAACACAAGTTATATAGACGTTCCTCAATGAGGAAAATATCACGAAATGTTTTTCAAATTCAGCCTACGTCATCGGCAGAGCCGTAACTTGTGGGGGGGGGCAGTGACCCCACAGAGAAGCTCCCCGATGTTCGAGGGGGCCCATTTTGAGACAAAATTTTCTTACTTCATATACGATACAAACATGAAATTAGAAATGAATCATCAAATAGGGTCACTACATTACATAAACAAAACAACACACAAAAGCTAAATAGAACAAAAATGAGTCGTGGCCCATTTCAGTAATATTAATTAGTATAGCTTTGAAATTTATGAATATTGTCCCCTTAATAATTTTGTCATTTTTGGAGTGGGCCCAGGGAGTAACTAACGGAACCGCAGACTTTACCGTGCGGGAGAGCCACAGGCTACGGGGGCCCATAAAGATTAAGAGAAAGTTGGAGAGAGGGGGCCCAAGAATTAGAAAATCAACTTTTTCTAGGGGGGCAAATAAGCTTATTAATGCTTGACCCCCAGAAAAGAATCTAAGTTACGACGCTGGTCATCGGTTGCAGGGATGGTCCCGATTTACATTACATTTCGCCTTTATCACAACTTCTAATTTCCAAAGAAGAAAAGAAGGCAGAAATTATTTTCACATTCTTTGAATTGTATCAACACGTGTAGAAATAGACAGTTTTATGTTTGTTTCATAACTACTAGTTTATTTTCTTATATTCATATGAGGAGTTTGTGGCAAATTAAACCGGTACCACTAGCCAGGTAATCCCGGGAGTTCGGCTTCTGATCATGAGGCGCAATCCACTAGGGGTTCGAATTCCTCTGAAGAGCAAGGTCGGAATGTTAATTATCCTCAGTATTTCTGTGTTCGTGTTCCTGTAGTGTTTGGAACACGTCGAAAGGACATGAGGTGCCAGTAGTAAACAATACTCCTATTGGGGCGATTTGTTTAGCAATCCAGTGAAAGTATTGTGAAAGCAGGAAAGTCCCATTGCAGCTACTTGGATTCAAATCCAGTAGTGGTAAATATTAATTTTTCTGAGTTGGAAGCTAATGTTTATGTAATTGGTATCGTAATTACGGTATGTTATTCCTTTATTATTATTATTATTATTATTATTATTATTATTATTATTATTATTACCACAATGGAAAGAAAAAGTAACAGTCGAAGGTATTCATAGGGACAGAAAAGATATATAGTATATCAGATGTTTCTTAGGTTTACACATGAACGTAATCATATTATTACTTTTATGGATTTACAGATAGAATTATCGTTTTATGACAACGATTTGTTAGCTGATATAAAGATTTGTTAGCTGATAACAGTAATGCACTTTGTTTCGCCCTTCTTCTAAGTAGAAAGGTGAGATGATATTTTAAATAGGATCATTCTCGTGACTAGCGATCGCTATTGTACGTTCGATCACTATTTGCAATTCATGCACAGCTAGGAACAATTCATTTTTGGCCCCTACTACAGCAGTAAGGACGTGTTTAGCCCTTATGTTTTCATCAATTCTTGCCCAAACACGTTACTTGCCAGACAGTTATTAAGGTTGATATGGATGTCGTAATTTTCGGTTTTGGCGTTTCACCTGTAAAGGTAGTTGTCTCAACTCTTAGACCCAGAGAAATTGAATATTTTTCATGTTACTATACATAAGAAGTATCAGTTTTGTAGATTATAAAAAATTATTGAATTGTCACAGCCGGAATCGAACTTGCGTTCCCAACATTATGAAACTAACGATTAATCCACTACTCTAAGACATCACTGTTCTGGGAGAAGGAAAAATGGAGCTGCAATGAATTCAGTAATTACGATTCCAGTGTAATAATGCTGAAACTTTCTGATTTCAGTCATGATAAAATAGTAAAGTATTAAGCAGAAAGAATAGTCCAGAGAAGTCAACTTTAAATTGACAACTCATATGTATGGAGACACTTCCGTATGCTCTCGCTTCGGGCAGTGATTTTTCACGGCACGACATTGGACAGATACTTATATTGATTGGAATATGGTGTTTCAGGGACTGGATTATTTTTTAAGTTAATTAATTTAACGAACCTACCTCAGTACCTTGCTTCCTATTTTGACTCGTTTTACTCACTTTGACAGTTTTTCCACTACCTCTTTACGAAAAGGGATAAAAACGCAGAAACATGGAGGACAGTAAAAATCACAAACACTATTCGCGCGTTCTTCCCTTGCCTGAAGTAAAACAATAAAATATGGTGAACATGCAATTTTTGGTTTTCCATTTTTCATGTGGTGCCAAATCCAGGGTTCGAGTGGGTCAGATTGTCAAATTGATCGAGTTTTCTGAGTGGGTCAGTGGGTCAACAGCAAGTGACCCACTGCGACCCATCATCCACCGTAACGCACAGCGACGCACCACCCACCGTGACCCACCACTCACTGTGACGCACTCTGACCCACCGACCCTCTCTGTTCACTACATTGTAGACAGCATCTTCATATGCGACAAAACGCCAATGAACCACAAAATTACTCCCCCAAAATATGTTAACTCGCCTATATGTCTAAAAACACTAATATAAGTAAACAAAGTATCTCGGAGGGGGTTCGAACCTCCAACCTTATGATTACTAGGCTGTTGTTCTTCCAACTTCTTCACGGAGGCGATGAAGGAGACGTGGTTTGTAAAGGGATAGATCGTTGAGATCTTTTTAATATGGTCAATCAATGCTCTTTTAACCGTATATATGAGACGATAACTGTTTCGGTTAAGATAAAATGAGTTCGTCATGTAATTTTATAACAAAATGACACGTGTCTATTTACTTTATTTCATAGTTCTCTCATACCCACTTTCTAATGATTGACGACAGTTGCCATCTAAATTCATACAATTATCGCACTCAAGATTTTTCACTTCATGATGTTGAGGCAGAGGTTATTCTTGACCCCCGGAGCTCACTTTAGGAACAATTCGTCAGGAAAAAATAATATATAATAATAACCGCATGGATATGACTGGCAATACTTCATGTTGGTCCCTTCGCGATTCTCCGCGACGAATCGAAGGAGCGCGGACCAAAACGAAGTCGTCGCTGCTGCGCGGTGGTAACTTCAACACCCCGACGAAAGATATCTGTTTCGACTCGACGAAACCCTGCCGGCAGTGGGACACTAGTGGCAATCCTTCGACTCGTCTCTATATTGATGATCGATGTTTACCCGCAAGTGGTGCTGGTGACGTTTACGGCATGGGGTAGGTCCATGTTTCATAGAACCTCGCTGCTGAAAGGGACGTTAAACTCAAAATCAACTCAATTCAACAAAAAATACAGTGCTTCGCATCATATATCCATATATGCCTACCATACGCTTTATAATAATTGCTGAAGCTTGTTTATTATATGGAGCGCTTAGAGCACAGGACAATCAACCCATAAAGTTGTGAGAAAAATAGACATAAAATTTGTAATGTAAGCTTCTGTATGTTGGTCTACGTACGTTGATGTGGGACTTTCAAATTTCATCCGCTTTTCCACTGAAAAGTATCGATAATTCAACAAGGAAATAATTAAATCGTGATAATTTAATTGAAATTCATCGTAAGTTTGCCCATGACAAACACTTTACCATTTTATATTGTAAAGGTCAGATCCATTATTATTGTAACAGAGCGGTGCTTGAGGGATTGACCAGTAGAAAATCAAACTCCGATTAGTTAGAATTTGAAAACCTGGTTTTATTACAAGTATAAACTCCTTAGTCGGTAGAAAAGAGGACGTGGATCATGTGTCAGAGTTAATGACGATGTGTTTTGGTGGGTCAGTGGTTCATGGTGGGTGATGAGTGGGAGTGGGTCAGGTTGGGTTGGGTCAGAGTGGGCCAAGGTGGGTGGTGGATTATGGGTCAGAGTGGGTCGCGGTGGGTGGAGGGCCAAGTTTTCATTGACCCACGCCATCTCTGATCAAATCTGTAAAACCAAACCAAACAAAGAGCAATATTACTACACAAAACGCTCAACATCTTAGCTATTCATGACAACCTATTGCATGATCCGAATAACTCTAGTATATCCACAAACCATCATTTGTCATATTTTACCGAAATACGTCATGACTTTTCTGACAACCTGGTATTTTAAATGTTGTTAATAACCAAAGTTCATTGATCTCAGCACTTATTCACTTATTCTCTTAGATCATCACAACATTTAGGGTACTTCCCGTAGATATAGAAAGGTGAAATGTAGTATCCATGCTTCGTGTAGCGTGAAAGTAAACAAATGAAAAGCAACAGGATAATATTTCCCTCCTCCAAACTCCCTAAAGTGGAGTGTGTTGATTATTCAACAAAAAGACTTGAAATCCAATCAGAAAATTCATAAAATATAAAATATGTAGCCAAGTCTCAACTTTGCGATAATAATAATAATAATAATAATAATAATAATAATAATAATAATAATAATAATAATAATAATAATAAAGGAATAACAGAATTACAAAATCAATTACGTAAACGATACCTTCCAATTAAGAAAAAAAAAGATTGCCACGACGCAGGGCCGTAACTTGAAACCGCCACTGCCCCCCAGAGAATCTCCACGCCGTTCGAGGGGGGCCCATTTTAACACAGAATTGTCTTACTCCATACGATACGAAAATGAAATTATAAGTGAAGCATCAAACAGGTTCATTACATTACATGAACAGAACAGCACACAAAAGGTAAATAAAACAAAAATGAGTCGTGGGCCCATTTCTGTAAAACATGTCTACTATTAGGGGCCCTAGAAATAATATGTATTCGTATATTATTGTCAGATTTGTCAGTATTGTCCTCTTAATTAATTTGTCGTGTATCGAACGGGTCTAGAGGCATAACTAACGACCCCACAGACCTCCGGGGACCCATAAAGAGCAAGAGAAGGGTGGAAAGAGGGAACCCAAGAATTATGAAACCGACTTTTTCTAGGGGGCGAAAATACGTGTATTAATGCTTGTCCCCTCCTCAGAACAAATCTAAGTTACAGCGCTGCCACGACGGGACTCTAACCTGTGTCTCTGCCATACGAGTTTCATAGCACCCAATAACACCCAAGATCGAATACTGCTCTCCCATATGGGCCATGGCCGCACCTACACATCTCTCTAGATTTGAGTCTGTTCCCAATTTCTTTATTGCAATAGTACGTTTTCGTGTTCCCGCACTTCGAATATTACCTAAGGAGGAAATTTTGCGATATCTTAATATCCAGACGCCGGAAGTACGCAGAAATTACTCTGATTTGAAGTTCCTTCATAAGATAGTTAATGGGAACCTAAGATCAGAAATCCTAATTCAACAACTATCCTTACATGTCCCTTCCCGCAAAAGTCGGAATACCCACCTATTCCATCTTGCACGTCCTAAGTTGACAATTATACAGGTCTCTTTTTCCACCGAGTACCCAACTATTATAATATTCTAACTAGTGTGGTGGACATTTTTTCGAGCTACCCGGTGTTTGAAAGAGCAATAAAACGCATGCTGGCCAAATAATATTACTTGTGCACTCTTTGTTGATACTATTGATGTTAATGTTGTTGTTATTTATTTTTTTATCCTTTTTCTTTTTTCTTTTTTCCCGTTTGTTGAAATTTCCCTGTGTAAAATGGCACAATTATGCTGTATCTGGGAATTTGTTCAATAAATAAATAAATAATTTGCCAATCTACCACAAATTACTCATACAAAGATAAAACAATAACTAGTAGTTACGGAAGATAAAAATAGAACTTTATTTTTCTACACGTGTTGATGTAATTCAAAGAATGCGAAAATAATGTCTGCCGCAGGCACGTAACCAAGTGGTGGGTCCGGGGGTCCGTACCCCCCTTCGAGACCAGAAATGAAAACATATTAAGAAAAGATGAAACAAAAAGAAACGAGGAAAAGAAGAACCAGTGTTACAAATATAAAGCTACAGCCAGCGTTTGGTACTCTTTCTTATGAGGAACTTTGTGTGGGGGAAACAGGGGGAGTCAAGTTAAAAATGGATAGTGTTGCCACGAGACGGGACAGAACCCTTTTAGACGAGACACGAGACGATACAGACTACTTGTCCCGTGTCGAAAAAGAGACGATACGAGACGTCTCGTGAAATGTCCCGTCTCGTCTCGTGTCTCGAAAATGAAAACGCTGGCGGGAATGGCCAAGATTGAAATTGCCAGTGGTCATATAGATTGCAAAAGGAAAATCCCCTTTGTGAGAAAACATGTTGAAAAGCCTTCATAGAAAAGTGTCCTCTGTCTATTGAATGAAACAATCGTGATACATGAGCTTCCAGGAATATCATCCTTAATGTCTTGTCCCTAATTCCCCTTGCTGTAAACTGAAGAATTCTCATTTTTTTCATTTCTGGCTGGAATGGTGACAAACAAAATCAAAGACAGGGAAGATTTTTACAAGGTCAAGAAACCGAACTACCCCCACCATCTATTCAATTTGAAAACTGGGTAAGGTCTACACTCATTACAGGCTGTAGTTGAAAGTTCTGGCTGAGATGGCGGAAGAGAACAGAACAGACAACACTTGTCTTTATTCTCTGGTGACGGTATTCTTTTTGCTATATGAACCGGAAACGGCAATTGAAGTATGTCATCTTGCAACTAAAATTTTGTCTTCTCTCTCTCTCTCTCTCTCTCTCTTTCTCTCTTTCTCTCTCTCTCACACACATACACATCTACACATAAAAACGCACTTTTACCATTTTACCAATCGCTCGCTTATTATACAGCAGTCAAGTTGTAAAATTCACCTCTTCGTTTGGAAGGTGGGCGAAGGACAAAGAAAGCAAAGATATTGCTGACGAACCCTTCAAATTGTTTGCTTTTAGCAAATTTATGATACTAATAATAACACTTTAGGTAAAGAGGTTTTACAGGGGGACCTTCGTTTTGTTAGGCGGAAATGTTTGATCTGACCAGAGTACAAAATTGCCCTCTGCTTCCATGTTGAGAGGAGGGGAATACTTCCCTTTCCTAGTGAATAATATTCATTAGAACCTGAATTATTTTCAGAAATTGTTTCTTACAGGCATATAAAACCTCTCGAACTTGATAAGTTTAAAGAACATTTGGTATAATATTTATAGAACTCCGTTAAAAGCAGAAAATATCATGAGAATGATCAAAATTCGAACATTGAAGAACATAATTAACAGAAAAGATATAGGATACCCAAACCATATTTTTAAACCTGCTATAAAATGTATATCCTATATTTTACTAATTCCTTACTCCCATGAAAGTATCCTGGGGAGTATATTCTCTACATTTTTTTCGGACTGAAATCCTTTTATCCCGTACGATTTCCCCCCCTGACACAATACGAAAAAACAAATGTTAAAATCCATACACATGACCCTTCCAGGACTCAACCTGGGGTCTTCAAGCCATGGTCTATCGCCGCAGACAGCTCGGATTGGTATGAAGATGTACGTTGTATGATTGCGAATAAACCACGACAATATAAGAAACTTTAATCCAAAATGGCCACCCAAAAATCAACTTTTTTTTAGCCACTAGCTAATCTGGGTGTACTGTCATGAGTTTGTTACATAAACGGGGCAACCACCACATAGTAGCACACACTCCGCCGTTATGGGAACAGATTTGAACCATGGAGGTGAAGACTGGCCCCAAGCATTCTTTCGTCCTCTATGTCGTTCAGCTCCCATTACTATGGCACTTTAAGTAGAGCTTACCGTGCAGTAACATATATAATTTCAATCAAATACTTTCCATTACTCAATAAAATTATTTGGTTCCGAGCTTTTTTTAAAAAAAAAATAATTGCAACAAATCTAAACATGCTAAAATGGAAAGTAGTTTTGGATTGTTATGGGTTAACACTGTGAAACCTAAAGACTGGAATATATGAAATCAAAGTTCACACAAAGCAAGTGGACTGATATTATACGATAGTGTCGTTGATGGTGACACCTTTACATCGAACTTCGCTTGTCGTGTAAATATTATTTGGCATTAGTGTCTTCATCTTCGACGTACCTATGAGCAATTTACTGTATATTCGTATATTGAAACTGGTGAAACAAATTTCAATGTTTCAGAACGTAAAAAAAAAAAAAAAAAAAAAAGGGTCGAGAAGCCTCGGACAAATAACAGCAGAGATATATTATCTTGTAAACTATTTGTCCTTGCCTTGTGAGCTTATTTGAATTTATTTTTAAGACCTTTAGGCAACTTTGGCCGAATGGATGATGATTGGAAAATTAGTGGAATGAAAAAAGTGATAGGATACTAGACAACTTCGAGAAAACACACACATTCGAAAAATGAAATGAAATCTTTGAGTTTTACGTCCCACGATTATGCCGGTTAGACTAAAGGAGACAGTGATGATGAGTAATGAATGAAATGGTGGAATGAAGAAAGTGGGAGGAAACGGGAGAACCCCGAGAAAATCCACGCACACGGTGTTTGTCCACCACAAAGTTCACTTGGCGGGGCTGGCATCGAACCCGAGACCCCACCGTGGTCCCCACATACATTCAATGTTTGTCCACCACAAAGCTCACATGGCACTAACCGAGATCGAACCGACTACCACATACACCAGAGGTGAAGGCTTCACGGTGTAGCTACCGTGACATTTCTTGTCTTGTGTGTTCTGGGTAATACTTGTAACTTAGTTGTATCTTGTTTAGCATGGTGCAGCGTGTTACATTTTACTTTCGTTCCCATGGTATGCTGCTATATTTTTTACGAGACAAGACAAAACGAGACAAACGAGACGAGACGGGACAGTACCTCTCGAGACGAGACACGAGACGGGACGAGCACATTTTTTCGAGACGAGACATGTTTTGCACGAGACGAGACGAGACAGCCTGAAGTCTCGTCTCGTGGCAATACTAAAAATGGATATTGTAACGGAGCATTGTGAATTGCATGTAGCTCCATGCTAATCTTATGGACTACGAATGACGATTAGATAGAGCCTCAGGTAGAAGTTAAGAAATACCAATAATCTCCAATAATATGACCCTGGCAACATAGGTTCCAGTGACACTTGTTAAAGAAATTTTCAATTTCGCGGCAACACTAATCCATTTCGCGACAGGATGTTTTCACTGCCAAAAGATATCTCGTTGCTATCCTTAACGGCATTAAACGAAGACAAGAAAAAGAAGAAAAGACAAGAAGAACCGAGTTCGAAAGACCTCGGAAGACTATTCTTTTCATTTTTTTTATATCCTTTTGCTCGAGATTTTTTCATAGTTTGTTACTAAAATACTAACTTCCTAATTTTATTGTCCTAAGAAACCAATATGGGTACGTTGACAGTAAAATAGTTTAGATTGATCGAGCCTTTTGTGGATAACCACGATATTTCATTTCCTCCCCCTCATTACAAAATCCTGGCTACACGAACCAAAATATTTTACCAGTAAAATAGTTTAGAATGACCCATCTCTGGTGTGATAACCTCAATATTTCATCACGGATCCCCGCTATTACGAAATCCTGGCTACGTGCTTGTCCGTCGGCTTGCATTTTCGCGGATTCCAAGAATTTCAGATATCTCTGATATTCTGATATCTCAGATATCTCTGATCCTATTGGCCGATACAGATAACATGAAGAGTCATGACCTACATATAGCGGAAATTAAGGCCAACTGCTGTCAGCCTTCGTGGCCGAGCTTACTAGGACAACACTCTAGTAATAAAAATAGTTTGGCAATTTTTAAATGTTCATAACACTTTTTTCCATTAAAATAAGCTTGCAGTTTTACTATACGGATCCATAGTAAAAGTAATAATAATAATAATAATAATAATAATAATAATAATAATAATAATAATAATAATAATAATAATAATAGCAGTAGTAGTAGGAACAGTAGTAGGAAGTCTCAAGTAAGTCAGTAAGACACTCATACGGAACGTCTTCTTATAGTATTTGTATAGTCTTACATGCAACGATTTTAACTAGCTAAAAATTTAGGTAAAAGATGAAGTGACGCGCTGGGTGAGTGGTTATAGTATTGAACTTCTGTTCGGAGGACCCGGGTTCGAATCCCGCCCAGGTTGAAACTTTTTCAAATGTTTCAACTTCAATACATACTCAGTATGACAAGAAACATCTTCTCTTCTCCAGAAAGAAAATGATGTTGGAATGAGGAGAATTGGAGAAGGTCTCTCAATGGAGGCAATCATTTACAAACTTATCTCCAGCAGTTGTTCTAGATTTGATATTTTCAGCTACTTTCAAGCATTTCCTGATAAATGCATGGTCAGTATTTATATTTCTGTAAACATACAGTATGTAAAGAAATAATACATTACATACCCAGCAATATTGAGATTAATATATGGTGTTCTTTGGAAAACACGATTCGACCCATACAGATTCACCTTAGAATGGAGAACAGTTTCGTTAGACACCTACTTTATAATTTTACCTGAATAAACACCTGGATCGGGTCTAACAACTGCGGTCAGTGCCGAGAAAAGTTACGTTTAAGTTGGGTAGCATCTGTCTAGGCGTTCTCACAACTGCAAATTACCTGGACCCCAAGTAATGGAATTAGAGCGCTTAGCGGGGAGATACTTTTGTGACTGGGTGTACAATCTATCTATCTATAGATCTCTCTCTCTCTCTCTCATATATATATATATACATACGAGGGCGAGTCATGTAAATAAACTGTAGAATGAAAAGTGTAAATATTTTTTGACTTGCTCTCGTATATATATATATATATATATATATATATATATATATATATATATATATATATATATATATATATATATATAGAGAGAGAGAGAGAGAGAGAGAGAGAGAGAGGTTACCAAAGAGCACGCACTTAATACTTATCTTGAAAAATCTCCGAAAATAATGAAGCAAAAATTATATAAATTGTACCTAATTTTAATTGAAGTTTAGGCTACATTGCAAGAAATGGAAAACTTTACTACTAAATGTGGAAATGGGGATATCGTGAAATCCCCATGGGGAAATCCTAACGAGGGATAACAGGATTTCCCCATAGGACGAGTCTTAGATGCGGGATATCCGGGTTCGATTCCCTGTGAAGCTTATGTGATTCAGACTTCTGTCCCTCGTTAAACAGTAGCAATTTCATATCTCATATAACTTCGCTGATATAAGGAACCCTAAATCTCAGTGGCGACCTTAGCAGGTAGGCCGGGTAGGCACGGGACTACTCAAAAATTTAATATATATATATATATATATATATATATATATATATATATATATATATATATATATATATATATATATATATATATATATATAGGGTACAGCGGGGTAATTCGAATAGGAGGGGAATTTGAATAATGTTAAGCATTTTGCTAACTGGAGTGAAAACGCGGCTCGCCATGTTAGTGAACCTGCGGTGGATTTGTAGGTGGTTGTTTGCAGAAGTCGCTCTCACAAATACAAACCATTCCTACGGTTCTGAAGGTCTACACGATTTTTTGCTTGCTGCAAGGTAAGTACGAGTATACCTATTTTTTAGGTCGTTATAATTTTCACCGTTGTTTCCTTAAGCTTTCCTTATTATTAACTGGATAAAATGAAATCGTTCTGGATTATAATCGTATCAGTGTCATGTGGTGCGTTGATATACTGTACGCTTGCGCCAACTAGTGAGCAGTTTTCATACCACGTTCTGAATGGAATATTCGTCGACTGCGGGGCAATTTGGATAATTCATAACGGGGCAATTTGAATACCAGTGCAATTAGAACTATAGTCCTACTATTTTATATTTGTTTATGCCTCGGTTCTGATCAAGCATTCGTAATGTTTTATCGTTTCAGATGGTCAGAAATTATAAGAAGAAAGATAAGCGATTAAAATGGAGTAAACAGTCTATGGAACAAGCAGTCAAATCAGTTCTTAATGGTGACCTGTCGATACTGGGAGCATCAGAGCTATTTAATGTCCCTTTCACAAGCTTATACAGACGAGTTAAATATCAAGAGAGGGCATTAATTGATGATCCTGCTGTAGGCAATACGTCTAAAATATCGTTCGGTGATATTGGGAGGCCAAGCGTGTTTTCCAGTGATCTAGAGAAAAAACTAGCGGATAGAGTAAAATATTTAGAATCCAGGGGGTTTGGAGTTACTCCGAAAGAAGTGCGTGTAGCGGCGTATTTATATGCGTCTAAATGTGAACTTGACATTCCTCAATCCTGGAATGAAACTAAAATGGCAGGGAAGGACTGGTGTCAAACGTTTTGTAAGCGAAATAATCTTAGTTTGAGAAAACCTGAAGGTTTGTCAAAAGCGAGAGCTTCTGGTGTTAACAAGGAAACTGTGAATTCTTATTTTGACTTACTGGGTGAATTAATGAACGAGTATGATCTCCATAACCATCCTAGCCGGATTTACAATATGGACGAAAGTGGACTTCCTCTAAATAACAGACCCCCTAAAATTCTTGCAGAAAAGGGTAAAAGAGAGGTGATTAGTTTAACACCTGTAGAGCGCGGGGAAAATGTAACGGTGATAGTATGCTGCAATGCCGGAGGGTCTTTTATACCTCCTGTAGTAATATTCAAAGGTGTACGCCAAAATCCGGACTTTAAAACCCATCTCCCGCATGGATCACTTGTCTGCATGAGTGATAGTGGATACATAAATGAAGACATTTTTTTAAAGTTTATCAAGCACTTTAACGAACATAGAGTTCCGGGTCGGGTTCTGTTGATTTTGGACGGGCATAAATCTCACTCACAACTTTCGTCCTTAGAGTTCTGCCAAAGTCATGACATCGAAATGCTTTGCCTACCTCCACACACAACACACGTATTACAACCACTCGATCGCTCTGTTTTTAAGTCTCTTAAAGCCAATTACCACCGAGAGGCAACTACCTGGATTTACCAAAACCCGAACTCAGGGATTAGTAAATCTCAGTTCTGCATTTTGTTCACTGAAGCCTGGAAGCGGACAGCTTCTGTTGGACTAGCAGTTAATGGGTTTTCATGTACCGGTATATACCCCTTTAGACCACAAGCTATTGAAGAGTTTCGATTTGCCCCTTCGGAAACGTATGGCCTTGTTACAAATCCTGAGGAGCAGTCTTCACGGGAAGATGATCTTAACGCGCCTTCTTCTTCCGGTCATTGTTCTCAAAACGTCCCAACGAAGCCTGGAGCTGAACCCATACAACAAGTGCTTCCCAGCCCAGAAAAAGTTTGTGTGCATAAGAGACGTCGTGTCATAGGAAAACCATGCCACTCGACTTCTCCTGAAAATATTCAGGAAATGAGAGTAAAACAACTCCAAGGAAAGACGCAAGCATCGAATGCAACAAAATCCAAGAACATTACAAGAAAGAAGAGTGCTAATACGAAACTTATCAAGAAAAAACAAATGAAAGCTCGAAAGAAACTGATATCTTCTACCTCTTCCAGTGACGAAGAAGTAGACCTAAGTGTAAAGATGGCTGCAGGCAATGAAGACCAAACATGGAATTGCGGTTTTTGCCTTCTTAATTACTATTCAGAACGTTCTGCTAGAAAGGGAGACTGGATTCGTTGCCAGCGTTGTAAGACATGGTTCCACGAGGTCTGTGTAGGTGCAGAAGGTCGAAAACAGTTTATTTGTGGTCGTTGTCGTTAAATATGAACGATGTTAAATGAATTAACCTATTACAGCTCTTTGTCTTAGACAGTGTTCCTAACAATATTTTTAGTGTGCATTCAAAAAGATAACTACAGGTGACGCATATTTACAATTTATGTACTTCTTTTTATTTAAAATTAACATATTCCAACTACGGCAGAATTTTCAATCTAACTATTAAATAGTTTATACATTGTTTCTAGGTATATATATTTTCCTTATTTAAGACTTGCTTATTTTGTTGGTTATTCATATTACCCCACTCGTTATTCAAATTGCCCCTCGCATTTACGTTTTCTGAAATTTCGGCGGGGAAATTGAATACCCAAATTTCACAATGATGTATCACAGATACTATCTTAAGAAAAATTGCTAAGTTATAGTAAGGTTCAAAGTTTTTGTTCACAATTTTGTATCTGAATACCAATTATACTTTCTGAGATACATGAGAAAATGTCTGAAATTATTCAAATTACCCCGCTGTACCCTATATATAAACGCTAAAACATATAATAAAGACTAAATATATTTCCACTATTTATATTAATGGTAGATAATTTTTTAACAAAAAGCATCAACCACTACTGTAAAAGTAATTTCCTACTGCCATAAATCAATTGAATGTGTAAATGTATCCATAAGTGAGTCAGCAGGCCTACCGAAAAATAAAATCCTAAAGCCTGTTAAACCCCTAAAACCAAAATTCTATTTCATATGCTGAAGGCATATGATTGTTTAACACCAATTATTAATTACTCGAAAGTACTTTCAATTATTTTTAACAATTTTATTGTTCTTGCTTAGTAGTAGCAGAATCCTAAAATGCTGACAATATGTTCAAATAGCCATATGAGCTCCTTCGTGGTTAAGCGGTTAGCGTACGCGCCTTTGGCGTGGGAGACCTGGGTTCGATTCCCGGTGGGAGCTCATGTGGTTCGGATTCCCCCTTAATCAGTATGTCCCGCCTCATATAGCCTCGCTGCTGCAAAAGGATGTTAAACTCAAAATCTACTTAAATCGACATATTTTCTGGTACAATTTTCTCGAATATGGCGGATTTTTGAGTGGTCTTATTGGCAACACTGTTTATACAAAACATCGCTACCCTCAGGAAAGCATCGTCTGCTAGTGCTTAAATTTTTTTTCGGAAATTTTGTATGTTGCAGTGTTCATAATGTAGAAGGCATAGAATATATTTTAAAGGATACTGTTACAATCTTAAATGTGACCATATGCCGATGGAACTTTTTCTACAACTACTAGGCTTATTTATTCGAGACTGAAGGCGAAGTACGTTTGTATCGTAATAGTAAATTATGTAAATTAAAAGTTGTTAAGGTGACTTTGACTTTGCTATGGTGCTTTTTCTCGATATCTTATTTTATTTTAAGTATTATTATTTTTTAGCGATAAGGGTGATGAGCGTATTTGTAAAGGCTGACTGTAAGAAAATTGGTGCAGATTGAAAATGGGTTAGTAATAGAAAATCATGACATACATTCTGCCTTTCCTATGAAATCGTCTGAACAGTTCGGTCTCAATACCTTCAACAATTGTATCTTAAAAACACACTACTGAACAAGGCTGTACTTATTTAATATAAAAACACATTTACACGTGAAGTTTCGATCTTCTAGCCAAGATCCTCATCAGACGTACACTCTGATGAGGATCTTGGCTAGAAGATCGAAATGTCACGTGTAAATGTGTGTTCATATTAAATAAGTACAGTCTTGTTCAGCAGTGTGTTTTTCTGATTTTATTCGCAAGACGTATGACTATGATTGTGTGTCAATTGTATCTTATAAGCAACGATAAATTCCTCAATTCAGGTTTAACTTAATAGACTATTCCAAACCATCTAGTAGGCTGTTAAGTACATTTAGTACGATGAATGCATAAGGTATCTGTTTCATTGACCCAGGACAACGTAGGAGCTTGAGAGAAAGAAGCCAAGCGAATTACAAACAGGAATTCAGGCATTGGAGGACCACTATTTACAGTCAGTGCTACTTTGATTTGTTTAACCTACTTTTTATGTGTATGATAATTATTTGTATGTAACACAGTTTACCCGTACTCACGATATAAACCTTTTCCCGATACATATGTGCTTTATTTCCTTCCAAAGTATCAGTTCTCATACTGAGGGTGGGGGAGCACAGTAGCATAGTGGAGAGCATTTATGGTATGTATTGGAAGTGGGTGTGTTACCGCTATCTTGAATTCAATATGGCTGGTGTTCATTTCGACGAGCAGAGTATTCCTGATCAAATTTTAACCTGTTCTCACGTCCGGTTCAGAAGTTAAGGTAGTCACCAGAAAGCACGAATGCTATCTGACCGAATCAGCGCAGGAACGGAGCAGGGGTACCGATCGGTAGCGGAGTGGTGCGTCCGTAGGGAGCAGGCACGTTAGCGATGGGGGCATACGCATAAACGAGGGTAGTGGAAAAATACTTAAAATACCCGTAATAATTCTTACCTTCAAAACGGCTTCAGTGCTTTCCCGGGTACAAACAGCCCGCTGCAAGGAGGTATTCCTGAATTTATACTTCTTTTCCATATTTCGCAGAATTGATTTTACGCTTCATTATACTATGACGCTCTTTATCACACAATTCTTTGTAATAATGCATTTCATTCATCACATACGTCCATGACCAGCGTGTGAACCGGACATTCCCGCATTTATTTCTACTCTATTTGCATTCTTGTGTTCTTCCGCTTCAGTAAACATACAATATTTACATTACTATTCAAAATCCATTTCAATATGCTGTGCAATGACAAAAATTACTTACTTTAACACTTCATTCCTTCCTTCACGAAAAATGTTTCACATCACATTTTACCTAAAAATTTTGTTTTTGGTAGAACCGTCTGCTCGAGTGAACCCTTAATTTCTAACGATAGAAGTAACCCAAAGATGTGGTACACGTAAGGCACAGAAACGCAGTGTTTTACCACTATCTTTATTAATGTGCATACCCACTATCGTTAATGCACCTGCTTCCGCGCAGGATTCCCTGTTGTGCTCCTGTCCTGACTCGGTTAGATACAATTCTCGCTTTCAGTATTTACTTAGCTTAAGTTGGTTCGTATTTCTTGCACCTAGTCGTTTTAATATCATACTTCTGAACTCGTATTTATATCTATAACAAAGTCTCATAAGGTGAATCTGCATCCGATGTTGTAACTTCTTCCTTAAAAGTAATTTTTAAGATACTAAGTGTGAATTTTCTGATCAAAGAAGTAACTATATAATGAATTTAAGTATGCGGACCTAAAATAGAACAGCACGTTGTATATTGCTCTCACCAAACTGCGCATGCGTGGAACAACAATTCATATAACAATACCTTGTCAGGATGTCAAACTGAGTTCAGGTACTTACATATTAGATTTAATTTCTATGCGCCCATTTGCACTACCCTAACTGTGCATTCATCTTTAGTGCGAAGAGCCCGTTAGGTTTGGTCTTAGGCCGTGAGTCTCTGGTGGACACCGTCGTGCCTGTGGGTTTTCTCGGGGCTCTCCCGTGTCCTTCCGCATTCTCATTCATTTTCATTAATCATATTTCTCTTTCAGCATAAAGGATATGCGTAGAACGTAAAACTACAGATATAATTTCATTTCAAATTCTCTCACTAGCGTCAGATATTGATTAGTTACTAGACAACACTTCAAAACCTAAGGATATGAAACAGATTCTTGACACCGTGCAACGCTCTTCTAGTGTAGATTTCCATCATACACAGCGTTCAGTTTTGTTGTCTTATTTCTTCTCTATTACATACCTACGTGGCTTGCATAACTTTCCATACATTGGCAAAATTCTTTCGATTTTTCCTGTAAATTTACAAAATATTGGTGAAGCTGGCGTTAAGTATACATTACACACTCCAATTGGAATCTTTACGACGCAAACATACGAGAAGTTGGACTCGTTTAGAAGTCGTTAGCGACGGATGGCATTGTTATATCTTCATATATAAGGCATACGCGGTGCAATTGTAAACTAAAAACACCTAATAGAAAAGAAAAACTACTAATGTGTGCTTGGTGGTCAGTACAGACTAATATTGTGTGGTATTGCGTCAGAACAGAGAGAAGCAGGGGATGCATCCGCAGAGAGCAGTCGCGTTATTGTTGGAGATTAGTCTTTACATCAATATTAACAATTGCACATCGTACACGAATCTACGCTAATAGGGCCTAGTTATTTATTTATTTATTTATTTTGATGAATTTAATATGTGTCTTGAGCGATTTCTACATTTTGTAAGGATTCTTTTTCGTCTTTTGGAAGATAATTTTGCTTCAACAGTTAGATTCGAATATCTTCTATTAATTTCTTCACGAAATTCGTTGATTATAGTACTTGTTGAATTCGTATTTAATATATTTAGAGAAAGTTTTCTTGAAGTAAATAGAAAACCATATTTTCGTAAATTTAGTAAAATTCATAGTAGATGTGATGTGAAGAAAAAGAATTGGATGCTTACCTGCAGGAAGCAGGGAAATGCTCAGGGAACAGGAGCAATTACAGGATATGGAAGTTCCGGGTCTGAAACGTAATAGAAAGGATAATTTTCATTGTATCAGCGTGAGTCTACACAGAAGTAGTAGCAGCTAGGGTAAACAATAAGGTGTGATCTCAGGAAAGACTATTTACACTTACGTTGTTTTTGTGATCTCACTGGAGACAATGAATTTACATCTCAGAGGAGATGAGTTATGTGTTTTACAAGAAAAGTGGATGTTGTAGATAAGAGTAGAGATTGGCAGAAAGTAGCTATCAGACTAATTTTGCGCTATCGTGATTGAGGACGCTAAAGACTGTATTGGCTTTACACAGTATTGTCCTATATCCAAATTATGATAAGTTTCAACCTTTGCTAGTAGGACTGTTTTCTCGTGTTTGAAAGTGACACATTATTCTTGTCTGCGCGTAAGAATATCTACTGGAGTGACCTTTCTAAAGGTAACACGTTATTTGTCATTCGTAAGACATACATTTATTTCCTAAGGCATACATTTTACTGTACTGAAAATTGATCTACTGGAAAATGTATGCAGCTTGTGCCAAACCAGTCCAGTCATGATAGTTAATACCTACCCGTAAAACCAAGCTTCGCATTGTCCTTCCACCATCTTTATCTATTTCAAGATATCTCTTTGCTGTCAGCTTCCCTTTGTTTGTTTAGACAATTTCGATATGTAGGTTTCTTTAATGTTTTTATTGTATTATTCGAAAGGTTTAGTGGCAAATACATGTTAGGTTCTGCATTTTTCTTTTTCTATTCACCATTTTCTTTGTCTATTTTTGCACCATATATTTTCCTCAAAATTTTCAAAACCCATGTTATTTTGCGAGCTTCAAACTGTACACCAGGTGTGTTTATTTAAAGACAAAAATCGACACATCTTACTGAAAATTGAGAAATAATAGCTATTAAGCACTTTCCTTTATTGCAACACAGGAAATTAATTATAAACTGTTTCAGTCATTCTTCCTACTACCATTAACAGGAAGGTTGGGTTAATCACGAGCTCAACTATTCATTTCCTATGGAAACATCTTGCACTTTTATGTTGCAAGGTAGGATAAAGGAGAATCCTACATTCTTGAAAACCTAGCTCCTTTTATTCCAACATATTTCCTACAGTACAGAAACAAGAAAATCCTATGTTGAAGAAATTACGTCTTAGCAGTAACTTCTCGGATCTTATATAAAGTGTTGATTTCACACTTATTGTTGAATAAAGGAACTGCGTCGAAAACATTTTTAAACTAAAAAACAGAAGTTAGATATATATACAAAATATTCACAAGATACTTTATGAAGTATTTGTACTTATTACGTTATGAGAAAGTAAAGTAATGATTACTTGACTTTAAATGTCTGAAAATTTGTTGTAATAAGTCTTGTTTCTTTCTTTTTTTTTTCTTTTTTTTTTTTTTTTTTATTGCCAAGTTCATTATTTCTGCTATTTGTTGTTATTATTTTAACGTTTAGTTTTATTGTGTCTCTGGTTACCATTTTTCAGAATACTTACTTCATTCCATTTATATCTCTTTTGGTTGCATGATCATTTTACTACTGTCATCATCATTTCGCTGTGTTTGGTCTGTTTCTTATTAAACCATACAAGATTTTCTTGTTTTACTCAATTTTATTTTAAAAATGAAAGAAAGCTATACATTTTAAACATAAATAAGTTCGAAATAATATCAAAACGTAGTGCCATGCAGCATGTATATATAGTATGTAAATTAAACGATATTAAAAGAAGACAAAATTCAGTGCATAATTGTGTTAATTCTTGTTTTCAAGATTTTAGTTCAGACTGCAAGAATTAGCAAATCGTAGACGAAAAAAGTGACATTTTTCACGTTCATTGGGGGAGGAGCAGAGTGGAAGAACTTTGAAATATTTCTTGGATTTAGGATTTAGATTTCTGGGCTCTCGGCATCTTATGGCCATTTAGCCCGTCACGTTTGAGGGATGACGTCCCTCAGCGAGCACAAGGAAAGGAAGGAAGGAAGCGGCCTGAGACCTATAAATTAGGTACCACCTCGGCATTTGCCTGCTGTGAATGAGGAAAACCCAGGATAACCTCATTCAAGGTGGCTCGCCTGAAAAAGCTGTTACGCTTTTTCGACTGAGTGCTCCCACCGGAAATCGAACCCGGGACCGCTCGCACTGAAGGCGAGAGCGTTAGCGATTACGCTAAGCGGGGCCACGAATATTTCTCGGAAGCTGATAGAAAGAATGTGTATCAATACACTTTTATTCATATATTTTTGTTGTTATAACCGACTCCTGTGTTAAACGGTGTTTAATTTAAAACTTAATTGATTATACGCAACTCGAAGTTATAATATAAAATCACCTTTTTAAGTATCATTTGTGTATATTTGATATACGCAAATATATTTGTATATTTATGTATATATATTTTTTAACTGTTTAGGCACATGTTAGGGGCTTATATGCTATACTCATCTCGAAAGGGTTAATCGTTCACAATTTTGATCAACACTGATCTTGGCCACGATCATACCTTTGCTATAACTTGATTTTTAATAAGTTATTAATGGTGTTCTATAAAATAAGAGTGAAGCACGCAGTTTGCTGAACAAACATACTTAATGTATGACTTCTTGTCTATACAACTATCTCCACTGCATAAATCACTTTAGTTTGTTTTATGCCCCCCCCCCCCCCCCGCTTACATTGAAAATAATAATAATAAATGAATGTTCTGAGAGATTAAATTCCTGTGCTTAATTGCCTCAAACTGAAACCACCGTAAGATTTTCACTGAAATTCTCCTTGATGAAACTTTTTTTTTTTTTTTTTTATTAGTTCCTTTATATTCATTCATTCATTTTTCATTCATTCATTCTTTATTCATATCCATGTCGTATATAAAACTGATGAACTACGTACAATTATTGCTTTTTTCTCTCACTCAGTTTTTAAGCTAATGCCGTCTCTACTAAAATGCATTTCTCGTTTCTGTAGTTTAGCACTTAATATTCTCATACTCTAATCTACTCTCAGATAGAAGAATAATATTAAGATAGATCTCGCAGAAATAGGAATACAAAGTAGAAACTGAATCCAGTTACCGAAGGACAGAAGTCAATGGAAAAGCTTTTGTGAACGCGGCATTGAATCTCCGGGTTCCATAGGCTATGCGGTTAGTTAGTTAATTAGCAGAGTGCTTTTACTGGGTAATTTTAAAAAGTGTAGATATAGGAAATAAGGTAATGCATAGGTAAAGGCACTCAAAATATATCGAATATACTTCAATAGATGTCAACTTGTGGGAATGAAAATGTGGACAAACTGTATCAGATGTTTTCGTGGCCGGTTTTCAAAATCATTAGCAAAATTGAAGTTACCGTAGGGCTTTTCTCATTTTTGAAATTGTCAGTGATATGCCATGATTTATTTTAAGTTCTCTCTATCAGTATTTAGAGATACTAAGGCGTATTAAATACTGCATGAAAGTTCCTGTATAATTTTTTACTTTTTAAAGCTTCAGTCTGTAAGTAAATCGGTTTGGGAATCATGCTAATTATTATATTGTATTTCAGGTGAAGCCAGGATGACGTCCAACATTGAAGAAGTAGTCCTTGTTCCTTTGCAAGAGAAATACGGTAAAGTCCGGAAACTGCTTGAAGAGGAAAGTAAGACCGACCCAGAAAGGGAGCCGTTTCGTTCCAAATATGCTGCTCGGGAAATTCTTAATGAAATGAAGGACATTCTCGTGAAAACATTAGATGACTTAGATACAGGCCATTCTCTGTATTTGCGATTAAGAGCAATGCTTGGTGCTGTGTGGTTTACTATGGGATCTATCTCCGTTGACACTGAAGAACTTTCAACAGGCGAAGAGCAGCTTTCTAAGTGTGTAGAGTGTTTGTCGGACATTGCTGTGAAGCCTGAAGCTATAGTAATTATGTTAAGTGCTCTCAATCAGCTTGGCATATTGTGGTCGCAGAGGGACCAAGCTAGAAAGTCTCAAGAATATTTAGAAAGAGCAGAAAATTTGTATAAAGATTACAGAAGCCAGACTTCAGTGTTACCCGTTGATGTTCATGATTTGTTTGACGTTTTCGGTAACAATGAACAGAAGGAAGAGGGTGATAAGAATTTGGAGAAAGTGTACACACATACACTGTATTATCTTGCGCAGATATATGGCTCGTTAGGACAACCTGTTAAATCTGCATCGTAT
Source organism: Thermobia domestica (assembly GCF_964235325.1). NCBI lineage: Eukaryota > Metazoa > Arthropoda > Insecta > Zygentoma > Lepismatidae > Thermobia > Thermobia domestica. Next base: position 68,041,851 of record NC_137458.1, read on the forward strand.
TGTCACACAACTTTAAAAAGGCAGTTAGAAAGTAAAGATTTTGATCCGATTGAATGGGCATTAAATGCTGCAACCTTGTCGCAGTTTTTTGTAGTTAAAAATGGATTTCGGTAAGTTCAGAAAAAAAAAAAAGTATTTCTCATATATCCATTCGCATGAACCAATTTTCTTGTGCTTTCTTACATATTATGTGTTTGTTTATATGTAAAAACGTTCGTTTATATGTGAAAATGACTGTATCCGAAGCTTAGAAGATGAATGGGAGATTGTAGTTGCCTCGTCCTCCATAAAAGCCCATGGTGTTGTTCAGCTTAAAGCTTTACATTGCTTGGAATAAAATTTATAATCTTAGAGGTGAGCTGAGTCGTTATACGACTTCAAATGGGTCTGGCGACGTGCTCACCTATAACCTTCTTCGTGTAATAACTTTTTTAATCTGTGAGTGATTTCTCAAGTACCTTGGGGAGAACTAAAGCAGGTTTAACTTTATCTTTTAAAAGCTCTCTTTTTATAGTGTTAGCGATGACTGTAAAATATGGAATGTTCATTTTGTTTTGTACTGATGTGTTCTTTGTCATCTATTGGAAATTGAAAACATTAATGTCGTAGCTTTAACAGAAAAGTGACACAACTCAACCATTACCCTTACTGACATTAAGTTGAAAATGATCTTAAAGGGTAAAAGAATTGAGTGTAAAAACATCGCAGATAAACGCACATATTTTCCTATCGAGGAAACAATTGGAGGGTACAGAGGAATAACGATCTAAGTCCATTTTTAAACTTCGTGAGAAAAAGCGATTTAAAAGTGTAAGGACCATTTTCAGTTTGTTTCCGACAATTATTACATCTGTTTTTCTTTTCGTAAGTAATACAATTTTTATTGAATTCTACAGTCATTTAGATTACAATGAATAACTGTTACAAATAAAGAAATTACAGTTACAGAACAAAAATACAGAACCTTTCTTGAATAAACATTACATGCATAGAGATGATATTTCATCCTCTCTCTTGTTTGTGGGGGTGTGTGTTTACTGAAACTTACTCAATGTCTTCTTCCGACTCGTTTTCGCGTATTCTCAATGAACTGAAGTACTGGTGCGCTTCCACAGAATTGCTTCAAGAATTGCAAGTTTTCAAATTTTGTACGGGAAATTCAAATCGGTTGTCCCTGTTTTATTGGAGGCAATGGATCTGCTTTCAGTTCTCAAAGTTGGGAGGATTTTGTATGCTTCATATGGACCAAAGTATGACTTTCGAAGGTGAACCAGTGTATCCATCTTCTTCATAAGGAATTGTGAGATTGTCCTTTGTGCTAAAGGGAAGGGATTTTTTTCTTGTATCTCTTGTCAACAAAAGTTGTCCATTCCCGGAAAAATTCCGGATTACAGTCTATCACAATGAAAGTTTTTTTTTCTTTCTTTTTTAAGTGCATGTTGAATGACCTCACACCAGTCATTAGGTTTTTCACATTTCGATCGGGTATTTATTATGCCCATGTTTTCTCCACATTCTAAGTATGAATGGCCCCTTACTGAAAATGTAATCTGAATGCTCTGAAACTATTCAGTTGTGTGGACCAGAAAGTGAAAAAATCGGAATATTTTGTAGTTCTTATTCTGCCTTGGGCAGGAATCTCAGAATATGTCAAAGTCACTAACAGTGTTTGATATAATTTGCGTGCAGTAATGCCACAACATGGATCAAACTTCATGCAATCATCTCTAGTGATGTGACTCATGGCTCGAATCCGTTTTGATGCATCAGAAACTCGCCCATATGATTTTCTTTTCTTCCAACTGGTCCCAGCTTTCGGTGCAGACTGTTTATCCGAACTGGAGTTGTCCATTACAAAGCACAGCACTCGATGTTATACGCTAGCAGAACAGGAGTGAACTGACAAAACACAGGTGTACCAATGTTATGCACTGATAATGCGTTATGAGCACAAATATGAAAACGTACAACGAAACGCATAGACACACGAACTTAGCTCCTCTTTGCATTGACTCAGTGGGACTATGGAACTGAGGACTTCGATCGTTTTTCCGATGGACCTGTGGACTTCCATCGTTTTCCCAAAGTACATGATCCTTGCAAAGCTAAATTCCAGGGACATTGGTCACGTTTTCGAAATACACAGTTTACTATATGTAAGACCACTATTTGTTGTATAAAACGGCAATAACAGCTCAAATTCGCAAAAGATGGACCTAGATCGTTATTCCAATGTACCCTTTAGATCGTTATTCCCATGTACACTTCAATTGTATAATTTATCCGTCCTTGTTAACTTACAACACTGCCAGTCTTTGCTGTCCTGAAAAGTTGATGATTTTGACTTGTGTCACTTTTCTGTTAAAGCCGTTCCCGCTGGTCTAGTCACTAGTGCGTGTGTCTATGGTGCACTTGGTCTCGGTGAGAGAGCACAAAATTTAATTTCACAATCAATCATTTTCACTAATTACCTGTCCGCTTTAGACTAAAAGGCATAAACGTGGAACGTTAAACTAAAATTTTATTTCACTTTTCTATTGAAGCTACGATATATTTGAAACAAGGAAACAACTGTGACATTCCTACCCTTAAAAAATGATTTTCTGCTATAGGTCTCGGTAGAAAACACAAGGAGTTTTTCAATTTTTAAAAACTATTACTCGTAACACTTAAGGAAGAGTGTTTTTAAAAGTACGAAATTAGACTAGTTTCTCTAAAAATCTTCTGAAATCACTCACAAATTAGAAAACTTATTACACAGAGAAAGATAGAGTGTAGGGTTGTGTGACGCCATTTGTCAAGGAATAAGAAATAACATAGAAGTGACAAACTAAGTTAAAGATCACTCAAGGAATCAAAAGGTAAAAATACAACAATTTCAGGATTGGCAAAACATGTATTAGATAACCAACATGTCGTTGAAAAAGTACTGATTTTATACAGTGCAGGAGCACAAATTAAAAGAACTGTTTCTAAAGCATATCACACTCTTGCGAAGAAATTCACACTAAATTTGGTTTGGGACAACTTAGACGGAAATTGGCATAATATAAAAACCGCAGCACAAAAGCTTTAAACTAATATTTAAAAAGCAACCATCCTTTAGGCCAACAACTGATCACTAATAAAGAACAAAATGACAGGACGAAAAATGTACATTTACTTACTTGCTGGGAAAAGCAAGAGTGAGAACACGCAAGAGGAAGTAGGACCTTCCTCCAATTTTATTAACTGTTTTTTCACGAGATCCTTCACTTACTTGTATTGATTAAATTAGAAGTACATCCGATATATTTATGTACAGCAAATGTTATCTTTTGGATTCCGGAAGGATATTATTTTACAGACACATCATTTTCACAGATCTTTAATGCCAAATCAAACAAAATTAATTTCAAAGTAATTTGTCGTTACCTTTTCTTTTACGACGACTACACATGTACATCACGCTACATTTTGTTTCAATCTTGGTTACAAAACTTTCAAAGGTAATTTATATCTGCTAGAAAGTCCATTGTGCAGTATCCTAGATGCAGATAAAGAATATCATATCCTATTACCAGAGACATTAATAAAAATGGAATATGGATTTCACTGCACATAACATAAGTTAGTTAACAAATAATAAATGAAAATAAACAAGTACAGATTGAGATAATGTCGGCAAATAACAAATAATAAAATAAACATAAATCAGTCGACATTTGAAAGTTGAAATAAAAGTGCACATTGTAAAATTATTCTGGAATATTATTCTGTAAACGGATCGGCTGAAACGGTCCGTTACAGGTTGCGACGGCCTTAAGAGAAAAAAAATTGTTGCGAAGAATTAGAAAACAATTTTTTTTTTTACAGACACATTCAAAATTCTTAACAAGACATATTTCTAGATGTGCAAACGAAATTATACAGTTCAACATATGTATATAAGTATTTAACAATTGTTAACAAGTTAAGAATTAAAACACAATAAAGCACAACTCCTAAATACGCGTATGACTATATAGGGTCCATAATATGTATTTAAGTATTAAGTAAACAAGAAACTAATAAAAAAAACTTGAAACAGAATTGACATAAGAATAAACAAAAATTTTCATTTCCTATATACATATTTTCCTTCCATCTTTTCCTTTTCCAAACTATCTTTTCTTTCCTTCTTTTGTATGCTTTCTTTTCCGAAACTTCCAATCTTTCTTAGAATTCCACGTCTCTTGTTTCTCATTACAGTACTCTTCATTTTCTACTTCACTCTTAATTTTCTTTCTTTTCACTTTGCGATGAACAATTCGCATTCCCCGATTCATAATTTTGTTCACATACTTCTTTACTTGTGATCTAATATGTTTCCTTTCGACTAGCGCTTTTAGTTTTCTCTTCTTCCTGTGGTCATTCACTGTATTTCCACGTACTGCGTTCATTTGGAACTGAAGCCAAGATTTTCGCTTTCTTTTCTTCCAACTCACATTATGTTTCTTTCTCCTCCTTTTCACAGTTTTTGCCTCATTTCCAACTGAATTATGTTTTCGCGTTTTCCTTTTGTAGTTTTTCATAGCTTTCTCTATATAAATAGTCTGTAGATATGCTTCTTCCCACTTATTTATCTTTCGACCAATTTTATTAACTGTTTTTTCACGAGATCCTTTACTGGTTCCATTACTTTCTTTAACAAACTTAGGTCCATTTACGTCCTTTCTGTCTTCAGGGAACTCAAACTTTCCTTCGTCATTGCTTTCTTCTTCTAATTTCATTTATACGTGATTTAGGTTCTGTTCTACATTCTCTCCCACATCACATTTAGTCACTTTTTGCAAATAATCTAGAATCATTGCAGTTCCGTTTCGCATTACTTCCATATTCGTCCGTATTCCTGAATAAGGTTTTATATCTTCTACAGCACATTCCTTCAACTGACATATTTCTGTTTCTTGTCTTTGTACTTTCGAACTAACGACCTCAAAATTCTCTTCGATATAAACGGTTACTATCTTCAAATCTTTGTCCCTATCTTCACTAGTTGTTCTAAGCTCGTCTTTCGTCTCTTTTGATTGTGGTAACAAATTAAAGTTGCTATTTCCATTTGCTTCTATTTCAGTTGACTCTTCTTCACTAAATAATTCCTTCAGACTGACAACTTCTTCATCTTCTGGTTCTAGTAATGTCAAAGGACAATTATTTGATTGCTCATCATCCATATGTTTTCTCGGTTCTTTACTTTGTTCTTTTATAACATCTCCCATAGCCCGAACTTCCAGGCGCATAGTTCGAAGTCCAACATGATACTCTTTTGCTTTTTCAACTACTTGACATAGCTTATTCAAAATCATTTCTAATGTAATGTTTTGTGTTTGCCCTGGTGACGCAATATCAGTAGTATAATTGTTCTCCTCGATCACGTTTCGAGAAGGCTTTGTTTCTAACCGGGTTGTATTAGAGTTTCCATTCAAATTGTCCGATGCGTTATTTCCGGACAAACGCAGTATTGGCACATTGTCTTCCCGATGCACGCCTTCTCCGTGTGCACTATTTTCAGTTCCACACTTACTACACAGCCATTTCACTTCACTCTGACATAAAGAATCAAATTCTTCATTTGGTATGTTCATGCACTCGAATTGGTACCAGGACCCACAGCGACTACACATGATAGAGTTTACGGTTTCGTCACTCGACGATAAACCAGTAACTGACGCGCAACACGCGTATTCACTCTCCTGTGTATTAGCAGTAGAAAGTTTATTACTTCTCAACGCCATTAATGTTTTCATACAATACCCCCGGAATCCTATGTAAACATTGGTGTAGTATTGAATTAGATAGAATTTCAACACTTCTTCTACGACAACACAACTCCCGCCGTAGTTTCTCAATCAGAAAGTTGTTCTTAAAGCAACCTGATAAGTCCTGTCACGGTCGCCATTTTTGATGTGAAACACCCTTCTGTTCCCCATGTAGACGCAGGCTGAAAGTTGTAACTAGCTTTGTTATTTTGTCCTGATCTACTTTTTGGTGTCTTTAAATTTAGAACTTTATCCAGATTGCAAGTTCGGAAACACGACGGTGTGGCCCTCGGAAGAAGGTGAATATAATCGGATGTAGTCGATAAATCGGTTGTATACTGTACACAAGTTAAGTTATAGATAACAATATTTAAAGTAAATATACTAAGCAAGTGGCAGACTGTTATATCTATGTAGCATGAACGGACCATCCAACGACCATAATATCAATATGAGCATATCCTTTCAGTTGCAATTCATACAATCTTAATCCTTTGCACTTAACCTCGCATATATATATATTAATACAATTGCTTCTGTTTATCGTTGCAATACTATAGTAATATACCACTAAATAAAAATACGTACACTTTATTAACATATTCAATCTTCTTTTAAGAAACATTTATATTAGTGAACGGAGAAATCTGAATTACAACATAAATGAATAAGCACATTGATACGATTTAATACATTGGTGATAAAACATCGGATGGTCAAGTTAACGTGTCTCCAGAACTCATGTCGTGAACTAAATATGATGACTTTGACAACTTACTTGTATTGATTAAATTAGAAGTACATCCGATATATTTATGTACAGCAAATGTTATCTTTTGGATTCCGGAAGGATATTATTTTACAGACACATCATTTTCACAGATCTTTAATGCCAAATCAAACAAAATTAATTTCAAAGTAATTTGTCGTTACCTTTTCTTTTACGACGACTACACAATGTACATCACGCTACATTTTGTTTCAATCTTGGTTACAAAACTTTCAAAGGTAATTTATATCTGCTAGAAAGTCCATTGTGCAGTATCCTAGATGCAGATAAAGAATATCATATCCTATTACCAGAGACATTAATAAAAATGGAATATGGATTTCACTGCACATAACATAAAGTTAGTTAACAAATAATAAATGAAAATAAACAAGTACAGATTGAGATAATGTCGGCAAATAACAAATAATAAAATAAACATAAATCAGTCGACATTTGAAAGTTGAAATAAAAGTGCACATTGTAAAATTATTCTGGAATATTATTCTGTAAACGGATCGGCTGAAACGGTCCGTTACAATAATGAATATATGGTCTTCATTTTAGCCAAGCACGACATCATTTGTCCGCTGCTAGTTACGTGCTCGACCGATATGAAGCAGAACTTAGACAAGGAGGTGGATGTGGGGAAGAAGATGAAGCCAAGTAAGTTTCATACATGTTTGTTTGTCTGTTATCTGTTAAGGCTGTAAACTCCTCAAAGTTGTCTTTGAACTTTAGTCTTGAAATTTCTCTTCATTTATAATGAAATAAATAAATAAATAAAGAGGTTGCTCATTGAACTTATTTCTCCTTTATAGCTAAATTAATTTCTTTTGAAAAATCTATATACTCTTTATATAAATTTCAATGTTAAGTAAATTATGTCTACTTCATAAACATTGAGATACAAAAATAATTTTTATTAACTTGGGATATTAGAATAACTATGAACAAATAAATAAATTATAAAACAGAAACTTAAGATCATCCGGCACTTAATTCATCTTCGCCATTTTCTTTTTCTCCTTTAGGCGAGATATTTTGTTTTAGACCGGACCAGATTTCTATCCAAGATTTTTTGGGGGTGGAATTTGCCTTCTGCCTTGTATTCATAAGTCTTACTATTTCTGCTTTCAGTGTATCCCGTTTTATTATCTCTCTTTCTCTCCCCGATATACATGCTTTTTTAATTAAAAATAAAGTCTGCCGAAAGCAAATCAGTGTTAATAACTAATAGTGTTACAGTTTCGGCAGTGTATCATTGCCTTCATCAGACACATTACCTTCTGATGAAGGCAGTAGTACATTGCTGAAACTGCAGCACTTTAATTTACTAAAAGTGATATGCTTTGGTCATTTTTTTTTTAAATTAAAGAAAAGTAATTCCAAACGTAGAATGAACGGCATTTAGATACTTTTCTTACGATAACGTTAACATTTTTCTTATATAAACAGTAATTAACAGCTATTTCATTATTAATTTTAAACCTTATTATTACATTTCATAATATGTATGAAACTGATCTTCCAGACCGTTTAAACAAAACATGACCCACTTGGTACCAGTTGAAACTTCAGACGATTTGAAGCAAATATATCTTACACTAATCAACACAGAAACAAAATTTAACTCATTCCATTCAGCATCGAGGATACGTGATATTACCTGAAGCTTAACGTGCGATCCGAACCGGGTAAGTTTCACTAGAAATTGAATCAGAGTCTTCTGCGCCGAAAGATCTTACGAAGAACTAGACAATCACCGGGAGTTCGTGATATTTTATTTCGCAGAAACTGTGCTTTCAGTTTGGACTTATTACATTATTCTTAATATGTTAAGGTTTTCATTTTGATTTTACACAATTTACAGCATATAGAAAATAAAAGTTTTGCACATATCTTGCGTTTGTTTCTTTTTTTTCTCTTGTGTTTAATTTCCTATGCTGGAAACCAAGGGCGCCCATCAGCGGGGCAAGGTGGGGCGCTCCCCCCCTCCTTTAGAGGAAATTGTGCTTCGGAAGATCGAAAACCCAATAGATATTTTAGAATAGTTACCGCAAAATTTGAGACTACATTTGAAATGTTGCTTATACTTGCCCCCCCTTGGAAACCATAACATGGGCGCCTTTGCTGGAAACTACTTTTGAGGAAAAAATTCGTTGAAGAAAATTGAGTTATTGAATCACTTGTTATTGAATCTTCATCCGTGTATGCGATGGATCCTTCTTTTTGTGTGTATGCTGCGAAATCTTTAGACAGTTATTTATAAAGTATTATAAAATGCATTTGCTTATGTAAAAACATATATATATATATATATATATATATATATATATATATATATATATATATAAAGATGATCGTCACTAACTGAAATATAGTTATTCTTCCTTTACACCACAATGCGTCAAAGTTGCCAGCTCCTGTTGTGCGCAGTAAACAAAATCACAGCATAGGGAATGAAATTAAGGGAACATAATATAAATAAATATAAGATATGTGTAAAACTTTTATTTTCTATATGGCGTTATTCTTCTTACGAGTGAGAAATGCTGTATCTCTGTGTAAACACATAGAACTTATGATTAATCTGCAACAATTGCATAAAGGACAACTTCACTCTGAACAAGTAACATGTGCGGTGTATGTAAATTCCGGAACATTGACTCTTATTTTCCGAGGAAGATTCTCATACTATTATTATTAATGTAAATTGTTACTTTTTAATGTACAACGTCCTTATCACCTAAACACCTCGTATGGTCTGTAAACTTTCCGTACACTGAGTTCTGTTCCATTACGGGAAAACATCCTATACTGCAAGAACTTCTGTGGTAGTTGCCAACAGCATGTTTCTATGACATTTGCCGCGATGGAAATACTTCAAAGACAAAGTTTACATAGACAAATCACGAAGTTGCCAATCTAAAAAAAGCTGGAAATCAACTCGTTCAGCGAACTAGTTAAACTATGCTAACAGATTTTACGTTACCTTGCCGCAGATATGTATAAATATTTAATGAGACCTCCAAAGTGCGTACGGAGCATGATTTTTTTGGATCCAGAAGTTGTTCAATAACATCTCTTTACTTTTGTAAGTGGTACAGGTGGTAGTGGTGTAAATCTAACAATTTACAAAATTGATAAAATAACTAGCAATGCACATAACTAAATATTTTTATTTCTTTGTCGATCAGATCTATTTTCTGGAGTCTGTATTTTATAACTCCACGTGTGGTGCCTAATTCATTACTTTTTGCACTGACTACAGAACTGTGATCTTTGCAGACGCAGTTATTGTATTTGTAGAGATGAATTTGGTTTTTAATGTTCTTTGAACTGGAAAAATTGAAGAATCCCTTGTACTCTGCTGAATGACAGTACGTAATACTCGGGCCTCCTCGGGGGAGTCTTGGAAATGTTTCACAGGAAATTTTCTGGTAATATTGCCACTCATATCGATGTGTTCACTGCTGACCTAGTCACTTAGTTCTAGCGTCTCCATATGTGACAGTTCCTGTCGCTTTGCCATTATTCTTGAAAAGGAAAACACATTGAATGGAAGATACTATGGGACCAAATAAATTAATATAATGTAATATATATCTAATATTGTTAGGAGTTTCTCGAGATCGCAAGTATTTATGGATGAGCACATCACTGTTTGTGAGGGTTGTATTTTTGAAACTCTGGGAATTAAATAGATTTAATGATTTTAGTCCAGGATTCATTGCATATAAATCTGGTTGCTTACTTACGAAATTGTAATCTGACTAAATGAATAAATCATCTTATTTTATTTTATTTATCTTTTAATAAGATGGGAGACGTTGAGACATCGTAGTGCCGATGTTGGTAGATGTTGGGCGAAGTATGGACTGGTTTTATTAACGAATTCGAAAGAAAGACTTATGAAGCAAGCTAACGAAGACGACACGATTAAAGATGAAACGCCGAATGAAGAGAATGATGAAGTGAATTTAGAGAATCAGAATACGGAAGACACTTTGCAGGGTAAGTTGGTTACGTTAGGATTCAAAGTGGCTTAACTTCCTACCTTTTTTCGTATATATGTTATTCAAATATAGATGCAAATAAGCACAAACTTACACACAAAAGTATCTAAAAATGATAGGTACGTGCGTAGCAATATTCCAAACTGGTAACAATTATATTTTGTCGTTGTCTGTATTTCAAAATCGTGCGAATTCTTGTGTATGGTTAATCGGGGATAGAGACTTAACCTTTAGACGCCTGTGTGGGATTTTAATAAAATCGTAGACTGTCACGTTGGGGGCTCTGGTGACCCGCCCTAATTATCACAGAGTCATGATTCATACACCAGTGGAAAGCTTATAGACCACAGATTCCAACGAGGTAACGCTTGTGCAATTCCCGCCATATTCGTAGTAATAGAAGAAGAAAAAAAAATCATTTAAAAAATATGAAAAAATTGACTGCGGGGCCCTGGCAACTCTTGCAGTCACCTTAACACTGACAAAATGGTAGTAATGTGTGGGCTAGACACTTGTGACAATAATATAAAAAATGGAAGCCGTTGCTTAAATACAAAGCGAGATAAAAATGCGTAACGAAATTCCTATAAAAACGCCCTGTGTATCATTTTCGAAGGGCTGTTGCAGACCTTCGCGTTGGCAGCCTGTATAAACGCCGTAATTATCACTGGGTAATGATTCATACACCGTTGGAAAGTTTATAGATCACAGATTCCAACAAAATAACATTCGTGGTGCAATTCCCGCTATATTCATAGATGATGATGAAACAAAGAAATCATAAAAATATGGGGGGAAAAAATACTTCGCGGGGTTCTGGCAATCAAATTTCCCCCCGCAACCTCCACCTATAAGCAACAAGTACACATACAGTTTATTATCATGTAGGGTGCTATTTCATTGTTTCACATACCATTTTTATGAATGTACCCCAAAGGGGAAGGAATGCCCCCAAAACCTGATGAAAAAATTAACTTCACCTTCCCCCTTTGACCATAGTACCTCCAACATACATAAAATGAATACTGGCGGAAAGTTTCATCCCTCAGGAATACATTGGTACCAAATCAGCTTACTAGCTTAATTAGGGCCTGAGCTATTGATGTTTGTCGTAAAAGTAGTGTTATAATATGTGTAATTTACTAAAGTTACAGTATTAATTAGAATTTGTAAAAATATTTTGCTTGCAGAAATAGCTATTGAAGTTCGTTGGAAACACTGACATTAATTCTATTAATGTTAAAGTTCTTTATATGACAAAAATACTGGCAGTGATTCAAAACAACTTTTGTAACAAAAGTAAATTAGTATGAGAGATTTTACATTGGAAAAAGTCTAGTTTGTGTAAATGCTACCGCCATATTTAAGAACAATTATATTTCCCTTAAAAAGTATTGTCTACCTATGAAGATGTTTTTGCATACTGATGATAGTTTTGCTAACGATGAATGAATAATGGAAAAAAAATACTTCTTACATAGTGAAACTTTGAAAATTTCTTAGTTATGTGTGTGATTTTTGTTAGAATTTATCATAACATCCCAATATTAGTCTAGGTTGTCTTTTTTTTATACTTACTTTAGTTTTTCTTTTCCTACCTTACGTTTCAGATACACTTCTTTCAATTAATGAGAAAAACCTGTATAGTACCTGGACGCCACGCTAGACTAGTTTAGATGTCTCGATAATTCTGGCATTTAGTTGACAAAGCTCTCTAAGTGGCGTATACGAAAGAAAAGATTATAATAATTCCTTATTAAACATGACTAAAAGAAATATTGACATCAAAACTAAGGAACATTTTAGAGACATCAAAGGAATCAATGGAACGTTAGCTATTGACTAAAAAGATTGCAGTTAAGACAAGTTTCCTTCTCTCAAACATAAGACAAGTTTCTCTCAAACAAAATATCAACTAAGGTTACATCTTGCAATCTTATGTGATTTTGAGCGTGAAATATGATATTTTATGTTAACAATAACAGCAAGTTCAATTAATCTATTGATTAGCATTAGGAAAAATTATTATTATTATTATTATTATTATTATTATTATTATTATTATTATTATTTCTGCTGTCTGCCATAATCATAGTGATAATAAAATTTATTTTCCTCATATTTAAAATAATGGATATCGCTCCTTCAAAATTCTTTCCTGGAAGGCAAGCGTTTATACATTTTGGATATGGAGTGTGTTAAAAGTCACAGTATTTGTAAAATTTACTACCTTATGTATTTGGAATTCGTTACAGAAGAGCTTGAGGACATGTACTTTACCTCATTAGAAGTAGCAAATTACGAAGATCAAATACAAGACAGCTTTGTCTTGACATACGAAGATGCCAGATTAGTGTTTTTAAATGCCCAGCAGTGGCTAAATAAGGCAAAGGAATACTACTCTATCGAAAACCATGCATCTGACTATGTTCAGATCATACAAGACATGAGTCAGCTCTACAAGTATTTAGCATTTTTTGAAGATAATGAGGAAAGGTAAGTTAAGCCTACGCCAGTAATTGGTTTGAAATTTAAATTAATGAATTACAAATTTAAATTGATAAATTTAACGTTAGTGTTTTTTTAAAATATTAATTCATGAAATCGCGAGCATGTGTACAACGCTGTCTGATGCAATAAATTATCAGCAGCTTGTAGATAAATTATTTCTAAATTTTACTAAAATTCTTCGTAGACGTTTTCAGAAGTGCTTTATTTAATATTTATTAGTTGTTGGAAACTTACATAAAGGTGTCTTGCAGTTATTAAATATTGAATTTTAATTAATGTTATGACTGAAAGGTACAAAGTGGATACAAAGTAAAGTTATGAAATAAAGTAAAAATCAAGTTAGATTGTCGTCAGTTCGTTGATTGCGTATATGCAACGATGTTGAATAATCGAAATATTGAATATTCAGTCATCAGAAATAATCACAAGTTCCTCACATCTTTAATTGGGTCGCAGAATTAATTTCTCATATTCATTTATGTTGCTAAAAAAAATCGATATGCTATTAAATATTATCACCAATTTTTGGATGATTTTTAAAATTAAGATTCAGTAGCTCCCCTCATATTATTTTTCTATTCATCAGCTATATCGCGTTGTTTGTAGTGTAGGGTTTCGAGCTCTTTCGGCACTGATACTGTATATTAGTCAATGATTCCAAAAAGGACCAAAATCTACTTTTTATGAAATGAGTATATGAACATTTTCCTGTTCTCTAAAGAAAAATGAAATCTTTTAAGTTTTACGTCCCAGGGTTATGTCGGCTAGGCTAAAGGAGACGGTAATAATGAGAAGTAAAGGAAATGGTGGAATGAAAAAAGTGGGAAGGAACGGGAGAACCCCGAGAAAACCCACGCACACGGTGTGTGTCTATCGCAAAGTGCACTTAGCGTGAGCTGGGATCGAACGAAGGATACCATGCACCAGAGGTGAACGCCTTACTACTGAGCCACCGCAACCCCCTGTTCTCTAGAGATATACGCAACTTTCTGTATAAAAAAGACGAGAGCCTGTGGTTTAACAACATTTTAAACCCAGCGTTGAATTACAGGTTGATTGCAGAAAGATGGCCAATGAAGAGATTTTAATAGTTGTTCTATAATATGTCAACACTATACAAAACAAATTCAGGTCATTCTTGCAGTCATCGATTCATCTGAAGCATGGATCCACAGGAAAAGTGGGCGATACTGATGATGCATGTGGCAGGAGCAGGATAAATGTAAATTTGCCCATAGTTTTCTGTCTCAGAGTTATACCATTTTGGGTTTATTTATTTTATTTATCCGTCTCCTTTAGCCTAGCCGGCATAATCGTGGGACGTAAAACTAACAAATTTCATTTCATTTATGTATTTTATTTATTTGTACATATTTATGGTCATTGTCGGCATCTATAGTTTTAAACCCGTTAAGTATGAGAGATGACATCTCTTGGCAAGCACACTACCCGTGGAAGAAAGAAAGAAATATGAGAAGAAACAAAGCGTCCTGGACCTGTATGTTTGGTACCATTTCGTGATTTGCATGGTGCGAATGAGGAAAGCCCAGGAGAAACCTCGCTCACGATGGGTGATCTGATAAAGCTATTATACAGTTTAGACTGAATGTCCCTACCAGGAATCGAACGCGGGATCGCTTGCTATTCTTCTTTGGAATTACACATAGAACCTTGTATATAGAAAGTGAGCATGCATCCAACTAGTCACTCAGGAATCTTTCGGTCTTATTTTAGAGACGCCAAAAATAATCATGATTCAGAAACCAACAATAGACCATTCAGTATGACAAAGAAATAAATCATTAACGTCTGAATATTATGCCGTATAGGCTAAAGGAGACAACTGATGAAGCATGTGAATGATGCAATGAAAATGTGGGAAGAAACAGAATTTCGAGAAAACTTAGCCACAATATTGTCCATCATAATTTCGTACCTCGTACTAGAGAGAACGCTCTGCCACTGGGCTATGATGTTTCCGCTTTAAAAATTTTTAAAAACTCTGCTTGACCTTAAATGATTTTTTTAAATAATACAACCTTATGTGTTTTCTTCTTTTCTTTTCTTTCTTTAGACAGAGTAAAATGCATAAGCGCCGTGTGGATCAACTAGAGGCTGTATTGAAGGAATTAAATCCCCGATATTATCTTCTTGTATGTAGACAGTTGTGGTATGAGTTGGGTGAAACGTATTCAGATATGTTAGACATTAAGTTGCAACGATTGCAGGCTACAGATGAACGTCCAAGTCCGCATGCTCTTCGCAAGATTAATCACCTGGCTGAGCAGAGCATATCCCATTTTTGGAAATTTTTGGATTCGCTTAATGATCCAAGGTAATAAAATAATATGTTCGTTGATTTTATAAACGCTTTTCTTTCATATCATTTGTTTTATGAAGACAGGATGCTAAAATGTGATCTTATTTCTTGTAAAACGTTTTCACTAAACAGTAAGAATATACGTCTCTTTCTATGTAATGTTTTCATATTTAGAGATGATTTGAAATAATGATGAATGCAGGATTAGGATTAGGAATTTAGATTTCTGGACTTTCGGGTTCTATGGTCATGTTACCCTGTCATGTATGAAGAATGACGTCCCTCGGCGATTATATGCCCGCGGAATCGGGAGGAGGGGGGAGAGAAAGGAATGGGGAAAGAAGCTGCCCGGGATCATTATGAGGGCACCATCCTGGCATTTATGTGGTGTGAATGAGGAAAACCTCACTCAGATTGACTGACCTGAAAAAATTGACTGATTTTACACTTTTTCGACTGAGTGTCCCCGCCGGGAATCGAACCCAGGGCCTACGATAAATGCAATGTAATTTATTGGAAAGAAACATTTTATCATATTAACACGGAATTTCGAAATCCAAAGTTAGAAAAGAGTTACAAAAGAGGAGAAAACCTTAGCCTTTAATTCCTAGAACTCGAAAATTGAATGAATGTAGAGATTTACTTAGGACGATGTTTATATGAAAGAAATTAGGCTATTACACACTTCACAGTGAGATTTACGTACGTACGTACATCTAGAACACTTGTAAGATCACCAGGATTTATCCCACTGAATGTGTTCACAGGGATCAGCTAATGAACCGTAGAATGATTCATTCAGTTTTAAGAAGTTTTGAAAATGAAAAATTTGCTGTCCGCTGTTTTCAACTACTTTGACTCTTCAGATTACTCAGGATTGAATTTGTTGCTGGAGGCTGCAAGGTTTTCCAGTATTGATCAGTTCAAATAACTTCTGAAGAGGATACGTGCAGTATGGGGACCCAAAGCTCACTTTGAAATGCGCTTTTTTTAACAACTTACACGCGTACGTGTATCCATGTTCACGTAATTCTTTTTAAACACTTCATTATCTATCTGTAAGAATGCATACTCCTTTAGTTTCTTTGTTTCTTCCCACTCTTCTGAAGGGTGTTGCTGGTCGCAGTTTCTACTGGAAAACATTAATTTGATTGATGGTTAGAGTTAAAACTTAGAACTATTACTCTTATAAAAGAAATGTTCTTGACTATTTCTTATGTTTTGTGATAGACTAATTCACGAGTATATTGATTTAAATTTTTACTTGCTTACTAATTTTGAGAAGAATACTTTCCAAGCAGATACATAGTAACATTTTCAATGTTAAAACGAAACAAGGCGATTGACAATTCTTTTACTCTTTTCTTCCTTGCTCTTCCTGTTTATTAAAAACTTTTGAAAGTACATTGTAGCGTTTGTACTTACGGGAACACTCAAGCATAATTTTATCTTTGCAGTACTGATGATAAACCAGAAGAATTTTCGGAAGATGTTTTAAGGCCAGCTCTGGTTGCTTATTTTCACTTAGGACGGTTGTATAATCGAATGATTGTACCAGAAAGAGCTGTAAAGTTGGAGAAATTACAAGAAAGCTTGAAGTGCTATAAGGTAAGTAATAGATTTTTTTAAAAAAATCTTGTTTTCTTTCTTTTAAAAAAATGATGTTAGTTTTTTAAATTACTAAAACTTTTTTTTATTACTTTTTAAATTACCATAGGATTCGATACGTATTCATTTGTATTATTTAAATCGTAAGTAGACTGATTTCAAAATATAGCCATATAGCTTAAAAAACCTTTAATCTTCAGTAGCAAAAAATTCCTGGCCATAAATTGCTCATAGGCGCCATAGAATGCATATTGAATAACTAAAATAAAGACCCTTTAATTCAAATTGTTTCGGTATTCGCTGATACCTTTTTTAAAATGACTTTGTACCCTATTCAATCAGTGATGTGTGTGTGGATTCGTACCTTCTAGTAGAATGATGAAGAGAGAAAAGTAAATGAAGTTTTATATTCTCAAAGCTGTGTTGGACTTAGCCTGTTGAAAAAATTCGTTGCAAAGGTGATAGATGTTTTAACTGTTTGAGGTAATTGTACGAGAAGCATTCAGTATGCTCTACAATAATACTCACCCCCTTTCCTCTCATGTAGAATCATAATTTTAACTTGTATAGAAAGAGGCATCTTGTAATGACTTTATACCAAAATAGAATATATTTACCATGTACGCTTTTCTTTACAAATATTAGCAGTAGAGTATCTGTAAGAACATGGTGAAAATGAAAAATAAAGAGGTTCTTGCTGTCATCAAGTTCTTTAAATTGGAAAACATACAACCAAAGGAAATTCACAAGGATTTTATACAAACATTTGGGGAGTCTGCTCCATCATATTTCACAGTTACGAGATCGTGCCGTGAGTTTATCTGTGGCAGATAGTAATGCAAAGATGCTAGGTGCACTCGCGCTAATTGTCGACAGTACAGGTCAGAGTCTATCGTTCTACCTGGTGGCAGCAGCTCGTGATGCACGATGCCCTCCAGTTCCATCAAACGCACAGTATAATCTTCCTGGGCGTCAGTGCGAGCTTAGTCATAGACTGTGAAGCTTCTCCTTGCTTTGACCACGATCTATTTCGCATGTTGTTCTTGTAGATTATCCACTTTTCTATACTTTGTGACCAACCGCTTCAGAAGTGGCTTAAGATTGTTACATTTCAATAGAGATTCACAGATGTAAATCGATCGAGTAAGTGCTTTTGAGTCATATTGTGTGACACCCAAATGTCAAGATGGTTTTTGTAGCCAGCTTTATCCAAACGGTTTAATACTAATGTTTAGTTCATTGGCGATATCATGACTGCTTGCATACTGGTCTTGCTTGACTTGTCAGAATACCATCCACTTTTGCTATAATTGATTGCCCACTGCGCGGAGCATCTTGAATATCGAAATTTCCAAAGCAAAAGCGACTGAACCATCTTTTGGTCGTTGGTTTTGACAGTGTATCTTTCCCATAAACTGCAAAATATTTCTTCACGGGCCTGCGCAGTATTTGCTAGGTCTAACCCGCTGTGACTCATATGTCATGAAATTTGGGCCATTGACGTCATCTCGTGCGCAAAAGATTCAGTACTTTTTAGACTGATACTATAAACTAGTTTTTAAAGGACTAGAACTAAAAACCTTTCTGCTGATTAAGATATCACCATCATCCGTTTCCGTTAAATACTTTTCAATATATTAATGACACTTAGTGTAAAAGTTTTCGCAGACCAGCCATCCTGAGTTAGATTTTCCTGGATTTTCCTCATTCACACCAGGCAAATGTCGGGATGGTACCTAACATACAGGTCCCAGGTCGCTTCTTTCCTTCCCCAATCCTTTCTTTCTTCCCTTTCCTCGGATAATGTGATCATTGAAGGACGTCATCCCTCATAGTGACAGACTAATATGACCTTAGATGCCCAAAGTTCAGAAATCTAATTCCTAGTTCCCTAATATATTAATAAAATGACATATAAATAAAGTATTGTAATTATTTTTTATTTGAATTAATATTCACTTAGTACTATTTCGTAAAGTAAAAGATATTTATGTAGTATTTCTCAATAATGAGCAGTTTACCACGTAATTCATGGCGTCGTTTGTAGAAATTTTTTGAAAATGAAATTAGGAGCATTTTGAAAGGGAAAGAAAAAAATCACCAAATAGGAATTTATAAGCCCTAAAAGGAATCGTTGCTGTATTACGGTGTGTTTATTAAGTAATGAAACAGTAATTATTATATTAATAAAAGGAGTTTTGTTCCGGGTTTTCAATTACAGTCAATCAAAACAATTTTCTCCTGACTCCGTTCAACTTTTCATTTATCGTAGAGATGTTCGAAGACATGGTGGAAATTCTGAAAAGGTATTTCCCTCACTTCCTTTGTCATATGTTGTTTTCACTGTCACTGAAACGTTTTCGTTTTAAGACGTGGTTCGTTTTTGAAAAAAATAAAACCCTTTCTTTTTCTCTCTCTCTCTCGTTCTACTCACGTGCTTCTTCTACAATTGTTGCTTCTGGCAAATTACTGCGTCATTCATATCTGAAATTGAACGTATGACTGCATACAGCTGTCGAAACCATGAATGTTCGACACATTTACTCATATATCTAACCTCTAGGTTTTATTACGTAACGGTCACATTTATAAAGTCTTGATACATACTTAAAAACCTTTTCAAGGTAAATTCTGGTGCCTTGTCGAGTTCAAGTTGTCGGTAATTAGAGGTCTGCGTGGTTATAAAAAATCACATCCGCAGATAATGAAATAGGAAACGTATAAAACTTGTTTGTTCTACAATAATTGTGATTTCAAAATGCAGTTTGAACTATAATAATTGTAAATTCTTCGTTCACAGTTTCGTAAATTCTATAACATAATATCAATAAAATTCAAGCTAAACATTCAATACTACCTGAAATTATTCAATACTATCTTTTCTTTAATAAAATAATGCAAAATAGAATGTAATGAAATAATGCAAACAAAAATGCGAAACTAGTGAAAAATATACCTTCTTACTTAAGATTCCCTCATATGCAGATTTCTCACAAGAAAATTGTCGAGCTAGAAATGCCATGTCTGTCAATTAATTTTAGAGCATTTTTTCTTCGTTTTTCCGAACCCATAAGATACAAGTCTCTTTGTTCAGAATGCAAAAGTAAAATGGAGACAAAAGACCTTTCAGAAAGAGGAATAAATCACCTCACACAAACTGCCATAAAATAAAATCAACACTTCGTATTTATTGTAGGGTTTAAAACCAGAGAAAAAGATAAATTAAGGAAACTATTCGCTGTTATTTGTATTCGCTGTTATTTGTCTCGAAAGGATAATGATGCTTTATTGCAAGATGTAAATAATTAATAATGTTTAGAAGAACGATCACTAAAAATTTTCTTTTCACGGATATCTGCCACACACAAAGGAACTACGTGGGTCATTTAATATACAAGTTTCCTTGGATTTTTTTTTTTTTTTAAGAAAAGAAAAAAGAAAGGTACGTTTGTCCACATAATCTCCATTGAGATTCAGGCATTTGTCTCACTGTTACACCAATTTGCGTAGACCCTTTTCAAAAAATCACGGCTTTGGATATTTAGCGTTCTTCTCACATTCCGCTCCACTTCTTTATCACCAGGAGACCAGGTCGCTTATGTTAAAGTCTTCTTCAGAGAAACGTAATTCTACCTAAGCGACCCGATCTCTTCTTGACAATAACGCCCACCCCCATTCAGCACGCAAATAAGACACAAAATTGAAGAATTAGGGTAGGAACGGCTGCCCCACTCTATAAAATCTCAATTTAACACAGAGTTACTTCCATGTTTTTCTGCTGTTAAAGTCTGCATTGCAAGGTGGACGTTTCGAGACAGATGAAGAAGTGAAACGGAATGTAAGGAGAATGTTAAATAGCCAAGGCCCTGATTTTTTGCAAAAGGTTTGAACAAATTGGTGCAACGATAAGACAAATGCCTGAATCTCAATGGGGTTTATGTGGAGAAATGAGGAAGACCTACCTACACATGTATGTATAGGTTACAAATGTATCTTAAAGAAATCATGTGGTTCGGATTCCACGTTAATCAGTAGGTCCACGTCTCATATAGCCTCGCTGCTGAACGGGACGTTAAACTCACAATCAACTCAAAGAAAAATATTTTACAGCTTAGGAAAACTTATGTATATACATTGAACGACCCACGTAAAAATATATGCATAAGAAGCTATAATGATGCAGATCCGCGCAGACTTCTAGTTATAACAGTAGAAATACTGAATGGTGATTACCTAGCATTATTTTATGTACGTAAGTTTTAACAGTAACTTTTATTTTTAATTTCAGTTTGTTGTGGACTATTGCGAAAAATTTCCAGAAGCAAAGGAAGTGATGAATGCTGAGCTTGGAATTTGCAAGGATATGGTAAACCTTTTGCCCTTGAAAATGGAGAAATTTCACAATAATGAACAGTGAAAATAAATAAATAAATGCGGAAGTGTGTTACTTCTTGTGATAGATATTTTGTATATAAAGTAGCAAGTGTCATAGGTTTCATAGTTTCGCATTCACTCTGAAGGCGGTTATATGATAGTAGATGTTTTGAAGCATGGGCGTGCACACAGAGAAAGGTGGCATAGAACTATCAGCAGTCTATTGAGATTAGATAAACGTAATTTTGCATGTTACGTATAGTCCTGATTTTCAATTTTCTGTTAAGTTATGGTTGATTCAAACATCTTCATATTTCATATGCACATCTTACAAGCTGAGAGGGAGAGAACAAATCCGAGCATTGTTAACTAAATATACTCCGAATTTTTGAATTGTTCATTTATTTCATAGTATTCTATTTGATACAAATACAGATTTTCGTATTAAAACTTAATTGTTCAACCGTTCATTTTCTTCAAAATATTGTTGTCGAGAATGGAATCAACAAATCTTACACCTGTAAAACTCAAGCCATTCGGCATACAATCAATGTGACAACACCACAGAAAGTATATTTCCGAGAATGTCATCTCAATTGTGTGTCTTTTCCTCTTTTTTAACAAGAAGTATCAGATTTCAGGCACAGCTATACCTCTGACATAGTGACGTAATATACGATGTTCATTATTGATATTATCCACTCCTACAAGGTATGCTTACCGTATACACTGATTAACATCTCATACTCGTACCTTATGCTTTGTGGTTGGTTACAGTCTTCTGTTCAACTTCTGCTGCTGCATGTGATATGAGACTAATAATTCTGTAGACTTCACATCTCTGTCAGTTCAGTTTTTTAGCCAACAATATCATAATCGTCTTCAGGAGATCTTTTGGTCACTCTCCTGTTTCATATATTTCATTTACAGAATCAGAACAATTCTTTTTTTGACCTTGTCCCCCATCTTCGTAGAGTTCGATTAGAATCTTACCTATGCCGATTGCTTTTTTCATTCCTAATATCGGACACAGCGTTTTCAAACTCATCCCAAAGAATACTTTATCATCCTCGCGTACTTCAATTTCTACTTCATCATCTGGGCTTCGTGGTCTATTCCTGCTCTCGTACAAGTCCTCAGCATGTTCTTTTCATTTTCCTAAGATTTCACTTCTCTCGCGGACTACCTTCCCATTCTTATTTTCTATTGCCATCGTAATATTTCTTTGTTTCCTTCGCATTTCTATAGATTTCATCTTCTTGTACATTTCCTCATATTTCCCAACTTTTCTAATTCTTCTATGTTCTCTTATTTTCTTTTGTAAAACTCCTCCCTTGCAACTCGTTGTTTAAGTTCCTATACATCTTTCTGTCTTCTTTGTTAACCTGTTTCTGTGTCTCCCTTTCTCGCATTTTATCCAACATCTGTTTTGTCACTCATGGTTTCTTTGCCATTTTGTGTTCGCCTTAACCTTCTACTTCTTTTGCAGTTTGCTGTATGCAAAGTTTAATATACTCCCACTCCACCGATCCTTTCCTCATTTGAGTGCTTTTCTGCGAAGTGTTGTCGAAAAGATTTATTACTTCCTCATTTTGTAAAAGTAATGTAATATAATCAGAAAAGTTCATACCATTGTGCCATTTATAAAACATTAACTCAAACTTCATTAGTTAATAAAAAAGTACTTTGTTGGTATTGTTCTTGAAGATCAGAGGTAATCTAGTTACTGTGCAGGGAAATTTGTAAGCGCAAACACTTAAGTTCTACTTAGAATATTCATAATTGAATCGAAGGATATGAATGGAATGCTGATTTGGTTCTCAATACACCTCTAAAATGCTTGTTATATTTGCCTGTCGGGGTAACTTTTTATAATACATTTGATACATGCAATTTGTATATCTATGTATTAAATAACATAAAACAGGGAAAGAAGAATATGCTGGAAAGGACACGGTCTGTAGAGAATGTATATTAAAATAACAGAAAATAGGACAAGTTAAATCAATATAGGATAAGCTAACAAGCTAACAAAATAAAATGTATTTTATCAAATGAAAATGTATAATCGAACGCACGAGCGGGGTATAGAAGGAATAATAAAGATAGAAGGATGAAATTATATTAAGATACGCAGGTGCTGGGGTTTGTCTGTTCTAATTAACTAACTAAAAGAATTTACAATAATGACAAAACGAGGTTAGGACTCCGCTTGTTCTTAATAAAGTACTTGCACTCAAAAGTTCGTTTTGGTGTCTTCTAAAAATCCTAGGGAAATACCTCACTACTTATTTCATGCTTATTTTGTTTCAGTATGAGTAGAAGGTTTAAAAATATGTTACTTGTAAATAAATAAAACTTCCAGAAAAAAGTCTTTATAAAAACTGGGAGATTTCTGTTGCTGCCACTTGAATCAATGACGAATTCTGCTTCTTAGCTCGTTAAATGTAACAAATTGAAGAATTATTTCGTATTGCATACGGAAGCGGAATGGTGTATAATGCTTGAAAATCACATTGGTTCTGCGGTTTAGAAGCTAAACAGATAATGAAGCATAAGGTCAACTGAGTCATAATATAATGATCACCTTCATTTGTATGCTGTACGTTCGAATTAAAGGAGAGCTCGAATCTGTGTATGCGTGCCTGAAACATACAGTGGTCGTCAGCATTCAGTCGAAATCCGTATTACTAAATGAAGCTATAGTAATAGACGTGATATATACTGTTGGTGCCAAAAATGTATTCTGATACTGTTTGTGGTGATAATTGGAAATGGTAGTTTATATATAAGAAACTCGAAAGTATATTTTTGAAAATACACATCTCCACTAATTAACATTGTTATCTATCTCTCCAATATTTAGTTATACTACCAAACCCACCATTTTACACTACCTGAAGATCTATTGAAACAATATTTGATTGTAAAACTATAATTACATTTACTGTTTATAATAGTGACAAGGTACTTCTGCAGTCTAATACTGGCCTCTCGTGTATTTATTTTTTATTTAGTTATCTTTGGAAAACCTTTCGTACATGTTCTTTCTGTCCCTTATACCCTCTCCCTTTTTTCCTGTAGTGTTTTCATTCTCTTTCTTCCATAATATTTTCATTATGTTAAGACACTAATATTAATACTTTCTCATTATTCAAGGATTCATATGAGTCACCATTGAAGTCTGTTTCTTCTGATTTCTACTTTCTTCATAGTGAGGATCATTCCCCCTCGTCATTTTGTTCCATTCACTACATCTTTTCTCGCTTTTATCCTATTCATTCCTTCCGTTTCTTCTTCCGCCAGGTCACTTTTCTGAGCGATCAGAAACGTTTTTAGTGATCATTGCTATTTTCCTAGTTCCATCCCTTTCACTGAACTCGATTTCTTGTAAGGCATCTTATATTGAGTGTACCACGTCTTCTGTGTCAGTGTCATCCTCTTTTACTTTACATTTATAACTTTAAGCTAAGAAAAATTTTTTCATCTCTTGTAATCGTTACTTCTCTTTTTATTGTGTGTCTACTGAATTCTATCCTAATGATGCTATATCTTCCTCTAGTCTGGTACTTTTTTTTACACTAAACCTGATATAAACTAAGTCTATGTACTTTGCCACTATTAGTAACAGTAAATACCTAAAGATTTCTTTCACAAATATTGCTTAATATCCGTAGCCAAATAAAAATAGGTATATCGATACAAAAAGGACAACATTATTTGGAGGGGCCGCGGTGGCTCAGTGGTAGAGCGTTCACCTTGGGTACATAGGGTCCCTGGTTGAATCCCAGTTCCCGCCAAGTGAACTTTGTGGTGGACAAACATCGTGTATGTGGATTTCCTCGGGGTTCTGCCGTTTGCTCCCACCTTCTTCATTCCACCATTTAATTCATTTCTCATTATCGTTGTCTCCTTTAGCCTAGCTGGCATAATCGTGGGACGTAAAACTCAAAGATTTCATTTTCAACATTGTTTGGAAAAAGGACCATCGTACATGTGACAGTACTACTCAACTCAGCATATATGCCTCATCCATGCCATTCCACACCCCATACATATATGCTTTCATCGGCGTTTTCTTCAGTTGTATGTCGATATTTCGGTCAGAAAATTTTGTTTTGTTTCAAATGCCTTCGCCTGATCTATTCCAGATTTTGTCTTCTTTCCATCTATTATCGCATTTTATTTTGCATCCTAAATAATAGAATTCCTGTACTTCGTCTACCATCCGATCTAAACTACTCGCTGAGCAAAACAATACATTTATAATAAAAACTAGCAGCGTTCACCCCGCTTCGCTGGGGTCACCCCGGAACGCAATAAACCTTGTTAATTAGATAATTTTTACTTTTTCGCTTTCAAGTGATATGATAAAAACCATAGTAGATTGCAGTAAATGTTAACATTATATCGCCTGTCATTTATGTTAACCCGCCGAGTGACACGGTCATGCGGGTTGCATATAAATACGTTTATTTTTACCTATGATGAACTAACAAAGGATTTGTACGTTATGGACACTTGAATGGTCAATTATCTCAAGACACTGGTAATTAAAAATTAAAGTGATATGATAAAAACCATCTAGGGTCCAAATCCTAATAACTCCCCAAAAATGAAAGAAATTGGTTCAGCCGTATTAGCGTGATGAGGGAACAAAGGATTTGTGCGTTCTCTTTTATAATAAAAATTATTAACGTGTAACTGGGGGTGGATAGGTGGCGTCCAGCTTCGCCAACTATCCACTTGGCTTCATCAGACACTATCTTCGCATCATCAAACACAGATACATTGGCGAAACTGTTAGTTAATAATTTTTACAATAAACGTATTGTTTTGCACAGCGAGTAGTATAAATCGGATTTAAGTCTGTTACAACCAAAGCTTGTACAATGGAAAATATTACAGTTCGTCTACCAATTTCTACCAATCTTCGTTTTCCGTGTTATTTCTTTTGTTGTGTTAATTACTTAGTTGTAAATTGTGTCATTTTTTCTTGAGTTAGTTACTCGTGTATTAATTGTTATTAGGAGTATGCATTTTTTACGAGCTGATATATACAGCAAAGTGATACATGGTTGTGCTAAGAAATTCCTTATGATAAACTGAACACTTCAGAATTTCATTGGTTTAGTTGCTTTGGCTATTGATCCAGAAGACACCACCTAATTTCGACAAATAAGGTGCGAATTTACTTTATAAATATTCAGTTAGGCTCAACTATTGTATGTAATGCCTGTATTTCGAACTGCTTTTGCTATGCCACTTGAATACCAAAGATGTGTAAAGCTTATTGAAGATGGTTGATAAGTTACATTTTTAGTTTTTTACTTTACAATCACTAATTGTGTTCAGCGCAAATGGAATTCAGATATTTTCTAGAGATATCGTAAATTATGATGTATCACTAAAGAATTTGATGTGGGATTGCTTAACTTTGTAACAATATACAAGTATTATATATTGTATAATAAAAATGTTTGTTTAAAAAAGTGAAATTTTTGTGGTTAAAACCCCTTTGTTTTTCCTGTTTTATATTGAAATAAGGTATTGAGCTAAAGCAGATGTTTGTAGATGCACTAAATTATGAAATAGTTTACTCGTATGATAAAATGAGAGAAAATCAGAGTACCTTCTGGATTGTCGTTCATATATGGTGCGTACTTAAGAAATCTCATATGTATAGAAGCCAACTGTATATCTTAGAGCTGTGCCACTTATTCTAGCTTTTAAGAATAGATCTCTGTCAATTAAGAGTTTCTTAAACAATTTTCAAAACATGTTCTTTCTTTATTTATTTTGATATCAAAATTTGGACTTCGGAGGGAAAAGTACTTCGAAAATATGATAAGATGAAACTGATCATTGTCTCTAATATATTGTAAATCACTGCATAATTTAACTGAGTAAAAGTACTGTGAAATAAGTGGTCACTGACTTTAATATTCTGTTTATCAACACAATAGGCAGTTAAATTATGCAATGATTTACAATATATTAGAGGCAATGATCTCTTTCTGTACTATTTTCAACCATTCTGAAGACCAAAAGTTTATTTTCTCTTACCTATCTTTTAAACTTGATAATGACCTCCATTTTGAAGATTAAGGGGATAGATAGGTAAGATTAGGTCTTATAATATTTCCTGCGCACTTGTAAATTTGTTTTCAACCTTCCTTGATCATCCAGTTGCTGTCATGGTAATTTCACATGCACGCTATAATTATAGCATTAATATCTCTAGGGAAATTTATCAATTTAGAGTAACGATCTTGTCATATGTCAATCTCTAGCAAAATTCGTTTTAAAACTCTTAAATCATTACTAAAAGATAAATCATCGGTAATTTATTCGTAACATGGTTTGAATCCATCATTATTGATTCTAATTCCATGAAAATATCATAGTCAGAGATGAGCTGTGGGGTTATGGGTACGATGCTGAAATAAAAAAAATAAATCATTGAAAAACGCTAGGTTGTACACGCTATATTAAAAAAGAAAAGGAAAAAGAAAAAAAAGCAAGCATGACAATCACAATTATATGAAAGTATGTTTGGCCATTTTCTTGGACCACTAGTAGAAATAATTCGACGCTCCTCAAGGATGAACTTTGGCTAAGGAATACTAGCTGACTTCTCTCTGTTCGTCTACAAAATAATATCACACCTTTGCGGAAATTGAATTATCCAAAGCCAAGAGTTGCCAGTAGAAATACGAAGGTAAGTAAAAAAATTACCAGCAATGTAGCTATAACTTCTCTTACATTGTTCATACTCAGCTCTGTTCTTGTTTATTTTATTGTTATGCTGTGAAAGTTTGATCCTAATTTTTTTCATTTGTCTTCCTTTTGTTGCAGATAGATCATGGCCGCTTCATTAGAAGTTTGCACCAAAGAGGAACAACGAGGAGTGATCCGGTTTTTGTGGTCGGAAGATACCATGTCGGAAGGTACCATGACTAATTTCCAGATGATATGCCACTTCATCAATAATCACCCATCTATTTAACAGAACCATGTCACGTGTACGCTCAATGTTGTCATTTGTGGCCGTAAATGGCCGTGCTGCTCCTTCCTGGTGCGTAACATTTGTGTGACCATTGTTGAATGTTTCAATCCATTCGTAGCCACTCCGTTGCGACAAGACACTGTTCCTGTATTATGCCGCAAGTATTTGATGGATTGCGGCTACTGATAACTTTGCGACCACAAAAACCGGATCACGGCTTGTTGTTCCTCTTTGGTGCAAACTTCTAATGAAGCGGCCATGATCTGTTTGCAACAAAGGAAGGTAAATGGAGGAATTAGGATCAAACTTTCATAACATGACCACAACAGCATAACAGTAAAATAAACAAGGACAGTGGTCAGTATGAACAATGTAAGATAAATTATAGCTACATTGCGGATAATTTTTGACTGACCCTCGTAAAATCTTCATCATAGTCTTCAGTATTATTGGTTCTAGTAATACATTAACGCAGGACGCAAAATTTCAAACTCAGAGATACTCGCCAATCCAAAAATTATGGTCGCCAGTATCTCTCACGTACAAATTATGAGAGGTCCCCCCCGTCCTCAAAGGCCTTTGGTTTGACAAAGAATGACTTCACATTCCGTGTTTTGTCTCACTCAGTGATAACTATTTTCGTGTAAAGTAGAAACAGCGCAGCCTTATGAGTTTAGGCAGAAACCATTCCTACTGAACACTGGCCGCCAGGTCTAAATTTCTAGTCGTCAATGGCGACCTGAAATTTTGCACCCTGCACTAATGTACGTTTTACTTGTTCAATTTGCGTATTTAAATGGAATTTATGGAAACAATTTATATTTTATATATACTTACACAAGATATTTCCATTTATCCAAATGAATGAAATTTTTAGTTCAGCGTCCTGTGTTTTGCCCTTTTTGCTAAAGGTGACGGAGAATGATTAATGAAAGTGATTGATTATGCAAGAATTGAAAGAATAAAGATGTAAGAGAAAACGGTAGAACTCTTTGATGAAATCCAGGAGCATGAGGTTGTCCACTACAAACACACGTGGAATGGAACCGAACCAAAGCCATATCTCCATTACCTGCATTATGAGGCCTTTATCTCTATAAACCTGAAGAATTGCAATTTGGGAGAAAGTTGTGGAAGAAAATAAAATCAATGTATTTATTTGAAATTGATCTTTACCCTAATTCAGACATGATATGCGATATCAAAAACTTGGTCTATTGACCTTTACGTCTGGAAATATCAACCTCATAAAGTTACATTTCACATCTGAGAATAGTTGGCTTTATGAAATATTCTTTAAGGGATATGTATTATTAATGTCGACAAAAATTGTCTACTCGATTGACTGGTATTTCTAAATTAAGCGCTATCTGGGGAATACACAACCCTTCGTAGAAGCTCGGACGTTTGAATGTAGACTAACTTTCAATGAGAAATAAATATTTCATGTTTTTGCTAAATGGTTTCTTCGAACGAATTCTTGTTTCCAAATACGAAGATATCATTGTCCACCGCTCATTATTTTTCTGCTTGCACCATTGAAATGCTTAGCACTGATGCTAAGCATTAGGGGTGAATACGTTCACCAGTGTTTTTTCAGTCTATTGAATAAACAAAGATTTTTAACAGTTTGATTTCGCTTTCGCTGATTTTCTTTCAGACTTATTTAAATGACTTACTTTGTGTAATTTTGAGTTACGTGTCCATCCGAGAGACAAAGGATCTCAAGAAATACATGGTGAATCACCAACAAATTTGGTTAGGGTGTAGAACCGGAAGTGGAAGAAATCAACTTGTTCTGGTTTTCACAATCACTATAGAGCAAAAAAGGGTAACAGCGAAAACTGGGATTCTGTCATCTCCATCCTTAACTCTACTAAAACCGAGGTTGATAGAAAGCCACTACAACTGCCAGTTTTAATATTGATTAACATGGAGCAAAAATGATAAAGAAATATCAAAAAGTTGTCTTTTGGAATCAGTTTAGCGTTCTATAAAGGTCTTAACCCTCTATTCTAACAGTGTGTGGCAGAAATCAACCACTTCCGGTTTTAATGTTGATCGTCATAGCATCATAAAAACCGTAATGGATAACAAGAAGCTTTTTTTTTTTTTTTTTTTTAAATAATTAAGCGTGCCAAGAATATATTCCTCCTCTACTGTAATATCTCTACTATTACTACCACTTCAGTTTCAATATTAATTGATAAAACGTCACGCCATATAACCAAGCTCCTTCACACTGGTACGTGTTAATATTTATTCAAACAGTGCACGGCAGAAATCAACCATTTCCGGTTTTAAGGTTGATCGTCATAAAAACTGTAATGGACAAGGATGTTTTTTTGTAATCTATTAAGCGTCCCGAGAATATATTCCACTTCTACTCTAATATCTTTAGTATTATTATCACTTCTGGTTTCAATATTAATTGAGCAACCATCACGCTATATAAACCAAGCTTCTTCACGTGGTGTATACGTGACACTGGTACTAGTTAATATATACATCAAACCTAATATTACATTTATAGGTAATAAAACAACATTTTAGCAAATCAATGGACATTCAAATAGACCAGAAGAAGAAAATAGTACAGTCGCATCATTAAAATCTCCGTTAACTTCGAAGAAGAATACGTCCCCATACAAGCCAAGGATCTGAAAAACAAAGATGGCACTAGTACTGAACATCATTAAGGTTTTGATTGTGATTATGAATATCGTATCAAGTTCCCAACAAATAGTCGTATTGGAAACAGATGCAATTCTGTGGAGAATTTTATCAGGTGGGAGTATATGTATAATTCATGTTACAGGCGAAGTTGATCACTGCAGGGATGTTTTTTAAATTTTGCTTTACAGAAGTGGGTGTTATTTGTGCAAGGCTAAAGGAAAAAATTATTGCTCCTAGTTTGATATTCCAGTTTCATACTGTAAATGTCACAAGGTAAATTACACCAATCAGAAAAATAACTAACTAACTAACTCTATGGCCTATGGAACCCGGAGGTTCAATGCCGCGTTCACAAAAGCTCTCCACTGACTTCTATCCTTAGCTAATTGGATCCAGTTCCTACCTTGTATTCCTATCTCTGCGAGATCCATCTTAATGTTGTCCTCCCATCTGCGCCTAGGTCTTCCTAATGGTCGTTTTCCGATTGGTCTTCCAGTCAAGACTTTGAAAGCGTTTCTACTTTCTTCCATTCTAGCTACATGACCCGCCCACCTAAGCCTCCTAGACTTGACGACCCTAACAATGTTGGGTAAACCATATAAATTATGTACTTCCTCGTTATGAAGTTTTCCCCATTCCCGTTCCTCTTGGGTCTGAATATTCGTCTCAGGATTTTGTTCTCAAATACTTTCAGTCTATGTTCTTCCCTCAGAGTAAGCGACCATGTTTCGCAACCATACAGAACAACAGGCATAATTATCATTTTGTATATTTTAAGCTTCAAATTCCTCGACAGAATTCGCGACGACAAGAGATTTTGAACCGAATAGTAACACGAATTCCCTGCTTTTAGTCGACATTTAATTTCTTCGTGAATACGGAATCAGAAAAATACCAGAGTAATTTTTGCTGGGGTGGTAATTTTGTCCCTTAGTACATACCCAGTCTAGGGACAATATTAAATATAATGATAATCGATTGTTTTCGATGAATTTATTTTCTACCCCCCCAAAAAAAACTATAAAAAATAATACCCAGAAGTTATAATCTGCTTCCTCTTTCTCATTAGAATAGGAATTCTTGCTGCGTAAACAAACTTTAATAACAAGGAACATGATATGTGTTTAAAAACAAACATATTGCAATTTTATCAGATCATGTGTTGCAAGAACAAACAATGAATATGAAATTAGACATCTTCGTTTCAAAACTACAACATATTCAAAAGACAGTTACAACAATAGTGCTTATTATATCTAAAATATTGTCCCTTGGTACATCAAAAACATGTCCCTTGATAAAGACTATCGCCCAAATCATAAACCTAATCCAATTCTACAAAAGAACTGCATAATATTTGGTCTAGGAATTAATTCGTGCGGGTGGACAAGAGATGGCGCAACGAACGGAGCGTCCCACAGTTCCGTGTATCCACACATGTGTTGCAAACCCCTGTCATCGCGTATCGTTCGTAGTATAGGGCAGTGGATTAAAGCGTCAACAACACCAGTTTGTAGTTAAGTGAACATGGCGCAATTTGTGCCTGATAAAGTGTTTTTGCGGGGTGTCCTGCTGCATTACTTTAACATGCAGAAAAGTGCGACTGAAAGTCATCGTATTTTGGTGGAAGTGTATGGTGACCATGCTCTAGCTGAGCGAACGTGTCAGAAGTGGTTTGCACGGTTTAGAAGTGGTGATTTCGGCTTGGCAGACCAAGAGCGAGCTGGACAGCCAAAAAAATTTCAAGACGAAGAATTGACAGCATTGCTCGAGCAGGATTCGTGTCAAACGCAGGAACAACTTGCAGCAGCATTAGGCGTTGATCAAACAACAGTCTCCAAACGCTTGAAAGCCATGGGAATGATTCAAAAGACGTCACATTGGGTTCCACAGGAATGGAAAGACAGAGACGTTGAAAGACGAAAAACCATTTGCGAATTGCTGCTTCAACGACAGAGCAGAAAGGGGTTTCTGCATCGAATTATTACGGGTGATGAGAAGTGGATCCATTACGAGAACCCTAAACGTAAAAAGGCGTGGGTGAAACCAGGTGAACCAGGTCCATCACAACCAAAACGAGATATTCACTGTGCAAAGGTTATGCTGTGCATATGGTGGGATATGAAAGGTGTGGTGTACTATGAGCTGCTGCAACCGGGTGAAACTATGAATGGAGAACGTTATCGATGACAATTAATGCGTTTGAAGCAAGCTCTGTCCAGAACACGACCAGAATGGGAGAACAGACATGATAAACTTATTGTTCAACATGATAACGCTCGCCCACATGTCGCAAAACCGGTCAAAACCTATTTAGAAAATATCGGATGGGAAGTTTTACCCCACCCGCCGTATTCACCAGACGTTGCTCCTTCGGACTACTACTTGTTCAATTGCATGAACAACGATTTGATTGGACAGCGGTTTACTTCTTCAGAAGATATCGAAACATGGGTCTCTGACTGGATCGCTTCCAAGGATGAGGACTTCTTTCGCCACGGAATCCGTACATTGCCTGACAGATGGGCGAAAGTGGTGGCTAGCGATGGACAATATTTTTCTTAAGGTATTTATGTATTTTGTGTTTGTACTACAGCTTCAATGTGTGCGTACCAACCGCACGAATTAATTTCTAGACCAAATAAATTAAAATTACCTACATGTAGGAACAGTAGATAAACGTCCTAAATATACTGTAGTATTTGCTTGTCACCTACATTTACATACAACAAGAAAAATAGTTCCAAATCTCGAAACCAAAAACTGCTTCCATACACGGAAAATACAAATGGCCTTCTCGCTAACTTGTTACATTGTCGCGTGCAATTATTTCGTAGTACGCAAATCACTCTTGGAAAAATGACTTCACTGGAAAGAAAAAAGAAGTGTCTTGAAAATTCAAGAGGGCTGTAGGTGGCATGTACCCTGGTACATTCTTTTCCTGGAAGAAGCTACTTTCTCAATCTGTACGTTAATAACTTACGTTAGTATTTCGACGTTGTTAAACGACGACAACTGCACAACTACTAACCATCACACTGTTTTCAACATAACTGTAAATTGGGTAACCAATTGACGCTTACATAGGCGTGAAACAAGAGCGCTCTATTTGCAAGTATTATGTTTTGTTGTTCAAATCCTGTATCTATATTCTGCAACAATCTATACAAATAAAAATGAAAGTGACTATGTTTGTGACTTAATAACTCTTGAACCACCCGACCGATCTCGATCAAATTTTCAACATAAATGAGGTTCGAGGCTGGGATGGTTTTTATCATTTCACTTTGATGGTGCAACTTAGGGAAGGGTAAAGGGGAAGATATGTAAAAAGAAATGTTCAAAAATTACCGATATTAGTATCGGTCCATAGTGGAATCCATAGTTTTCGGGGATGAACAGTGAAACTTCCGATGTCTTTTAAATCCAAATTCAGCCCCGCAACTTGGGGCGAGGGGAAAAGATAAATAAAAATGACCGAAATTAGTGCCGAATCCATAGTTTTCGGTGTCGCTAAGATGAACAGTAACACTTTCCATGCCATTTAAATCCAAATTGAGCTCCGCAACTTGGGCAGGGGGAGGGGAGATATATAAAAGTGATTGAAAAATGACCGATATCAGATAACACTTCAGCAAATAGCAAAAAATGACTGACTAACGGAACGGAACGGAACTAATTTTTATTATTTTAACCCAGCAAAGCAGGTAATTGACACTAGTTATAATAAGTAAATGAAAACCATGTTCATTTTTTGAAAAGTTTTATATCTGGATTGCTACCACATTGCATAATACATACATACATACAGATATATATATATATATATATATATTAATAATCTCCTTCAAAATAATAAAAAATAAACTCACTAAAAGCAGAGATTAGATGCTATTTGAAGACATTCATTGTTAAGGAACAGCCATCTAGAAGTAAAAGAGATGGTATAAGTTGAACTATTAGTTTGTAATGGTTTGATTTCTGACAAAATGGATTTCCAGCTAAAGTAAGTTCCTCTAAGCAATCCATGTTTGCAAGCATCTTAATTTGTGAACATTCCTGTGGAAAATAATTTTAAAAGAATAATAGTATTATCCCATAATTTACACACACACACACACATACAAAAAAAAACAATAGTTTTAATCCTTCTATTAAGATATACAATTTAAGTATTCTGACACCACCGTTTTATATTCTAACAATTCAAAATTTGAAAGAATATTTCTAGTGAATGTAAGGGATCATCTGGTTCAACTATAAACACTTGCGGTGTATTTTCCACCTCGGTTAAATTTTCTCGTAGTTTATACAGTGATTAATTCATTTGTGATGATTAATTAATCTGAATTTTATGATTTCCGCAAAAAAAATATTGTATATGCGAGTTTTCTACAAAAAGAAGGTTCCTATAACCTGCTTTAAATGTAAAAACATACTTATGCTACTGTGTAAAATAGCAATAGCTGTTATAAACATTTTTTTTTCGAAATATATGTATTTTGCCTCACTTTTCCTTCCACTTTGGATACCAAAACTTAGCACCCCAAATTGTTCTCAAAATTACTTAAAGTAAATTACTAGTACAGTTTCAAGTGAAAATAATAAAAATAGTCGTTAAAACAACAATTTTTTTCCAATGAAAACGTTACTATCGGGAAAGGCAATAGGTAGTCAAAATCAGGAACTAAGTAATCGGAAAGGAGTTCGGTTAATGCAAGAGGGTCTAGTATCCGGTAGTTAAAAAGATAAGATCACACAGAAAACGAAAGCATTGTATGTAATATGTAACAAGAAACAGAGAAACAAGTATAATTGTGTTAATCTACGTAGGTTGTCAAATTTTTAAAGATTTTTTTCTATTTTTTTGGTACAAGGTGATTCAAAAAACGGGAAATTTTGAAACTTAAATAATTTCATGAAAACAAATTTTTTAAACAAATTATTTATCTAATTTAATAGTAAAAATAATACCACTTTAGAATACGTACAGTACAATTTATTTTTTAAGATGATATCGTGCAGGTGAGCTCCTTTGTCTTTTGAAGCATTAACTCACACAATTTTCGTCTCATAACATGATCGTTGGATTTCAGTTCCTGGACGATCTGCAACTTGTATGGATAGCATTGCAAGTCCTGTATTAATTTTTGAACATTTGAACTATGCAACTGTAAAGATGCTGAGTGACGACGGATTGACCGACGTGGATTTCTTATCACAGCATCTCGAACAGCTTGGATATTGTCTGGTGTACGAACGGTTCGCACACTCAGTGATTTATCTACACCTCCCTAACACCTCCCAGCACCCCCCAGCACCCCCCTAAAATTTTCGGACACCCCCGGAAATGAATTCCTTACATTCCTCCAACTAGGGAGTGCAGTATTAAAAAGATTCATTCTCGTTCTGCGTAAGGTTCGCTGTAAAAGTGACAGGCGGAAAAAATGGCAGGGTCATTTTTAGAGTGGAGAAGATGGCAGGCGGAAAAAATGTCAGGAAGGAAAAACAATATGTAAACATGTAACATATACACGTAAGAAAGCATTTTTATAAGGCATTTAGCCGGCTGTCCTTTCTGAAGTACCTGTTTTGTTTATTGCAATGGCATCTCGATTATTTATTCAGTTATATGTAATAATGATTCCGATAGGAGAAATAGCTATAACGGTTGCTTATGCATTGCTTCAACGGTTGTACGTGACTTTGAAGCAGCAGTGTACAACGCAGTTCGAAATAAGCTTGGACATATTTCTTCCATCTACGACAAAGTACTTTTCGTAAAATTCAATAATTGGGTTTGTCAGGACTTTATGAAGAAGATGTAGAGTTTTCTATGTTCTGCAACCAAATTGATTGACTGGCGTTTCTTCCATGTGAAGATGTGTTGCAGGGCATGGAATATTTAAAACAGATGGCTCCTCCAGAAGCAGGAGAGCTCATTCATTATTTTGATTCAATATATGTATCCGGTTCATACAGGGGATTAGGAGGGGAAGAAACTCTGAGAGTAAGACTCATTCCGCCACGGTTTCCTCCCCAAAATTGGAATGTGCATCAGGCTACTCTTGGAGAGAACCTACGCACAAATAATTTATGCGAAGGTTGGAACAATAAGTTTTCCCGACTTACTTGGTACAACCATCCAACAATATGGAAGTTGGTTGAGTGCCTGCAACAGGACTGCGCAGCAGTGGAGACAGTGATCCTTGAATATGAAAGGGGGCAAGTGCCGAAAAAGAAGACAAAGCGAGTGTATGTTGATTTGCAGAACTGGCTGAGGAATTTGTGTTTAGATTACATCGGCAGAAAAAATCCCTTGAAGACTTCTTACGTACAGTCGCTCACAGTTTGAGATTTTAAACATGACAGAGCACAAGGTGGTTATTATTGTTGCATGTACGAGTAATTTCTGAGGCTATAGTTCAACGAAGCTAACTGTGGATTTCCATCATACGAAATTAGACAATACAAAATTATATAATAGTGTAATTATTGTTATTGCATATACGTTATTCTGTATATAGTGTTGCGAATTTGACTACGTGATTTGTACTATAAAAATAATAACATATTATGGTTACTGTTGTTTCACGTAAATTATGTTCTGTATAAAGTAAACGTCGATCCAGAAATAATAGAAAATGAAATAAAAGAATTACCAGAATATTCGTTTGACAAGTTAGGTAGTATAATCAATTTGTTTCTCGAATATTCCACTACTAATAATTTGTCTACAAGACTAGAAATTCTTCAATTAATACATGCAGGAGGTAAGTTTCAGTAATATATTTGAAAATGTTTTCATACGTGTGTATGTAACGTGTTTACATATTGTTTTTCCTTCCTACCATTTTTTCCTCCCTGCCATTTCTTCACTGTGCCAATTTTCCACCCTAAAAACTACCCTGCCATTTTTTCCGCCTGCCATTTTTACAGTGGATTCTGCCTAAAGCTCTCCAGGACTTTGTGGAAAATATTTTAAATGATCTTATCTGCCTAATCTTTGGAGACAGGGAATTCTATGCGAGGAAGAATTTTTTAGGGAAATGCAGCACTGAAAAGCTTGACTCCTAGCGTGTTTGTATGCAGATCGGAAATCATGCATAAAATGGCTGTAGTAACGAGAGCGGGAACTAAATCCAAACGGTCAAAATGCAAGGAAAATTCTGACGAGAACAAAATCCAAGGGACAAAAACACAGGAGTATATATTGGAAGTACTAGGGCACACCCTATATGATTATTTTTCTCTTCAATTGTCATATATTCTAAAATGTTATCTGTATTTTTTCAACTGAAATAACTTTTTCTTTCTTTCAAAATGCAGTAAACTCAATAAAACGTAAAAATGTTGTAATAAAGGGGCAGATTAGCTTTAATTACTTTCACACATACTTATATGAAAAGTTCTGGGTATTTCTATTTATTATACCTTTAATACATTTGAAATATAACATATTACAGTAAGACCATTTTAATTACGAAAAGTAACTGTGATGCTATTTGATTTTAAAAGTCTCGTTCTTGTGGGGTAAAATATAGCAGTCTTTTATTTTGAGTAATGTATAAATATTTTAATTCTGAAATACTGACGATTTTTTTTTAAAGCAAAGATCAAAATGTGAAGTATATACTTACTATAACAGTCTTACGTCTTTTATTGGGATTTCAGCAATTTTTTAAAATGTTATTTCTGTAAAGTGAAGAATTTCAGATAACATTTTAAATGCATAATAGTTGAAGAAAAATATCATTCTTTTATTAATCTGCGCCATGATTCTGTCGCTTGAATTTAGTTCGTTTTGTCTGAATTTTCCTTGGGGTTTGTCCTCTTGAATTCAGTCCTGCATTCGTAATAATCTGTTTGGTAATTCTAACAGAGGCTGTAAGAAGAATAACGGTTTCTTCAAGTTTCATCATAAATTTTAGATATTATTCTTCTTGTAAGACATATTCTTCGAAACTCCTTCAGCTGCTTCGTCGCTTTGAACTCTTATGGATAAACTGCCACCACTCTCAGCTTTGGTGCTGGAGACGTGGTTAATTTCATTTTAAATTTTAAATTCACACCTTATATAACCTAGGTACTGCAAAATAGTATCAATGAATCAATTCTGACAGGCATAAACTTTCGTTTTTTTTTTTTCTGTTTTTGTCATCATCATATGTTTTTTGCAGCAACGTTTACATCTATCATTGTTATTGCTGAAGTGAAGAATTTGACATATTTACCTACTTACTCGTTGACATTCTGAATTCGACGTCATCATACTTGCACTCCACATAAACAAATAACGCGAGATGAGACAAAAAAAAAAAAAAAAAAGTTGAGCCACTACAGTAATGTTGCAACACTAAAGACGCTACCAAATCCCTCTGTCGTCGTTAGAAATTTTGAAGTTAACCTACATATAACTTGGATATGATATATAACTTATATAACTTGGATAATATTATGAATATATTAAGAAGATACAAGATGAATATATTAATTTGACTTACCCTAATTCTATTATCGCTGAGGAATAACCGTTGTAATTGTTTTACATTTTTTAGGAATCCTAAGGAGTGCAGTGAATTCTTTTCTAGGTAAAGTTCACGGAGATTATTCAATTTACACAATGCTTCTTCTGGAGGATTTGAGAGATAGTTTCTATCCAATACTAGTTCTTCCAGTCCTTCGACATCCAGGCCTATATATCACAAACAAAAAATATTATGTAGTTACGGGGGGGAAATAAGAAAAGAAGACAAATAGAGTGTAGAAAAGTTGCCTATTTAGATGCTAATGAAGGTGAAAATAATGAGAAAAAATCTTATATTTCATCTTCAGTTTGCGCAAAAGGCCTAAAATTTGAAAATATCCCACCAAAATCACCGTTAAATACGTTCGTAAAACGACAAAATGATGAGTTATTGTGTGGAGACTTTGTTTCTGTGCATGTTGCTTTTAGTTTGGGAAACGAAGGCCCATTTTGCTGTTTTACTCTATTGCCATGAGAGTAAAGTTTTACGAAATCGTTATGTCAAAAGTGGGAATAAAGAGTTGCGAAAATATCGACATCAAAAAAGGGATCAGTACTACCGAAAGGTAGAGAAGTTTACACCCGTATCCCTATTTGGGGGGTCTGGGGTGGAACTTTTATAGCACAAAATTGCAACCCCTTAAAATAACGACAGAAGTGTTTTTGCGTTTTCTCATATTCGCAGTCGTTTCGTAGATACACGGGGTGGCAACGGACTTTATGGACACGAAATGTGAACCCCCGCCATTTTGGATGAGGTCAACATAGCGACTTGAAACTTTCGACAAAATATTTATCTTGTCAAGACCTTTCCAACGATATGTTACCTGATCCCATTTGTTACTTGAAAGTTTCAAGTTCGCCCCACGTACTCCTATATGACGGTGTCTGGGATAGACCTTTTATAGCTCAAAATTCAAGCAACTCACAATCATGACGGACGTGTTTTTGCGTTTTCTCATATTCGCAGTCGTTCCGCAGATACACAGGGTGACAACGGACTTTATGGACACCCTGTATGTTATCTCTCAGCCACTATCATCGTCAACCGCATGATAGAAAAACGCCTTTCTCTTACTGAACTCGTACGTCCAGGCATTCCCAATGGTTGAAATATGTACGGGTCTTACAATTATTTACTTCTCAAACGAGTCTTACGAATGAACTGAAGATACTAGCCACTATATTGTGAGATATTTTGTGCTGTCTAGTTCGATATTAACCCTTCAAGCCGGGAGCCAGAGAACAAATTCACTGTCTATACAATAAATGTCTGTACTCTATGGGTGATTTCCCAAGCACGCACTCGTTAAGTGCAGTATTAAAACAATCACCATTGCACTTACACCTATGGAGTCTTCGTTATTCTTTAAATAGAATCTTATTACAGTATTACTAGCAGTGTTTTATTACAATACTGCAAATAATGTACGATAGTAGTTATTTAAATACTAGCTTGAGGAGTTAAGAAGTACCACTCAGTGAAATACGAGTAGGAATCACGCCTTTAAGGTCTTGCAAAGAATGCAGAAAACCTAGACGCAGATGAGAGGTCAATATTAAAATGGATGTCGTAGAAATGGGACAAGAAAGTAGAAACTGGATCCAGATGGTTAAGGACAGAAGTCAATGCAGAGCTTTCGTGAGCGCGGCATTGAACTTCAAGGTTCCATAGGTCATAGAGTTTTTTTTTTTTTTTTTTTAAGTATTTGTTTGTTTTAACAAATGAAAAGATAACAGTTACTAATAGGTTTTATAGTTACAAGTGTTAAGTTCATGAATATTTGTATTTGTAAGATTTATCAATAAATTAGCTCTACTTGAATTACTGAAATAACACAAGTCCTTTATTTGTGTAGTATATAGTCTCTTATCATTGGCACCATGGCACGTGGTATTAGCCATCAAAACTATGAAAGAAAATTTGTTAGAAACCAGAATAGGACAGCAATGAAGTTTGAAATTTACTTTTCAGATATACGAGTATAATGTGTGAGTTTGAAAAGTTAAATTAGTGGTTTTAAGAGCAATAATATTGTTTCCCGTACGTATAATTCTAATAACATTGTATTTACTACTCATGAGTGATATAGCCTATTAAAACAATACCTTCTAACGACTTGATCTCGTTTCCGTTCAAAAACAGTGTTTTCAATTCAGGGAACTTCTGCAGTTCTAATGGCTTAAGATCTTGAATCTTGTTACAGCTTAGAAAGAGTACTTCAAGTCTTGGGAACAGAACAGATGGCACTTCTTCATTTTTCCAATCCTCATTGTGAAAGGTTCTGACATGATTGTGATTAAGACACAAAACCTTCAGCCGTGGAAGAGTATGAAGGCCCCAAAGGTTTGTTATGTTGTTGATTTCAAGATTCAGGCTTACCAAACTCGGTAGAAGCTGTTCTGACAACTCAATCTATACAAAAGAGAAAGGGTTATAAAAGTCATTGTTAAACCAATCTATACCGATTCACTAACAACAAAGAATTCAGCTTTGGTTTTAAAAAAAAAGTTTACAATTTGGAAACCAACTACTATATCTAAGATTTAATATGCGGAAGAGATAGATATATGCTAACACAGTTTTCTTTATAGAAGTAAATATTAAATAGAGGGTATTAAAGATCTTAAGAGATCTTTTATTTCAATAATATAAGGTTTGTTACACAAAGAAAACTTTCAAAAACTTGTTCACTGCTGAGTGAGAGGTTCCGTGTGTGTGTAAGCATCACTGTTAGTTGTTGAGTAAACAATACCTACGAGGATCCGTATACTAAGGATCTTAGGTCTTCCATTGTCATTGTTATTATTAGGCCTATGGCAGAAACAAAAGGATCTTCTCACAAACTTGTTATTAATATGACTATACAAACTACCGAAACACTAGTAAACAAATATGAAGTAACAGTAAAACTTCAAAACTGTATTTAATAATCAAAATACATCTTTTCCTCCACAAAACAACCTACAGCTCAAAAGAACCTAACTTTTTTTTTTTCTATATAACATCATCTTTTCCCCTCCAATACACTTTTCAAGGGTATTTGTTGAACATTTCTATATCCTTACTACTCACAATCATGTGATTTCAAAATTGTATCAGTTCAGGAGAAGATGTAGAGCAGCCCTGCCCACGGCGAGCAGATAGTGGAAACTCTCCTCGTGAACGCTCACGAGCATTCTACGGGCAAATACCATTGTTCGTGCTTCGTGGATCTTCGGGTTTCGTCCTTAGAGGAGCGGAAGTGTTGTCAACCTTGGCGGTAATCACTAGCTTACCAAAAAAAAAGTATGACTGATTGCCATTTAGTGTAAAGTGTTTTTTTACAATGTGGTAACCGTTAACTATAGACAATACAAACTTGTAACAGCAATCAAATGATAAACTATGTACGTTCCTTTTCTTCTTTTTTCTTTCCTTTTGTTAAAGGAGGATGTGGGTTTGTTATATCCGAGTGTAGGTTTGTTATATTATGTTGTTTCGCTTTTTAGGAAAAGAGATAATCTGTTGATACGAAAAAAACTGTAGCACTTGTTTGTAATTATCTAAGTATTATCTCCAGAAAATTAGCTTATGCATGTATGTGTGTACGAATAGGCTTAGCAAGGGGTTGGTTGTGGAGATTAGAAGCCACTATTACACTATCAATAGGAAGAATAGTATTTCTTACTCCACTTTTAAAGTTACTTTGATCGCAAAGAATCAAACAAAATATTAAGAAAGCCAAAGAGATTTTCCATTTTTAAGAGTGACCGTTAGTGACTGCAATTAGTTTTTTTTTTTTTTTTTTTT
Source organism: Thermobia domestica (assembly GCF_964235325.1). NCBI lineage: Eukaryota > Metazoa > Arthropoda > Insecta > Zygentoma > Lepismatidae > Thermobia > Thermobia domestica. The sequence continues at coordinate 68,085,237 of NC_137458.1, forward strand.
TTAACAAGGAGTGTCTTTTTAATAAGGAAAAAATGTATTGTCCCTGGCTGGTTGCTTGCCGGTGGCTTGTTAAAAGTGAAAAAGAATGTTAAATCATTTCAACGACTGAAGCTACACGCTTGTCTTTCTTCGATAGTTACTGACTGATTTTGAAAGTCACAATGTTGTAGGCCTACTGTAATAGCGTAGGCCTACTGTAATAGCGTAGGTCTACTGTAATAGCGTAAATTCGGAAGGAAACGTTCCAACTGAATGATACGAACAATTATTCCCAATGTCTTGAACATGAAAAGTGGGTTGCACGGATAACGCTTAAAGTAGGCTGGACTGCACTGGAATTTCCTTCCGGCAAATTAGTGTTTGGTCGGAACTCAGTTCTTCTGTGTAATTGTCTCTTAACAACATTTGAACATTTCTTTTAGATAATAATAACTAACTAACTCTATGGTCTATGGAACCCGAAGGTTCAATGCCGCGTTTACAAAATATTTCCACTAACTTATGTCCTTAGCCAACTGGATCCAGTTTCTACTCTGTACTCATATTTCTGCAAGATCCATCTTAATATTGTCTTCCCATCTACGCCTAGGTCTTCCTAGTGGTCTTCTTCCAATTGGGTTTTTCAGTTAAAATTATGAAAGCGTTTCTAATTTCTTCCATTCTGGCTACATGGCCTGCCCACCTGAGCCTTCTACACTTAATAACCCTAATAATGTTAGGTGAGCGGTATAAACTATGCAATTCCTAGTTATGAATTTCCTCCAATCCCCATTTTCATCCCTCTTTGGTCCGAATATTATTATTATTATTATTATTATTATTATTATTATTATTAATAATAATAATAATAATAATAATAATAATAATAATAATAATAATAATGCGTATTATTATTATTATTATTATTATTTTCAACATCCCGTCGTTCTCCTATCAATCTAGCAACGAAAGGCGTTTACAACTTAGCAAACGTGAAGCGAGTGACAAGTTACAGACCGAATGCTAATGTAATACAACGTCACGAATTGTGTAAGCAAGCTAAAAAGGCCTGAAACGATTCGTTTCCGATTTTTGCAGTCGTTTTTACGTCTGTAAGATGACATGTTTAATATTAGTTTCTTTCTTTCTTTCTTGTTCATTTGTTAGTTACTTCAACGCTAACTGTAACCTCTATCATGCGTCTTCCTCGACCAAAAAACGTACCAATTTTATTTCCTGCAGTGTTTTCGCGTCACTGCTTTCGAAATGGGGAGGGGGAGAGCACACCTGCACATTTCACGCTTGCGTCTGCTCAATGCTTATCATCGTGCGAATTTCTGGCCAGGCTTGGCCATAGGTTTTTTGCCATCATGTGTGGTTGGCAACACTTATCGGATGCAGTGGAAGAAGCGAAGCTAGCAGCACCTGTGCTCACCTGTTCTTATCTTCGCTCGTGCTCGCTCACGCTTTGGCTCCGGGAGCCAATTCATGGACAGGCCTGATGTAGAGAATGCTGTGACTTGCCGAAAAAAAATTGCGGAGAAGATTTCACAAACATTTAAAGAAACATATTCAGCGGAGACAAACTTCCAGAGATGTTAAAAGTTCAAGGCAATTTTGCCACGTAGTAGAAGATCCAGAACAAGCGATGAGGTGGTGAATTTAAAGCAGGGAAGCGTGAGAGGAGCTCAGTTAAATTACTTAAACGACGGTCACTGGAATTGAGAGTGACGAAATCTACGTTGGTAATTGGTATAGTATTGTATGCAAGAAAATAAAAGACAAACTTGGCAGGTTGTTGTGTCCATGATGGTATAAATATTTTTATTATTTCTAAATAATTTGTAACCCGCCATGTGAAGAAGCATAAGTTAATTTCATAATTTAAAGTTTGTGTTTTGATAATCACTACTGAATTTCGGTATTATCAAGGAATCCTGGACACGGCATCTACTATTGAGTTGGAATTAAAAATCGTTATACCAAATAATTGGTTTGTTACTGAATACTTACAGTAATAATATAATAACTTATGAGCTATACTTTGAATAAATTTCTCAGATTTTGTGTAAGACAGACATCATCACAATCAATATTTATAATTTGTTATATAATCTCTATATCAACATGATAATGTTAAGATTATCATATCAACACTAAGAATGCATAATTAATTTATGTTCTTAGGTTAGTTCAGAAAATAAGGCATTTTTTTATTAATTAGAATTGCACGTTAAGTTGAACCTTATCATTGTATACTTCAAGATAACAGCTCCCTTCTCGGAATCTACAACCCTCCCAAATCCGGCAGGACCTGAAAACCACCCAGTATTTGACATTAATTTTGTATAATAAAACAACTTCACATACCACATTAAGGATCACTAAATGTGTAAATATGTATGACTAATTACATATTACTTTACATCTAATTACTAGCATCAATTATATTTTAAAACATACCTTTTGCAATCCACAATTTGAAAACGTTATCTCCGTTAAATAGGGTATTTCATTTGCTGGATACCGTTTGAATACGAAATCCGTGTTAAGTAAGGAGCCAAATATTTGATTCGCTTCACAATGTTCAGTTTCTGAAGCATTTGTTCCGTTTAGATACTACAAAAAAAAGTTACAGAAAATAAAAGAAATAAATTCCCAACTAGACTAAAACGTATCTCTATGAAATAAATATTTAATTTTTAGAATACAACTGTCAAGTATAAGAATAAAGAAAATCTGGTAATTAGTTAATATATGCTCATTGACGCACCTTTATGAAAATGAATAATAAAATTTTTATTTACCTTAAACTGTAGTTTGATTCACACTTAGCAATGTTCTGTCTGCACAATTGTTGTGCACATCCTGAGTCCTTCAGTTATATTGAACAATATCTATTTTTATGCTTCTAACTTCTTTTCTTGTACTATAGTAACACTTCTATTTATATAAATACCAAATGAGCACTGGCGCAAATCCCGGGGGGGACGAGGGGGACATGTCCCCTCCAATGTTGGACCTGGGGGGGACTGTCCCCCCCAATAATCTGATTTAAAAAGCGCTTTTTCGGATTTGTGTCCGACTGCCCCAAAGGAATGTAAGATGAAATTGATTTCTCTTGGCTTTTCCATTTTTTTAAAAAAAAGAATCGTATTCTGTAGTATTTCAAACTGAACTTCGTGCTGTAGTGAGTTTAGTAGTCTCATCAATATGTATTAATTCCACTTCCGCTATTTGGGCACAAATTGCAATAAATGCCAGAGGAGGATATGCCCCTCTCCTCATGCTGGAAAGTTGTCTCAACTGTAGGTACGGGCACAAATTCCGGGGAAATGGGGAGACATGTCCCCCCCAACATTGGAACTAGAGGCTCTCCCAATAATCCGATTTGAAAAGTGCCGATTTGAAAAGTGCATTTTGCAGATAACTGTGATGAGTTGTGTCCGACTGCCACAAAGGAAAGTTAGATGAAATTTGTTTCTCTTGGCTTTTCCATTTATAATGAAAATGAAGGCGTGCGACTGTGCGTGACGTAACCTCATATGAAATCTTATCTCCTCCTCTCCCCTAGGCCCTATCACACGAAGAGTATATAGACTATCCAATGTCAGTAGAACCCATCTTTTCAGTAAATGCGCATTTAATCTATTTGTAGTATCAGCCTAGGCATCTACTCATGCTTCGTAAGCTAACAAACTCTATAGCCTATGGAACTCGGAGGTTCAATGCCGCGTTCACAAAAGCTCTCCACTGACTTCTATTCTTAGCCAACTGGATCCAGTTTCTACTTTGTATTCCTATCTCTGCGAGATTCATCTTAATATTGTCTTCCCATCTGCGCCTAGGTCTTCTTAATAGTCGTTTTCCGATTGGTCTTACCGCTAACACTTTGAAAGCGTTCCTACTTTCTTCCATCCTGGCTACATGTCCTGCCCACCTAAGCCTCCTAGACTTGATGACCTTAACAATGTTTGGTAAGCCATATAATTTACGTAGTTCGTCGTTATGAAGTTTCCACCATTCCCCATTCCCGTTCCTCTTGGTCCGAATATTTCTCTCGGGATCTTGTTCTCAAATACTTTCAGTCTATGCTCTGTACTCAGTAAGCGTATGATTATCGTTTTATACATTTTAAGCTTCAAATCCCTCGACAGAATTCGCGACGACAAGAGATTTTGAACTGAATAATAACACGAATTCCCTGTTTTTAGTCGACATTTAATTTCTTCGTGAATATGATTTTCGTCTGTTAATATTGATCCTAGATGTTTGAAAGTATCCACTTTATCAAAAGTATTATTTAATATTTTAACACATACATAATTTGCCGTATTACGGTCCCGACGCACTTCCATGTATTTAGTTTTCTCTGCATTTACTTCTAAACTCATGTCCATGCAAGCGTGTCTAATAAGACCTCTGCATTTCTTTTTTATTTTTCTCATATCAACCCCTACTAAACTTACATAATCAGCGTACGCATAACCTGGTGAACACCGTTCAGCTCTAGGCCCTGGTTGCTATCCTTCATCTTCCTTATAGCGTATTCCAGGACAAAGTTGAATAATAATGACGACAACACATCTTCTTGTTTCAGGCCATTCTTAACGTGAAAGCTCGTGGCCAAAACTTTTCCTACCCGGACTTTACTTTGGGATTCATTTAAACATGCCTTAATTAATCTAATTAGCTTTTTCGGTATTCCAAATTCTGTAAGAACGTTGTACAATGTTTCTCTCCTAACCGAGTTATAAGCCTTTCTAAAATCAATAAATAGTTGATGTACCGGACTACTGTATTCCCGCTTATTTTCGAGTATTTGGCGAATGGTAAATATTTGGTCGATAGTTGATCGATTTCGTCTAAATCCACACTGATAATCTCCAAACATTTCATCTGCGTATGGGCTCATTCTTGCTAATAGAATGTTTGAAAGGATTTTATAGGATGTTAACAGAAGAGAGATGCCTTGATAATTATTACAGTCAGTTTTGTCGCCTTTCTTGTGAATTGGAACAATGATTGATTCTTCCCACTCTTGTGGCAATTCTTCCTTGTTGTAGATAAGGAGAATGAGTTCGTGTATCTTGTTCCACAATTTTTTGCCTCCAGCTAAAATTAACTTAGCCGGAATTTCGTTTGCACCCGAGATTTGTGTTTCTTTAATTTCTTTATAGCGAGTTTTACTTCTATTCGATTGGGTTCTGGAATATATGATTCTGCCGTGTGTATCTTTCTTTCTCCACGCACATTAGTTTTTGGCTGCGTGTTAAGCAAATCGTCAAAGAAATCTTTCCATCTATTTTAAATGCTATCTGTATCAGTGAGAACTGTTCCATCAGCTTTCTTTCATATATAAGAACGAGGTTGATAGCCTTTCTTAAATTCGTTGACCCCTTTATACATGTCCCGAATGTTTTTATTTTTACTATCTTCAAGTTCCTAAATTTTAGCTTTCAAAATATCGCGTTTTTTTGTTCTAAAAGTTTTGGAAGTTCCTCGCCTGATGTCTACGAAATTTTGTGTAGTTACTTCATTCGGATTTTGTAGCCAACGTAATTTTGCCTGTTTTCTCTTCTCTGCTAGTTCGAACCATGGTTTGTTCCTACGTATTATTTCCGCGTGTCCCAATTTTTCTTTTGAGAGAGGATGTTTCGTAAGCAAAGAAAAGAATTCAATTGCTGGAATATTTTTCTCTCTAATCTTAAGGTTACATCTGTTAAGTAAAGAGTATGACATGCGTCAGATTTCTGAAACGATTCCTGTAATGTTATTGAGATTATAATCATTTTGCTCAAAGAGTATTGTTGCGTCACACATAATTGATATTCTTTCTTCATAGTTTTGGGGAAGTCGTCATTTATATTATTATGTTACTATAAAACAATTTTAACGTGGATCTTTGTGGATGCCTAATTAGAAACATACCAATTATAAATATGCATGTATTCAGATTTCAGAATGTTTTCACGGCAGTGATTTGTAATACTGATATGTACTACTACTTCATCTACATCACCTAATATATATTATACTCTACAACAGTTGATCAGATTCATCTACCGTAATATGAGTTTCATCTCCCTTATCTAGAATAAGCCTCAAATCTGCCCACCTTCCAATGTTGAAGACAACCAATGGCGTATTTAGGATTTTCTTTCGAGGGCTATGCCCAATACAAGGAAGGAAGTGGGCAATTGCCCACCTGAGTTTGAGAATTAAATATATTTTAATTTATGCATAAATTGAAGTTATAATGACAAGAATTACAGATCGATAAATCCTATATGATATGACACAAAAATTTAAAAGTGAATCTAACCCTTTATTCTATTCATACAAGAAAAAGAAAGCATCCTCTTGGCCGTCCTAATTTCCCGGGCTAATTATTCCCCCGTTTTGATTTTCTTTAATTCAAACATTTCCTTCTTTTAAAAATAACTAAACGATATAATTGTTCCTTTGTTATAATAACTAAAGTCCTGTCATGTTGATATCCGCGCATGTTGGTGTGGAACACTAGTTTCGCTTATCAACTCCTCTTAGTTTTGGTGTTACTGATGACGGCCAACTTGAATTACAACTGACAACGGTCGATAAAGTATGATAGGCGAAATGAAAGTAGTAACGTCAAGAAAAAGAAACAGAAAAATAGAAAGGATGACAGAAAGAACAATTAAGGACGCGGTTCTTACATGGAATGAAATCTGACAAATACAGTATTATTTCTAAACAAAAAGCATAAGAAAATGGAAAGTCAATGACATTCTTAGAAATGGTAAGAAGGATTATTGTTGTACGTGGAATGCGTAAAACTAACAAATTATTTCGAGGGGAGAATGAGCCCGATAGCCTCCTAAATTCGTCACTGAAGACAATTCTGCTCCCCTGATCCTTCACAGCATTGTTTTTCAACTTCATAAATATTTTGAACATCGCTTATATATATATATATATATATATATATATATATATATATACGGGACCATCTTACCCGTCCCCCCCAATGTTGAAGACAGATTTGCGCCTTTGCAAATGAGAAATCGTATATCTGTAAGTATCAAACTTGAGAAGAGATTTTTAAACACGAAAAATATCAGCCAAAAATGCCCACAAATGTGGCACCAAAATACATGCGGAAACCATGTTTAGTAATAAACTAGAGAAAATTAACACTATTTACAAATTCTAAGTATGGTAACACTGGGTACTATGTGAAGAACAAATGGGAATCATGTTCAGTTATTTTTAGTGTATTAAAAACTTTATTTCTCAAGTGTGGCATTCGGAGCTATAGAATTTCTCATTTGGCATCTCTGTAAATAGAAATATACTATGTTCTAAGAAAAGAAGATAGAAGATGTAAATAGATTTTTCTCAATAAATCTCTGAGGAACGGTCTGAGGATGTCTGCAGCAATTGTACACGAAATATTGCTAACAAGAATAATTCAGACTTTGGTAAATGAACTTCAGGGCCACCTTTCGCAAAGCAGTAGTGCACATTTAAAGTGTTAATATTACAAACTGGGAGAGCGCAATAGCCAAAAATAGCCTAGAAAAACGTCTTAAAGTTTCCGACTTGCCGTATATATGATACGACGCGGAAATCTATCAAGTGACGGCATGGCAGACTGAGGAGCATCTATGACTCACGTGCAAAGGGTCTCGAGTCAGCTTTTTCTTTACCAATAAAGTAGTCATTTGTAAGTACAAGTAAAAGTAAAATTTAATTAGTTTTATGATATCAATTAATGATTGTTTCAGAGACGTACTTTCGTGTACCATATGTAAGTTTTATCCAATTAAATACTGTTGAGAATGATTCGATTTCTGAAATGTTTAAGTTTTAGTTGCCATTTAAGCATGCAGCAAGAGCATGTGTTAAACTTGAAAGATAGTACTTAATTTACTTAATTCGAAGTTCTACGTGTTACGATAAGCATTTAAAAGACTGGGTTATAGGTTTATATATAAAAGTGGCATATATATAGTAAATTATGATGCTGAACTATTTACCTGAAGTTTTGGAAGATGATATAAAACAAAGTGCCTGAAATGCTTATGTTTTTCTACTTTGTTGAAACTTAAGTCTAGCACAAGTAGAGACTTGCTATTTTTTAATGCGGAAATATCATCCAGTTTCATTATATGGTTAAATGAAGCTAATAGTTCCTGCAAGTTTCCAGCAACAGCCTCTAACCCATGGAAATTCATCAAGATGTTGCAAGATATATTTAGATACTGCAAAGAAAGAAGCAAATTAATAGAATAGAATAGAATAGAATAGAAGTTTATTCTTCTTAATCGTACATCAGGTCACAGTAGTCACAGCAATCACATTGATCGAAATATCAAGACTTGTTTATCAATTAATTGAATTAGTTAGTTCTAAACTTATCCATCTTTTTAATATTTATCTTTTCTTCGGGTTCTGCTCAACTTATTATATTCAGTGTTCGAAGTGGGAAAAAAGCAGAGGCGGTATGTTTTATTACGATTTGACTCCACATACCGGCTATCTAAATGTTGAAATGTAGTGAGGGTATGTTGCCTAAAAGATTGCATTTCTATTTGCATAATGACCGAAAACCACTGAAGAGCTTCTCTGTGTTAACGGGGAGATATATGGAGAAAGATCTCCCACCAACAACTTTCTAAAAATAGTTAAAAAAAATATATCCCCTTGTTTTATAGAGAATTATACGCGCAAATACTCAAAAACCGAATGAGGATATTAACAATTTCCTGCGGGACAACTCCAGGTTCTCCCACTTGACTGTGGGGTATTTCAATCCCCCGGAAGGTCCGCCCCCACAGCCCTTAAATCTGCTCATGCCACGGAATTTATATGCATTAAGGCAAGAAGATATACACACATACATAACAAAGAAAACTCCCGGCCCTTACTCGAGTGAGAGGTGTTCCAAATCCCCGGAAGATCAGCCCCACAGCAGACAACCCCTAAATCCACCCATGCTCAAAATGCGATATTTATATGAATTAAGACAATAAGACACATACATACGAAAAGAAAAAAACAATTCAATACGGCACATCAAAATATAAAGTAGACGGATTTCTTTGAAAACATGAAATTTTAGAAACAAAGGACAAGAAAAATATAACAAAAATGTCGGTGTTGTCAACTTAGAAATTGTTTCTATATACGAAATAAAATCTTTTTACATGCACAGTTATTCGTCAATTACTGTGTATAAAATAGATTTATTAAAGGTATCTAGCATCTACTTTCCAGTGACGGTATGTTTTAATCATTGAAAAACCAAAGACGATATGCCTTCATCACAGAAAAACCAGAGGCGGTATGACATACAACCGCGTACCGTCTCACTTCGACCACTGATTATACTTATAACGAGACGCACAAAGCACGAAGCATATATGTATAATTAGATATGATACTCAGGAACGCATCTTTTCTACTATCTTACTGACCTCATTATTCGTATTCTTGTGTAAAGGTGTCTTCTTATATTTATATTCAAGGCTTGCTTCACACTAAAGATCCTTTGAAAATAGTAAAAGCAATTACCAACTACTATAATTTTAAGTGAAGTTTTTTTCTTTAAATCAAATAATGATTTATTTTAATTGTGAGTGAGCATAGTTACGCAGAACAATAAATGAACATTTTAATGTATAAGTTAACTGCTTTTGACATAAGAGTAATTAAACTATCTTCTACATTGTGCACAAATGACAACAACTGAACATTTTATATACATATACTAATGGTAGTCTGTGTATTGTGTATTTTACCTATCAATCAATATGTAGTGATTAAGAAAAAAAATTATAAATATGTAAATGTGTAAAAAGTCACGGCAAAATTTTCTTCAACGAAGCCTCGCTTCGTCTGAACTGTAAAATCAAGAATGTAGGATAGAATCTAATATGTACAGTCGGATGAAAAAAAAAAGACAACTTCTACACAGGAATACAAATAATTAGGTCAATATATGTATGAAAGTGTGGTCTAGGGCAGTGCTTAAAGTGAGCCGGTTGTGCATCCGAAAGTCCAAAATTCAACTTGTAAAGGACAAAAGAAAAAACAGAAGGAAAATAAGTAAATCAGCGATTATAGCGTCTCCACCAAAGAGCTTCTAGTTAGCAACATAATGCTAATATCCTAATAAATCATTATGTACATTGATCCCTCCTTTCTGCCCTTCTCTTGAACTAATAAATAAATAAACAAATAAATAAATAGTGATATTTTAGGAAGCAGGCTGGCAGACAGGGCCCCATTACTTTCATCATAAGACGTTAGAATGTAAACAACACAATATACTATGACTTTCTTTTATTATATTTTAATCTACACTCATTTTTTTCCTTTAAATTTCTCTCAGGTTATTGAACAGAGTGAAACTTTTATTCATATTTTAATCCACATACATTTTTTCCTTTAAATTTCTTTGGGGCCCAAAGAGAGTGAAACTTTTATTTTATTTATTTTCCACCAACATTAAGCTTTTTTCTTTATTTTTTAGAGGGGGGCAAGAGAGTGAAACGCTTGTTTTATTATTTTTTCACCTAGATTCAGCATTTTCCTTTAAATTTCTTTTGGGGCCCCCAAGACCGTGAAACGTTTACTTTATCTATTTTTCACCTATATTCAGAGCGTTTTCCTTTAAATTTCTTTTAGAGCCTCCACGATAATGAAACTTTTATTTTATTTATTTTTAATCTACATTCAGTTTTTTTCTTAAATTTCTTTGCGCGTCCCCAAGAGAGTGAGGCCCGAAGCTATTGCTTGTTTAGCTTATACGGAAGTCCAGCACTGATTAGCTTTATTAGATGTATATTTCTGTTGTTTCATCCGTTATTTGAGGTAATATTGATTGACATTAATTTCGTTTACTTTTAGGGAAGGTGTGGAGTACAAAACTTGGCGGCCCTAATGCGTCTCATGCTAACAAGGTTCCTTAGTAATTATTTATTACCTACCGTCGGAGGCCCCTACACAATGGGACCCGGGGCGGGTGCACCACTCGCTCCGCTCTTACGCCGCCACTGCACAGATAAGAATCATATTCAATTATTTAGATGGTTTTCAATAGACATAAGAATCATAATCCCGTTTACAGCAATTTGATACCTTAAATCGTTCCAGAGATCTGAAAAACATTGTTAAAGTTTGTTATACTGCTTAAAATGGCGTATTTGTGGGGATTTTCTAAAATAATTGTTGCTTTCTTTTCCTTTTAAATTATTACAATAATAGTTTTTGGTAGGTGTAACTATAAGGTCTCCGAATCACATAGTTTTAAGCAGTATTGTACACCTCACTAGTCTTTATCTCTGGAATGGTTTGAGATATCAAATGGCAGTAAATATTATTGAAAACCATATATCTCATTGGATATAGTATTTATCTAAACAATTTCTCGAAATAAAGCCATTTGAAAAATAGTCAAATTTTCAATCCTTTCTACTTTGTCCGTATTCATTAGAAATACGTCATATCATAATCATAATACTAGACACAAAGGTACTTTGGATGTGCATTTCTTGTCCATTTAACTTGCATTATTACTGCTGTAGAGGCCTCTGAAATTTGGAGATTTGACATACTGTAGCGTCCTTAGTTTGCAACACTGAATATCACATATAATATTGTAATTTTTCATTTAATACGTAGATTTGAAATATGTAATAACCTGACGTAGTACCATTTAAAAGAAAAAAATGAAATGAAATCTTTGAGTTTTATGTCCCAGGACTATGCCGGTGAGGCTAAAGGAGATAGTGCCATTTAAAAAGAGTATAACTTTATGTTGGTTTGGCGACACTGTTAAACTGTGGTGTTACAGAGTATGCCAAGCAATGTCGAAACGATGTCTATATGTGTCAACGCCCATATTTGCATGCAACAAAATTTAAACTTCTCATATGTATTAGTTTAAAAGTTACTAAGAGTGGTCAAGATAAATGGTATATATATATATATATATATATATATATATATATATATATATATATATATATATATATATATATATATATATATATATATATATATATATATATATATGAAACAGAGATTATTATTACTATTATTAAGTATTCTTGTTACTTACTCATGTTTAAACTTACCTTGAGACATGGTAAATCTCCTTTTTGGAAGTTCAAAAGAGAACTGATAAGGTTTTTGCTCAAATCAAGTTTGACCAGAGATCTCATGTACAAAATACCAGAATTTACTTGCTCAATGACATTATTTGCTACAGAGAGTTCTTCCAAAGTAACATTATGGTCTAAAAACTCTGCATTTGTAAGTAAATTGTTAGCAAATGATGCCCATTTCAGCTGAGAAAGGCTATTAGCATTATGTAACTGAATAATCTTCTCGCCTTCTAGTGTTAACACTAAATTATCATTATTTGTTTCTGTGTTTTCAGATTCATGAGACTCATCGTCTTCTTCTGTGAATAGGTCCTCAACATTTGTACGGATAGAAATAGAAGGAAATTGGTCCAAGACTGATTTCTTGCCTAAATGCTTTCGGTATAGTTCTGCTTCTTGGACGGAATTATTCTTTACAAATTCCGGAACATTCTCCTTGTCGAATTCTATAATCTTCGGTAGATATTTCAACGCTAATACCATTTTTTGTCCAATATCTGTGATATCTTCTAATGGATTACAGGAAAGATCTAAAGACACAAGATTAGCGGCATTTCTGCTCAAAGCTTTAAGGGAAAATAGGAGTTTGCTGATCACATTCCACGAAATGTTAAGAGATACTAAGAAAGGCATTTCCTGATAAATAAAACAGATTATAATTAGTAAACAATGTAATTTTTCCAATAGTTAAAAATACACTTTTTTTGATAGAATTATATTATCTAATCTGACTAATTATGGAAAAAATAAAACAATTGAGTACCCATAGAATTCATATATGAACACTGCGAAGAAAACTGCAACTTGTATAACTGTGTTACATAAGGACTCTGGTTTGAAAATAATATTGATAACAACAACAAAGATTCAGGTGAGAAAATGTTAGTTGGAACTGTTTCCTCATCTCCTCTTGTTGATCATGAATAGATGCGCTGCCATTGTAGCAGTGCTGAAATTCTATTCCAATTTGTCCACTGAATATTTTTAATATAATTAAAATGTAATATAATAAAATTTTATAATTAAAATATTCGAATTATTCAGACTTCGAAATATCCAAAAATATGCATTTTTAATATCCAATTATCAAGCGAGCAAACTAGTGTACGTGAGAAAGAATAATTAATGTGCACTAGATTTTCTTTAACCTTTTCAGCAGATACCCTCAAAATTTGTTAATGTTACTTTCAGTTGTCAAAAAATGCCAATCAAAGGATTTTAGTACACAAATTAGCTACAAGCACATTTGTGAGTGTCTAAATGACAAGTTGTCAGGTACCGAATTGCCCTCTGTTGAGTATATTGGAAATCACAACGTTTATAAGCAGTGTATTCTGCACTCACAATTGTGAGGGCATCTGCTGAAAGGGTTAAGAGAACATAATATTTTTCTGTAATTCAATACCATCAACATACAAATGACATTTATTTGTATGCATTTTGACAAATGACATAAATTACTCATTTATTCCCATCAGCCACACGTACCATGGAAAACACAATTTAAGTACATTACCACACAAACTGAATTAGCACACAAAACCATTTACACGAGTAACAATCTTATTTATCTGTTATTACTTAACGAACTTCATGATCTTGGTTTGCCTTGATCTCATTGTGTTTTCACACCCAATAAAATCTTTAGCTTATTTATTGCGCCAAATACGGTACGTTAGTAATAACATTTGGTTGACCTTCAATAAATCTTCTTAAATTTTCAACCACTTCGGAAAATTCAAATAAGTTTGGCACACAATCTTTCCTTACTTTATTGCCTATTTCGTCTTCATTTTCATCATCATCATCAGGTGGAATGTGCTTTAGTTTCACTCTTCCCTACCACTGCCTCTAGATAACCGAAAACCAGTTGAAACTGCGTTCTTCTGTTTGCAATCTGTCCAATACTAAAAAATCTTGCACTGTAATTACTTCGAATTATCCACACAGAAAGTTCAAAAGTTCGATTTAACCACGCTTTTTTTCACTATCGTTTTCAATATAGTTTTCAAGATTTTGAACTATGCAGTGGCGGATTCAGGGGGGGGGGGGCGATCGGAAGAGGAAACTTTCTTATTTTAGATATATATATAAATAAAACCCTCCCAGAGTTTGAAACTGTTAAAAGTAGCTCTAAGTAGCAGTATGACAACCCACCGCCCCCCAGAAGTCGGTCCTGGATCCGCTCCTGGAACTATGTATATATAATATCATATACTCTAATACGACCAAATATTACATCTTCATATTACAAATATAAAGATGCTTCTAGGTAAACTACATCATCATTTGTTTCAATGAATGTGGCACTGACACAAATACAAGGATCGTTTTCCAGAAATTACAGACCTAAACATTTGGTGACCTTTCCAATCCCTTCCAGCCTTTTTGGCTTTCTCTTGGCAAAATGAATGTATTTTCCTTTTGAATAGGAATATATTTCAAGAAACAAAAGAGTGTGATTCTAACTGCTACAAAAAGGTTAAAAAGTGAGTGCTTTTCTTCTTCTTTTTTAAAGTCTGGGTACACAAAATAACTTGGTTCCTGATTCTATTTACATGACCATTCGAAATTCTTCTAGAGGGGGCAGGAAGTTATCCCTGCCAGAGACGAAAATTTTCTTCTCTAGTGGGGATACGTTTTCGTCAAGGGAGTGGAAATCCCTGGCATTTCCCCATCAATTCGCACACACTGCTGTTTATTCCACTCACTAGATCTTCGTCATTGCGTCGATTGGTGTGCAAAGTCAAGCTGGATCGTTGCAACCAGGACAGCAGTCTATTCTAACTTAGTAAGCTGACCTCGGGAGATACAAAAAATACATATCTTGCTATATATCCTCTGACTTCAAGTTGTTTCTGTAAAGAGAAGGAAGTGAGTATAGGAAACTTCGAAACGTTCTTACACATGTTAGTACTGATATAGGTTATATATGCACTGTATATATACACTCCGCGTCTTCCAACCACAACATTATGCCACTCCTGATAGTGTATGTTATGCTAGTATATGATCAAAAATGTGTGTTTTTATGTAACTTTTGAAACCGTAACGTTCTTTTGCATACGCCCTATATTTTAGAACATACGAGCAACATAGAAATATTAACGCCCTGTATTTGTTTACTCACACGGAGCTGGAAGTGGCCATTATTGCTTCTATAATGGTTTCTGTGAATCGTTTAAAGTTTTATGAAGGTATAGTTTAAAGTACCTACGTATGTAATATGCACTAACTACTCCGCTTGGTGCAACGACAGTACTACAAAACTTGCAATATAAAGGTTAAGAAATCCCGATTACCGGACGAGCACACTGCTGATGCTTATCTAATTTGGTATCATATTGAAGTTAAAATTAACTAAGAAAGGAAAAGTTTTTTTTTCTTTTAATAAGTACTTTGCAACTTACCTTCATGTCAACAAAAGATCGAATGTAATTGAAGCTCAAATTAACATATTGTGCCGAAGGAAAAGCTTCAAGAACACCAATGGCTAGTATTTTGTTATACGAAAGGTCAACTTTCGTAACGTGAGGTAGAGGTGGAGATAATTCAATAGTCTTTATGCCACATGATATTAATGTCACTTCTGTAAGATCGTCCCATTTGTTAGTCTGCATATATTTCTCCAACACTGAAAAATCCAGGATGGAATGCATCGATACATTGGTTGGAATAGTAGCATTTGGAGTATCAACAAACCAACCTATCGCATCTTGATCAAAAAACAGTGGATGCTGTAACATAAGAAAATACAAAAATTACTACTTCGTGTGTTTATGATCATTATTTAATATTACAGAAAATGTTTCCCTGAACAAACTAACACAACTAGATTTCTGGGAGCAACTGTTTGAGAGATCTAGGTCTCTAAACATTCTTTTTCAGTGGGTTATGTTCTGTCAAAATAACAGAACACATCACAATTATTCGATTATTTCTCTAAATTCTAACTAAACAGTCATATACAATGCTGCACTGATATGAACTCAAGGAAGGTAAAAGGAGAAGCGGTAAAGTGGCAATGTGTTCGCCTTGTAATAGAAGTGTGCTAGGCAGGTAATCTCTACCAACTTTTTTCCTCTGGGAAAATTCGCTAAAGCAAACATACAAACATGCAGAACAAAATGTCAATATGTTCTAGAATTTATTGGTTGTCTTTATTGACAGATTTCACGAAACGTACACATTCTTTTATTCTGATACAATAATAATAATAATAATAATAATAATAATAATAATAATAATAATAATAATAATAATAATAATAATAATAATAATAATAATAATAGCATACACATATTGAACACTTATGATGTGGCAACTCCAAAAACAAGCCATTGTACAAGTGTATGAAGGACACAGATTCTGACGCAACTTTGTCTACGGAAGATTTTCAAATTAGCGAAATAAATACAAGCAATCCGTAGGTTTTTACAATTTTTTTAATCTTCCTTTTAATTCTGATGGCAGAACCCGAATGTTTGTTAAACGTTGTGAAATTGAAATTTGTCCCTCGAAATGACAAGTTAGAGATGCTTCCATGTTGTAAAAGATTGTAATTCATAATGCTAGAGACTGCTCTTCTATCGTAATCTAATCGATGAGAGTTTTTAATGGTAAATAAATAAATAAATAAATAAATAAATAAATGTACGTAATAAATAACTTTTCCTTTAAATGTTGGACTAAATTATTGAATTATGCTCTAATTTATTTTATTCATTATAGGTAACTCTTTACATTTTTTAAAACGGGCCGTTTTCTTAACATGTAACCCATTAATGTTGATGTTTTTTCTACTATGTGTCCTATATGTATTTCAAAAGTTAGCTAGCCTTTCTGCTGACATCTCTATTAAACACACAATCAATCAATCGAAAGTTAATTTCTTTTATCAAGTATTATATTAAGGTTATTTATACGTATGTTCAATTTTCTTAAATACAATATTATTTAATTTCTAATTGTAACAAATTATCGAGTATTTCTTATGAACAATATGTGTTCAGATTTATTACTATTTTTCCACAAGATATTTTGCTTGGTTCCTTCTGTAAGATTTCTTTATTCTTTTATTTTCATTACTGTGAATATCTTATCATTAAGATATCATTACTGTGAATATCTTATCTAGGTACAAGATTTCTGTCACATAAATTTTGAACTAGATCGTTAACGAAAACTACTACTAATAATGGATCCACAGCTGATCTTTGTGGTATTCCTTTTCCTATAGAACTTTCTTTTGAGTGTTATGACCTTTCTTTTACAAGACATATTAGTGATGAAGCTTCTGAACTACTTGCTAATTTTGGACATAAGCCCATGTTTGACGATTAATAGCAATGAGTGGCCTACTGTACCGAAAGCTTTACTTATGTCTCTGTGTATTGCTGGTAGTTTGCAGGAATTTCTTCATGACATCACGCGCTGTAATCACACGGCGTATTTAAGTAGGTACGGCGTTACATATTCGGTAAATCCCATCAGTATTCCCATTTTTCATTATAAATTTATTTATTGTTCCCGTATATTCATTTGTCATTTTAATTTTGGACATGTGTGTATATTGAATATACCATCATGTGGACTAGATTCAAAGTGGTTTGAGCATGCCTTTATTACATAAATTGGTATGTAATAATAATAATAATGTATACACCAATCTCTAGAAATTTCCTACTGTATCCGCTAACTTTAGTGATGTAGAGCACTAAGCACAAGGAACTTTCAGCAGAAAGATCTATAAGAAGAAGAGAATTACATAACCGAGTCCTATGTTAACAATGTACTTAATACTGAAACAAACTAGAGAAATGCTTATGTAGCTAAGCATAAAACACAAAGTATTTATCAATAGATAGGAGAATTTTAAATCAAATGTAATACTATGTATAAAGTTATCAATAATAAATGAAGACACTACATCCTACCTGTAAAATGTAGTAGTATTCTATTACCAATAGAGGAACAATTGCTTTGATATCACCAACAAAATATGTATCACAACCTTCCGGTATCATACTTGGAGACTCGGAACTAGATTCAAATTGTGGTGTTCTGAAAGAAAGAAAAGCAAAAGGTAATATTTCTGTCGTCATTTAAGACTAGGACAATTTATGCACACAAATAATAGTATGACATCATTAGGAACGCACTTAGATTTTTACCTATCAAGCAACCAAAGATTATTTGCTCCCTATGTCCTCTTGGCTGTAGAAACAATCATTTTTGGCATAGCAAGTAGTCTGGTTGATTTATGTGCGTGTGATTCTTTGTTGGGATTCCCGATAAGTACTCATGTTACGGTCCCACGTTAAATTATAATTCCTGCATCTTAATAAGCTTAGTACCGAAAAAGAATTCTTAATTCCAAGCAAACAAATCCTTTTTATAATATGGTATTTTTATGTAAAGGAAAACGATTGTCTAAGATCAAGTGCACAGATCGTAGTAAGAACAGGTATCTAGGTACAAACTCTGAAGCTAGTTTCACATTTTATATTATAATGTTCATTATCAATTTAAATATCCATTCTTTAGATTAATACTTTCTGAACAATTAATAGTGTCTGATTAATAATTATACAGTAGATATTAGTTACATAGAAGCTAGGTATAGTTACTGTATTAAGTTAACTTTTTAATTATAATTATCAATTTCTTTTAGAATTTGAAAATTATTTGGACAACTTGCTGATTCCCAGAAATCAATGCCGTATTTTACACATGACTAAGCAATTACGGAAACAATATTTACCTGATAAATGGACAAATAATCTAATTGGGAAAACTACAGATGAAGAATGTGAGTTGTGATCCATTCAATTAAGTTTATTATCTATGTGTAGTTCGGAACTACACAGTCTTAAATTATCGCAATAAAACTAGTTTAGTACCTATCATATTTGGATTTGACATTGTTCTATTAACTCTGTACCTTTCCAAGTTTATAAATGATGTAGAAATTATCTGCTTAAAAGAACATTTCCTTTTTGGAGCTGACTGCACACTGTTGAATAACGTTGTGAAAATTGAATTGTTACACGTTTGCATTGTTTGTTATATTTGAAGTCGACACCGACAATAAACTTATAAAATGTAGAATTTTGTAGTTTCTATATTCAGCATCCGGTAACACAAAATAATAGGGAGTAACATGAAAGAAGAAGAGCAATTCAAATTCAGCAAAATATAGATTATTGAGTTTTCATTTCGTTTGTTCTATATAGCTGCCCAATATATTATTTTAAAGGATAAGAGTATTACTTACTTCACACACATGTTCGTAGGTAAAAGCTTGACAATGACACATGTACGAGTTTTCCTTAGGCTTGCATCCTCCAACAGGCTTTGATAGCTGCATCTTGCTAGTGTATCGAACCAATTTAAATCAGCCAGCACTATGCAATTGGTCACAGATACTCCAGTGTGCTACAAAAGGAACATAAAAAGTACAAAATAGTGCCTATTTTAGTACAGTTCTGTGATATAGAGGAAAGCTTAAATAATGATTAGCATGCCTAACTTGTTTTGGAAGGTAAGAAAATTCTAACAAGTGTTTAAAACAAAAAATTAATAAAGAAATAACAAATTATACTTTAAAAATCTAAATTAAATTAATATTAATGAATATATAACTTAGGAAATATTTTTTGAAAGATAAAGGCATTTCTTATACTGTAAAGGTAATTTAAAAGAAATATTTTAATTCTCATGTTCATTATTTTATAAATTTTTATGACAATGAAATACTTTAGCAGCCGTGTTATCTCTTCATACACGAGCGAAATAAACGAAGGTTTTCTTCTCAGAGTTCGAGATAACACTTTGATAGACCAGAATTGAACTTTTAATTGTACCTCAATATGTAAGACTATTATGTATATCTATGTGATTAATTCAACATTTATTACAAAATCTTAACGAAAAAGTCCTAATACTTCCATGATTTACAACACAAATTAGAAAAATACTCTAATTGTTAATTTTTTTTTATTTATTTCGATAATATTCCTATAAATTTGTAATGGCACCTGGCAAATCCACTATATTGCTGTGACAGGTACTAATCAATTTTAAATTTTAAATTGTGCGGATGATCTTTCTGACTGACTCAAAAGTCAAAAACTAATAGGTTTATGGATGTAATTGATCAACCAAATCGTCGTATGTAGCCTTTCCACAACGAAACAACTGAACCATTCATTTGAATGAACTTTTGATCATAGTTAACACTTGAGCCGAGGTGTTTTTTTATCATTTTTTTCATTTATCTTAAAGTTGAGATAATTAATGATTATTTTCAAATTGAAATAACTAATCACCTGTTCATTGTATTGCAATGGAGCCTATTCTCCATTGCTGTGGCTCTTCACTGCTCAGTTGCATTAATTTTAATGTTCATAGAACATACACTAACGTTGTAAGACACAACTCCTAGGCCACCCACTTTGTTCAAACTTTTCATTGTTGCACTATTACTTTATTATATTTACATTTCTTTTTATAGCGTTTCATTTGTTAATCTTTTCCTTTATTTTTTTACCATTTGAAAGCTTTTTCAATAATTTTCATTTTATATTTCTTGCAATTTTCAATTAGAATTTTTATTTCCTTTAGCTGATCCCAGCGAAACGGGTTGAGAGTAGCTAATAAGTAATAAATCCAAAACATGTGTTCAATTCATGAAGTACAGATTGGCGCACGAAATGTCATACAATTTGTTATGTTCATTATACATATAGGATCATCACAATATTACAAAATTAGTGCATAATTAATTATATGAGCATGGAAATTTGGTTCAATGTAGTATGTGTTTAATGTGATCACCATTTTCTTTACATTTTGTTTCTCTTGCAACCGAACCTTTACATTTGTCACAACCTTCCTGCACAAGTCTACCGAAATTAGACGACACAACTGCATGATGAAAGCCCTAAATTGAGCTGCACTTGGAAGCTTCCTTGCGAAGACATTATCTTTCAAGTAGTCCCACATGGATTGATTGGAGAAGAGTAGCCGTCACGCAAACTGCTTCAATGTTTTCAATCGGTGGAGCAACGCACCGTCGATTCTTCTCCATCTCAGAGCCAGTTGTTCAAATTGACGATACAATCTCAGAGTAGTCCGTTTACATATAGTCCATTTTGTACAAAAGTGTGTACGAAAACGTCTTTGTGTCGCTACAAAACTCCTCGTTTCTGTAGAAAAGCAGTACAAGTTTCACCTTCTGTTCAACACTTAACCTGCTTTTATGCGCCACCTTGAAAACTGCTGTTTGGCGCCAAGTAAATATTCGATACTAACTTCTCGTGACATCTATCGGATTTTCCATAAACCAAAGTATACGAATACGAGTTTTCAACATTCCATCTATAATATTACATGTGTAGTCAGCAAAACAAATGGTATAACATTTCGTGCGCTACTCTGTATGTTGAGTACACAAAAATATCGAATTATTAGGAGTAAAATTCTTCTCTATTCTATGGAGCTGTAGTTCTTGCATTACACTTTTCGAACGATCTTTGCCTATTAAATTAAACAACACATAGTACTTACTTCTTGCAAATTCAGTCCATTTTCAACAACTTCAAATGGCCAATTACTTAAATCATCAACTCCCGATGGTCTCATAAGCATAAGTAATGTTGTCCGTGGTGATTTATTATATTTGATTGCTTCCTTATGATATTTTTCTGTGAACAACATCTCCAGAGATTTATTCGCAATACAAGTTACTTTGGTAACCTTCACGTTCTTTACACCTAACTCCCTAAAATTAGCAAATAAAAATACACTATTTAATGTAAATTTTATAACCTTCTTATTTAAAATAGTTTTATAAAGTTTTTCTATTAACTTGGAACAAAGGAATCTGGAAAAGATATAAAAATATTCACTTACCAGAAAATGTAATGGAAACATGCACTAAAAATGTATATTATAAGTTCTTTCGCTAGAACAAGTTTCATCAGACACGAAAAGGAAGAAGGAGAAAAGAAACAAAAAATAAAGAACAGGGCAACAATTAAGAAGCACCAAGTCGGAATGGAGGGTCACTTTCCGCCTGGTAACATTCAGGACAGGCTCTACTATATGTGCAACACGTGCACTTGCACGGGGCGGAAAATAACTAACAAACTTCATGATGATGGTAGTTAAATTTACTAACCTGACCTATTTGAATACTACATTCATAAATCATGTTTAGGTAGCATTAGTTTAAGGTCACATGAACAGAGTCAAAACAAATGATCAATCAAATCCCAGCATGAATTGCTTGATTGTTGTCAAATGCAAGAACTCAATTCTCGAACAGTAGTAAACACCTGTAGAAGGAATTTTTAATAGATGTAGAAGGAAAATCAAGAAATAAAGATAAAAGAGCTAGTTGCACTGGAATTGCAAACTGATATATTGAGATTGAATCTCGATATTGAACTCTATAAAAAGGATTACCATCTTTCCTTTGCTGTTGCTTTATCTTTCACTAACACAATAGATTATTATTTAAAGAAAGAAAAAAAACACAACAAGATTGTATTTATAGTGTTTAGATTTTTCTGAGTGTGAGTGCCATTTACCTCCCTTTCATTGTTCATGAGGAGTTAGCATACTTAAAATCGTGGTTTTTAAGATTTGCTTTTTCTGGAGAAAAGGAGGGGCGGCAAATTGCCTAAGGCCGGCCCTGGTAACACTATTATGTGTTTTTGCATTTCAGCATGACTGTTCTTTAATTTTTAATTTATCTCTACTTTTCCTTTAAATATATAATTTAACGTTATAGGGAATATGCTTATAGTTTCCTTCTTTTTAATGTGCATGATTATGTTTCTGCTGCTTTCTGGTAAATAATTCATTACATAAGTTATATAAGTTTTTCCTTCTTAGTACAAACTGCTAAACAAATATAAGTTTGCATAACAATTTATAAGTTTCATATAACATTTTTGACAGCAAAAAAAAAAAAAAAAAAAAAACTTATTTATTTATTTTACTGTTTTACACAGACACAAAATAATAAAATTAATCAATATTGCAAATGAATGCAATAACTAAATTTTACACAAATGCTCATTTTTTCACTCATACAGTGACTAAATGCTACGTAAATGCAGTTTGTTTGTCCATTTTTTTGAAACGTTATAACTGAACATTACTTTCCTGTGCATTTCAATGAAAAACATAAGAGTGTAGCATTTTTTTTTTTTACCACTGTTATCAAACAACTATACATATATTTTTTATGAAATAGCTTATTAGAGCTTGAAACGATTATAAAATAATAAGGGGCAAAAATGAAGTAGTACTAAAGTCCAGTGTTTTTGCTAGTGATTAAGTTTTCGAAACATAAGCTGGGACTTTGCATCTCGAAAGCTCATTAGTACGCTTTCTTTCCAGATGCAATAAAATGTCCAAGTACAAATAGTTTTTGTGCCGTTAATTCTATAACAAGTCATCAGAGATAATGGTGCATGGTCCGTACTCAATTGATTTGTGTTATTGACAACCTAAAATTTTACTTTGATGATAAATTATGTATGACATCGCTCTCTATATATAGGGTGTTTCGAAACAACACCGACAACGTTTGGGAGGTGATTCCTGACACCAAGATAAGACAGAAAGTATAGACCAACCTGGATCCACAAATGCTTCCTTTCGGAGTTATAGGCTGCCGAAAACTTGAAAAAATGAACATAAAAGATCCATAGCTCCAAAACTATGAGATCTACCGTAGTCGGTTTAAAACTTTACTTAGGAACTAGTATGTGCGCTATCCAAAAAATACATGTTTCAGTAAACTAAGGGACTCACGCAATAATTTTTATAAAGGGAGTTTGGCTACGGGCATATAATTTGAAGTAATCACCAACTACTTCTATAAAAATTGTTGCGGAAGTACCTTAGGATTCTGAAACTTGGATATTTATATAGGTCACATACTAGTTCCTAAGTGAAGTCTGGACCAACTACAGTAGATAAATAGTTTTAGAGCTTTGGATTCTTAAAGTTCATTTTTTTATGTTTTCAGTAGCCTATAATTCCGAAAGGAAGCATTTGTGCACCCAGGTTGGTCTATACTTGGAAAGAAAGCATTGTTTTGTCAGGAATCACCTCCAAAATATTGTCGGTGTTGTTTTGAAACACCTTGTATAAACTACGCTATTACAATGTATTATAATAACTACTGAATGTGCTAGGTATTTTAAAAAGAAAAGAAATATTCATAAATTACCTGAAAACATTTTTGCATGAAAATAACTCGATTAATTTCTGACATTCTGTCAGAAATGTCCTATCTACGTTCTCATCAGAAAACACAATGTTTCCCACGCTTTTAAGCTCAACAAAAATTTGCCTTAGTCTGACCTATAAACGAGAAAATGCTAATAAGCAAATAACTTTTTTTAAAAAAAATGATCTTACCTCATAAATAAAATACGTGATGAACTGCTAGATTGTTCTATTCTATACATCTATCATCAAGCTTATATCATAATTATGTGTATGACACGTACAGAATATGAAGAAATTTTAGGCTTTTTAGTAAATATGAAAATTTTATCAAAAATATTATGAAATATCAAAATTTTAAATACCCTGTTTCAATTCGACGCATTATAAAACATTCCCGATTCTTGTTCCCACTGCCCTACGAGGCATGGTTTAAAGTTACGAATTTTCATATTTTTTCCTCCCTCTATTTACATGATCCTTTGGAGATACGAAGTGGTAAAATGTATATCCATAGTACACTTATAAATTTTCTCTTTCGTGTTCATATTCAGCATGTTTGTAAGTCAGTAGTGTCAGAACGGTAGTTTAAAAATCTGCAGCGAAAAAATCTAATATTTTGAGAGGATATATTTCTTGTATCCTTGATATGAAACTGAGCAACATTAAATAACATTTGATGCTATGGATCAAATTAACAGATGGCTTGCACATCTTGCTGACTAATTTTCACATCTATCAGATACTAAAATTAAAGATGATATATTTGGGATTCTCAGATCGACGTCTTCAACAACACCGAAAGTTTGAAGCATATGTAATAGACAAAGAAAAACAAGCAAGCATGGGTATGATGCAATAAAATAACATAAAATTTCCTTGGAATTAGAAAAGACGTCAAACACAAGAAATCTGTGAATCAAGTGATCAAAGCATACATAGATTTATATTCTTAAAAGTACATTTCGGAGATTCAAATCTGGACTTCTCAGAGAGTTTCAGTGTGTACCGGATAATCACGGGGAAAGATTTCACAAACATACCTATCACGGAAAAATGGTATGAAGGGAAATTGATGCACACCCTGTTTGCAGATTATTCCTGGACTATAATTCGGGTCAAGAGGAACACTCGTACGAAAGAATGAAATAAGACACGCTGTTCAAATTTTGCCTATTTTTAAATAATCTTTTAGAATACCTGCTAGAAATTGAATACATTTATGAACATTATCAAATATTACCTTCTATTAGTCTCTAAATTTTACAGGTATTTAGTTGAATTTCAGTTAATATATCTATCACTATATGAACACAATGTTTAGAACTATATGAAAATGTTCAAAAAATTTAAAAGTTGATTACTCTTAAACTATCTCTAATGCACTAAAACTGAACACATATTTACACATATTTGAATTCAGTTCTTAAATGTCTATAAGATTCACTTTTTTTTTTTTTTTTTTTTTTTTGCAAAAATAGGAAATATGTTTTTTTTTCTTCAAACAGTGTAATTGATCGACTTGAAATGAAGCTAATAAAAACATTAACCCGTATATATATTTCTTGTATATACAAGAAATAATTTTGAAAAGTTCCACAGTGATCTGCTTACATATATTCTACTAGTAGTTTGGGCACTAAGTTGCTAAAAATCCCCTTTTTCTGATTATTGTTTATACAGCCTAGTAGTATTGTATAATTTTATATCTATATAAATATGTGACTTTTCATATGGAGATGTTCAGTGATGCATAACATGAAAATTATATTTTGCAAGCGTAGGAGAGTTGCGAATATTTTCATTTCATTCCTTCAATTAATGCCAGTATTATTTTATCTATTTTCATATAACCATATTTAAGCACATCTTAAAATTCATAGCATAAAATTCTGGATATGTCATTGCGTTTTATGATTTAAATATGTTTACAGAATCTTGCTTGTTGAAAACAAAAACATAAAAAAAGGATTTTACTATAGTCTAATTAATACAAATATGTGCTCGTACATTTAACATATACTGATGCATGCGTTCCCATCTTGCAAGATACTTTTGAATATTGTCAGCTTTCATTTGTAGTATCTGTTGCTGTTCTTTCTCCTCTTTATTATCTTTCTGTTCGTCCGGTAACTCGGAGCGTTCCTTCTAAATAGGGAAGAAAAGTAATCCCATTAGTTATTAGTTACAGTTGATCTAGTATTGTCATGTCAATAAGAAATTTATTTTGGATGTATTAGTATGCATTTTCAGTACTGCATTTATTTTCAAGCTAACGTATTGAACTGAACAAGTGAATACATTAATGCAGACGACGTCGATTACAACTACTACTGCTACTACCAATGATAATAATAATAATAATAATAATAATAATAATAATAATAATAATAATAATAATAATAATAATAATAATAATAATAAAGAAAGCGTAGGATGATAAATGTGAATTTATTTTCTAGATAATTACTTTTAGAAAAGATGCTGTATCAAAAATATTTTCGAATTCATCACCTTATTTGAGAAATAGAAGCTGATTTAAAAAGATTCAATAATAAAGTAACATATAGCAACAGGTGAATTTTTACTGCTCCAACCCTTCAGAGAATAATTTTCAGAATTCATATAAGTAAATATGTGAACAAAATATTGATAGTGCAAAACAATAAATGAGTCTCTTGTTTCTCAAAGTAATAAAAGAAAGTTGTAAATTTTCGCTTATTTTCACTTTATACTAACATTTTTAAATGCGTTGAAAAGTAGCTGTAAAATCTCAATGGTATATCTAGCAGCAAATTTTGGAACAAACTATTCGAAAAAGATATTATTTCGCAAAAAGGACAGACGGAATATGCAGATTTTAACCGGAACTTAATTCTCTATGAAGAAATTATATTCGTATACTCGTATCACATTCAAATCTTACATTCGTATTTAACAAATTGTTAGTGATAACCGCGAACAATATTTTGCACCCTTCCTTCTCTGTATATTGTATTGAATTTTTATGGAAAGTTTCATGCCTGTATGTTCAACAGTTCAGAACAAACGTATAGTAATAGTAAAATTTTACTACCGTTTTAAAAATGAATATTTCCTTGCTTTCTCTTCAGTATTGAATTCAGTAAAATACTCAAATATGTAATATAATCCCTTTACCACCTTCTATTAACAAGAAGTAGATGTAGAAGTTATAGTCCTAGATTTATATATGTCAACATTTATTTATTTATTTATTTATTTTTTAGTACAAAATAACAAAACACACTTGAATAGGTTATTATTATTATTATTATTATTATTATTATTTTACTGATTTACTGGACATGAAATAATATAAAATAAAGAATTTTTGTACCAGAAACTAGAATGATAATGAAAAGCAGACAAAAAATAATGACAAATATATTTTTTAAAAAATAGAAGTACTAATTTTGTCACTCTACAGATTGTCCAACCTGGTTGCTAGCTTTGAATAGTCCATATAAAGCTTTTTATTAAGTGCTGAATCTGTAATGTTGTCAGAAAACGGGGGAAATGCGGGATTCTTCATTTTATGACAAGAGCACAATAACTAAAGTTCACACAAACGTTTATTTCCTAACTCATATTGCAGTCATATGCTACTCGGATACGCAATACTACTTTTCTCTTGCAATTTCAATGAAAGGGGAGATGATGCAGCAAAAGAAATATTTCTAAATCAGTGCTGTGCAAAAATTACACGTGTCATTTATAAACCCCTTGCCAGAGCTTTAAATAATATGGAGAGATTGTGCTATTAAAGTCCCGTCCTTTCCTTAGTAATCTAGTTTTCGAAAAATAAGCTTGCATCTCGAAAGCCTGGCGAGAAGATTTATTTTCAGGTACATCAAAATATCAAGAGTGTACATGATCTTGTTGTCAATTCTACGGCCAGTCTCTAGTAATAAAGTATGTGATCCGTAATGTTATAGGTAACTAAATGTAAACGTCTGGTTTTTAAGAGGACATTGATTACAGAACTTCAACTATATGTAAGATCAAAGAAAAGTGTTTGTTTATTGAAAGTAAGTCTCTCTTTTCAGCACCGAGGCTATAACACATGGACCTTCAGTTAAAGATGGAATCCAATCTCTGTAATGCGTTCAAATTTCCATGTTGACCCACCGGTAACCGAACTCGGGATCATGCGCACCCAAAGGGCATGCCTTAGCCACTAGACTAAACCAGCAGGTAAAATTTGAAAGAGAACGATTCTGTGATGAAAAAAATATCTATAATATACAGTTCTATAATATATATACAATAAATTATGATGATACACGCATGCCATTTTGTAATTAATTTTTCGATTGCATTTCATTTCTATAATTTTGTGTAGCAAACAGCGATGCGACATCGCTCGGGAATTTTTAAGATGTCAAGAAGAAATAGCAACTATCTATCAAATAGTGATTTAAATACTGTAACTTAGGAGAGCAGTTATATTTCGTTAAATGTATTCGACAGGGTAAGGACGTTGGTAAGGTTTGGTTCTAAATATTAATAAAAGGTACGAGTCACGGCACTAAACTTTCCCGTTCCAATTCCATATAATATGTCATGCTATGTTGCAGGTACTAATGACACATTTTCCTGTGAAACACGAACAAATTTATTTGACCTTTTTGGAAAACTTCATCCAAAGAAAATTCGCTCCTAAGAGTAAACTACCCCTAGTATATATATTGCTCTAGCAATTTGTTCTGTATATATATATATATATATATATATATATACAGAACAAATTGCTCCCGTAGATCTTTTTAGGATAAATGACATGTTATTAGGTTAGTAAGGAAATATTTATTTATAAAATATGAACAAAATCACAAGAGTTACTTTTGAGAAAATCATCCGAAAAGAACTTCACAAAGAAGAAATTGTCTCTTCTGGATATATATAAGAAAAACGACTTATACCATAGTATAGCACTGTTAATTAAATAGTGATATATGAAATATGAACAATATTGCTAGAGCCGTTTTCGAGAAAATATTTTTTTCATCCTTTAATAAATTACTCTTATTCTTTGAAGGAAAAGAAAATTCGACCTCTAGTCCTCCCTCTTCCTAAAGAATCTTATACGAACAACTTCTCGTTTAAAATTTGGTTAAGAATACGTTGAACAGTATAACTTCTAGGCGAGTGAACGTATTTACCTGGCACATACGAACGGACAGATAGGTGTTCAAAAATCACTTTTTCAGAGTGTAAGGGCTCTGAATGATTATCATACCTTCATCTCTCCTATCGTCCCTCGAAAATAAAAATAAGCAAAATTGTAGACATATCCGGAAGAGATATGTCTAAAAAGAAGGATCCTTATTAGAGACTACTTTTAAAATTATTTAAAATGTCATGCTATCAAGTGTAAATTTGAGAATCTCGGAGAGTGGCGTCCATTTCGCTTTTTAACTGGATCCTGGCTTCCAAACTGGATCCCGACTCTTTAAAAACAATTGAAAGTTTGGCATGTTCAGACAATGTATTGTGAAAATATTTCGATATTAGACTATAACTTACAATTATAACTTTTATATTAAAGTGGTTCATAATATTATGCCAAGATTTAAAGTACATTGATCAGTTTTTATTGCTGGATTATAACTATTAGTTTTGGTACAATACTCCCCCTCTTCCTCCTCATGTTTGTTTCCTTGAGTTTGAGATTTTATAGAATTTTTATAATGTCAATATTATGTTTAACATAATATGTTTATATAGAAGATACTTAGTATGTACATTTTGCTTTCTAATACCTTTATTTTATTAAAATACAACATCTCTTCTCACGTCAAAAACCTACAACGAGAAGATCTACAAGATGAATATCATCGAAAATTTGATTGTTTGTATGTCTTACAAGGGAACCTCTCCAAGTGTAGTCTGACTTCGAATCGAGACTATGGCCGTTGGATACCTTGTCCCAAAAGATGAAATTTGATACATCCTAGATCTCAACTGTTGCTTAGATATAATCGTGAAAAGTTAGAAATTGAGCTCCATACTATACATTACAAAGTCAGATTCCGGGTCAGATTTTTCGGACGCGGTCGGCTAAGGAAACTCAGCGAATATATATCAAATTAATGTGGGGAGCCCAGCACCTTTCGAATGAAACATTTGTGTCCCCGGGGCAATCGCAGGATTCCAGGCGGGGTCCAACTTAAAATTTGCAAATTGAGCCGGGGGTCAAGTAGCATATTGTATGAAAGCTATTGTTAATTAAAAGAAGATAGAACAAATTTTAACTCTCTACGATAATTGTGCAAACGGGCAACTGGTGAAAATGTCAATACAACCTAGATCAGAAAATCTATGGACACTCTTCTTAATGCGTTAATTTGCGACAACAAGAAAATAGAAAAACACGTTTAAAAGTGCAAGGTATTGAAGTAAAGCAAATTGCTCTTTCACAGAGCCGCACAACGGACCTTATAAGTGTGACTTCGTATAACCAATGGACCATAGAATGACCATGACCATTGAATTTCGTGTCCTAGAAGAGAAAGGATACATTGTCACTCGCAACCGTTGTGGAGGGTGAGAAGGTCAAATGGCAACGGTATATGTCGCAAATCGGGACCCCAAATTCGCAGATTGCACCGTGAAATTTCTATCGGGGGATTTGCTGAACGAGAAACATGATGGTGAAGACGAAAAGGAGTGACCTTGAAACTGTGAGGCAACTTGGAGAGGAGTGGGGTTGGAATAATGGTGCAGAAATAAAATATATCGGAGGGTGCTTTTCTAGGGCTATAGGGAATGGTCAAGAATAATATTTCGTTAAAATATAAATTTGGAAATCAGTTTGATAATTGTAAACTCGGGAAAGAAAACGATAACCAAGTGGGGTGGGAGACGAGCCAAAACATAGTAAACGTAAAAGAAGGCAGTGTTTCATAGAATATTGGCACACAAAATACTCTGTGACAATACAATATTGATTTGCAGCAATATGCAATTTATTGGAAGAATGTGTGGATGAAATATAAGTAAACAAAACTATGTCTAAAGAAAATAGATATACAACTTCGCATATACGTGTTGGTATATTTACAGAATATTACTTCAACAAAGAAAACATATATTGCGCTAGAAAAAATGAAAACAAATATCGTAAAATTCAATGAAAACAGACACGTTACCTTTTGAACTTCTCACCCTCAACGACGGTTGCGATTGACAACGTATCCTTTCTCTTCTAGGACACGAAATCCAATGGTCATGGTCATTCTATGGTCCATTAGTCATTTGAAATTACACTTATACTTGGATAAGGTCTGTTGTGCGACTCTGTGAAAGAGCAATTTGCTTTACTTCAATACCTTGCACTTTTAAACGTGTTTTTCTGTTTTATTATTGTCACAACTTAACGGATTTAAAAGAGTGGCCATAGATTATCTGATCTAGGTTGTATTGACATTTTCACCAGTTGCCCGTTTGCACAATTATCGTAGAGAGCTAAAATTTGTTCTATCTTCTTTTAATTAACAATAGCTTTCATACAATATGCTACTTGACCCCCGGTTCAATTTGCAAATTTTAAGTTGGACCCCGCCTGAGATCCTGCGATTGTCCCGGGGACACAAATGTTTCATTCGAAAGGTGCTGGGCTCCCCACATTAATTTGATATGTATTCGCTGAGTTTCCTTACCCGACCGTGTCCAAAAAATCTGACCCGGAATCTGACTTTGTAATGTATAATATGGAGCTCAATTTCTAACTTTTTACGCTTATATCTCTGCAACGGTTGAGATCGAGGATGTATCCCTATTCGTGTTATCCAACGACCAAAGTATCCAAAGTATCCAACGACCATAGTCTCGACTCGAAGTCAGAGTTACACTTGGATAGGTTCCCTCGTTAGTAATAAAACTTGGTAGTGTTGCTTTTATATACCTATGTACATAGCATGATATTGGAAGTTAAGGAAAAACAAAGTGTTAAAAAATCCTATGCTAGTACCTGCATTTCAATGAGTTTGTAGGCGAAACCACTGTCGTGCAGTCTGCTTAATGATTGATATACTTCCTTTCGTTTTGACACTAATTCATTGTAATTGTGCATAATGGCCTCTTGCTGCAATGCTCTGTAGTATATTACTTTCGAGTGAAGAAATTCCTAAAGAATAATACGAATAGCTATAGAAACTTTTGCTAGCCAAGTTCTTTATTGGATATTGAATAAAAAACATTTTGCTTCATAAAACAACTAAAATTTGCATAAATTCCACAAACAAAATAAAAGAAAAT
Source organism: Thermobia domestica (assembly GCF_964235325.1). Classification (NCBI taxonomy): domain Eukaryota; kingdom Metazoa; phylum Arthropoda; class Insecta; order Zygentoma; family Lepismatidae; genus Thermobia; species Thermobia domestica. The sequence continues at coordinate 68,117,900 of NC_137458.1, forward strand.
AGCATTACTATCTGATATTCTTTTACAATATATTTCAATAATAATAACTGGCAGAAGAAAACTATATGAACGAGAGGAGATATAGCATAACTCCTACTATCTGTACTAACAATAACAGAAAACTGAAAATTAGAATAACTTGACAGAAAAAGTAAGCAGGCACAATTTGTCAATAGATGGCGGCACAACACTTTCTCTGTATCATGGGCATCTCAGCCACGTCAAAATTGAGAGCGACAACAAAGACATAGAATTATTAAAAGACCCAACTAAATTTATGTCAAAATTGTGAGGTAATTCGGAAGCTACTTGGATTAAGAGCTAGTACACTCCACTTTGTACCTCAGCCAATAAAATTCACTGTACTTTTCTTCCATCACTTGCTATATGTTTAGAAGTTTCCATATACTATGATCCTTAGGCAACTTCTTTGCCTTTAGATAATAATTGCATCTTTATTACAATACATTAACTTAATATATTTTTCTTCCATCATATTTTGTACTAGGTCACTCAGACTAGTTTCATCACCAACAAAATTCTAACTTCTTTTTAATGATCTCGAATTATATGTGTTATTTTCTCTCTTTACCCGATGTTCCCGGTTTATCATTCCAAACAGTTCAGCCTTCGATGAAGTTGGGAGGGACTACAGTGGCAAAGCGGATAGAAGACAGTGGTATTCAGCAATGTGAGTTATATTTATTTCGGACACATTAAACTCGCAGGTGAACGAGAAAATCCAAAATACGTTTGCATTTGTTATACAGGACTGACACTGGATATTCTGCTATGGAAGCTGCAGGCCAATAGCCAGGGGGCATTGCCTCTCTAAATTACTTTTTACCCCCTGAAGAGAATTTTCAAGCTGACTCAAAACCAGTGAAATTATTTCAATTATATTTACCAAATTAAATTTAACTTCGCGAATTCTACTCATTTCTGTGTAAAATTATATGTTTCTTGCTAGATGTACAAAACATCTTCCATTGCCTTTTACCCATTTCAAGAATTTCAAACCGTACGCTATTATTGCAACCATGACAAGCATTAAAGGATATCAGGGCACTTCCAAACAATAATAAACTAGTGTCTCCCTTATTTTGGAAGGTAGAAAATTGAGTGCAAACGTTCAATAAAACTTCTATTTTGTATTGATATAATCTAAAATTGCTGTAATATAATTTTGTTCTAAATTTTAAAAAACAAATACTTCAATTTTAAGTATTGATATGAAACAAGGTACCTCGCAAAGAGCTTGAATTAAGCACAGAAAAATGAAGCAACAATTTACGGTTTCGATAATTCAAAATAAATACAGATGCTGTAAATAATAAATAAATAAATGTACAATTTTATGGTGTTCTTTGATGTCTTTGTCATTGCCCCCTCAGTCTTCATTTCTGCCCTCGAATCCTGTCCTCGAACATGACCTGGATACCTTACGGGACTCCATTTTCCAGCAGGATAACAAGCCTCTCCACATGGTCAGGCGAATCCAACGTGTTCTACTCGTAAACGGCTTCTATCCTGGCCTGTCTGGTATATCTCTAAGCACGTGTGGGGCATGATGGGGCGCTAGCCGGGCTCTTGCAACGAATATTACCGAGTTACACCAAGATTTGTGGCAAGTGCGACAAACCATTCCCCCAAACAGACATTAAGCATTTACACGAACAGCTATATACCTGAATACTGTTTGTGTGGTTACTCGGGATAGTTACACGTACTACTAAAGGAAGTATTGTAGGTTTGTGAACAGGATGTCCCACTGGTGTCATGTTGGGGACTTGAACAGCATACATCGTCTTCTTTCTGCGTACTAATTTTGGGCCAGGTCCGTGAATTTATACTGGAAGTAAATCTGCAGCAGTCTAGTACAAGAACCACCATCATATATATGATTTTTTTTTACCTAATGGAATCTTAACTCTGCCTAAGAAGTCTAATGGTGACTATCTCGTCATTTGGTTCCAAATTCCAGTTGTTTGGTTTTGGCTTTATTCGCTTATTCTCTTAATAAACACAATAGTATTATCTACCTTTTCGTTCATCAAACAATATATTCTTGAATTTATTCCTCAGTATTTCTATTCTCGTTTACTTTGTTTCTCTTTTTTAATACCTAAATATACTGTTTATTCTTCATTCTTGCCGCCGTACTCTTCAATGTAGACTTTCCATCTGTCTCAAGCTGCATTACGCTCATTAAATGTTCTTCCATATTTTTTGTCATAATAGTTCTTCCTTGTTGTTTTCTGTTTCCATTTAGTTTATTACCATATACAGTACTCAACTTCTCTCTCTCCTTTATAATCACTCTTGTCATCTTTACGTTTATTATATACTTCTCAGCCTTTGTGAGTTTCCCTTCTTTATTCACTATTCAATTTTCTACACATTCTTTTCCCTTCTTCTGTTCAACTTTATTTCTCTAGTTTTCAAGTTCTTTTCTTTTTCTTCCTTCTATACCTAGGTTTTTTACTCTACTTTCACTACTGCGTACCGTTAATCCATAGTTCGAAATGTTTTCACATATAGTTAGTTCCTGTGTTCGCCTCTTCTCAAACTATATGTCTTTTCTTCAAAATTTCAAGCAGGTCTGCTGTTTCTTCCCCACTTTAAATTTCTCACTATCTAATTTCTTGTTCCTATTTCCCTTCCTGGACACATTTTTCAGTTGGATTCCACTTTAGCTAACACAATATTGAATGAGAATATATATTATATATATTAAAATGAGCGTTCATTATAATTTTACACCTTCACTGATAGGCTATTTGCCGAAAATTTAAGTTTCAGTACACGAAAATTCTTAGATATTTTTTTGTCTTGGTATTGCAATTATATGTTTAAATACTATCCATGATTATAAGAAAGTATTTTATTGTTTATAACAAAATACTTTCCTGTGTATGAAATGTTTTTCATTATTGTGATTTACATACATCACGAGAAGACGATTGTTGCTACTTTTCCTCTACTTCCAAGTTTTACTTCCATATATATCTGTTATATGACTCATTTTTTCAATTATGTCCTAACTTATTTTTAATCATCAATTATTTTCTTTTCAACATATTATTCTCTATTAGTTTACCTTTCCAACCAGTTACGTTTCTCTATTTCTTTCAACCTTCAGATTTCCGAGAATCTTAGTTTTTTCTTTGACAAAATCCATCGCGCATAATTTTGGTATCTCAATACTCATCAAACGGTGACATACAGGTCTATCTTCTTCAGTTGTATTGAACCACATATTTTCTATAATCAGTGAGTTCTGTCGTCAAAAGTTCAAGTTCACCATTTACAATCTCCTATATTTCTTTTCTTAAAATCACATTTAACTACCACATTACATTCTGTTCTGTATCTACAAAAGCATTCATGCTGCCCATTAAAATTACACTTAGAACCCTTTTCATGATTGATTCTATTTTCTTCGACTGCAATTGAACAAATTATTAGTTCCAAAATGTTGAAAATACGAGACACGAAGACTGAAAGTTCTTGTATTGAATAGGTATATAGTAGAGATGGCCAAAATTTTCTTGAATCCGGATTCCGGAAAATCGGAAATTTCACTTTCTGGATTTCGGAAAAATCCAGGAATTCACAAAAACTCCGGTTGTTTTCCAGAATCGGAATTTTTAAATTCCGGATATTTTTTGAATTCCAGAATTATTCCGAAATCCGGATTTTTTTCCAAATTCGGGAATTTTTCTGATTTTACTTTGCACATTTCAGAAAGTAAAAATTCCAGAATTGGCCATCCTTAGTCAGGTAGGAAGAACACATTACTGTTATATCAGTTGAATAGCAATACGTCGAAAGTAATACATATTAGAAATAATAAGAATAAAAATATTGTCTTCTGTCTCTGGAGGCAGAGCGAAAATAGAATTGTTTTAAGATTCAGGAAATGATATAGTTATTTTTCTTATTATCTTTAAAATATCATTACCGTTTCACCGCTGATGCAGGTGGATCGGATCACCAATATTCACAATATCACCCCAACCTACACAATTGTGTAGGTAATTTTCTTTTCCAGATTCAACGGATATTTTTTAAAAAGATATGTTTTTGAGGAATGGTAGATGATACTAGTGTAAAAAATAACAAAATGTTGTGAAACGTTGAAACGAATTTGCCCGGCATTGAAGGTATATGCTATCTACAATAGCTACACAATACATTGCTACTGCTTGACAACAATTATAAGATTCGACTGTCATTTCTATTTCTTTACTTCTTCTAGCTCATATGTAGTTTCCGCCTTCATTTATTTCGTCTTTTTATAAGATATTTGGTGGAGAGATACGTTCTTTTTACATCCCTCGTCAGAGGGGCCTGTGTTCTCTATTATCTGTTCTAGGAGGTGAAACTATTCGCAATAATTCAGTTAAATTCTTTAGACGGTTTTTGGAACTTTCCCTAAAGACCTTTCTATTTATTATTAGTTGTAGCAAAATGCTTCCAATAATTATAATTAGACTCAGGAGACTTTAAATAATAATAATAATAATAATAATAATAATAATAATAATAATAATAATAATAATAATAATAATAATAATAATAATAATAATATCACCACCATCATCTAAATCAGTAAAAATTATTTCAAAAACCACAGGAAATTGGATAAAAATCAAAATCAGACGATGTTTAATTTATACAATTTACGACACTTCATTCGTGTCAACTTAATAAATAAGAGAATTCTTTATATTTGATTGCGAGAATGTAAATTAATACATCCTAATTTTGAAGGGTGGTATTCAAGAAATCGTTGCAAGTAACCAGTTTAATATTGAGAATTTGAGAGTACGATTTTTTTTTTTTAATGTATATATACATACCTAGGTATATATGCTAGAGCAGATTCTAAACTTAATACCTATCAGAATCCCAATTTTATCACATCCTCTTGCCAGCGACCCCTTTATAATTTCTGGTTTGTAATAAAGCTTGTGTGGGGTTTCTAATATACCTACTACGGAGATCTCACGATATCCATCTATTTCTATAATAGTAGAATCCATTCCTTGTATATAGTGGATACAAAAACAGTAATAGATTTCTTACAATGAAAGTGCTATTTTAAAGATGGATATTAAACCTCTTTATTGTAGAGACCATTAAAGTAGCTGATCTAAGCCCACAACTTATTGACCAACTAATAGAATTATCGTGCGACAAGTCATTGCAACTGGTTTTCTGTAACGAAGACTTGGACAAGTTCTGGCTGAAGAGGAGAGAAGCATATCCTGGTCTGGTATCTGCTGTTTTAAAGTAATAATTCCATTTGCTACATCGTACCTGTGTGGAAGTGGATTTTCTTTCATGGTAAGCATTAAAACAAAGACAGGAAATCGCTTATTAGTTGAAAATGACTTAATAATGTGCGACACAAAGATTGAACCGCACATTGGCGCACTAGTGAAGTCAACCCATGCTCAGGCATCTCATTAGCTTTCAATGTTAATATTTCAATATGCAGGTTTCGTTGCATTTGTATAATATTTTCTGATAGTTCAACATACATTTCTCATTAGTTTCATATCGTACTTCTTTCATTAAAACTGATTTTTAAACAACTCTACACCTGTTTAAAATGTTTAATAGACCTATTTTTTTCTTGTTAACAGTTAAAATATTTTCCGGTATTAGATTCTAATTATATTTATCTCTTCCACTTATCTCCGCAACCCCCATGAAACCTTCTCGAGACCCCCAAGTTGAGAAACCCTGTGCTAGAGTATTTTAGAGTACTACGAAATGGAACTCTTTATGCCATTTTCCGTGCAAATTAAATCCTTTGAACAATTAAAACCTAGAGACTGATTCTTGTGGATGTAATCCATACTTAGTTCCATTTTTTCTTTGCTTAGAATATCAAACACAAAGATTTACTACCATCTTTATAACATATACAGGGTGTCCAAAAACCAATGGTAAAAACTGAAACCTCAGATTTTTGGCACCAAAATAAGTAAAAAAGTTTATATAACATATGGTACGGAAATAAACAGGGGCGGAGCTAGACAGCTTCGAATGTGGGGGAAAGGAACTTTACACCTGGCTACCGGGACAATGATCGGAGCTAGGAAAGCGGGTCAGAAATACATAAATATTATATCGGCTTGTCCTATTAAATGCATGTTCAAATGTTTGAATTAGTCCTAGAAGCGACAGTCCTATTAGCGACAGGAACTGTTATCTGTCCTATGAGCGACCGATTCATTTGCATTGAGATGATGAAATATGATATGATTCCCTCTCGTAAAATATGTTTGCCTCTGGCGTTATTAGCGTCCGAACAACCTTGCTATGAAAAATGTACATATCAGTCATACTGTTCATCAAATATTTTCCCCTCTACTATGAGTGCAAATAAAACATCTTAATTTTGAGGTAGATTTGGCATAAAACATATCAAATAAGAACTGACTGAACAGGCGTCCTCTAAGGTGACTGTCTAAGTAATTGAACAGGTGATGATCATACGTTGCAATTTCCGGAGAGTATGGCGGATGCAATAGTGTTTCCCATCCAAGGCGTAGAATGGTGTCCCGGGCCATCCTAGCCACGTGGGGCTTAGCGTTGTCCTGTAACAGGATGATCCTTTTTAGATTCAAAAGTGCTGGCTCCAGAGTTTTGAGTTTTTCTTGAACACAGCTCAACTGCTGACAGTACACAGTTTATGCTCTGACCAGCTGGTAGCAGTTCCTGATGCACGATGCAGTAAGCAGTGTACCAAACACACAGGAAGACCTTCTTTTGGTACAATGCTGGTTTCGGCTGTTTTGGAACCAGTTCATGAGATGCTAACCAATGATGACGGCGCCGTGGAGCTTCGTACAGGACCCACTTCTCATCATATGTCAACACCCTGTTCAGAAATAGCTCCTTCCTCAGACGAAACAGCAAAGAAACACAGGTGTTTGCTCGCGTTGCCTTCTGGTCCGGAGTCAAATCATGTGGAACCCATCGACCCAACTTGTAATGCTTCCCAAGAAGGGCTGCCGAATGGTTTCTCCACTCACAGTGAATTGTAGCCCCAGTTCCTCACATTCTGGCCACTGTTCGCCTTAATTGGTGCCTGAAGATCTTCATTTTGTGCATGTGTTATTCTTCCGGCACATGGTGTGACTTCGAGAGTTTCGTCGCCGTCATTAAACTTGTTAAACCACCGCTGCACTGTCTTCGTAGTCACGATACCTTCACCAAAGGCCTGGGCCAAACGCCGCTGCAGCGGGGCGGAAGATATGCCAGGCCTTTGGTGAGGGAGTAGTCGATATAACCAGTCATATTTAACAGTACTTTTTCTTGAACTGAACGGATTGGAATGGTCTTTCTTCGTTGCATAGTGATAAGCTAGTCGCTTAGTATCAACCATTGTAAGTGGGAAACCTTCCGATTCCAATTTTAACATATATTGAACCAATTCCTTTCTCCAGAACCAGGTGGAATTGGGAGATCTAATTTAGGTTGACATCGTGGTCCTTTTTTAGTCTGTGTTGCTATGTCCTTATCGAAATTCCAATTTTTTTTTTACTGGCAGTACATATTTTCATACTTTCTTCTATTGCGGACATAGTTGCCTGTGCCGCTGCTTCTCCACATGAACATCGTTGTGTTTGTCGTTGATATCTCCAACCATTGGACTGAAACAGAAGGAAAATACTGAATTTATGAAGCTCTTTGTCATCAAACATAAACAACAGTGATAAAATATTTATTTTGTTGTTATTTATATTTAAGTCTATAAAGGATTCGATGTATATTTCAAAGTTCATCCACTTTTAAATATCCAACTAGCAATCAAATGTACCAGTACGTATTATCTTGAATCAGACATGCTAATGTACGCATTATACACAGTGTCCCGGGAGGGAGGGGCAATACTTCGGAAAATGGTACTATGGGCGATTCTAAGCAAAAATGTTCATATGAACATGGGTCCTAATCTCAACGGTTTGAGAGCTATAGGTTGTGAACTGATTTTGAATTCATGTTGTTTATTGATCACCCTGTATTTATTCTACAGAAGCGATCCATCGGTATGCATCATGTGCCAATGTTGCCTTTGGAAGAGAAGTTATTGAGGGATATTTGGGAATCAGTTGCTATCCAATTTCTTGAAATAACTTCAACTTTTCCATATTTCCCTCAATAGCTTTCCTTCCAAAGACACCACTGCAGCATGCTGCATACCGTTGGAAAACCATTCCATTACCTTTCAAATATACGCTCCGACCCACCTGTAGGGTAATTACAGAGTGAGCAATACGCCACATAAAGTCAAAAGTGGTTCACAACCTGTAGCTCTCAAACCGTTGAGATTAATACCAATGTTCATATAAACTTTCTTGCTTAGAATCACCCATATTGCCATTTCCCAAAATATTGCCCCTTCCTCCTGGGACATAATGTATGTATATTTTTAATTCTTTGTACGTACCTCTCACTTGGGGTAATTTCCGCATGTGTGCATTTTAACCCCACAACAATATGAGCATTTTGCCCCTAACATATAATTTTCGTACATGTTGCAATTCTGATCAGTAGGCTTTGTTCTCAGCCAGATGGGCCATAGAATTGTATTCACCACTTCACCTATATTACTCTATCATTACTCCAAATTGGCATTTATCCACTAATGTTACACATTGTTTTCAAATACAATCGTTTCTACGTCTTAATATTATATCATAACATGTTAATATACGTATACATATGTGATATTTTATGTTCAACTTATCTCCAAAATTCAGCGCTCGTTTCTGCAACTCTTCTTGCCTTGCAAAGACTTACGTGCGGTATATCCCATATTGATCACTGTTGCAAGATAACTGATAAACTTTGTTCTGCGCATTTAACCCGTATGTGCGTTTTCCTCTGAATGACTCTATATTCCTATGTAAATAATTATTGATCCCCAATAATATCTCCTTTCTTCAAAAGCTTTGCTTTCTGTGCTTAATTTAATTCAAATCTAATTATTCACTAAGCAAAGCAATATATTTTATTTTGTAAAACTTAGAAGCGTAACAGTTACGCCAACTATCTACTTTTTGGACTTCCTAAGACTCTATAAATAAAATGAGGAAAATATTTCAATAATAAAAGACAGCTTTTGAGATCCCTTACATCTGATTAGCTAGTCCCTGGCAATCCCACCAATGACAATGCAGTTCACTCTAAACAATCCGAAAGGTAAACGAACTCTTTAAATTACCTTCCCCTCTATTGTAAGCTACCGAAACGTAAACTAATTGCTTAATTCGCTTCCTCCTTGTTTTGACTTATACATAAAAGCTTGTCGTATAGCAATTAGATACAATCCCTTAGCGCTTGAACGGCTGAAAAAAATGAGACCTCTAGGAACGTAAATTTTTCATAGCATATTTTGTTAGGTTCTAAATCACACTAGCGTGAAACAAGTTAAAGAAGATAGAGCCTAATCTTCTTCCATTATCTAGTATGAACGAATCGCTGAGTTACAGGTTGGTTAAAAGATAGAATCGGTCGCTCATAGGACAGTTAACAGTTCCTGTCCCATATAAATCTGTCGCAAGTAGGACGACACCAAATGTTTGACATAAGTGTGCAAGGGATTCCCCATACATCGTCTGAGGATTAATGGAATGACTTTCCGTCACTGGTAATGCAACGGTACAATGAAGATAGACAACATACAGTACGAAGTTGTGATACATGGATGGCAGGAAAATGGCGGTCAAAGCAAAGCGTGCCTAGGATGGTTGTATTAACCGCACGGACAGTATGGGAATTAACAAGGGGGATGAAGTATACACCCGAGGAAATTAACATGTGGAAATTCAAAACTTATGGAAAATATCCAGTTCTACAGAGGGAAATTTCCCTCTCATTCCCCTGGCAATTCTTACACTGCTCAGGGTCAATTAAATGTGGTATACTCACGGAGTAATGGGAGTGGTTGTAGTTGCTTACAACACAGATATTCGGTGAATTCCTACTTGACGTATGAAGAATCTCTAGCGCAGTTATGTAACATGCGGTTAACAGGTAAAGCCGATATGATTTTTATGTATTTCTGAACCCATTTCCTAGCCACTATCATTATTCCGGTAGGCAGGTGTGAAATTCCTTTTCCCCACTTTCGGAACTGTCTAGCTTCGCCCGTGTCCATTTCAGGACTATATATCATATAAACTTTTTTGCTTGCTTTGATGCCAGAAATCTGTGGTCTCATTTTTTACCATTACTTTTGGGACACCCGGTATAACGAGATGTTAAATTTATACTGTTAACAGTGGGAAATTCCGACTAGACATTCTCACAAATTATAGTATCCCGTGATAAACTAAGTAAAAAGTAATAACTAATAAACAAACATAGAGTATAATGATATATATATATATATATATATATATATATATATATATATATATATATATATATATATATATATATATATATATATATATATATATATATATTACATCTTTCTATTACGTTCCAATTGTCAGTATTCGAGTTTCGATTCCAAATTGGCATCCCTGTCACTTGTACACGACACGGAATTCGACAACATGTAGAGGACATTTGTCTTCTTTTGATGTGATGAATCATCTCCCGAAGTATGTCCACATCTTTTTGTTCCGTTCCAATTGTCACACGATTCGATTTTCGATTCCAAGTTGGCAACCCTGTCACTCTTACACGACGCGAACAATATGCAAAAGGACTTTTTTTGTCTTCTTTTGATGTCACGAATCGTTTGTGCATATCTTTCAGGTTCACCATATATATAAACAGAATTAAACCAAAAGTAATAAATACATTTCACAAACTTGTATACTATTCCTTTTACAACATAGAAGTAATAGGTAAAACACTTACTTGAATTCGATTTCTTTCTTCTCGAGTGATTTGAACAGAATCAAGACTGGACAGATTTTTGATACAGTGAACAGTAAACGATCTATAATTGCAGACTTTACTTACTGGAGAGGAACCATACAAAGGATCACTGAAACACAGATGTTTCAGATTTGTATGAGCTAGTTTCTTAATTTCCTACAATAAAGAGAGGAGGAGAATGCTTTAATAATTTTATAGGACCGTACAAGAAATTAATTTAAAACTAAAATATGTAGGTTTTAGTATATATATATATATATATATATATATATATATATATATATATATATATATATATATATATATATATATTTGGTCTAGGAATTAATTCGTGCGGGTGGACAAGAGATGGCGCAACGAACGGAGCGTCCCACAGTTCCGTGTATCCACACATGTGTTGCAAACCCCTGTCATCACGTATCGTTCGTAGTATAGGGCAGTGGATTAAAGCGTCAACAACACCAGTTTGTAGTTAAGTGAACATGGCGCAATTTGTGCCTGATAAAGTATTTTTGCGGGGTGTCCTGCTGCATTACTTTAACATGCAGAAAAGTGCGACTGAAAGTCATCGTATTTTGGTGGAAGTGTATGGTGACCATGCTCTAGCTGAGCGAACGTGTCAGAAGTGGTTTACACGGTTTAGAAGTGGTGATTTCGGCTTGGCAAACCAAGAGCGAGCTGGACAGCCAAAAAAATTTCAAGACGAAGAATTGACAGCATTGCTCGAGCAGGATTCGTGTCAAACGCAGGAACAACTTGCAGCAGCATTAGGCGTTGATCAAACAACAGTCTCCAAACGCTTGAAAGCCATGGGAATGATTCAAAAGATGTCACATTGGGTTCCACATGAATTGAAAGACAGAGACGTTGAAAGACGAAAAACCATTTGCGAATTGCTGCTTCAACGACAGAGCAGAAAGGGGTTTCTGCATCGAATTATTACGGGTGATGAGAAGTGGATCCATTACGAGAACCCTAAACGAAAAAAGGCCTGGGTGAAACCAGGTGAAGCAGGTCCATCACAACCAAAACGAGATATTTACTGTGCAAAGGTTATGCTGTGCATATGGTGGGATATGAAAGGTGTGGTGTACTATGAGCTGCTGCAACCGGGTGAAACTATGAATGGAGAACGTTATCGACGACAATTAATGCGTTTGAAGCAAGCTCTGGCCAGAACACGACCAGAATGGGAGAACAGACATGATAAACTTATTGTTCAACATGATAACGCTCGCTCACATGTCGCAAAACCGGTCAAAACCTATTTAGAAAATGTCGGATGGGAAGTTTTACCCCACCCGTCGTATTCACCAGACGTTGCTCCTTCGGACTACTACTTGTTCGATTGCATGAACAACGATTTGATTGGACAGCGGTTTACTTCTTCAGAAGATATCGAAACATGGGTCTCTGACTGGATCACTTCCAAGGATGAGGACTTCTTTCGCCACGGAATCCGTACATTGCCTGACAGATGGGCGAAAGTGGTGGCTAGCGATGGACAATATTTTTCTTAAGGTATTTATGTATTTTGTGTTTGTACTACAGCTTCAATGTGTGCGTACCAACCGCACGAATTAATTCCTAGACCAAATATATATATATATATATATATATATATATATATATATATATATATATATATATATATATATATATGTCTATCAAAATAAATTAAAAATATTATATATATATATATATATATATATATATATATATATATATATAGATAGATAGATAGATAGATAGATAGATAGATAGATAGATAGATAGATACTAGAGTCTTCATAAGTCAGGGATTGCTTGGTATTTATAGTTTGGGCTCAAGTAAAACCATTTTCCTCCCTTGTAGACCGAGATCTACGAATGACATTATTCAAGGGAGACACAAGTCAATCTTCTTGTGCCTCGTGTTACAGTCGCAAGTGGCTAACCCTTTGTAACTGAGACACTATATATAGCATATATATTTGTATGTTTTAATTATATATTAAATAAGTAGCATATACCACATCGAGGAGATAGATTTGTATAGTGTGATATTTTCTCAATTAATATTGAAACCGGAAGGGGTAGTAAATTTATACGACTTCCGGTTTTATTAGAACAATTAGTGAAAGGATGGAATATATTGTTGGGATACTTAATTGATTAAAGAAAACCGCTTCTAGTTATCTATTACGATTCTTATTCTACCTAGGTATAGCGATCAACGTTAAAACTGAAACGGTTGATTTCGTCCACTTTCGGTTTGAATAGGGGTTAAGACAGAGAGGATGATACTTATTCGTAGAAAGCTAAATTGATCCCAAAATACCGATTTTCGCTATCGCTTATCTTTTTTGCTTTATGCAGAAGTGGATTTTTACTACTTTCGGTTTTAATACAGAGTTAAGGTCGGAGTTGAAATGTATTCTTGTAATGCTTTATCGATTGGAGAAAACCGATTCTCGCTATCTATTACCATTTTTACTCTATAGCGGTCAACGTTAAAACCGGAAGTGGCAGACATTCAACCATTTCCGGCTTTAATAGATTATGTTGAAGAAAGAATATATTTCTGAGACGCTTAATTGATTTCAGACAACATCTTCTCGCCATCTATTGCTATTTTTAATCTATGACCACCAAAGTTAAAACCGGAAATGGTTGATTTTTGACACTTTAGATTTTAGTAGAGATATTAGATTGGACACGCAATATATTCTTGAGATGGTTGATTGAATACAGAAAACTGTTTCTCGTTATCTGTTACGGTTTTTATTCTATGGCAATCAATGGTAAAACCAGAAGTGGTTGATTTCTACACTGCTGGTTTGAACACGAAGTTAAGAGAGAAGATAATACTTATTCTTAGAATGCTAATCGATTCCAAGAGACCTCTTCTCGCCATCCCTTATTCTTTTTGCTTTATGTAGATTCATGTTAAAACCGAAAGTTGTGGATTTCTACCATTTCCGGTTTTAGATACAGCGTTAAGGATGGAGACGAAATGTGTTCCTTGAATACTTAATCGATTGCAGAATACGACTTCTCCCTATATATTCCCGTTTCTGCTCTATAGTGATCAACGCAAAAAACAGAAATGATCAATTTCTACCACTTCCGGTTTGAATATTGGTTCCAAGAACGAACTCGATTCCGAACTTTCGACTCCTACATCTTGACCAAATTTTGTGGTGACCCATCAAGTACTTCTTGAGTTTTTTGTCTCCCGGACGGAGACACGGGTGGTGTAAATATATAATGAAGTTTGGCACATCAAATTCATTAACAATAAAATTCTTTATTCATTTATTTAAAATGTAAACTGCATTACGGAACGTTTTGGTTGTGAAGAAACATAATATAAAACAAAAATAAATAGAAATGTTAAAAGTACCAACTGCACATTCATTAGAGAACTTCTAATGGGGTTTGAAAAATTGCCTGTATTTAAAAGTTTCACAACGAATATTGAGGCAAATACGTACTTAGAGATCTAAATAGTCGGAACATATATTCAGTTTGTTACGAAAAAAAAAAAAAAGTTATTCACGCACTTCAATCACAATTTTCAAATGTTTTAAGTTCTAACCATGTCTTTACAGATCTCACGACGGGTAAGAAATGAAGTTAAATAACTCACTAAAAGAAAGTATCTTCAACCAAATAAAAAAGACAAATGCTTACCCTCAGCCTATAAATTGGATTTGCTGACATGTTAAGATATTCTAACGCCTGGTTTCCCTTCAGGATATTTCCGATAGATGTAATATTATTTTTCGCAATATTGAATTTCTTCAAACATTCTAAATTACTCAAATCCTGAAAGGATATAAAGTTGTAATCAATTTAACATATATTTACAAATTTTATATGATTACTAATAAAAATTTATTAGTATTATATATTAGCAAAATGAATGTCAACTATACTTATATACTCATCTTATTACTAAATAACATTTGTCTCTAACTTGTATGGCCTTAAACGTTATTTCTCACTCCAAAATGCCAGAAAAACTTAAAACACAAAATTAAAAAAGAAAAAAACAAAAATTTAATATATAATAACGTATGATATAAAAGAGGAACATTATTTTTAGACTGACCGAATGAGACAAAATTTGGCTTGTTATTTTTGCTTGCTTGACAGCTAAGACGTTTCACTCTTTTCGGTTGTTGCATATAGAACCTTGAAATTTTGCATAAATCCCCATTTGGCTGACGACAAGACGAAATATCGCCCTTAAAGCCTCACTGCGACGTTAAATGAATCTTGTAGCTGTCATAAAAAAAAAAAAAACTTACAACCCGATCTTTCTATTTACTCTTTACATGTTACAACTTCTTGAAAGCAAGAAAGATTTCTCCACATATGCAGCACTGCACTCTAGTAGACAAACAGTAAACCTCCTAATTAAAAACGTGTATTTTGGCGCACTTCCCCTCCCTGTCCAAAAGAATCCGTTGTTTCGGAAGCGGAGAAACTGGTTTTTCTTTTATGTCAGCGGGAGGGCGATAGCAGGTAGAAAGCAAGACGTCCCAGAAAGTTGCTCATAGTTCAACTCCTTGCAAGACGAAAAAAAAAAAATGTTTTATGACCCTTTCAAGACTATGTGTACATGGTGAAATATGGTAGGGTTTCAAGATTTTTTTTAAAAAATGACACAGCTACAAGTTCTTCTAACGTGACAATGTGGCTTAAGGGAGGAAAAGAGATGAGGACATCAGTACCTCGAGGCTATTATACCTGTCAAGAAAGGGTCAATGGCCGAAACATTCTCTTAATAAATGGCCTCCCAATATATATGAATGACAAGCTCAATGAAATGACAATAAAACAGAAAGATCTACAAAAAGTAATACAGAGATGGGGATAAACTTAAAATAATAAATGACAAAATAGAACGTATATAAGAAGCGAAATAACTAAAATGGTAACAATAATAAAACAAATTCAGTGAAACTGAACTTAAATCAACACATATTTTGAAAACCAGGATAAATATATAGCACTAGCGGAATCAGCGAACTTCTAGCTCTTCCCCAAGATCGAAAAGGGTCTCAAAGGTAACCGTTTTGCCAACGTAGAAGACATCCAAACCAATGCTACGGCTGAACTTCGAACATACCAAAATAGGACTTTCAGCGTTGTTTCTAGCAATGTGGAACAAGTGCGTTTGTTCACAAATAGCCTATTTTGTAGGCGATTAAGTGAATGTGTGCCTATATCGCGGTAATAAATAGTTACAACGGAATTTCGGGAACTTTCTGACTGCTCCTCGTACATGTTAAAAATAAACACCAGGTTAAAAAAAAAACAATGTATTCACACAAATATTATAATCCATATTATAATTACACAAATATACAATAATAAAAGATTAACTGTGCTTACGTTCTTCTGCAACAAAGAAGTCATGAAAAACTGAGGCAACTATTAAAGTAAGATCCTAAATAGATGTCTATCTGAAGCAAGAGCGTCACTTCAGATCTTATTACAGGGCAGGGGAGGACAAGATTATCTACTCATATAGGAATTTCACGATTTTTTATTACTGTGAGATTAACTAAAATATGTGTAGTTCTCAAACTCAGGGGCCAATTGCCCTCTCCTGCTCTCTCCAAATGACACCTTTGATCCAAAGGTGTACTTCAAGCAAGATTCGATGGAGAGTTTTAAGTAAACAAGGTTCGAGACCTCTGAAATAGACGACTATGAAAGAAGATGGAACTTTTTCTTCGGATACTGCATCTATCTATCTATCTATCTATCTATCTATCTATCTATCTATCTATCTATCTATCTATCTATCTATCTATCTATCTATCTATCTATCTATCTATCTATCTATCCATCTATCTATCTATCTATCTATCTATAAACTGCTTTACGCTGTCTCTTACCGTTTTCGCTCTGAGACCTGTGACTACTTCTGGAGTCGTTCTAGAACACTTCCGATATTATGCACAGCATAGTTTGGAAATACTGTATAATAATAATAATAATAATAATAATAATAATAATAATAATAATAATAATAATAATAATAATAATAACCCAGAACATTTTAAATATTTATACTTTCATACTAATCTTTTAACCAAAATCTTATCTTAATCTGAAATTTTCCCCTGAACTTAGAGCTTACACCACACAAATACATATATTTTTTTCACGGGAAACAAGTTAGGACAATAATGAAGTTTTGATACGTTCTTTGCAGGGGCGGATCTAAGGGGGGCGATCGGGGCGATTCTCCCCAGAAGAGAAAACTTTCTTATTTTAAATATAAATAAAACCCATGCTAGTGTTTGGAGCTCTTAATATAGCTGTAAGTAGCAGTATTACAACAACCCCCCCCCCCAGAAGTCCGTCCTGGATCTGCTTCTGGGTCTTCATTTTAGTTTGTTTTTTTTTTTTTTTTTTTAAACTCTTACCTTTAATTCTGAGATTTTATTTCCACATAACCAAAGTTCTTCCAGTTGTTTGTTTTCATCAAGCCCAGCCATGTCAGTGATTTTATTAGAATACAGATATAGCTTTTTAAGTAACGGGCATCCATACAAATAGTCAATTTTCTGGAAAGAAAAATTATACACACATACTTTTTTTTTTTATAATTAACTTAGCATCACATGTAATATATTTTTTCAATATCAGAGCAATATAGGAAAATACTGTTAAAACGAAAAAAAAAACACAGTTAAATATACGCTAAGATTGGATCAAGGAACTGATAATTTGGGAATTTGAAACGTGAAGAACAAACGAAGAAATATTCCTGCCAATGGCGTAGACATCGAATAATAGTAAAGAAGACCGATTTACTAATACATTAGATAGTAGTATTAGAGCTCGTAATAGGCATGGTGGGATAGTTGATAATGCTACCCACCAACAGGGTGACTTGTGTTCTATTTTCTGTGGGTTGACTTTCTCGTCCTACCCTCATTTTAATGCGGCTATAAGGTTAATCCATCCTTTTTATAAAATGAGTATTTAGTGAAGGCTGCAGATAAAGGCGGCGGGAAAATTGTGCTAACTATATCAATCCCTTTATGCTGGAGTTGAGTAAGCGTGAAGCACTGGCGGATCCACGGAGGGGGCGACCGCCCCCCAAAGGTCTTTCTTTTTTTTATATATATATATATTTTCAGCATTTATCATTGGCAAATATAAATATTGCCTTTTCACGACCGATCCAATTTGTCCTAGAAACCTAGGAGAGTTTAATCAAAATGTGTGGTATTAATAATACTTAATACAGACATATTTTAATTATGAATACTTTTGTCCCTAGTTCCTTAGGCAGACACCGTAAGCCCCAAACGAGCGAATATATGATTCATTTGTTGGACGAACAGCTGTAGGAAGGAGGGTAAGACGGCTCACTCTTTGAATTAAAGACGTATATTTTAAAATTGTGCCCTAGGAAAAGGATATGAAAATGAAATTCTGGTCCCGAAACTTCAATTACCTTTACCTGAATAAAGAGAAATGTAGGAAAAGAGCTGGGGGTGGTTCACTAAAATGCCTTATGAGGTGTTTACATTTTGTGACAGAGTTTTAGCTCAATTCAATTCTGTATAAAAGATACAGAAGGAAGAACGCTAAATATTGAACCATAGTAACACGTATGAGCATTTGCTATATTGAGTGAGCCCGTATTCCAAGCAAATTGGGGGTCTGGAGGCGAAGCCTCACCCTAGGCGAAGGCTAGTATAATATAATTTTATTGTTGTTATAGGAATAACTATAATTATACTATGTTTCTAAAAGCTACATTTAACAAATTACTTAATAGAGCCAATTTCTAACCTCCTGTTCTTAGTCCGGTCTATTGGTTTTTTTCTTTATATACTCAATTATACCACTGCAAAAGCTGTGAATTTGGACAAAATACCCTATACAGTGCTCATGGTCCCGGTTAGATTCCCGGTTGGAGTACATTAGAACAAAAATGGTTCGGATTCTACTATAATCAGTAAGTGAACGTCTCCTTTAGCCGCCATGTCGTTACCGCTCAAGCAACAAACCAAAATACCCTTTGCATACACTTTTGTAACAGTGTCCTATATTTGTCTTCTCGCTCTCTTCTGTTTAAGTGAAAATTCCTGAACGTACCAGCAATTGAATTCCTGATACATTCATCTTTAAATACATCAATTGAATACAGTTGAAAGTTTTTTCTTGAGAAATGAACAATTCTATGGATACATAATGCCAAGGTTTATCAGTAACTTCGAACATCTCGTGAATCCTGGGTTCTATACCGATCATACAAAAGTTTTCCTCACCTTTGATACAGCAGAAGATTTTGGTACGATTTATGGAGCCGCAATCCGAACACACATTTAAGAAAACCTCAACAATGTTGAAAAATTGAAGTCGTAGTGAAATATTGAGTTTCACAAAACGAAACGCATCGAAAATCCAACATTTTGCCCACCAGGAAATGTTCTTCGCACGACTCTATAGTTAAAAAATTATGTCCCTCTCAGAGAGGACAATGAAAAAATATAATGGATAGGAGTCGACGATCGGAATATACCCTTGCATTCTATTGGATAGTGAAATCGATAGATTTAGGTCAAACTTAATGTTTTCCTGCGATCACTTTAGTGCAACAAAGGAAAGCTATATTTATCTACACAGAGGAGAAATGAGAGGGGCTTAATGGCAGATAACAGATGACAAGATAACTTTTAACCATGTGACCCTACTCTGTTACATTGACAGCGATAAAATATTTTTTACGTGACTGTAATTTTAGCATATTTCAAATTCAACCTGTTATATATTAATTTACGGTGGTTCTGTTAGTGTGTGTGTTTGTGTTGAAGATGAGTAAGAAACTGAAGAACGTGACTCTGTTATCATTTTTGGTGAAGCGACCGAGACTGGAAGAGGCAATATAAACATGTGAAAAATCCCGTAATGAGAAATTCATGCAATTTGGGGAGGCACATGAAAGCAGGGTGTATGTGTGGCTTTCAATTATTTCGAAATACATGCATTGTTTATCACACTTTGGCTAAAATCATGGACTCGAATCAAATCGAAAGAAGTAAGCGCTTTACAGGCTTATACCACAACTCACCATGACACCCCTCCCAAATATCACTATCAACAGACTATGAAGAAAGCTTGTTCCTTTTAGCACCGATGCTATATGAAACGTACATCTGAACCACTGGAATCCGAATCGCTGGAATGCGCCCAGAGAACAAACAATATTGCCACTAGTAGAAAGTGCCTACTTTTGAATAAATTTCTAATTGCTATTTTCATACTAATTTGAGGACCCTGAATCCAATTGAACTATTTTAACGCATATCCGTTCATGGAGTCACAAGAATGGAGCATGCATATCTATCCATTGATGTCATTTTTCTCGTTGCTTCATACACCAATGTGTTAAAACATCCTTCCATTGGCCTCAGTGTTCTCAAATTAGTATAAAAAAGAGCAATTCGAAACGTTTTCAACCATCCAAACTTTTACCATTGGCATAAATGGAAGTTCAAAAATTTCAGTTTTGATGTTATTTGACTAGTGACCCCATGAACGGATTTGCTTAAAAGTAGATGCATTGGATTAAGCGATTTAAAAAAAGTCAAAATTTTTTCCAAGCGAGGGCACTTTTTACCAGTTCTATTGGCGTTAGTTAGTCCTTTCAAGGCCGTAACACCAGGAACTCATGAATGAAGTAAACTTAGTAAGTTATACATGTTTTATACCTCGTGATAGGCACGTACGTTGGAATATTTCTGGAGGAAGTCCAAATTTAAAATGAGAATAAATTATATTCAAATTTGTAAAATCGCCACCAAAATTAGACGAACTTTACAGAAAAATCGAGATTTTGTGGAAGGGATCCGGACTCCCTGGATCCATCCCCTGCGTAAGCCCCTGCCTTGTGATGTGCTACTTCAACATTCTCTCTCTCTCTCTCTCTCTCTCTCTCTCTCTCTGTGTGTGTGTGTGTGTGTCATTTTTGTAAAGGAATATTTACGAAGTGCAAGAAAGAGTTTTATAGAGTTTTAGATGGATCTTTAAGTAGACTGAGAAGAAGAATATAAAAAATAATCTTATGGAAGCAAATTATGAAAGTAATTACTTCATTGGTACAGCGCAAGGGAGGATGCACTTGCGTTCTTTTGTTATTACGGCAGTGAATCTACGGATTCATTAAGCCGTAAGAAAGAAGATACTTTCATTTTAAAAAAAAACACACACACAAATTCGGGTCCCAAAATGGAATCTGGGAATCAGGTTTACACCCCCATCCAGTCCCGGATTGGTATGCGTCCCATACTTGCTAACTAAAATTTTAGTCACCTTCAAGTTACGCTTATCTTCCAGGAAGCGAACTGCCCCCTCCAAACGATCCTTCTGGATCCGCTAGTGGCGTGAAGCCTTACATCCAAAGGGCTCATGACTCATACTTACTGGCTTATCCAGAATGGAGGAGTATCTCTTTTGCTATTTTATTTTATTAACGAATTTAGTTTACCGAAACCCCTTTACATATTTACCCTGTCTGTCCGTGCGTCTGTCCGTCTTGGAGACAAAAAAAAAAAAAAAATCAAGAACTACTTGATGCATCACCATCAATTTTGACCAGGATATAAAGGAACTGGGTTTGTCGATTAAGGTGAAATTCGAACAGGAAGTGGTAGAAAATCAACCATTTCCGGTTTCAATATGAATCTTAAAAAGCAAAAGCGGTAATAGATACCTAGAAGCAGTTTTCTGTAATCGATTAAGTGTCCCAAGGATGTATTTCATCTCTATACTTAACTTTTTACTGAGACCCGGGTTCGATTCCCGATAGGAGCTCAAGTTTTTCGGAACTCACGTTAAGCAGTGTGGGTCAACGTATTATATAGCATCGCTGCTGAAGGGGACGCTAAATTCAATTCTAAATTCTAGTTAACTACTGAAGCTAATTAACTCTACATAACTCTACTGAAACTCGAAGTAATAGATCTACTTAAACTTCTGGTTTCAATATTGATCTACAAATAGAGCAAAATCAATAAGAGATAGTGATAAGCAGCTTTTGAAATATATTTAGCGTTCTAAGAATAAGTACTATCTTCTCTCTTAACCCCCTATTCGAACTACAAGTGACAGAAATCACCGGAAATGGCAGAAAACAAAACCGGTTTTAACAATGATTGCTATAGTAGAGTAAAAACGGTAATATATACGTTGAACATGAAAGATGTGCACGAACACCGGGAGGGATTCATGAAGACAAAATGTCCTGTTGCATGTTGTCAAATTTCGAATCGTGTACGAGAGACAGAGGTGCCAACTGGAATTCTCAGTCTAATCCTGACAATTCCGACGGAACAGAAAAATGCGTACAAACCCCAGGAGGTAATTCGTGACATCAAAGGAAAACAAAAGGTCCTCTTGCATGTTGTCGAATTCTGCGTCGTGTACGTTTGGCAGGGGTGCCAACTTGGAATCAACAATCGAATCCTGATAATTGGAACGGAAAAAGAAAGATGTACACAAACTATCTCTGCGCAATTGCCTAATGTACAATTTTGATGATATTCATAGCCACATTTAACTAATTTGGATATCACGAATCACTTCCCGTTGTTTGTGCATATCTTTCTGTTCTATTTTAATTATCACGATTGGAGTTTCGATTCCAACTCGGCACCTCTGTCAGTCGTACACGACGAAGAATTCAACAACATGCAAAATATTTTTTTTTTGTTTCCTCTTGATATCACGAATCACCTCCCGGAGTTTGTGCACATATTTTAGAGTCACCCTGTATATAGCGAGCAGCTGTTTTCTGCAATGAATTAAGCGTCCTAAGGACAATCTTTGTTCTCCCTTCTAATTTCTCTACTAAAACTGAAAGTGGCAAAAATATGAAGTACGAGTGACATTGCTACGTGTTTTTATTCAGCAAATAGAAAATATCAACTGCGTGATGAGTAGTCGGTGTATTTTGTCTCAAAATCAATATTTCCAGTTTTCTAATTTAATTCTTTTTATTTATTTATAAGTTACATTTACATAGAGACCTGCACGGGTCGAATTTTTCGGCCCGAGCCCAATTCAGCCCGAACGTACCTAGGCCCGGCCCAGCCCGGGCCCGAAAAGTTTTGGAAATTTTTGGCCCGAGCCCGGCCCGGCCCGATAAGTTTTTCAAAATTCTTGGCCCAAGCCCGGCCCGGGCCCGATAAATTTAAAATGTTTTTGGCCCGACCCCGGCCCGATAATTTTTTTAAAAAATTAGCTCGAGCCCCAATCTTTCTCAATATTTAGTACTAAATTTGACTTAACCCTCAGAAACATTTTCCAAACTTTGGTTCACAACCTGACCCTTGCCTCCCGAATGGTACCATTGCCTCCTAGAACTTTGCCTGTCATCGAGAGAACGAAAACTCCACTCCCTGTAACAAAAATCTAACCTTATTGATTTTTAGCATAAAGTGAAGATGGCAATATTGTTTAGCGACAGGCAAAACATTCCCACCCCTTCTTTTTATATTTTGAGTTCAGTGAAGATCAAGGCCAGAGCTCAATTTACCGCATAATGCCTGCAATCCTCTATAGTGAAAGTGGAACCGCTAAGGAAGCATTAAGTGTAAATAGCTATTGCATTCTTTGTAACATTTTTCACGGACATACTTCTTCAACGTTTGGCTTTATTCCAATTATCGTTTAACGAAAGTCAATAATTACACAGGGCTGCAAATTGGAAAAAAGTTCATGTTGTTTTTTGATTAATGGGTGAACTTAATTCTTTGTTCCTAGCTGATTACGAATAATGAATTCGTTTTTCCCTGTCACGTAAGGTTTTCTTACAAATCAATGTCAAAATTTGGGCCTTCTTTCGTATTCAATACTGCTTTATTATACCTTATTTCTTATCTTCTAGCAGACTAAAGACCTTATTACACTAAATAACTGAACATGTTTTGTTTAATGTGAATGCAGACAGACAAAGAAAAGAATATAAGATTCTCTACACATACAGATTACTACATATGTACATATAATATGGAAATATATACATAAATACATACGTTGTAAAATGGAAATAAACACAGTCATATAACACACTTATTTTTCACATCTTTTTAGCACGCTTTCTCTTATAAGCTTTCCTAATTTTCTTGTGATTTTCTTCTGAAGTTTCTCTGTGCAATGTGCAACAGTAGTCAGCCATCATGCTAACACTCCAAAGTGCCTGATACCTTTTCTCCATATCCCTCATGTCTTGGTGGAACCGTTCGCCTTGTTCCTCACTTAATTCTTCGAGATTTGGTGAAAAGTAATCAAGACGAGAATGCAAAAAATTCAACTTGAGATTCATGTTGCAACCCAGTTCTTGAAATTTAACTAACATATTCTCAACAACTTCTCTGTAATCAGCACTTTTGTGGTTCCCCAGGAAGTTCACCACCACGCTTTTAAATGCTATCCAAGCATCCCTTTCAGCATTAGTCATAGTTGCCTCTAAGTTTTTATCCTTCATTAACTTCCTAATATCTGGGCCAACGAAGGCACCTTCTTTCACTTGGCACATGAAAGTGAAGGAAATTTGTTGCATATGAATTTGAAACATTAGCCATTCGAGTGCCTTAACAAATTGTTTCATCAATCCTAATTTTATGTGAAGGGGAGGAAGTATAACTTTCTCAGGACTGACTAAATTCTGTTGAATGATGTCTTTTGATCCCGCGTTCAGTGTTTTCCGTAATGGTCACTGTTTGCTTCCCCAGTGGTCATTTCGTGCTCTACTATCCCACTCGCAGATGTAACATGGTATTTTTGTATACCCACCTTGTTGCCCAAGTACAATGCTCAAAATCTTCAAATCTCCACACAACACCCAACCATGTACCTTGTACTTAATTTTATTAAGAATAAATTGCACATTGTCATGTGTTTCTTTCAGTGACACAGAATGAGCAATAGGAACTGAGGGAAACTTATTTCCATTATATAACAGAACAAATTTTAAACTTGTTTTATTCGAGTCAT
Organism: Thermobia domestica; assembly: GCF_964235325.1. Taxonomy (NCBI): domain Eukaryota; kingdom Metazoa; phylum Arthropoda; class Insecta; order Zygentoma; family Lepismatidae; genus Thermobia; species Thermobia domestica. Next base: position 68,142,833 of record NC_137458.1, read on the forward strand.
CTCCAATCACTAGAAAGGCAAGGAAAATGTAACTTGATCAACAAACCTGACACATCACAACAAAACACGACAGAACCTTCTTTTGAGAAGTACTGCACAAATTCTTTTTCCTGATACCTGTACCAGGAAAATGTTCCACAAGCCAACAAGTTATTTTCATTAAGTCTGGAACCAAGAAGTACAGCAGATTCTTTAGACAGATTTATGTTTCTAACTAGATCATTGGGCTAGCGTTGAGTGAGTGGTATAGGGTCACGACATCCGCTAGGGGGGTTGTAAACTTCATCTTCTATTTCACTATTTTCCACTGAATCACTGTTCGAACTAGAATCACTTACAAACTCAAGACTTGATGGAGGTGTCGGAACAGGCAAGTCTAGGCTGTGCAGCACAGGTCTCATTGCAACGGGAATATTGGGATACACTATCCTTGTCTTGTTTCGAGTATTGTGTCCTCCAATTTCACAGGAACAGAAGTAGCAATCGTCGCTGTGGTTTTTGGGTTCTTTCCATACCATTGGTACTGCGAATGGCATAGATGACCACTTTCCAGTGCTCCAATTCCGTAACGATTCCACACAAGATCTACACAGATTGTGTAGAGTTCACGATTTATCTTGATCTCCAAGCTCCATACGGAAGTATGCGAAATATGCCCTTCTTGCAAAATCTGCAATTTTCTGTCTCTTTTTGTGTGGAAGAAATTCACCACAGATGTAACAAAATAAATCTGGTCTACTATTACAACCACGAGATGCCATGGCAACACAGTATTCAACGAACTACAAAAGAGAAATAGCCTAAGATATTAACATTTCATACTATTGAAGCATATCTAAGATTTGCGATAATTAAATATGAAATTTATTTGAAATGAAATAACAATGTTTGATATAGAAATATTTTAAATATTCGTGCAGGCAACAGTTAGTTACTTTAATTGAATTAAACTTCCTTACATTTAAAACACATTCATGGATAATGTTTCCCCACGTACTGGTGACATCTAGCGTCAATTAGTTGAATTACGCTCAAACATGCATACCGCAATCAACATATATAAATCGTGAATTGTAAGAAATTCTTACGTGATATGAGAAAACTAGTGCCAGTTTCGGTTTCAGCATGTTCAAATACATATAAAACACTCAAAATTATAAAAACAACGGAACCTATGGGGCCCTGTGTTATTAAAGAATTGCAATTGATCGGCCCCAGCCCGGCCCGACCTCAAGAGAAATCAGTGTCGGCCAGCCCAAGCCCGGCCCGGCCCAAAGAAATATCAGAGTCGGCCCGCCCAAGCCCGGCCCGCGGGCCGGGCCGGGCTTCGGGCCAGGCCAGGCCCGTGCAGGTCTCTACATCAGCATCAACAACCACTAGCCTTGTATCGAACCACGTCTAGGATTCGAGATCGGATACTAGTTTCCTGGAATGATTTCGGCAATCAATCCTGTTGCCTTGCATACAAGACATTCAATGAAGAGTTTCTGCTTCACGAAGATTTTTTTTACGGTGTTTATGTTAGTTTTTTTTTAAAAAAGAAAGCACTAAAATTAGCAATAATTTATCTTAGAATCTTTGTGATCATGCTAATTTAAATGTTTTCGTTACTAAGTTAAATAGCATTGAAAAAATCTTCCTGAAGCCAAAGCTCCTCATTTAGTGTCTGAGGGCCTTATGCAGAGTCGTTCTGACGCGTGATTAGTGTCATGCTAAAGCGTTCAACTAACATGTTTCCTGCAGTAGTCAGGCCTTTAGTATGACGCTAATCATACGTCGAAACGACTCTGCATAAGGCGGTGATAGTCGAAAGTTGCCGAAATCATACAAGGAAAATAATCATCCAGTTAGTATTTACAGGTCATACGAAAAGTTAGTTTTTTTTTTAAAAAAAAAAAAAACTTAACAAAGTATACCAGACTGTGTGTGTTAAAGTAGTTTCAAGTTGTTTTCCATTTATTATATATACATATAATTGTAACGTTTAGGCTCCGAGGCTAAGAGAAATGATGGATTTAGAACAGTGAAAGGAAACGGACAAACCGCGATAAAAGCCACGCACACGGTGTTCGTCGACCACAAAGTCCGCTTGGCGTGAGCTGGAATCGAACTAGAGACTCCATGAACCAGAGTTAAGCTCATCAATGGTGCACATGCGAATGTCGAAACACTTGAATCTTCAAGAAGGCGGCCACGTCGCTTTAGTGGTAGAGCGCTTACCTCTGGTGCGTGGGGTATCTGAATCGATCCCTGGTCAAGTAATTTACGATGGACAACATCGCGTCCGTAGGTTTTCTCGAGGTCTTCCCACTTTCTCATTCCACCAATTTTCCCATCATCATTCGCTTGCTTTAATCGTCTCCCTTAGACTAAAGGGCATAATCGTGAGATGTTAAACTGAAATATTTCATTTCATTTCATTTTTTCTTCACTCTTCAACGAAAATAAAACTCCAGACCACACAATAGCTCTATTCATTACTAAAAACATATATTTACCCTAGGAATCCCAAGTTATTTTAGGTAACACGTAATCCCAAAATGTAAGATCCTCGAACTTACTCAGTAATGTTTTTTTATATATATAATTAAAAGTAAAGAAGTTATTTTAAAATTTGTTAGCCCATAAAAATTATAATATGGAATGAAAATAAAATGTTAGAAAGACAAAAACCATAGTGATTGCAACAAAGCCGTCCGTGTCAAATATAGAAGTAGGAGGGGAGAAAATAGACAAGGTGACCTGGGTAGTAAAATTAGTAATGATATGAAATGTAAATGTGGAATAAAAGCAGGAATAGGAATTGCAAAAGAAGCCTTTAGGAGGAAGACAATACTATTTTGTGGAACCTTGAACAAAGAGTTGAGAAAAACGACTCATCAAATGCTTCGTGTGGAGTGTTGTACTGCATTGGTCAGAAACATGGACATTACGCAAATATGATGAAGACGATTGGAAGCTTTCGAAATGTGGGTGTGGAGAAGAATGGAGAGACTTAACTGGACCGAGAGGAAAATGAATGTAAGTGTCTTAGAAATGGTGGGAGGGAAAAGAACAATTTTAGATATTATTAAGAAGAAGAAGAGAAACTGGTTGGGACATGGCTAAGAAAAAAACTGTATAATGAGAGACGTGCTAGAGGGTATGGTGGCAGGAAAGAGAGGGAGGGGGCGAATGAGACTACAATTAATGGACGATTTAAAACAGAAATACACTTGCGTGAAGACGAAGAGGTTAGCGGAAGACCGTGGAGCATGTGATTTTTTCAGTTGTGGCAAGTGACCTGCCGTAATGGCAGAATACCAATGGTGATGATGATAAGAGCACCTGCACTCCCATATATAAAACACATAAGACTTTATTTCTTTTTCTCTACCGGAAGCTAGAGTATTCTTTGTTGATGTCTGGTTGACCAGAAGGTGTATAAAACCAGACACATCTGCGCCAACAGTACCAAATTGTTGCCTGGTTGGGCAGTGTGGTTAAATTGGTCAGTGTGGTTAAATTGGTCAGTGTAGGCAATGTGATACATACTTTATTTAATTTGGAGATATGGAAGATAAAATTACATTTGATATTCTGGCCGGATAATAGTATGTACTTAAATTTATGATCTTCAAATAAAATGGTTCCAGGTATTCCCAAAGGAACGCGTGCTCCTCGGGCTCACCACCCTATTTTCTAAACTACTTATGAACTACTTTTATTATGTCATAATGGCAAATTGTCGAAAGTAATCGTAATAAATAAATAAATAAACAAAGTAACAAGCTGGTAACATTCAGTTGGATTTGAGGAGCTCCTCTCTTGAGATTCCTAGGATTAAATTTATACTATTATAATGAGAGTATAGGTGGCTTTTTTTAATAAGATCTAAAGCAGTTTTAAAAATACACATTTGCTACGTAATACTAATAGATCACAAGTTTTCAACAATTCCTGTGCGTGCAACCATGAATCAAATAATTTGACTTTAGCCTAGGACTAAAATTGAAACTTACAGTGAGTTGGCACTCGATGATCCACAATTCTTTCAAGTTATGTAGGTTTTGCAGCCCACGGAGGTTCACTATATCTTGACCTATAGCTCTTAAAATAGTCAAAGTCTTATACTTAATCGAAAAGAACTCGAAAGACTCTACGACTGGAGAAAAGTACAAGTTCATTTCAGTATGATCCTCATTTACTCTGCCTGGAATACATAGCTTTGCATCCCATAATTCTTCTCTAGTATCTCCTCCTTTTTTCTTTATAATTTTCTCTGAGGTACGACCACTAATTTTCTCTGAAGTACGGCCACTAATTTTCCTTGATGTACGGCCTCTAATTTTCCCTGAGGTATGGCCACAAATTTTCTCTGAAGTAGGGCCACTCTCTTTCTGTTGATCTCGAGTGTCTCCACGCTCTTGTGACTGTAGGGCAGGTCTTGGACTTAAGATTTTTTCAGGCTCTACATCTCCTTCATCATTTTCCAGGATTCCGATAACTTGATCCCCTATCTGCCTATAACGAGACTTGTCATCCATGCTAAGAGTAATGGAAAGAAAGAAAAAAATCCAATTTTAACTGTCAGACAATGAATTTTGACATTTTATATATTTATACACTTATTCCTCGTACTATGCAATTAATTTGTTTCCAGAAGTTATCGCGTATAATAAAAACGCATAAACTGACATCGCATATAATGATGGATATCTGTATTACAGGTTTGTAATTAATCCGTTAAAAAAATTAACAACTGTAGTAATCAATTAAAATTTTTGTTTAAATTTAATTTAATAAATTAAATTTTACACAAGATAATTTTTAATTGATAAACTTCAAAAAGAATCCGTAACGATTAGAAAATTAACCGTTATTTTTTCTCTCAAAAAACACGTGAAATAGATATTTTGTAAAAAATATTTTGTGCCTTATTTCAAAAACTTCATAGGCGGTTACACTACATATTCGGATTAAGGAAGGCTCATTTCCCCAAAGTGGCCGAACTTGCCTAGGATCTGGATCATGGACTTTGTAATGATGAAATCACCATGATTGAAGATTTAAAAAAATATTTTTAAGTATTTAATTTTTATTGATATTCAACGACGAACTTTACAAATTTTCAACGAATTTTACTGAATTTTCTGTCTGTGTGTGTATGAGTGTGTTTGTTATTTGCGAATTTTTCAATTTTGAGCCTTTCATTCGACAGAGCATCAAAAACTATCTGAGAAAGTGACGGAATTTTTCGCGTCACTCTTACTGTTCCCGAGATATTGGCGAAAAAATGGCCGATTTCCGGAGATTTAAGGAACCATATCTCGGGAACCGTAAGTCATGGAGAGATCATAATAGTGTTGATCAATACCTAAGGAGATGAACATTTTGCTAATAAATAGTAACTGGTGGCTACTGGCTAACTGGCCAGTGTTCCACAGATATTAGCCAAAAAAAGTTCCGATTTCGGGAGATTTAAGAAGCCATATCTCGGGAACTGTACGTCATGGAGAGACTATATTGGTGTTGATCAGTACCAAAGAGGATGGTAAACATTTTGGTACCAAATAGTAACCGGTGGCCACTGGCTATTACACAATTTTGTCGAAAGTATTACTCAATTGTTATCAATATATATTTAGTGCTTTGATCAGTTTTGTTTTATAATTACATTCGACAGCATTAACAATAAAATAAAACTGACCAAAGCACTAACTATATATTGATAACAATTGAGTAATAGTTTCGGCGATGTAACATCAACTTCATCAGAGTTATTTGATAACTTCATGTGCAGCTATCTTGATTTGCTAAGAGCAACTCTTCGGTAGTACGTACCTCATAATAATATTGATATAAATAATGTATTTTTATTGAATTATTATTATTTTTTTTTATAATTTTACATTATAGACTACAATATTTTGAAAGTTTTCATTTTACATAGCATTTATACGATGCAAGCAATAATAGAATACGCATTTCTTATAATTATTATGTTAACGATACCTTCCACACTAGTAAGAGTAACATAATAAAACTACTGCTTAACATGTATAATCCAATGAAACAATTCTCAATACAGATGTTTTTCTAAAGTTTAACGTCCTAAAATTACGCACTGAGATAAGGAAGAAGGTGATGATGCTAACGAATTGAAAAGTGCAATGAAGAAAGTGGAAACGAACGGGGGAACTCCTAGAAAAAAAAAAAAAAACACGTACACAGTGTTTGTCCACAACGAAGTCCACGTGGCGACCTTCGATCGTACCAGAGACTTTCCACATGCGCTTTGGTTTATACGTTATTAGTCTATATTCGAAGCGTATGCTCGGTGAAATCCTCATCAGCTTTCCAAACATTCTTATCTATTAATTCGTTTCCTATGTATACTCTGCTGTCACAGTTTCATGTTAGCGTAACAGTTTCAGATTATCTCCACTAGACTTCATTGGCTGATGGATACACTGTCTGAATACGCAGCCAAACTTTCGGATGGAAAAGGCAGTTCCATAGCTCTGCTTTCGTATCAAAATAAAAATTCTACCACAACATTCACAACAAGAAAGAAAAAAATGTCGGAGTCACGAGCACAGTATTTCGAAATCTAAGATGTAGACCCTACCTAGAAGATCAAAAATAGTCTCCATCACAATCGATGACCTTCTGCCAATGTTCTGGAAGGCCATGAATTCCATCGCGGTAGAACTTGGTGGGCCATGAAGCGAAGAAGGTATCAAGTGTATTTTGCACCTCTACTAGGGATTTGAACTGGCGTCCTCTAAGGTGACTGTCCAAGTAATGGAACAGTTGATGATCGTACGTTGCAATTTCCGAAGAGTATGGCGGATGCAATAGTGTTTCCCATCCAAGGCGTAGAATGGTGTCCTGGGTCATCCTATCCACGTGGGGCTTAACATTGTCCTGTAACGGGAGGACCTTTTTGCGATTCAGAAGTGTGGCTCCAGAGCTTTGAGTTTTTCTTGAACACGGCTCAACTGCTGACAGTACACAGTTACATTGATGCTCTAACCATCTGGTAGCAATCCTCAATGCACGATGCCACGAGCAGTCCACCAAACACACAGGAGGACCTTCTTCTGGTGCAGTCCTGGTTTCGGCTGTTTTGGAACCGGTTCATGAGATGCTAACCAATGATGACAGCGCCGTGAAGCTTCTTACAGGACCCATTTCTCATCACATGTCAACACCCTGTTCAGAAATGGCTCCTTCCTTAGACGAGATAGCAAAGACACACAGGTGACTACTCGTGTTGCCTTCTGACCTGGAGTGGGACCCATCGACCCAACTTGTAGTGCTTTCCAAGTTGATGGAGGTGCTGCCGAATGGTTTCTTCACTCACACTGAATTGTAGTCCCAGTTCCTCACATGTCTGGCTACTGTTCGCCTCAATTGCTCCCTGAAGATCTTCATTTTGTACATGTGTTGGTCTTCCGGCACGTGGTGTGTTTTCGAGTGTTTCGTCATCGTCCTTAAACTTGTTAAACCACCACTTCACTGTCCGCGTAGTAACGACACCCTCGCCAAAGGAATGGCATATCTTCCGCCCCGCTGCAGCGGCGTTTGACCCCAGTTTGAACTCGTACACTATACATGATGCTGTGTGGAGGTCCCATGTTCACATGTTCACATGTTCACTCTGTCCTTACGCAAGTTCACGGTGTAACTGAACTGCCACACCCAGGTAGTATGTTGGATATACCAATACCAACAACTGATCTTCGCCTTATCTCCATTGGCATTCAACTCACGGTGTGAGGGTCAATTGAACACAAACCTCCACAAAAAGCGACAGAAATTTCTTGATTACCTTTATATCCCTTTCAACACGGGGAAACACAATTGTGCGGGTTGGTTAAAATCGGTGTAGAAGCGCCCCTTATTACTTTTGTGCTTCGAAACGTCGTACAGTGATTGTGTAAGTTTCGTTCAACGATTTGCAGTTGTTTTGGTTTGCGATACGTCATTTTTGGCGCGTACAAGAAGAAAGAAAAGTAGTGTTCTCAATAAAGCCATGACTGTCGTCGTGTTGAAACGGTTGTATAGGAAAGGAAAGAATCTCAAGAACTGGTTGATGGATCACCCAGTCTGGCCAGGATGTGGAGAATCCCAAGTCTGGAATTACGTTTGTTCATACAGGTGATATTCAAACTGAAGTGGTAATCGTCCAATTTTTGGTTTCCATGTCGATCACTATATTACAAAAAAAACAGTAATAGATAGCGAAAAAAGGTTTCCTGCAATCAATTAAGCATCGCAAGAATTTCCATTTGTAACTCTCTAGTACAACTGGAAGTTGCAGAAACCCATTACAACTTCCGGTTTCAAAATTGATCTACAATATATGGAGTAAAAATGATACCAGATAGCGAGAATCGTTCTTTTAATTGATTTAGCGTTCTAAGAATAGATACTATCATCTCTGTTAGCTCTTAATTCAAACCAGAATTGGCAGAAATCAACCTGTTCCTGTCTAAACGTTAATCGCTATAGAGTAAAAACCGTAATAGATATCGAGAAGTGGTTTTCTGTAATCCATTAAGCGTCCCAATAATATATTTCATCTCTACTTTAATCTCTCTGTTAAAACCGGAAGTGGTAGGAATCTTCTACTAATTTCGGTTTCAATATTGAGAAAATATCACGCCATACAAACAAAACTCTTTTTACCTGGCATACACGTGACACTATTACTTGTTAGATACATGCATAATCTTTTCTCACTGTCATCTAATTTTATATAGCATTATATGCTATATTATTTCTTTTGCTTGTCAATTCATACAAAGTTTTTTTTCTACTGTATTTTTGTTTACAGACAGAAAATAATAATAATTATTATTGTCATTATCAGTCAAATTATTAGTATCCGCTTTCATTTTAGATCAACATTTGTATCTTTTTATGTGTATTTTATTAACTCAATTTATGGAATCCGCTGTTTGATTTATACATCATGTATCATTTTATAGGATTCTTTATATGTTAAACAACGAATGAACTAATTTAATACATGTCTTTCACACATTAATTATTAATATATGCAAATAATTTATTATTAATATATATGCAAATAATAATATAAAAGTTATTTCATATAAATGAAACCCGAACTTACCCCAGTCCATAGAGGTGCTCAGCTAAGGGGCTTTTTAACACCTATAAGTTAGGAAAAGAAAATGATTCATAAACCATTAATATCCTAACATTTAAAATAAATCTTGCAAATTGTTTATACTGTTTATAAACAGTCTCATTAACTTTTAAATGAAATTTCTTATGCTTTAACAACAGAAAAATGTTATGTTTCAACTAATGGTCTTCTAGAAACCCGAACTACAGCACAAAAACCGTTTTGATCAAATAAGTTTGGACAATTTTCTGAAAGAACTACCAATATATTTAAACACTGTCAAATTTATTACTGTAGTTGTCGTATTGGGTTGTTGCAATTGCAATGCCCGTATTTCGTCTGGTGGTAAACTCACCGTAATCCAACAAGTGAATAGATCAAGGTCATGTGACGACTTCACAAAACCCGTGCATGTTCAGAAAACAAGCCGAAGTGCCCAGTCTGTCAATAGGCAGTGTGTTGGGCATTTGCATTTGAACAAGGAGTGGGTGAATTAACATCTTTAGTTTCTGTGAGCCACTAACTAACAGCCTGTTCTGAGCTTCTCAGGAACACGATGTACACGGGCTCTCAGAAAGGTGTTTGCAAACGAGTTAGACGTACTTTGTACCTTGTAGTTCAGCGGCTCCGCACGATTTGTGAGGTGAAAAAGTTGAGCTTATGGGTGCCATATGAGTTGGTATTGGTCAATAAGAATCACCTCCTGGAAGTGTGTATAGCCTACTGAATAACCAAGAAGGTTTTCTGCATTGAATTGTTACTTCTAATGAAAAATGGATTTGCTACAGCAATCGCAGATGATCAGGATAGTAGTTGGATTGTGATCAAAATCAGGATGGTTTCCAAAATCACCGCCTCATTCCAGAAGGTGTTGCCATGGTCCATGATGAGAGTAACAACCGGCTTTTTCTGGCGAGGCGAAACCACCACTGCCGATCGTTACAGTGCTCCAGGAAATGCACAGAAAACTTATTTATTCACAAGCATCCAGCAATGACCAACAGATTTGATGTATTCATGTTGCACAACAATGCATGCCCATGTGCCGCTCAAGGGACTCTTCATAACTTACAGTACGAAACCTTCCTCATTCACCGTATTCTTCTGACGTCTCTCTCATTTTCTGCCACCTCTTCCGAAATCTTGATCAATTCTTATTAGAAAAGAACTTCTACTCTCGGGTTTAACTCCTGGTGGGAGCTCATGTGGTTCCGATCCTACGTTAAGCTGTAAGTCCAAGTCTTATGTGCTGAACGGGACACTAAGAAGGGACGTATGCGAACTGTGACAGCTAGATATTTATGAAAATTGGTAGCCTGACTAATTGTGGTATATGTATTATCGTGGTGATAGTCACTCGGTGCGAAAAAGCATTATTCACCCGCAATGTATAATACATATACCAAACAGTGACCGGGTGAAGCTTGCCAATTTATACTCCAAAAACGCCGGAAAAAGGCAAACAAATGAAAAATGTATGCAGGTAACCTGATACCTACGGGAGGGGACACGTGACTAAGAACACGGCAATACTGACACACAAGCAGTGTTGCCATCCGAACACAAAGTTATAGTTTTTTTTAATAGAACTTATACCACTTTATGGAATTAAAACAATTGGCATGAAACGTAAAAAAAAAAAAAAAAAAAAAACAGCAAAAAAGCGGGTTATGAGTGTTGCCAAATAATGGAGATAGCCTTTACATTTGAGAAATTATGGGCGCCGTACACAGAAACGAACAAATGTACAACTACAATACCTTAGGAGGAACAAACGTACCGTAGGGAGTAAACTACAGCATGCACAGCATTCAATGACTAACGGACTTTATACAGGATTCCCCCCAAAAGAGCACAAAAAAAAGGCGAGAAGGAAGAAGTCCCATGTGACATAATGCGGAAATGTGAACAACAAGTCTTCCTCTAGCGCAGCAATTCCAATGGCATTTGTGTAGAATCGATATCTCCTACGGTTCCCGAGAGCTATAAAACGAACTGTCTTGAGGTTGCAACACAGAATAAAATCCTGCATGTCTTCCAAACCACAGAAACGCCGGCGTAGAGCCTGAAAAGAGTACAGAGAGCTTTGGCACAACAGGTAACAAATCTGTGACAAGAACGTCAGAATCGATTCACAAAGATTAGTAACCTGTGATGAGTGTCAGTCGAGAATATAGGAAACGTTAAGATGTGAAAAACAATGAAAACACACTGCATTCAGGTTGCCAGTAATATACAGGCGCAAAATATTTTAACATAATACACCAATACATACAACAGAAAAGCCATAAACAGTATAGCAAAATATGTACATTTCTCGCCCTAACCGCACACTCGATATGGCATATCAAGCCCCTTAGTCACGTCGTGCTGTGGTTTACTCCTTACTGTATATTTGTTCCTTCTGCAATCTTGTTGTTGTACATTTGTTCACTTCATTGTACGGACTCCATAATTTCTCAACTTTAGAGCCTCATATTTCCCTTACCTGACAACACTGATAGCTCAGCTTTTGCTTATTTTCTTTCACATTTTATGCCAATTGTTTTAATGCCATAAATAGTATACGTTCTATTTGAAAAACTATAAGTTTGTGTTGGGATGGCAGCACTGCTTGTGTGACACTACTGCCGTGTTCTTGGTCATGTGTCCTCTCCCGTCGGTATCAGATATATATTTTATTTCCTACCCTTTTCCGGCGTTTTTGGGGTATAACTCCGCACAGTCTCCCGGTCACTGCTTGGTATATGTACTAAACGTAGCGGGTACAGAAGGCATTTCTCCACCGAGTGAATATCACCACGATTAGTCAGGGTACCAATTTTCATAAATATATAGCTGTCACGGTTCGCATACGTTCTTTGTAAGCTCCAAATAGATCAATCAATAGAACTTCCCCAATGACCGGGAGGTGTAATGTGAGGTTGAGGACCTTTTCACACCGTAGGTTCCAGACTTCTTTCGTCATGGAATCTAAACGTTGGCTGAGCGATGACAAAAGTGTGTGGCTACAGGTGAAGACTATTTTAACTAAGTATTCATTTCTTCTCTTTGAAAGTGAGTCATATTTTAAAAAAAGGAAAAAAAAAACTAAAATATTAACTATGTTGCAAATCAGTATACCAACATAATTAAGTGCGCTCAATCGTAACTAAAACAGGAAACATTGAAGAGAACTGTGTATCAGGAAATTAGATTGAATATGGGATAATTATGATCTTCCATTTTCCATCCTAACAAGACAGAAGGATATACCAGCGTCTTAAATTTTCGTGCAATATTCTTGTGCAAGTATTAAATTTTATTTCTGATAACAGTCCTATTCAAATCTTTCTCTCTTATCTTTATATTTAACCACAGAGGTTGTTTCTGATCTATAGTGACGATTTCAAACTGCGCTTACCTTAATAGAAACCATGTTGCCAACATCGTGTGCTCTATTTTGGTGGCCCTGCATCTGGGCAATTGCCCGACAGCGAAGTTTTCACTGATCTCATTCGTGGCTAAGCGGTTAGTGTAAGCGCCTTTGGCGTGAGAGGCCCGGGTTCGATTTCCGGTGGGAGCTTGTGTGGTTCGGATCAGTAGGCCCCGTCTCATATAACCTCGCTGCTGAAAGGAACGTTAAAGTCAACGAAGTTTCCACTGTAGGAGACTGGCATGCAGTGTAGTCATGTCAAGCCGCAACCACTCCTCTTGACAGGCTTTCCATATCCCTTCAACGGCGTGGGGTCTCCTGTGACATAAGGCTCGCTTCAGGAGGCCGAAGGAACAAAAGTCCATCGGTGACGCATCAAGGGACTTCACTGGAATGTCTGTGAATGGAATGCCACGAATTCCAGTTTCTGCTGCCATTTGTTGGAGGAACAGGCGGGTTGAGTGAGATGTGTAACTTGACGCCTTGTCTTGATGCACCCACATACGATTCTTGTTCTTCCCGTATGGGGAATATCATGGCGATAAATGGGAACATCATGTCGGCTTGGCAATACTCCGAATTTACCTTCGTATGTTTGGCTACACGATGTATGGTCTACTTGTCCTGGCACGAGTATCCAGCAATGATCATGAAACTTGTGCCTTGCATTCAGTGAAACTTGGGACAAACTTTCATCTTTGAAAGTTCCTAGCACCTGTCGATCGATAAAAAGTTGCACGTAGCTTGTGATAGTCATCCAGATAACGAGGTTTGTGATGCCTCGTCCAGTGTTACAAGAAACGTCCATTTTTCGCGAGCCAGGTACCGCTCATACAGCTTTCGACAGTTGGTGCGACGTTCCTGGATGTGTTTTGGCAAGGGCTTATGAACACGCCTCTTCCGTCGCTTTACCAACCTTAAATCGCGGTGAATGATGGCGTGCAGTGTCTTCAGTGAAGTCTGTAGCCGGTCGTGATACTCATCTGTGTGGGTGATTCTCCCTGGTGACCAGAGCCCTGACTTCTCGAATTCTAGCTCATGTGCAGCTAGTGGTAGGCCGCGGGTTATCCTGTTTCTGACCCGCAGAAATCATCCCACACCTCGCCTTACCTGCCCCTTTCAACACCCGTGATATGCCATTTTTGGACAAAATAAAATCCACGCTCTTTGCACAGTTTGATAATGGCATTATAACTGTAGTTCACGTCAGAATGGGTAGTTATGAAGTTCTCCCAATAAGGGCTTATTTTTGGCGGCATTTGTCTCGATATGCACTTACCACATCTGTCACGCACAGTCAATGGTCCAAGGTGTCTACACAACCGGCAGCTTCCTTCTCTTCCTGCTCGGTAGTGCTCCACAAGGGGTGTAATTTCGTCACCATAGATCGGAAACAACCTCTGTAATAAACATGATCATGGATATCAAACGCACCCAACGACGATTGAGATGCTGATTTGCACAATAGTTAATATGATACGTTGATTTCTATTAATATGTGCTGCGAGCTTATTTCATAATATTAAATGTTATTACTTTAATGAATAACCAACAAATGATTCAAGAACATTTTAAATAAAGTTTCTAATTGGGATTCATTGGCAATTATTAGTTTTCCTCCTTCCCCTGAAAATCAAAGACAAGGACACTACATAGTTAAAATAACTTCTCTTTCTCCTTATAACGTAGAAAATCTTCTTCATATGTTTCCACGTATTTTCTATAGAATCTGTATTTCAATCTAGTGATATACTTCTTTTATTCGCAATAATATATCACAGGACATTTTTGGTAACACAAACTAGGAAACTTTATGAATGAAATCTAATGCTTTACAAGAAAGAGTAAATACATTAAAAATTAATTGGTTCTTACGATATTCCTTAATGTGCAGTGATACAATACTGCAATGTAGAGGCAATTGCCATGTAACAATTGTAATGTAATAATTACACATAGTACGTATGGATCTACTAAAATAGAAGTTGACTACAAATACCGTATCTCTGTGCCTTCGGCCTCTTTTTGCTCACTAGAAGTCACGATAACTAGTCCTCTGGAAACACGCCCGTAGCCAGCCCAAAAATGTAGGGGGGGGGAGGCCGGCTGAAGTTAAGGTTATTTGTAGATTAACATGTCTATGTTGGTGCAGGTTTGAAGACTTCGGATTCTGATTATGTATATCCGAGAAGCGGACATTAAAAATGATGATTTGTCTGAAAAATTGGTTAAGAGTAGAAGTGAGCTCAGTGGTGCGGTTCCTGTTGGCCGAAAACATTGCATCTGTTGACATTTATAGGCAGATTGTAGCGATGTAGGAACTGTTGTTGTGCCTTGAAAGAAAGACGGACCAATATTGTTAATGGTAACCCTGGACACAGCGGTAGACACAGTACTTCAACTATTGACGTTACGTTTAGAACGACTAGAGCACCCCTTCTACAGCCCTGACCTAGCCCCAGTAACTTTCACTTTTGTCCCTGTTCTAAAAAAAAAAAATGGCTGGCCACCATTATCTGGCATGTGAGTATGTAAAAATCGCAGCGTCACAGTGGCTACGAGACCTTGACGTGGATTTCTATATAAATGGTAAAGGAAATTTTATCTGCCATTTTGATAAGTGGTTGAACAAAAACTGTTATTACATCGGGGACTATTGTTGAGTGCCCTCTATCACCAGTTGTGTTGATCTTCCAGCTATGTCTTATACATAAGCCATAATATGCTTTGTAATCTTTCTCGATCATTCCTCGTATATATATATATATATATATATATATATATATATATATATATATATATATATATAGTACGTGTGTGTATTTATTCTGGACCTGCACCTTTTCTTAAATCGTTAATTTCTTACTAATTCAGGTACAAGGCCTCTTTGGCCAATTCCCAACTTCAATAAAGGAATTTTTTGAATTCAATATACTTTAAAACGTTTCTTTAGTTCCTGATAAGGGATTAACTTGGAAATAGACTAGACAAACGTTGTAAATGATGAAATAAGTTATGTATCGTGAAAGTCTACTATTCATAGTCTTCAATTACTTGCTATTCAAAGCAAATTCTGTTAGCTACATAGAATGCATGTTATGCAAGAGAATCAACGAAATAAATATGGCAATTCGTGCAGTTTCACTTTACGGATCCATAGTATAAGTAGTAGTAGTAGTAATAGTAGTAGGAACGGGTTAGAAGCTCCGCAGGGATTCGTTGGGTTCTGTTGTTGACATAAAATGGGCAAACTAAAGACTTCCCTAATTTTTTTTGTACATTTTACAATCTGCGGATCCGTATAGTAAAACTGTACCTGGAAACTAAATGTAAATGCATTTATCATGAAGTTAATCTTACCTCGCCCTTTTTTGATTTTTTACTTAGCCAATTCATAATATTTTACATAGATGTTTATGTGTTGTTTCTTCTACTACCTCTTTCGTTAGGTACTTCAACAGATAAAGATGATGGCGTCCTTGTTATCTAAAACCTGGAGTCTATTATTTATCTCACTTATTTTATTTCTCTCCCTCCTTTTTTAAACCTCAAACTTATCTGGTGAAATGTCATGTCTTGATAATAAACTTCCTTGTGTTAGCCCTGGATCCTATTAAATTTGTAAAGATTGGCTATAATTGGTTCATGATTGAATATATAAGTAGAAATTAAAAGAGTTGCCTTCATCAACTGCCAGTTGGAGTTACGTCACTTTTTTTTCTTTTAATTTTCGAAGTAATTTTAAGAACTTAGAAATATGACTTTTTCTAAGGACAAGAACTAGTAATATAGCTAACAGAACAGTTGTGATTGTTTTTGAAATTTAAATAAGCATTTTCCTATTTTTGTTGCCAATTGAGAATATCTCGACATAATAGTATAACCATTAACTACGCAGTGTGTTTGGCTAAAAGTCGTAATCATTATCTGTCTTAAAAACGTGTAATTTATTAATGAGTTTACAGTTTTACTTTTACTAAATATCTTTACTGATTAGAATAGACATTATGCTCCAATTTTGTAGCCAGGTAGAGTACCGTAGAGAATTATGGTGCCGAAGGCTCAGGGGCGGGCGTTATTCAAAGTCACTGTCACTTATATATTGTTGTTGCACGCAACTAGCCCTTGTTCCGGAAGTTTATGTACTACAAGAAGTTTCGTCACCCCTGAAAGTAACATAAACCACTAAACACACGTAAAGAACTGAATGACACGAACAACGATGCTTTCGAGGTCTTATTAAGATAGGAAACATTAAGTGTCCAAAGGATCAGTATGTCGACCGTCATTCCCATGACAAAGTTAATGCACCGCAGGTTCTGTGCGACATTTTGCAAAGCATTGCAGGTGTAACTTGAGTGAAAGCTTGTTTCACAGCTTCTGTCAGTTCGGTAGTGGTATCGTAACGGTTCTGTGCAACGATGCCCTCTATGAACCCCCATAGCGCATTATCACAGGTGGTGAGGTCTGAGCTTCGTGGTGGTGCGGGCCTATCCGGACTACCACGACCAATCCAACACCGAGGAAAAACTTCCGTAAGATATTCACATACGGCGATGGCATACTGGGCAGGTGCCCCATCATGCTGAAACTAACATGTCTCTTTGGTTCCGTGGTCCTCGCTGGTGATTCACAACACCGTCGAAAAAGAACGGCCCAAAAACGCTTCTGCTGTCCACGAATGCCCATATCATCACATGCGGAGGATTCTGTTTGAACTCTTCATAAAAGTATGGATTGTCCTTGAACCAAAATATGACATTATCAATGGATAACGAGAAAAATTACATTAGCATTTACCAAAGAGTAACGGGACTTTGCGGCCACCCTGTATGTTCTGTGTGAGTTTATTCAATTCTGGTGGATTGCTTAGCAATTACGCTTTTTATAATGTTTTAAGATTTATTTGTTTTCGTGTTAATGTAAGTAAGTATAAACTGATTTGTTAGAGATTTATGTTCTTTTATAACCGTAAAATATCCATTCTCTTGTCGGGCTACTGTTTATCAGTATCCATATTTTAAATGACTACAACGCGTTTCGTCATTAATTGTGTTTCCTTTCTTCACGAAGGTGATTGTTTGCTGAAGTTCACACACTTTTCTGCACCGAGGTTGTATGAGACATGCATCTGCAGTTTAAACTGGAATCAAATCACCAAACTGCGTTCAAAAGTTTAAGACTCTCCTACTAGGAATTGAACTGGAACCCATGTGCACCAAAGGCACGCGGGCTAACTACTAGACCAGTGCGGAGGAATACGAGGATTATATTCCTAAGAAATATCGAGTATTTATCAGAGTATAAAAGATCGAAATGTAAATTCACGGAATTGCTGAACGGAATAGTATGTCAGTGGTAAAGCGCTCTAACCTCTGGTGCGTGGAACCCTTGGTTCGATTCCGAGTCATGTGACTTTGTAATGAATAACAGCGTGTTCGTGGGTTTCTCATGGTTCTCCCATTTTCTCCATATTCTCATTTCACTAGTTATTTCATAGCTAGGTCGAGCGAGAAAGGAATGAGAGGGTATTAGAAATGGTGAGGGAGAAAAGTACAATTTTAGATATTGACAAGAGGAAGAGAAACTGGTTGGGACATTGACTAAGAAAGAATTGTATCAACGTGCTAAATGGTGGCAGGAAAGAGAGGGAGAGGGCATAGAAGGCGATATCAACATGGAAAAAAAAAATATAGGTGAAGACGAAGACATCAGCTGAGGACTGTGGAGCATAAAAGCCTCTCAGTTGCGACAAGTGACCTGCCAATAATGGCAAATTCCTATGATGATGATGATGATAATTTAGTCTACGAAGAAAAACCGCGGACGTAACACTGAAATATTCCATTTTTCACTTAATTTCGTGAAACTGTTATGTCATGTATTATTATTATAAATTGTAAAATATAATCAGTACAATAAATATGTTTGATTGATTTATGGTGTTACCCGGACCCTCCTAGCGTTATAGAATTATCGCCCTTACCAATTGTTCGAAAATTAAATATTTGAACGTAAGATTTGTTCCGTCGCCAAACAAAAAATGCGAGTCAGCAATAAATGAAAAATCAGATTTACTATCCATTTCTTTTGTCCTTCAGACTGATTCTTTGCAACTGTACTTTCTTAGTAATAGAAAATACAAGTAAACGACAAATTCCCGCGCAATACTATTTGCTTGGGTTATAACCCACATCACACGTGTGGATCATTTACCTTGAAATCCTCTTGTAAATTTAATAATAATAATAATAATAATAATAATAATAATAATAATAATAATAATAATAATAATAATAATAATAATAATAATAATAATAATAATAATAATAATAATTCAAATTTTGTACGATGCAAATTTTGACACGAGAAATCGTTCGACATACTTTGTAATGCCACCAGATTAACAGTGTTGCCAATTACATCTCCAAAATGGTTTGAGATATCAAATTACTGTAAACATCATTACGTTCATTACATTTATTGAAACCCACTTAAGAGACTGGGTGTGGTACTTACCTAAGCAGTTATTAGAAATAAAACCTTTTGAAAAATGTAAAATTTTCAATCCCTTGAAAAGTTTTCCTATTTATTCAAAATAACAACATGAACATAGCATCTTACACATTTATTTGGTGGTATTACAGAATATGTTAAATAATTCCCTCTCTCGACATTTGCAATGTACAAAATTCATCGATTTTTATTTGTTAGTTTAAAAGATGCAATGGTATTTTAAGATAAATGATTCACCTGTACACTTCTAATGTTCTAACTTATTTTCGTCACATAATTAAGAATTGGTCACAACATTTATTTTTCTCTTAATAACAGATTTGATTTCACAATGTTAACACATTTACAACAATTTTATTTAACATGTTTTCTTTTGTACAATTTAGGAAACAAACTCAAGATTCTGGCACTGTATTCGTTCTTTTCTCATGTTCATCTGAGTTGGCCGAAGTGTTCATTTCTTTATTATGATCAATAACTTGACTTTCTGCTTCAGATACTATATTTTCAACTTGAACAGATTCTTTATGACTTGTCTCAACTTTTATTGGCTTTGGAGTATCACTATCTCCCACAGTTTGTTTTGCCATCTTGTCAGAGGAGTTTTCTTTAGCACTTTCCATAATTAAATTCACAGTGTTTGTAGACGACAGGGAAAAATGTGGCACTTTAGGAGGAAACAAATGAGCTATTGGTTCCAAAATCACATTTGTATCCAAGGAAGCAAGACCCTAAAAGCAGAAAAATATCGAAAGTAATCAATTTGCTGAAATTGATATGATTTCCTATATCTAAAGTATAAATTTTCTAATAATCATGTACTCGCTGTTTTTTTTTTTTTTTTAAATCATAGTTTTCTTTACTAGAATTACTTAAAATAGATCTCTGAAATTGACACAGAAATATAAATGGCCATCTAAAAATCAACACTTCTTCTTTCTCTACCTGTTATTGTCTTCTTAATAATTAATTAATAATTATCTTTAAATACAAATACGGTACAGCTCGATGCCAGTGCAACATTGTTCTGTAAAGTGAATAGTCTGTTGGAATATGGCGGAAAGGGTTTAAGTGATTATTATTGTGGCAAAGCTGTTGGTCAGCTTGAGGCAGGTTGTGTCACAAAGGTTGCACGTGTGATCAGCGTGTCATATATGGCATTTCTCAACTTCAAAAAACCGCTATTACACCGCTATGGGTGTACACGGTGGAGGTCGTGCAAAGTATACAGGATCGGTATACTCGTATAAGCCAGTTGATAAAAAAAAATAAAAAAAAAAATAAAATAAATAAATAAATAAAATAAATAAAAAAACTGCTACTCCATCCCAGACTACTCACGCTTTACTGATGCTTCTAGTGTCCATGTCATTTCACAGTGTCCAAGAGTCATTGCATGATGACTTAATAGTGCTGGTTGTATGCACAGGAGGCAATGGAGTGTGTTCTATTATCCCGCCATCCACTGTCATGTCAGATTACAATGATGTAACGAACATCGTTACTGGGATCAAGGGAGATAATCCTTTCTCAGATGAATCACGGTCCTGTGCGATAAGTGATTCTGCACACCACATGGTGTAGAGAGAATGGGGAGCACAATATTAGCGACAGTACATCCATGAAGTGACAGATATGGGAATCTTGGAGTTATGATATAGAAAGGGATAATGAAAAATGCATCACTGCACATATTCGACGCAGGATTCGTTACTGGAGAACGGTATTCTAACAAGATCCTGAAAGGATATGTTCGTCCTTTTTGTGGTGCAATACATCCTGCATTTGTTTATATGGATAACAACTCGGGCCCACAGAAATGTGTTTAAGTTACATAGACACTAAAGAGTAAGGATATTAATCGCATTGACTGACCAGTATATTTCCCAGATCTTCCTGGAAGAGAATCAGTTTGTGGTTTCCGTGAGTATCTTAAAAAAAAAAAAAAAATCTATACTCTTTATATCATGCTTAACCTTATTATATTATCTTCCATTCTAGTAAATGTGTTTAACCCTCAAATATATGGACTCACTACTGCTCTGAAGTTGTCATTTTGCAGCTGTTACCATAGAAAGAAGCAATCTAGAGATGATAGCATGTCAGAGGATACATTAACAGTGTGGAAGTTGCTACAATAGATAATTCATGCTAAGTAACTGTATAATTTTCTCCAGAAAAAAAATTATATGTATATACAGGGTGGTCCAAAGGTGTGGATACATTCTAATAAGAGGTAAACGCTGTAAAATATAACCAAAGTAACAATGTACATGGACAATTGGGATGGGAGGAAATGTTTGAGAACACATCACAATGACGTCCTCCATCTTAAATTTTACGCGATTATCTTAAATGGAAACCACAGCATGTGGTATGTCATTTACTTTTTTATTTATTTATTTTTGTAGAAATTGATTGGCAATCTTATATTTACTTTAGCACTAACTATTACGAAGTTATTACGGTTTCTTTGTTGTGTCCGCAACAAAAGTGGGTACTCATACCGCAAGAACCACTCACTGCTACACTTCGTGTTCAATATGTTTCTCATTCCGGTTGATTATCGGATATATTTTGAGTTCCCAGTCACGCAAAACCTTGCACAAAGTGTCGGCTGTAATGTTGGAACATGCGTCCACAATTCGTTCCTTGAAATGCTGAACATCTTTAATTTTCACCGCATATACAACAGACTTCACATGATCCCATACACGGGCGTCTCTGACGGGGACACGCGTCACCCTTTCCAATATTTTATGCAGGGCAGCAAGTTAATGAAAGTTGAAATCTTATATGAAAGAAGTAAAAAAGGAGAAAGAATAACTGAGTGTTATATTTATTACATTGTGTTTCTACTTATATGAAACTTGTCTTCTGAATGCCGTGGTATGATGGAAGTAAGCCAAAAGAAAGAAAGAAAAAAAAAGATACAATTAATGAATAGTATTAAAGCATATAATTTGAATGTCACGACATGACCTTTGTATATGGATTTCTCAAAATTTGTAGCAAGTGACTATTTAGGATGGTAGAAAATTCTGATGAACAGGAATAGTAAGAAAAAAAAACATAAAAGCTGTCAGATCACCATCTTGTGTTGACTGAAGTTGAATCCCATTGAAAAATAGGAACCAAGAAGTCAGGCACTGAAAAGTTTAGATATGAAAGGAGTTAAAACAGATTAGTTTGAAATTTCGAAGAAAGGAAAAATAATGTAAAAAGTAAAAGAGTAGAGAGGAAATAGACATAGGCCATAACTAGTGGATGTTACTACACTTTGCGAGTGAAGGTATAGTATCAGGAAGCACAAGAAGCACGGGTTATAGAAGAGACTGGAAATCTAGGGAAAGACAAGTATGGAAACAAAGTGTTAGTGAAGAAGGTACAATAATGTATAGAAAGTTGAATTGTAAATTAGAAGGGAAGGCGAGAATGATACAGAAATATACAATAAACATAAAAGTGACAGGAGGAATTTTAAATGATAGAGAATTTGAATAATGTATATCGAAGTAAATTTAATGGAAACAGAAAGGCAGCATAGGGAAACTAGTACGCCAATATGAAAACTAAGGGTAGAAGAGGATATTTAATGATTGAAATGCACCTTGAGGCAGACAAAAAGGATGCTTTGAAATGTATGGGAAGAAGAAAATATTGTTTATTTTGGGCATTAGAAAAGTAAACAAAGTAAACGAGAATAGCAAGAAATTGCGATACTAAAGGATAAGTTCAAGAACACATCGAAATGAAGAATGTAAAGGTAGACGATACACCTATTACATTTTTATAAAGAATGGAAAAAATAAATAGTCGGAACTTTTAATTAAATGACTAGAGAGTTGTCATAGATTTCTTATAGAGAAATACTTCATTCTGTAAAAAATCGATTAAAATATACAAGGACTATAAAACTACAGTGCCACACATGTTTTTAACACACTATAGGAATTCATGGGTCTGGCCTAAAGTTAATACACTAGAAGAAGGTCATGGTGAGTAGTATTTTCCCAACACATTGTTCATGGCACATCCTGAACATGCAGTAGGCCTATTTATCTTAATATAATATGTAAGTATCCCAAGTAGCCACACAACTATTCGGACACGTAGCCGGACAAATGCTTAGGCTATATCTGTGTGGAAGATAATTGTCGAAGTCAGCTGGTGGTCAGAGTCCGTCCCACCATACCTCACATATGCTCAATGAGGTTAAGGTCCGGAGACCTAGAAGGCTAAAGTAGAAGGCGTATACCGAACAGAGTACACAGAGTTCACCGAGCGATATGGGGACGTGTGAGATGCTACTGGAAGATGAAGTCCCAGAAAGTGTCCAGGTAAGGTCGGAGGATAGGATCAACATCATGAATGCACAACGTAGCATGACTACCTCTGATTGAAAACCGAGGTGAGCTTATTCCTCCCTTTTCTTACAAAATACTACAGAGTCAAATATGAGTCCTACATGACGAATGAGAACACGCTGGGTTATTTGATTACTTCTGCTTATACCTACAGATTTACATATGCGCACAGAACTATCTCTATGTCTAAGGTAGAAACTATTCTCATCGTTGATTACGAGTACTGCCATCTTCGGTTCGCCTTTTCATTGCAGTCTCTCCCGATACCATGGAAGATGTTTCTTAGCGATAATCATATATTTTGAGTAATCGTGCGAAAGTAATGCAGATGATTGATCAATATTCAGCAATCGACTGTTTAAATGTTTGTGCTCTCCTATGTTTAGTGTTCGAAGAACCATGGTGGTTCCGGTTGCACTGGCGGTCGCCGTTCTGTCAGCCGTAACTACGCCGCCAAATGTATGTATTGTGGGAGAGAACTCTCCCTCTTACAGATACTCTGAGATACAGATACGGGAGTTTCTTTTGTCCGATAACCTTATATGTGAACAAAAATTATATTCAGCTCAAACGTATTTCGTAACAAAATATTTTCCACAATTTGAAAATAAATCTTCAATTGTAACCAGTAGTTACACGCAAATTTCGATCTGAAACTAGTGTCCGCAAGATTACATGGCAGATAACTATTGCAGAATGCCCCTTCCCTTAACACCATGTGCGTGGGTTTTCTCGGGGTTCTCCCGTTTCCTCCCACTTTCTTCATTCCACCATTTCATTCATTACTCATCATCACCGTCTCCTTTAGCCTAACCGGCATAATCGTGGGACGTAAAACTCAAAGATTTCATTTAATTTTTTTCCCCTTCTCTTAAAGTTTGTAAATCATTATTTGATTAATTCTGCTTACACTTTCAATATTAGGTTACTTTCACTTTTAATACAGTTAGTAACCGAATTAAGGGATTCTTAAAAAAAGAGATATACTTGTATAACTTGTACTTGAGAAGAAAATTATCACACAAGCATATATTTTGCTGTATATAGCCATATAAACATATCCCCCACTAATATCTTACAAGGGAACCTTCCGAAAATGATAGTTGCAGTGAAAGATGTGACCTATGCCAATTGAAACAGCTGTAACAGAGATGAGCATTCCCAAAAAATTAGCTGCCCATAGCAATAGGTTCATGAAATATAAGGGGTGGAAGTTCGGGAAACAGCAAGATTGGACAAGGGAGGGAAAGTGCAAATTCCGCACAAAAAAAGGAGGTACGGCAAAATAAAATGCTGACAAGTGATGTATAGAAAGAGATTTATCACAATGGGGAACAAATGAAGGACACCAGTGGGGTTAACAGTGTTGCCACCTGCAATGAAAAGTACATGTTTTGCAAAGAGCACTATATGAAGTGAGTGCGATATTCAGTGCCAACCTGTCATATAGAACATAAGATATGACGTGTGTAATCAGTGGTACAATCTAACAAACGAAAATAGAAAGAACAGAAGTACGAAAAAAAAAACGGAAAAGACGGAGTTGGCCATAATGCGCCACATTTGATCACGAGCTGTGCATATTAGACATATTAGAATGAACAAAACAAGAAAGCACCAACTATGCAGGAAACCGACGTACCTAGAGTCAAAAAGAAAATCGAGTTACAAAATTGGCAACACTAACCATGAAAATCCAGACAAGTCTAATATAGTTAGGCCACTCGCTTCACACACACACACACACACACAAATTCCGGCAACAAGCATTAACCTTCGCATCATTTGTGCATGCTCGTCAACATTGTACGTGCAATTGTTCGATGAAACAATGGTCCAAACAGAAAATAAATTTACAGTGAGCACAGCGGAATACTGCCATCCGTAACACATGGTACAATGATCGCTGTGAATGTCTCGAAACAGTATTCTAGAGGTGTCGGAACCTTTGGTGGTTTTTCTATCACATATTCACACCTGTAAAAAGCAAACATAATCAAAGCCTTGAATAAACATGCCATAAGCTGGTAATGGGTTAAGGCTTGAAGTTTCAGAAAATTCTCGCGGGACCAAATGTTAAAGTGACTATCTGATAACAAGCTCTGTAACGTAGTGCACAAAGTTCTTGTATAGTCTAAAAAAATAAACATCAAGTGGTTGTATCAGACCCGTGCAACCAGGAGGGATCAGCTCAACTTTGAAATTCACTCCAGATGGTACATGCTCGTAGATAGCAAATGTTTCCTATAGATGTTGTTGCACATTCTACCATCTATCGAAAGAGGTACCACTTGGTCCCTGTTGCCATTTGAAAGTTCGAAGTTGGCTCCTGGGGCCCTATAATGGACATCCTGGGGGCACTTGCTTTTCACATACTTTTATCGCTCCCTGACATTGGTACATTCCTGCACAACTTGATCCGTCACATTTTTGTTCGTTTCGCGAATCTTTCAGCTCACAAAGTTTCGTTTGACACCCTGTATATTTTGCGTACTTCTGTTCTTTCTATTTTCTTTTGTTAGATTGCACCACTGATTATAGACGTCATATCTTATGTTCTATATGACAGGTTGATACTGAATATTGCACTCACTTCATATGCACTCACTCACTCTTTGCAAAACATGTACTTTTCATTGCAGTTGGCAACACTGTTAACCCCACTGGTGTCCTTCATTTGTTCACTATTGTGGCAAGTCTCTTTCTATACATCACTTGTCAGCATTGTATTTTGCCGTGCTCCCCTTTTTTGCGGAATTTGCACTCCTCCCCCCTTGTCCAACCTTGCTGTTTCCCGCACTTACACCCCTTATATTTCTTGAGCCTATTGCTATGGGCAGCTAATTTTTTGGGATTGCTCATCTCTGTTACAGCTCTTTCAATTGGCATAGGTCACATCTTTCACTGCAACTATCATTTTCGGAAGGTTCCCTTGTTAGATATGTATCAGAGAGGATTCCCACTTCATTCCTACAGTAATGTGGATATTGAGTACAGGATTTCAATATTAGTGCACACTGATACTTATGACTAATATATACAATCACTATGTACGCTGAGAATAATCTAAAGTTGCGCGGCCTCTCTGTAACGGACACATCTCATTTACATACAAATAATCATGTCCCGTCGGTGTTCGTTATTGAGAGGTTTATTATATAACATTTTATACAAACGAAATTTTGCACATGATGAAATTTTAGGTGAACATATCTTGATCTTTTAATGATGATAGTTGTTGTTTCCTGTTGTTCCCAAGTAAATCACAATAAACACGGAAATAAATATCAGTACCCGACAACGGTCGGTAATGGAATTCCTGTTCAAAACTGACGATGAATCATCCACATCAATTCATTTAGGATTTAGGATTTAGATTTCTCGGCTTTCGGCATCTATAGCCATGTTAGCCTGTCACATATGAGGGATGACGTCCCTCAGCGAGCACACTATCCGGGGAAGGGGAAGGAACTGGCCTGGAACCTATAAGTGAGGTACCACCCCTGCATTTGCCTGGTGTGAACGAGGAAAACTTCACTCAGGAAAGCAGGCCTACACTTTTTCGAACGAGTGCCCCCACCAGGAATCGAACCCGAGACCGCTCGCACCAAAGGCGAGAGCGTTAGCGACTGCGCTACGCGGGGCCACCACATTAATTCATATGTAGCTGCTTCTGTTTATGGCGATCACACATTGGATCGTGCCAATATCCAACGTTGGTTGCAGCGGTTTGAATATGGTGATTTCAGTCTTTTGGATAAACCAAGATGTGGTAGACAATTAAGTACAGTGAGGGGTGTGAATAAAGAAGCCATCCACGAAATCATCCAAAAGGACAGATGTATAACCACAAGACAGCTTCTCTAGAAAAATTTGTGCAAGATAGGTGCCACGGTTATTGACAAGGGAAAGGAAGACAAACACGAAGGATGTTTGTCTCGACCTCCTTGAGACTTTCAGCAGTGATTGCACACTGTTTTGGTGGCATTATCACACAGAATGAAACGTGGTTATTTCATTCAGATTCAAAAAGTAAAACACAGCCCTGCGAGGAAGAACATTCGACAGTGACAAGGCCCTCATTTCTTGTGTGAAACAATGGCGTAAAAGACAGCCACCTGAATTTTACCAACGTGTATTCAAGGCATGGAAAAAACGTTGGAGAAGAAGCGTCACACTAGATGTAGGCTACATTGAGTGACATGGTCTTGTAGCCAAAGGATCAAAGTTTGTTCACCTAAAATTTCATTGTCATATTGAAACTAATAACAATATTATAATCATTTGTGCAAAACTTATTGAATGCCTTTTGTACAATGTATATTCAATATTGAATAAAAATGAGTTCTTTACCTCCTTATGTATTTCTTGCACACTAACACCCAAATGCAAAGCTATCATTGCTGGAGGGAATATTGTGTGAAGACACGTTTGGAGATACGTAATTAATTCTTTGGCAAAGTAGTCACAGAACCTGCTGAATTTCTCCTTCTCTACATCTGTAAATGCTTGCTGTTCTTGTCTGTAGAAGTTAAGTATGCACTTGGATGCCATGCACAGAGAAACTTGCAATTGTGAAGTAATATCGTCCGCCACGGCAATTGGAGCACAAAATCTTAGCTCGTTAAAAGCAGTGAGAATGCCATTACAATAAACAGCTAGAGGATAGAACTCCAAAAGGCACTCTGGTGGATGTTCCTGAAAAACAGCATATTAAAAATCACAAAGAACAAGTCCAAAGATAAGACATCTACTATTGATAGATCTTACTAAGGTGAACATTTTGTATGAGTGAATGTACAGCTCACAGATGACGAGAAGAACCCTAGCAGAACTAGTGTGACGTAGGTATGGGCTCGCCCACTTTTCGCACGGGGCTTTCAAATGACACCACGGAATAGCACACATATAACTTTACCCGGAGTGGCAGACGACATTTAAGTATAGACCACACCTCAAAAACCGAAAATGGACTTGACCGTATCGTTGACCTTTCCCCGCTATCCCCTGTCTTAGGGTTCTTCTCGTCATCTGTGAGCTGTAAATCCTTTTAACTTTTAAACATAAAACCTGACTCTGTATTATAACAACAGCACCTATAAAAATGAAACTGATATTGAAACTACTGTCACCAAGCTCGTCACTGTAACACTATACTCTCATCAAACGACAGTATACCATATGTTTAATGAGGTATTACTATGGTTAACTATTAGATATTAATTTTTGTTTAACTAAAAAGAAGGTCCGAAGATGGAACATACATGAATAGAAAGGCGATAAGGAGTGAACAAAATAAGATGCTCGAGGGTACATTCTCGTGGTAGTTTTCGAGAAAATCGTCCAAAACGAATTTTGATGGGGCGCTAAAAAAAAGTATGTATATCATTACTGAGTTTTATTTTGCTCGTACGGATTATTTATTTATGTATTATACAGGGTGTTAATTTATTATGTAGCCAAAATCCACTGGTGAAATCCAAACACCTAAAAAAAAAAAAAAAAAAAAAAAAGTCCATATGAAGATAGGGCGAAAAACGAGTTGTTTCAAAGTTACGAGATACCAAAATCGAGGAAGTTGTAACTTTGAGGCTGCCTAGCTCGAAAACTATGAGAGATATCAACGGCGGTTAAAGAAATATTAGAGGAACTAGTACCATATCTATCTAAATACCTATGACTTTGAAACTTTGATTCTACCTATGACTCTAAAAAGTAACTTTGAAACAACGCGTATTTCGCCCTATCTTCATAAGGACTCTTTTTATTATTATTATTATTATTATTAAGGTGTGAGGATTTCACCGGTAGATTTTGGCTACATAATAAATGAACACCCTGTATAAGTACAAAATATATCAATTGCTGATAAACAAAGAGAGAAAAAGTGGATTACTGGACCGGGACTCGAACCCGGGGTCTCCGACATACCGTCCCGATGCGTTAACCATTACGCTACCCAGTCCGCTTCACAGAACATCCACACACTCTCTCATTGTTGGAGTCGGTGCTCTTTACTTAGTCCACGTGGCTTGTATCACAGCCTAGCTGTTGTGTTTGCACAATCTAGTACCCATATTCAGAATACCTGTGACTGTTGTACTATCACTATACATATTAATGAAAGGACGAAACGACTGGATTTTTTACACACCAAATCTTCTGTAGGTGCAAATTCAATAATAAACAACGAGTGAACAGATGGATGACTGGACCACGACTTGGCTTCCGGGTTCGACTCCTGGTCCAGTCATTCATTTTTTCACTCTTTGCTTATTATTGAATTCGCACGTACAGAGGATTTGGTGTGTAAAACATCCAGTTGTTTTCTCCTCTCACTAATATATATCAATTGCTGTTTGTCTTCTCTTAATGATGATACTATATTCCTAACAGTAAGTGCCGAATAAACTGTAATTTTACCGACTGAACCATATACGTGTGAAAGTTCGATATCAGCTACAAAAAATGAACACAAATAGAGTTTCGAAACATTTTAAGGAAAATACTTGGTGCAATAAAGGGAAGGAAAGAGCTGAGGGTGAATGGAAGTTACATAACACAAATTTTCAAAATATATATTGTCACCGAATACATTGAAAATAATTAGACCAAAACATCTGAAATGAGTGAGACAAGTGGCTCGCATGAAAAATATGCGACTAGAAATAGAGTTGAGTTGAGTTGAGCTGATTTTGAGTTTAACGTCCCTTTTCAGCAGCGAGGCTATATGAGACGTGGACCTACTGATTAACGTGGAATCCAAACCACATGAGCTCCCACCGGGAATCGAACCCGGGCCTCCCACGCCAAAGGCGCGTACGCTAACCGCTTAGCCACGAAAGAGCTCTGACTAGAAATGGAATTTTAGTTGAAAAGCCATTGTAAATAATAATAATAATAATAATAATAATAATAATAATAATAATAATAATAATAATAATAATAATAATAATAATAATAATAATAATAATAATAATAATAATAATAATAATAAATAAATAAATAAATAAATAAATAAATAAATGGGGATAATATATTCCACTATTATTTGAAAACTATTCCAGAGTATTGTCAATGCAAACCGCTTGAAGAGCCTCTTATAAAAACTTAGGTCCTTACCTTGCTCTTTTGTACCCTGTTACGAATTAGTTCAAACAATCATATTGAACATGAAACTTTCGCTGCCTGCTGTCAGCATTCTGACGACATGGGCAAGAAAAGAGGTTTTAGTGGGGACGGGAAGTAATTACATTGCAAATAACTTGAAACGTCAACAAATTTAGACATAAACACTATAACTTTTTGAAGCTTCTAAAGGTACAGTGAATAGTGTTTATTAGTGTAAATACTATAGAAGACCAGAAAGTTCTTACTCTCACAATGATAGAGACGTGCTGGAACGTAAAAAATTGCTGAATGACTAGTTGGCATCTCACTGAAATATATGCAAATTTGTGTCTTTACATGTTCTGTTAAATTAATGTGACATCCAGAAAGCAAAGCGGCGGTGGCATGTTGGGGAAAATCGAATACCGAGCTCTGATTAGGTTCCTCCATTATAAAAACAGCTCAAACGATACAAGAAGAGATGACAGGACGACAATTATGTATGATGAGGAATACTCATTATATGGTACCATGAAATGCTACAAGGGAGACTTCAAATGTAATCGCGTAAGTCTACAAGATGACCTAAGACAAAGTCTTCCGTCAACAATAATAGTCCCAAGAGTAGTGGCAAGAGTTAAGAAGCTAATACTTGAAGATAGACGTGTGACTGAGTGTATTTTTCAATTTGAAACCAAAGAAATGAGTAAAATACGGAAACATACTGATTGATTACTTACAAAATAAGGCTACAATCACAGGAGAATATTACAGTCAGCTGTTGCAAAAGTTACGGGATGCTATCAACGCAAAGGGACAGGGTTGTTCTTGAAAGATATGCTGCTGCTAGTGGAAAATGCAACGGCACAACGAACAACAGAAATGAAAATGACCATCACCATATTCACCCGATCAGGCTCCATTCGATTATTTCTTTCCCCTATATATGAAGCAACATTTGCGGGTTAGGCATTTTGCGGATTGTTAAGTCTTATATTATGTAGTAATATTTTTAAGAACTGGAAACACTGTTTTTACGAAATTTAGATTTCATTTGTTATTCAAGATGGAAAGTGTTGAAGAGAGACGGTGCATAAGGCACGAGGCACGAACATTTCTTCCATAATTTTAAAGTTAAGTTTGTTATTTAAGTGCAATGAACACAGTGCAGTTATTATATGTACTTTGTGGTTTATTTTAAGTGTTAGTTAAAAACCAGCAATTAGTAAGATATAATAAAAACTAAAAACAAGTATTGGAAGTTTCCATTGTTAGAAGACAGTCCATTACCAGTTAAGTAAATGGCGAACATTTAAGAACGTAAGCATAAACAGTTTTTTTTGGTCCTCCAGTGCCGAATGGAGGAAGTGTTGTGCCAAGAAAAAGAATAAGTGAATCATTCAAACATTCATATTGACTATGTGTGTGTAAAGACAGTGAGTGTTACGAATCAGAAGCAAAATTGACCTAGTGGACTTATCACGTACGCGCCTACGCATTCAGCTGTGCATTGCAATCTGAAGAAAAACAAAGGCGCAATGTAGCAGTCACGTAGCTAAGTATATTTTTTTGTTTCTTTTACTTGTGTAAAGGTCTGTTGTTATAAGGACTTCAGGTAGATATATCACAAGCAATGGATTCAAATACAAATTCTCTTATAAAGGCAAGAGGCCTAGCTAAAGCTTCCCTTACAAGAATGAAAACATTTGTTGAACAATTTGGAGCAGACGGCGATGTAATGCAAATTAAAGTTAGGTGTGCACGTTTACCCAATATATTCAAAGAATATGATGAAGTGCAAAAACAGCTTGAATTAAAGGACGAAAACGATGAATATACACAGGATAGGGAGTTGTTTGAAGCTACTTACTACGATACTCTTGCAAAAATGACGTCAATTGTTGAAACAGCTGAGAAGGCTAGTAGTAGCAATAGAAGTTCGTCAGATAATTCAACCGCGAATACAGGGTGTCTAAAATTACCAGTCATAAAGCTACCAACATTTAAAGGTCAAGTTACAGATTTCAGACATTTTCATGATACTTTCAGTAGTTTGGTTGTAAACAATCAGAGTTTAGATGATATTCAAAGATTTCATTATTTGTTGTCCTCATTATCAGGTGAAGCAAGCAAATTAGTTGAGAATATACCCGTGACAGGTGAAAATTTCAAACTTGCTTGGGAAATGATATGCAAAAGGTATAATAATCCAAAGCTAATAGCAACTGCTCATGTAAAGGCATTGTTTTCATTACCAACTGTCAGTAAAGATTCAGTGGCGGACTTAAGGACATTATTAAATCAAACTATAAGTAACGTAAATGCACTTAAGGCATTACAGTTAGATACTCCTTTGGAGGATATATTGTTATCGCACCTAGTTTTGGAAAAGCTAGATGAACAAACACGTAAAGACTTTGAAAATCAAACAAATAGGGAACAGTTTGCTAGTTTAGAAGAACTTCATGTCTTTTTAGAAAATAAATGCCAGGCCTTAGAATTGGTAAAGTCTACACAATCAAAGTCGCATGTCAGTAAATTTAATGTTGTTAAGGATGTAAAAAATGCTAGTCAATCTTATGTAAGTACTAATGTTTTGTGTTCGTTCTGTCAACAAAGTCATGCGTTGCAAAAGTGTAATGAGTTTCAGAAATTAAGTGTATCCAAAAGATTAAGTTTTGCGAAACAGAACAAGCTTTGTTTTAATTGCTTGAAAGTTGTCAACCATGTAGCGAAAGATTGTTCGCTAAATGCATGCAAAATATGTAATCTCAAGCATCACACGTTATTGCATAGTGATTTTAAGAAATCAAAGCCTAATCATGCTGTAAGTGTTGAAAATGATTCTGTTACGGAACCTGTAGGTGAAAAGTCAATGTCTCAAGGACAGGAAGTTGTTAATACTAGTACTTATTGCTCTGTGAAGCCTAAAAGTAATGTGCGTGTTTTACTTTCAACTGCAGTTGTTCAAGTTAAAGATTGCAATGGTAAATTACATATGGTTAGGGCTTTGCTTGATAGTTGTTCCCAATCTCATTTTGCAACAGAATCTCTCATTCAAAGGTTAAAATTAAAGAAATATCCTATGAATGTTCCTGTACAAGGTATTAATAATGTAAGTTGCAACGTTAAATACGGAAGTAAGTTACAAGTATTCTCTGCTGTAAGTGATTTTAGTGTAGATGTTGAGTGTTTTGTATTGCCAAAAATAGCGGGAAATTTACCTGATGCTGATATTGACATTAAAGAATGGAACTTTCCACCGAATTTACAGTTAGCGGATCCTAATTTCAACAAGTCTGGTAAGATTGATTTGTTGTTAGGTGCTGGAATTTTCTTTAGTCTACTCAAAGCAGGACAACAGGTGCGTCCAGGAGCATTTCCAGTTCTCCAAAATACAGAGTTAGGATGGATAGTTTCAGGACAATATCAGATGCCAAAGCACAACAACTTCACGCCAGAACATCGAACATTCTTTTTGCACAACAACGATGATTTAAGCCATCAGCTGCAGAAGTTTTGGAAAATAGAAGATATCCAAGAAACTCCTCTATCCAAAGAAGAAAGGGAATGCGAAGAACATTTTATCGCAAACACTAGAAGACATTCAACAGGACGCTTTATAGTGAGACTGCCTTTCAAACAAGAAGTGATCCAGTTAGGTGATTCTTATAAGACAGCTGTTCAGCGTTTACAACAACTAGAAAAAAAGTTAAATAGATGCCCAAAGTTACGCACAGATTATGTGGCATTCCTTGAAGAGTATGAAGCTTTGGAACATATGAAGGAAGTAGAAGGCAACTCTAATATTACTCAAGGATATTACTTGCCTCATCATCCAGTTATTAAGGAAGCTAGTACTACTACGAAGACTAGAGTAGTATTTGATGCATCCGCATGCTCAACTAGTGGCATTTCACTGAACGATGTTCTCAAAGTTGGTCCAACTGTGCAAGACGATTTGCAGTCAATTATATTAAGATTTCGCACCTACCCTATAGCTTTTACTGCAGATATAGAGAAGATGCATCGACAGATTTTGATTGATGAGCGTGACTGTAAATTCCAGAAGATCTTGTGGAGAAGATCAGAAGAAGAACCCATTAAGGTATATGAATTAAAAACTGTCACATACGGAACAGCCTCAGCGCCTTTCCTTGCTACTCGCTGTCTCCAGCAATTAAGTGCAGAAGAAGCTTGTGAATATCCGAAGGCAGCACAAATTCTCAAGAATGACTTCTATATTGACGATTGTATTTCAGGGGCTGAAAGTTTGGAGGAAGCTTTAAAGATAAAGGACGAATTAATACAATTGCTACAAAAGGGTGGCTTTTTGCTAAGAAAGTGGTGTTCCAACAGTACTGAGTTATTGGAATCCATCTCTGAAGAATTGAGAGAAACACAACTTCCATTACGCTTAGACGATAAGGGTCAAATCAAAACATTAGGATTACTTTGGCATCCAGCAACTGATCAACTTCAAGTGATGAATGGATTCACTCTAAATCAAAGGTCGAATAATAATTTAACAAAACGCAAGATGTTGGGTATTATTGCTTCAATCTTTGATCCGTTAGGAATTGTTAGTCCAATAACAATCGTATGTAAGATAATTCTTCAAGATCTGTGGCAAGCAGGATTGGAGTGGGATGAAACACTTCCTAAAGAACTACAGCAAAGATGCAAGACAGTACTTGAATTCATTCCTTCATTATCAGATATCAGTGTAGACAGAATGGTTCTTCAGTCGGGTACCTTGATAGACATTCAAGTTCACGCTTTCTCAGACGCTTCAGAAAAGGCTTATGGGACATGTGTGTATTTAAGATCCGTCAGCAAGGATGGTCAAGTTACTTCGAAGTTATTATGTGCTAAGTCCAAAGTGGCGCCCATAAAGAAGATCTCCCTGCCTCGCTTAGAGTTATGTGCAGCAGTGTTGTCATCAAAACTTGTCAAGAAGGTAACTAAGGCATTAAAACAACGAATATCCCAGGTATATATGTGGACAGATTCTATGGTGGTCTTAGCATGGTTAAGAGCAAGTCCAAATAGATGGAAAACATTTGTTGGCAATCGAGTTGCTGAGGTACAAGAAGTGGGAGGGGAATGGAGACACGTCGCTTCAAGTGAAAATCCTGCAGATATTATATCAAGGGGAACAAGTCCTGACAAGTTAATACATAATAATTTGTGGTGGAACGGTCCTCAGTGGTTACAGTGTTCTTCACTTGATTGGCCTAAGACGGAGCCTGCCCCACTCAGAGAGATTCCTGAACAGAAGAAATTAAAATCAAGTTACTTAGTGACAACTCAAGATAATAGTATGATCGAAAAATTCTCTACTTTGAACAAACTTCAGAGAGTCTTGGCTTATTGCATGCGGTTTTTCAAGAATGCTAAAGTAAAAGCATCGAGAAGAAATGTAGACGCTCTTACTTTGGAAGAAATTGAAGAAGTTTTAATCAGACTAATACGAGAAGTTCAAAACTCAGTTTATGCTAAGGAAATGGCTAATCTTAAAGAAAGTGGAAGAGTTAGCAATAAGAGCAAACTCTTGTCTCTC
Organism: Thermobia domestica; assembly: GCF_964235325.1. Classification (NCBI taxonomy): domain Eukaryota; kingdom Metazoa; phylum Arthropoda; class Insecta; order Zygentoma; family Lepismatidae; genus Thermobia; species Thermobia domestica. The sequence goes on from NC_137458.1 coordinate 68,178,943, forward strand.
AATCCTTTCATATGTGATCAACAATTACTAAGAGTTGGTGGAAGATTAAAAATGTCTGAACTTGAATTTGATGCTAAACATCAAATTATTCTACCACCAGATCACCACCTAACAAGACTAATTATGGAACATGAACATAGGCGATTGCTACATTCTGGATGTCAGTTAATGCTAGCATCACTAAGGCAAAGGTATTGGATACCTAATGGTAAAAATGCCATCAAGAAAGTTATTAGAAGGTGTATTACATGTCAAAGATTAAAGGCGTCTGGACCAGAACAATTAATGGGACAACTACCAAAACATAGAGTAGAACTAACAAGACCTTTCACAAATTCTGGAATTGACTTTGCCGGTCCTATTTACATCAAAACTGGTACCAGAAAGTCAAAAACAAAGGTGAAGTGCTATATTGCAGTGTTTGTGTGCTTAGCAACAAAGGCTGTCCATCTCGAAGTTGTGAGTGATCTTACTAGTCAGGCATTTTTAGCTGCTTTGAGAAGATTCATATCTCGTCGAGGTAAATGCAAGCATATCTATAGTGACAATGGAACTACGTTCATTGGTGCCAACAAGGAACTTCAAGAAGTCGCGAAGTTGTTGCATACAGCTGACCATCAAGAAAGGATTAAGAATTTTGCAACTACTGAAGGAATCCAATGGCATTTTATTCCGCCATATTCGCCCAACTTCGGTGGTCTTTGGGAGGCTGCAGTTAAGTCCTTTAAATACCACTTAAGGAGAGTTATGGGAATGTCATATCTCACGTTTGAAGAATTAACAACTTTAACCACACAAATAGAAGCTTGCTTAAATTCGAGACCTCTTGTAGCATTATCCAATGATCCTAATGATCCAGTAGCATTAACTCCTGGTCATTTTCTTATTGGTCAACCATTGACAGCGCTACCAGAACGTGACTTACATCAGGAGAAGATTAGTTCAATTCAAAGATGGCAAAGGATCCAACAACAATTTCAACAGTTTTGGAGAAGATGGTATATGGAATATTTGTCACAACTACAAGGAAGAAACAAGTGGAAGAGAAGCTGTGCCAACATACAGCCAGGTCAATTGGTGGTTCTCAAAGAAGATAAGCTACCTCCTCTATCGTGGAAATTGGGAGTCATCACTGAAGTGCATTCTGGACCTGACGGTTTGGTTCGAGTGGCTACTGTTAGAACTTCCAATGGTTTATATAAACGCTCAATTAGAGGACTTTGTGTTTTACCAAATAATGATGAATCGTAATGTCATTCATGTTAAAGTATATTTATTTCCTGTTTTAGTCTATTTTATTTGTTGTTATGTAAAGTTTGTTTTCTTTTCTTTTTTTTAAAAAAAAGGTCTCTAGCCCTTTTTTGGCGGGCGGCATGTTAAGTCTTATATTATGTAGTAATATTTTTAAGAACTGGAAACACTGTTTTTACGAAATTTAGATTTCATTTGTTATTCAAGATGGAAAGTGTTGAAGAGAGACGGTGCATAAGGCACGAGGCACGAACATTTCTTCCATAATTTTAAAGTTAAGTTTGTTATTTAAGTGCAATGAACACAGTGCAGTTATTATATGTACTTTGTGGTTTATTTTAAGTGTTAGTTAAAAACCAGCAATTAGTAAGATATAATAAAAACTAAAAACAAGTATTGGAAGTTTCCATTGTTAGAAGACAGTCCATTACCAGTTAAGTAAATGGCGAACATTTAAGAACGTAAGCATAAACACGGATGATCAGGAGGTCATTAATGTGGTAGAAATCTGGTTTGCCTCCAACTCCACAGACATTTATGCAGATGGTATTAACGGACTAATCCAAAGATGTGAGAATTGCAAGGTGAATATGTAGAGAAGGGCGCGTCTGTGGACGAAACTACGAACCTCTAGTTCATTTCTATCATGGTGAGAAGAAGAACTTTCTAGTTTTCCCTCGTATGATTATGTTCTTATTTATTTCTTATGTAACCAATTCCCATCCATTCTATCTCACCCCACTAAAACCTTTTTTACTTGCCCACAGAGGAACAGGAAGTAAACAAGTTTTTCTACCTGAAGTTTGGGAGACAGAGACGTTAGTCTCTTTCATATTATTTTAAAATTCTTCCCGCACAGATATGAAAATACCTTGATCAATGCTTAAAGTTGAAGTTATAGTTTTAATATGCTTCTTATATATTTCCTCCAATTCGAGATTTAGATTTTTGAGTAGAATTTTACCATCAATACTATGTTTGTCCTCAAATAAATGTGTCGGTAAATAGAATATGATGTTTCGTTATTCGCATGTCCTCCATGGTCCTTAATTTTATGCAATACTTATTGTCAATACATTATTTGCAATGGCTCTCATGCACCTTCTGTCTTTACCTGAATCTCCACTTTGTCTGGATTGAGAGTTTAAGAAGAAATTTAAAAAATTGGATATTTAAAGGTAAGACAGTTATAGAAAATAAGTAAAGTACATTATTGCTTAACACTAACCTGTTTTGCTCCTGTACCAGCTGAGCGAGCTATGGAAACTTGGGATTTTGACAACAAGAAATTCTCCATGTCAGCCTCAAACTTCTTGGAGGCTTTATCCAGACACTGTTTGAAGTTCTGTGATACAATTCTAATAAATATTGGTGCCAAAAGTCCTCTAAAATCAGCACCTACACGACTAAACGACAGACCAAAATACATACATCGTCCAATAAGAGAAGCAAGAGAACTTCCTACCCCTCTATTAAGGTCTTGTTCTAGAGTGGTCAGAAACTGGGACACCTGATATGGTAAAAGGAAAACAAATACTGTTTACCAATAAATATTAACAATAATTTACTTATAATGCTAATGTTAGACATTAATGTTATAAGTTTAACGTTAATGTAATTTTAATGAAATCTGAAAATATCATATTTACAAATTATCGAAAGATTGCACACTTATTTTCTCTCATGCATCAAAACAAGCAGGAACATCAGTAGGAATACCTATGCTGATACCATACATCCAGATTATATATATATATATATATATATATATATATATATATATATATATATATATATATATATATATATATATATATATATATATATATATATATATAACTAAAAGAACATTGACATTTAAAGAAGAACGTTTGTGCACGCCGAATATTACTATATACGAAGTCCGGCAGAGAAATCTGACGGTTTCCAAATTGAAATTGCTACGAGACAACTAATTATCTCACTTATGTGTTTTATTTCCGAATTTAACAACTGTAACTCAAATGTTTTGCTTACAACAATTAGCTACAAAACATACCGCACCTACCTTTTGAAAATTTCATTTTTTTCAGATGTTTTTTCCATGTCTCAGAGCCGCATTTAAGACTGGCATAACTGAAAGCTATGTTTCTCCTTTTCTTTCTTTTTCTTAAGATCGATTCTGAGCATATATGATTGCTGAGGTTGACTGTAACAATATAGCCAGCTGAAATTGTTTCAGTTGCCATGAAGCATTAATGAGCAGAAAATCGATCATTCATCTTGGGAGATGTCAGAGTTTAAAAACAATGAGTCAATCATTGTTACTCAGCGTGCATTTCGATGCCAATTCAACATTTACGGAATCAAATTGTTTCGAGCCGTTGTAGGTTAGAAAGTTTCGGGAAAAAAACTCGTAACGCGTACCGTTTGCCGATGGGAGAAATTATTTGAAAAATATGATTTTCAGGAAGTAGGAGCGATATGTTTCATACCTAATTGTTGTAAACAAAACGCTTTGAGTTATAGCTCAATTCGGAAGTAAAGTATTATTTATGAAATAATCAGTCTAATCATAATTTAAATTTGAAAATCAGCAGGTTTTTCTGCCAGACCCTGAATATAAAAGTTCAATATATCCGTGAAGAAAAAAAAAAAAAAAAAAAAAAAGCCTCTTTACTGATGTTCTCATTATTAATAAATAAGTTCAATATATATCTACAGCTTGCATTTGTTCTGATTTGTTGAGTGTGATTTTAACCTTAGATAAGAACCACTAGAATTATAAAACTTCTTGGAATATTCTAAACATAAAACAATTATAACAGAAGTCTCTGATGAAAGAACTACAACATAATTTTATTTATGAAGGCATATGCGGACATAATTTTAAAATAAGTTGATACATTATCCAAACTTGCAGTAGATAATGTGCACAAGCCAAATATAAAAATTCTTTTCTAAGAGGATACTTCCAAAAGTTTCCGAACTCAAATATTGCGACACTGGTAATAAGCTGGTGCCATCTACGGAAGAAATACTGTATCAGTTTCAACTATCTAATTATTTCAGTTGGCTGGAAACAATCATTTCAATCAGTCGCTGTGTTTTGAGCTCAAATACTGCACAATTATGCTCCAGTCCATACGGCTGTTGTTACCAAAGCAAAAGAAAAGATTTGATTCAGGTGGTTCGAGGAGATTCTGCATCCACCCTACGGACCAGATTTAGCGCTGTGCAGCCTTGGCAACAACAACCATGTGGACTGGAACATTATGAACATACAGCAACTGACTGAAATGACTGCCTCCAACGAACTGACGAAGATAGACTGTTGAAACTGATACATTAAAATTTCAGTGTTAAGCCTGAAACTTTTGGAGACACCCTCATATAATTTCAAAAGCCTAATAAAAGAAAACATGAATACAAAAATGGAAAGTGAGAAGAGTGAGACCAGGTAAATGTTATTGGGAAATTTCAAATATCAATGATACTATAATTTGGACAGAAATCCAAACTTACTCTAGATCTAAAGTACTACTGCTACATTGAATTTTATTTAATGTCGCATTAATACTTCATAAACTGAACTAAATTTTAAAAAAATATAAACTTTTACTGCTGCAACGAAGAAATTGAATGCTGGACCATCTGGTTTTTCAATGTGACCTTTGCAACAACAGAAGAACAGAACTTATAGAAAAGATTACACAACATATGCCTACTATGACTTCATGCGTCAAAACCATCATACTGTAGCTGCATGAAATTTCATTGCTCATCAAATATTTGATACAATTCATGTAGGATGAAAAAAAATAATAATACTACAAATACACTTATACAAATGGATTTATGAATGGTTAACAACTTATAGTGATATCAATAACAATAAATCCATCGGTCCAAGAACAAGGGCAAAATAATAATAATAATAATAATAATAATAATAATAATAATAATAATAATAATGATGATGATGATGATGATGATGATGATGATGATGATGATGATGATGATGATGATGATGATGATGATGATGATGATGATGATGATGATGATGATGATGATGATGATGATGATGATGATGATGATGATGATGATGATGATGATGATGATGATGATGATGATGATGATGATGATGATGATGATGATGATGATGATGATGATGATGATGATGATGATGATGATGATGATGATGATGATGATGATGATGATGATGATGATGATGATGATGATGATGATGATGATGATGATGATGATGATGATGATGATGATGATGATGATGATGATGATGATGATGATGATGATGATGATGATGATGATGATGATGATGATGATGATGATGATGATGATGATGATGATATGAAATCTTTGAGTTTTACGTCTCGCGGTTATGCCGGTTAGGCTAAAGGAGACGGTGATTATGAGAAATGAATGAAATGGTGGAATGAAGAAAGTAGGAGTAAACGGGAGGACCCGAGAAAACCCACAAACACGGTGTTTGTCCACCACAAAGTCCACACGGCGCGAGCTGGAATAATAATAATAAAAGATTGATACGATCGGTACTTTAGGATAAGGTGACAAGCATCGCAGAAGAAGCTATCTCACAAGACGTCAAAACGAACGAAATGTAAAATTAACATGCGCTTTCACAACACGACCATCAATTTTCTTTTTCGCCTCAATACTGTGTAAAGTTTTATCGATATTTATGATTGCGTACCTTTCCCATTAGTTACAGATTGCTCTTATCGGGAAAAGTAGGGGACCATAAATATGGATAAAATTTTACGCAATATTCATAAATTACCACCGCTGAAGCACAAAAACAATGTGAAAATCGTATTATGAAAACGAACTTAAGCCATTGTGTGCGCCTGAAGATAAGTGCCCGAGCGTCTCACTCGAAATATTAGAGTAAAGTTTGACCAGAAACATGACTACGTTAGTAATTAGAAGTATTACAATATGCTCTATACATTCGATAACTAACTACACTTTTGTACTCTATTGCTGACAAAGACAGTAGCAACAGGTGGCCAAACAATACAGGAAAACCTTCTTATGGCGCAATCTAAGGCTAAGCTCTCAATACTTACTATTTTATTAACTTTCGTATTGTTTGTTATATGTATTTGTTATTTCACGTAGCAGAATTGATAACACGAGTAGCCCCCAGTTTGATTCCCAGAGTAGCACAGAATTTTGGTACGTACGAATGTCGTATCAATCTCCGGCCTAGATAGTTAGAAATAGTAAATTTGAGTATTAACGAAGTAAAATATAATATTTACCTTTGTACGTTTCCTTTTGTTTATTTGCCTTATAATCCAGTAACTCTTGACTGTTCATTCTTATTAAAAAAAAATCCACCTGATTCTATTTCGATTATTTTCCGAAACTCTTGAAGTTTTCCTTAAAAATATCCACTACCATCAACCAGCTTTGCTTGCATCCATGTTGTTTCAGTGTTGCCAATTTGTGAGTCCAATTATTTTCTCTTGATGCCTATACAAAACCTCTAAAAATGTTTCTACGTCTGATTCTGTGGTGTACAGAAAGAGAGAAGAATCTAACACACAACAGTAGATCAGGAGTTTTGGGGAACAATAGAAATGTAAACAGTTGGAATCTCCTTTCTTCGTTGAATTTTCGTCCCTTGAAAAATTAACAGCCAAGAGTTATTGAAATACAGGGTAAATAAACAAAAGAAGACGTACAATACAAAGGTAAGTATTTTATTTTACTTCATTATACATAAACACACAAGAACTTGATTACATTATTTTAACATTTTATAGCTGATTTGGGATTCGAGAACTGCACACAGTCTTTATGTATTGTTGCGCAACGAAATCCACACTATACATGTACTATATACGAAATAGGTACATACCTTCTCTGTGATCCATCCATAAAAGATTCCACCGTCATTATTATTTTGGTCCTTTGATGCAGTAAGAATAGGATCTTCATCACTAAATATTGCTCTATACTGAGTCACAATATTGAATAGGTGAACTCGAGTCAATTCCACAGTATTACTTAAATGTTGATATGCTAAAAATGATAAATAATGATAATGATTCTTCTAGTAGGATTACAATATTACATATACAATTTTAGCTATAAACTTTCCCTATTTAGAAGAAAAACAATTTTGTTACTACGCTAAGATGCTCCGGAATTTAACATTTACGAACTTATTTTAAATTGTGATTCATGATAAATCTTTATACTTCCAACCTTCCTGTTCTCCCTTGGATAACAACAGGAGAAAAAGAAATAAAAACAAGGAAATATAAAGGAATGAACCCACAGGGATAAAGCAATCAAGATAAACCTTGTCAATTGCTATTTGTCGCTCATTAAGTAATGGTGTAGCATACTGTGAAACAGCGGAGTCAATTTGTGCAGTTTTCTTGTTCGGGAAGAGAAGTCTGCCAAATTCAAGCTGATGTTTTCATTGGATGTGAGAATTTCAGATGCATTTTTTTAATTTCTGCCTTCTATTTTTTTCACTTAGCCAATCCTTATATGTTCTAATTGAATAAGCAAATTTTCAAATAACAATATCTCTTTCATCTTAGGCTCCAAATAAAGTTCTTGAGTAAACAATAGTGTTTTTATATATTTATTTATTTCGAAAGATCTGAAACTGAGTGTTATGTTTTAATACCTCTAAAATGTTCTTTACCACTAATCATTAAATATCTTTTCGTAATGTCTATATAAATAACCAGACTGCTGCATTTTACTTCATCGACTCCAGTTTAATTTTATTTGAATTCGTGCTGTATAGTTTTTGCATTGTGCTATAAATCTTGTTCAAAGTTTTGAGATTTTAAGGCTGTGTGCAAATCCTAATGAGAAGAAACATCTTCAACGCAGTTTTAAATCTGGAGAATTAATAAAACTTTAATCCATTTCTTATCAGCAGTTTCGGTTTTATGTCAACTGAAATAAGGAAATACATTCAAATTCCTTATAATTTAAATCGTTGGTCACGTAAATTTATCTAGGGCTTATTGACAAAAGAAATTTGACTGGATAGTAGCTGTGAGACTGTACATGAGATATAAATATACTCAGACTCAAAGAATATCTTACCATCGTCCTTTGGTATAGATGAAAGCAGAGTTTGAAGCCAGGAATCACGAGCTTGCAGAAATTTTAATCTAAGCTCTGCCTCCGAAAACAGTTCCATACGTCGCAAATATCCAACAACTTGTAAGCACTGAGGTAACTGAAGATCCGTTCGAAGTTGAGCTAATAACTGCTGCAACATCAACATCCATGCTGCCTGTATGTCTTGAACTATATTCTGGAAGGCAGAAGGAAAATTACTGTAACTATCACATACATCCGCTCACAATGTTTGAAATACAATCTACAGATAAAATACATACTAATGTTTCACTTAAAGTAGAATCTGTCAACCTTGACTAAAAATCATTCGGTCAAGCATGGGCTAACACTAGAGGGACAACTTAATCTTCGCCGAATTTATGTTTTCATCTTTGTTACGTAAACAATATTATTACTAATAAGGATGTTAAATTTCCCAATATCAGTTAATTACTACATTTATGTCACATTATAATTTGATGTTAAGGAAACTATAACCTGCTTATATCAAAATGTGTGTACTTTGTTCAGCTTAAAAGTACGCAGACTGCTTAGGAGAAAATTATATGCGTAAGTAAATTTACCAACGTTTTGTTTTAGTGCTCAAAATAACAAATTATGTAAAACATGCATCTATTTTGAAGTTTTACTTCATTTATGTTAGCTTCTAAAGACCTAGATTTGCTTGTATTATAGACTGCAATAATGTGTGGGTACAGGAGTGTGTGTGTCACGTTAGGAATACTTCGCGACTTAGCAGTGTATTTTGTTGCATACACCGTATATAAATAAATAACAATCAATTATTATTGGCACCGAACGAGATTTTTTCTAGTGTCACAAAAATTAGCTTCCTTCGATTCTCTTGAAAACTTCGCATGAGAACTTACCATCAAATGTTGAGCTCCTTCGTGGCTAAGCGGTTAGCGTACGCGCCTTTGGCGTGGGAGACCCGGGTTCGATTCCCGGCGGGAGCTCAAGTGGTTCGGATTCCACGTTAATCAGTAGGTCCACGTCTCATACACCCTCCATTCCAAAAGAAACCGAACGTTTTAAAAAAACAAAAAAGCAATGTACATTTTGGAACAAATCATTTTTATTAATCAATGTATTCCCCTTCTGCATCGATACACATATTTGCACGCTCCAACAAGTTGTCAAACGACTTCTCCATGTCCTTTATTGGAATGGTCTTTAGGACGGCGGTCGTCGCCTTCTCAATGGCATTAATCGATGCGTGCCACTTTCCTTTCATCGCCAAATGCAGTTTCGGGAACAGATAGAAATCGCATGGAGCGAGATCTGGTGAATAGGGCGGATGATGCAACCGAATAATGTGATTTTTGACCAAAAATTCAGTTACAAGTCGCGAACGATGTGATGGTGCATTATCGTCCAAAAGAGCCAACTGCCGATTTCGCGATATTCGGGCCGAATACGACGAATTCTTGCCAGCAAACGCTTCATGACGCCCAAGTAAAACTCTCCACTGACTGTCTGGCCGGGCTGAACAAATTCTTTGTGGATAATTCCTTTTGAATCGTAAAAACAAATCAGCATCACCTTAACTTTTGACTTCACCAAGCGACATTTTTGGGTGTTCCTTCATCCGGCGCTCTCCATTCAGCACTTTGCCGCTTTGTTTCGGGCTCATATTCAAAACACCACGTCTCGTCACCAGTTACAATCGATTTCAAGAAGTTTCGATCCTGCCGAGCACCTTTAACGATGTCTTTGCAATGCGCAATTCGATCAACTTTTTGGTCTTCGGTGAGTTTGTGTGGTACAAACCGCGAATTAACCTTCTTAAGGCCAAAACTTCGGTCAAAATGCGGTATGCGGTTGTTTGAGGAATGCCTAATTCCATTTCAATAACTTTCACCGACGATTTTTTGTTATGTTTGATGAATTCACGCACTTTTTCGATGTTTTCTTCCGATAATCCGGTTCTGGGACGGCCTGATATTTCGTCATCATCCAGCGTCTCTTTACCCGATTTGAATCGCCTGAACCACTCGTAAACTTGCGTACGGGATAGACACTCATCACCATATGCATTTTGTAGCATTTGGTGCGTTTCACTAAAAGTTTTACCCAGTTTAACACAAAACTCAATTGCAGCTCGTTGTTTGAAACTCATTTTCCGACCGATGTACACAACACACTGACAGTTGAAACGCAATAACTTTGTTGCCGTGCATCCAAATGTCATGACATTTATACCAGTTGTCAATGAGGGACTACGCCATCTACCGGTAAAATATTACAACAGATGGCACTAGTGGTACTATTTGTTTTCAAAAGTTCGGTTTCTTTTTGAATGGAGGGTGTATAGCCTCGCTGCTGAACGGGACGTAAAACTCAAAATCACCTTACCATCAAATGTTATTATATTCAACAACTTGATGTGATCTAACGACCAATATATGTAACATTTTAGGGCAATATTTTGAGAGTACGGTGGTTCAGTGGTAGAGCGTTTACTTCTGGTGCGTACGGTCCCTGGTTTGATCCCCGCCAAGTAAGTTTTGGTGGATAATATCGTGGCTGTAGGTTTTCTCGGGGTACTCTAGTTTCCTCCCACATTTTCATCCCATTAATTCTTTTATCATCATTCACTTGCCTTAATCATCCATCTCCCTTAGCCTAAAGGGCATAATCGTGGGACGTTAAACTAAAAGATTTCATTTCAATTTTGGGCAATATTTTAGTTAAACAGAAATTAAAACTTATCAGTTAATGATAATTCTAGGTTATGTCTTATTAATCATACTATGTACTATTGTTTTGTTAGTGTCATAATAAGCTTAATGGTCTTTCAGTATCAATTTTTATCTCAATAAGTGACATGGTTATTGTACAGCATCAATGGTTACGTATGCAAAGAAATTCGACTTTCTCGAAAATTACGCATGAGTATCCACACTTAGGCATATCATTTTATTCATTTCAATGGTATTAACCAATTGGTCTATTTTTCATCTTTGGATTTTTTTTCGTTAAATACTAACAATATTGTAGAATTAGCTATACCAATATAAATATACAATTATAATCTTTTCCTACCTCAAATTATTCACCATGTTCCTCCAATATTTCAAGTCAGCCAGTCCGTCACTCATCGTCAGGGGCACCCAACAGTTTAAGTCCTTTTTCACTTCACGATCTACACTTTTTATTGGTTTGTTTGCCTCTCAGTGGTTATTTATTAATATTGCGTAAAATTTTATCAACCATTATTTTCTCGCTTACCGTTCTGTGTTGTAGACTGCTCTTATTATTTTACTATATAACAATATATACGAAATTAGGAGCTAATTTCCTTAACATCATGCACATAAGAACCAAACATAACTCTGACAAAATGTCACTATCATAATGTACACTGATAAAATCCGTGCTAAATGGCAAAATGAAAATGTTGAGAAAAACGCCAGATTTTACTTCACAACTGGTGGGACATAGGCCCACGCGCATTCTTCTGACGATTATTTGAACTACTTCCACAGTGAATACTAGATAGTCCAATTTTAACTGAGCACTGTTAGGCACATAGCCCACATTTTGACATTACACCGAACTTTTCCATTTTTGGCACGGATTTTACAGTTAGTCTACAATATTAATACTTTCCTGGTGATAATTAAAACTTTACGATACTCCCTCGTATATATGCAACCCTAGTGTTACTTAATTTACTAATAACCTTTCTTTATTGGTTTCTTAGGGTTTCCTTCCGATGAATTTTTCCTAATCAAAACGTCGTCATAAGTATTCAAGAAACAGTTAATTTAAATTGCTGTGTAACCAATATAGCCAGCTAAAACATTTTTTTCAAAAATTTTTCTAACCATATGTAAACCTCAAAATCGCTGTGTAAACAGTGTAGCCAGGTCAAACTATTTTTCTACTTTTAGTAACCATATGTGAACCTGAGAGTGTAATGCGCCGCTATTTTATAGCTGCACCACAGCGCATTACACGACATTCTGAAATGTGCTGACATGTATCTTGGTTTATATCGCATGATTTGAATCTAACGGAAAAACTTTTTCGAATCGAAATTAGTACACAAATCACTGCTTTTATAGTGTTGACTGACAGTCAAATGAGGACGAAATACGTTTGTGATTTTGAGGGTAGTATAAATTATGAATACGCAAATGTAAAAATAAATCCTCGGATCAAAGTCTCATGCTAAATAACTAGCTGTATTAAAATTGCTACTTGGATGACAACTCAAATATATAGTTAACAGATTATTTCAACATGAAGTTGTTGTCACTACTATTTCCGAATATATGTGAAGTAGGCAGAGTTACGTGCTACGCTGTGGGAGTTTCTACATACGTGCACCGAGCCTCCTTTCATATTAAGTACGACCTATTTTATGAAAATTTGCAACTTAACACTATTTCAAAGATAACCTTACCACAAAGTGGGCGTAAATGGCTAGTTTATAAAATAGTAAATCTGACGCAACGGAGCTAGAAGGCTACAGTTTACTTAGAAAACGGTTACTTTGAAAGTAGGTACACTTACCAGAAAGTAAGTGCTCTACAAGATTTTAATTTAATTCAGAAGGTATTGTGTATCTGACCAATAAATACGCAAAACAATTTTTTTTCACAATATTCATAACCAACCACTTTTGAGGCATGGAAAGAAAGTGTCCCCTGAAGATGTGTGTCTCACCCGAAGTATGGGAGGAAAAATTGCCAAGTGAGTATTCCATGAGGTATTACAGTGTGTTCCAAATACTCGAAAAGTAATAATAATTTTGTTCTTTGTTTTTAGTTATTATTGTTAAAATATTAATGAGCTACTATGAGCTAAGATAATTGTGTTTCTTAACATACTACATTGAAAACAAGCTTTACATTTAAGTCAGCCGCTTTACATTCATACCTAAGTGAATTAAGATACTTAAGGATTACTTACTGCAATGATAGGTATGTTCCCATGTTTTCTCTCCAAACGTCTCACGTACGCCGCTAACTCAAGGGCTTCCTCGTAATAGCTATTTCTTATACATGTGTTCATTAACTGAGGAAGCTCCAATATCTCCAGCAACTGAGTATTCCGCGTGAGAGTTAAAGAGTTCAAGCGCCTATGAGTGTTGATATCACTAGAAGCTTTGCTGAATTCCTGGCATTTTTTGACAAATTCTGGAAGTTTTACAACTAGTGAGTTCAATCTTTCTTCAGTGTTGTTAAACTAAGAAAGAGAGAAAAACAGAAAAGAGTATCAGATTACAATAAGATAGAGTACAATGTCAGAATAAATAAGCAGATACGATCAACCCATTCAGCTTTTAAAACAAGTTGAAAAGACGTCTGTAGTTCTTTCTCTTGGAAACAATATTCCGAATTCACAGGTACTAGGAATGAAAGTTTAAACCAGACTTCACGTTTTGTTTCTTCCTAAACTTTATAATGTAACCGTACATCATATTCATAATTTGAATACTGGCCGTATTTATCACAACCTATTTCTTCAATCGAACGACATAATACATACTGAATTGATTCGTGTTCACTTTGTATCAGCTTTTAAAATTTATGTACTTTTATTAATCAGGTTCTATTTCCTTTCATACTGTTTAAATTAAGACTTAGATACCAGAAATTCAGTTAGCGTAAGTCTGTAAGTTTATTATATGCCTTTCACGCCCAATTTTGAACTTGACTCATATCGACATCAAAAGTTTCAAGTCCTGACAGATGCATCACGGATATTAGCGCTGTTCTCTGTCCGGAGTGTAACTCCTTGAAATATGTGGTTGGCTACGTAGTTCTCATTTAAGGTATCGTACAAAATTTTACTTTTCTTACGACGTGCATTACACCTAGTTCCCTACTTCAAATCAATCAGATATTGCCATGGGCAGCAATAGCAATACAAGTACACCTTAAATACAGTCTTCAAATATTTGAGTTTTTGCGCACCATTTCAACGGATACCACGAAACGAAAATCAATCTTGTAAAAAATCACCAAACACTGAAAATACTTAACTTAATAGACGCACATCTTTCGCCTCTGAATAGATCGTTGCAGCTTATCTCCCTTTATCGAAATAAGTGCCCCAATAGTATTTTGTTAAAAAAAAAAAAAAAAAATCACTATTAACCTTGGTTTCCAAACGCATTAAATCGCTTTTAATTACAGTTTTTGAAGTAATTAAATGATCTATTTATTATTATTATTTTAACACTACTCAAAACAGACAGTAACAGCATAAGAGCACTTAGAATTATAGTTGTGTATTTCGAAACTTGTTTTTTCCGTTATATACACACACACAAAGCACAAATCTATACAATTATTCTACTTATCAAGTGAATAGATCATCATTCAGCGAAACCATACATTTCGACAAAAACATGATCCGCTTCGCCTTGAACCAAACCTTTTATTACGAACAGACTGTATTTTTAAGGGTTTCTACATGAGACGAAGGGAAATGACGCACTAGCAAATTACGTAACCATCATGAAAACCGAAGAAGCATAGAAAACTTTAGGAACTACGATATCTCCGTGGTCGATCCCACGTCATGTCACAATGCCATAGACAACATTGTATTGGGTCATTTCAAAAAACGTAGTGCAGGTTAACGGTATTTCAAGTTTTAATTCAAGAGTGCACAAACTTCTACCACTGCACGCTGAACAAATATCGACGTCTGCTTGCAAAATCAGGTTAAAAATATCATGAATGTATTGGGCATATTACATTGATAAAAACCAAATCTAAGATTAAAAACAGAAACTTTAGTAAATGAAAACTAATACTAAAGATCAATCCTATTACCTTCTTTACAAACTAAATAATAATAAAATCACATATTCTATTTAATATTCAATGAGATTATTTTTCGTAAATTATTTTATAAAATTATTGTAAAGTACTTAATTGAGGATTGTACCTGTTTAAATATCTCTCGAGAACATTCAGCTGTTTGAATGAAGGTCTTGTAATTTGAAAATGCTAACTCTTGTGTACGTTCCAGCACAGCAGCTTTCTCTTCAGCTAACCTTTCTGGTTCCCTGCCTGTAAGAAAATATAATTTAGATGTACTATTTAAACACTATGACTTCAATCAAACGAGATTTACTGATTCTGTAAACAGTTTCGTAATACTCGCTTCACCAACAAGTTTATTTTAGCCATCCTTTTACTTATTTTATTTCATTTCCAGATCGGCGAACTTTAATTAAATCATTATACGGAGCTAAGCTTTTAAACTCGAACAAAAGGATACTCTATTCCAGTGGTCGCCAAACTTATGAAGCTTATGTGCAATTGTACTGTTTTTAAATCCTACTGTTATTAAATCCGGCTACAAATCAAAAGGACTACCAACTTTTTTCAGAAAAATCTTACATTTGTTTATTGCCTATAAAATTAGTTATTTTTTAGTAAATAACAAACCAAACTATCCGAGTTAGCAAATGTCTAATACACAGACGAAAAACATACCGTGCATACAATTAACTGTAAGATGGGGCTGGCAATGACAGTTGCGCAGGAGAAAGCAGCAGTTATTGTCATCAGCGCCCTCTATTGTTAGTGTCAGCTCAGTGGAGGAATCAAGATTAGCCAACCGAAGTGTTAACGCGACCTACCGAAAATGTCCTCGCGATCGATGGTTTGGCGATCACTGCTCTATTCTCTCAATTGTGTTCAACTGAGAAATGGACAATAACTATACTCTGCTATTTTAAACTGACAGAGATTATGCCTCCATTTGTCACATTATCAATTAGAAACAACACAAATTGTTGTTTTTAAAAAAATTAAAAAAACCATTACAAAATTCATTCCGGTACTTAATTATATTAATGTTGAATAATACGACAAATATTTCAAGAATTGTTTTATTCGAATTAATAATATGATTTGGGAAAACTTTTGTTCTGATTTCTTTAATATACAAGGATAAAGTCACAAAGAAAAATTAAAGTAACGGAGTACACGAGCCATATTATACAACAGCCTGCTCCAATTTCATCAGGTAAAAACTGACATAAGTCACAACAGTTTAACAATTTCTTTATGTGCCAATAAGAATAAAAAACTAACTAATGATCTACGCATACGTGCTTGTTATTACTTATGAAGTAAATGTGCCAACAAGAACAGCTGAGGTACGCAGTTAATCTTATACCGAAGTAAACAACTTCTGAACGAGAACAAGTATTTACCAAAAGCAAGAACTTACTTACTTAAGCTTTCAATTCCAAATGAACCAAGTTTGGTTATGTATAAAGAAAAATCTGGATTATCCTTCCAGCCATCTGTAAAGGAGAAATATATTTATATAAATTCGCAAGTCAGATGCTTGATTATGATTATTTTCGAACTAAGCATTCTCGTTCTTCATTAGGACCAAAGACCCAAAATTACACCTGGATAAATGTAGCTTGGACAAGCAATGGGATTACATCATAAATTACAACAATGAAATCTTACCTACTGTCACTGCACTGAAATTTACATGGCATTCGATTCAATATATTGCACCGAAATTTTCACGCCATCCGATCCAGCATACTACACCATCTACCTAGCTCACAGTTAATGGATATGGAAACCCTGTTTGTTTCAACAACAGTGGAAGTTTTATGTATAGTTTTCCAGTTCGTTAAAAAAGTAAAAATGTTATACTATCTACCGTATTTTGAACTTAAGTAGCTCAAAATGAAAAAGAAGAAAGAAAAATTAGGAAGTAGTTCAAGTAATAACTAGGCGGATTATACAAATGAGCAAACAATGGGGTTTCCGAAATATAGTATAGTAGAAAAATAATAACACTTGACGTACTACACAGGCATCAATATTCTCTCTTTTATATAAACAAGTTAATATGAATACATTGACATACTTTTTTTTTTCTTTTTTTTTTTTCAAAATTATAAAAGACGATATTTACTGGCATGCGTATTGAATATTTTAATCGTTTTATGACCACCACTACAGAGACAAATGATAAATTTATGAGGTTCGTTACTATGAAGGAACAGTAAAATAAGTAGAAGGGTCAGGGGAAAAAAAGAAGGAATGTCACAAAACTGTATTTTCGAGAAAACGACGTTTTAACATTGAAAACCGCGTACAAAATGAATGGGTTAGAGAAATCTTTTGCCCCTTTCCTTGGGCATTTCTACATCTACGCATGCATGGCATATACGGTCAAATAGTATCAAGACTCATCAACAGATAGGGCAAAGCGCTTGTTAAAGCACACACATGGACATTCCTTGTTTTTTCCCCTTACCCTTCAGCTAAAGGACCCTTTTACAGATGATTTTTTCTGAATTCACTGATTTTCACTTAATTCCCGAAGTTATGTAAATTACTTTCAACGCCATAAAGTACAAAGCAGCGCTACAACATGGAAGTGGGAGAGCCCCGAGAAAATCCACCTACAGTTCCCGAATTGTTTTCGCGTATCTAATAGAGTATGATCATTCGTTACTAACGAAGCCGGATTTAAATGAGGCCCTTAGCTACTGAAGGTAATGGGGGATCTTCATATGTCCAGCTCTTCTTTGTCAATAATAAATTGTCGCTATTTTTGTGTACATACTATATGGTAATTTATGGACCTAACAACATCTGAAGCCACTTTCACATGACAAAATAGGCTATGTAATTTATCAAAGGAATTAATGAACTGAAATACAATATCTTATATTTTAGAAATGTGAATCCAGTTTTTCTTCTTAGCTTTTTAGGGACCCAGGTTATAGTTTGTTTAGCTTATACAGAAATCCATCATTGGTTACATGTCCTGTAATCGTAAAATCAATTGTAAGAAAGCACATTGGCCACTGGAAATGATATATATATATATATATATATATATATATATATATATATAGAACAAGGTTTCCGGCATTTCAATTCTTCCAAATAAGCCGACATTTTATTTTTTAAAAAGTCCCATTTAATAAATTAGTGTTGTTTTTTTTTTTCATAATCTCTGGTTCCTGACTGAGGCGTTGTCCCAGTATTTGTTGGTGTTTTCAGGGAAACTAAAGGAATCTTCAGCCAGTGTGGCTGGCCCATGGATTTGAATCCTGAGTATAAGAAGAACCCTATTCTTTATTATATAGTATTCTCCACCTCTTTGTACCCTACAAAACTGTCTACTTCCTTCTTTCTAGAAATCGAAATACATTTGAGTGGCAGTGGTGCAAAGTGTGACCCATGAAACGCGGATGGCCTTCACGAATTCGCTACGTGCAGCAAGAGAATTCCTTACTTTCATGTGTACGACAGAACATGACCACTTAAATCGTATTTTAAGTGGAATACGCTTTAAATGTATGTACAAAATTTAATAAAAACCCAATTTTGCTCATTAAAAAAAATTGTTATAAAATAAAACCCATTGGACTGGGTTTTTCACATCCCTGATCCCGAGGGTTGTCCTGTTTTAAACCAGACATCGTGTATGTGAGGAAATTATTTGACCGTGTCTGGTTAAACGTCAAAAACCTGTCAGATATATATAGTTTTGAAAACAAAAAATTTATGAAAAAAAGATAAAAAAACTGATATGCTAATTTGTTCAAGGTTTTAGTGCTTAAGTATAATTATAAGAAAAAAACCTTAAGACTATAATCTAAATGTATTATTAATAAGTTTTCCTTTGAAAAATAACTTGTCCTAAGGAACAAAGGGGATATAACCTAATGGGACTTCTAATTGAAAAAAATTACAGTTTAAGCATCTAATTTCAAATTAATGACTAGTTAATTTTGTAATATAATAAAAAAACCGGGAACAGGGATGAGGACTGTGGTCTTGGCAACTACCAAAAGTGAAAACGGGGGAACAAAGGCATGAGGAAAAAAAAAAAAAAAAAAAAAAAAAAAAGCAGCATTAGCCATGTGCGGGAAAACTAACTAACTTCGGACTTGGGTTGAGAGGGTATCATTTGCTCATGTAAGTCTCATTCGTTAACATATGTAAACATTTTTATTAAAAAAAAAGTTTAAGCTTTTAATTTTAGTCTCCAAGCGAAAATAGGTTGTGGCATGTAACTCAAAAAATATATACGTGTTATTAATATTATCTCGTAAAAATTAAAATTTTCTTTATGTTAATAAAATTGTAGTTAAACATCAAAGGAAAACCATTCTTTTACTAAACTTCTCCAGAAAAAAAATAAAAATAAAATCTTCCTCTTGTGCTCAGTTCTGAAAGATGGGATACTATTTCCCAGTAAAATAATATTATTTAAATACAACTACCAAAATAACATACTAAACTTATTTTTATTAATCAATACTATTTTTATTATTATTATCATCAATCATCTAAGACAAATACATTTTAGTTCAAGAAAATACTGTAAGTGTTTCAAAAAGTTTTCCAGACAATTAAAACTAGTCAAAGCTGTATTATTAGTTCCACACCTTTCCCGAACGAATTTTTAGTTTGATGAATGCTTCATGGACAAAAGATAGAAATTATATGGACACAAGTTAAGATTGAACTCTGTGTGAAGATCAATTATGCATTATCTTGTACTGGATTCAAATAATATGTGAAAACCAAACCTAAACCGCTTAGTGCTGCTCGTGGTAATCAGACACATGATTTTAAATTTAAAACATAAAAATAAGGGTTGAAGCATTAACATTTGTAACTGCCCTTGTAATTAACTATAAACTATCCAACAAATATTAGATTTATTTTTATTTTTTAATATTACAGTTTTGAACTGAAACTTCATGTCCGATATGTCCGGCGTTATTGTAAAAACAACCGGTAATTTTGTTCAGAGAGGGTGACAACCCTAGTACCAAAAGATTTTTCATCTGTACCTCCATCATATTACTCTATTTAGAGAAATGCTCCCTGTGCTAAGTAAGTTCTTCAGACATTAAAAGGTCGTTGCTTCCTAGCTTAGGTATACACAAATTTGTAAAATTTACGAAAGAAATATTGCTTTTTCACAAGAGTAATGTGTAAGTAATCAAAATATAAGGGGATCTTACCTGTAGCATGCCTAATAATATAGAACTACGTAATGCAAAATGTACTTTTTAGCTACATATTACTGTATAAGAAAACCATGATAAACTTAATTGCTAGGGAAAGGCAATGTTTAAATACAAGGTAAGTTCTAATTTCTTCTTAAATGTGACATTAGGTTTCTAAAATGTACAGACCAATATTTTTATTTATTTATTATTATTATTATTATTTTGATTACATTCCATCAAGACCCACCTTGATTACTTACATCATGGTAAACCGAACAAAACCTAATTTAATCTGAACTACTTAACGTGTGTTTTATAAGCTGGAAGGGGAGAGAAGGGGTAACACAATTTATGTCACTTCTTGCGACATCCTCGTTTACGTGTATACTCACCCTCGCTAACGCGCCTGCTTGCTACGGACACATTTCCTTGATTTCCAACGGTAACCAAGTGCAGGTTGATTTGCACTTTTTGTACTGTAGGAGTTAACTGCCACAGATGGAGGTCACGGAATAATAATAAAACACAGAGAAATCAACAGAATCAGACGAAATGTCAGCATGAGAGTAATAAGAAAGGTAATAAAGGTCATCACTGTAGGGTGATTAATTAGGGAAAAACGAAGTTAAATTCTTGAATAAATGAGTTTGCGTATTGATGCAATATTAGGTAAACAGGCAATAGAGCATAATATAGCAGGATTTCAAACCCTATGTCTTTTCAACCTAGAAGAAATACAGAAATGTAGACTGGAAACTAATAAAAATAGAGCTACATTTGAAGCAAATGTGGTGAAATGGGGCACAATTTTTGGATGCTATCTCATTTTATGGGATCATAAATTTGTAATATCCACGGAAGAAATATATTATTTGATTTCACAATGGGATCGTGCAAGTACCGTAATCAAAATATATGGAAATCTTAAATCTTATACATGTATAAAAATGTAGAAATAGGAAATGGAAAGTGAGCTCCTTAAAATGTAGTAATCCATAAGAAAGACACGATGAAGTGAAGTACTATGTGAAGACAGTATATAAGATCATAGAAGTGTCGCAAAGCTGTGCCACACGCAAGACATGTGTTTTTATGCTGTATAAAGTGTATTTCCACTATCCATCGTCTACCCATCGTCACTGGTGTGCCTGCGCCCTACCTATGCAACTCGTCGCTAACGCTCGACCTCCCTACACGAGTTGATTTGTGTTTTTTAAGTTAATTCGTGTTTTATGCACTGAAATTTTTATGCCATATTGCACACGCTGTAGTCATACTTAGCCCTTCTAAAGAAAATGGTGCAACTCATTCCTAAGAAACATTTTCTAAGTTAGTTAAATTTCATTTCCAGCTAAGAGAAGTTTATATTTCATGAATACAGTATATCTTTGTGTGACAACCTAGTACAGGAAAGAAGTACTTTCGTATGTATTTTGAAATTTTTGATGTCCCAGGGACATTTATTTGATAGGGCGATCCGTCCCAACCTCCCCCCCCTCTTTGAAAGTTTATTTACATAATATTGTAATAAGATGTTGTTTGTAGTGCTGGTCGGAAACATGAGAAGGTAAGGATGCATTGCTTTCGTTATTTCTGAATAGTGTGGTTTGCAACACTTTAGTGTTGCAAGGTACTGGCATTAATTCTGCGCAGTAATACTATACACACATGAATATGTATCTACTGAAGAACAAAGGAAGTGTGAGAATAAGAAATATTTGTGATTAACTATTAAGAGTGAACGATGGAAATTAAAGAGGGGTAATTTTAGGTAAAGTATATTAAAATAACAACAAATAAATAGTAATACAACGTTTAAAATAGGTTCATGATTGTTTAATTCAGGGCCGCCATCTATGGAAGCTTAGCCGCTGTAGTTTCTAATCTCCGTACGCTGTATTTATACCCATAACATTATGCCCCCCTAAAGAAAATCTGTACTGAGTGCACCCAGCAATACATGTCTTTCCGTAACAAATAATTAAAAGGTACTAGGAGTGCATTTCCTGATGAAGGACCTACGTAAATAATGAAATCATGTATGTTAATCTAAAATAGGTTAACACGAAAAGCTCTTTATGATGTAAAATTCAAAATTTATGCTAGGGTATTCTGAATCTATAGTATTAATTGTTTATTTTCTACAAATACGTCAAATCTTTAGATCTGATGGACAAAGCATTTTATAATTACTGTCATGTTAGAACTGATGGACAAAGCATTTCATAATTGTTGTCATTTATAATTTGTCCGGAGACAATCTCCGACACCAGTCAATAATATTACATAGTTTATATGAATTGGTATTGTTTACGTTTAACACGTAACATATTACACAAAATAACGCAATGAGATCTTCATTTGTCACTCACTCCACAAACTTAATCACAATATTCACTACTTTTAGGTCCTCACCTGGAACACCATTCGGAAATACCAATTTCAAGACACTTTCTGTTTCCACAGACATCTTAATAACAAAATACGCATATAATTATATTATAGAAGCCAATAATTACTTCCATAGATTAAATAAGAACTACTACATTTTCCATCGCCACTTCTCAAGTTTACAATATTGCCAACCACATTAGAGGACATATGTTCCCAGAATGTAACAAAAATCACTAGAACGTAAAAATTAAAGAAACTCGTCCGCGATCATTAGCAAAAACGTTCAAGATTAAAATGCCAGATAAAAAGGTATGACATGATCAAATAAAGAAGCTAGTTGCTAGAGATACTTTATTTGGGTAAACAGGTACAAAGAGATGTCAATTCGCAAAGAACAAATACGCGTCTGGTGGTAGCAGGGGCGGATCCAGGCTGAATGTTTGGCGGTCGTTCGAAGTCAATAGGTTTTATTTTACATTTATAATACAAAGGTGAAAATTCTTGTTATAGGTTTTATTTATAAAATAAAAAAAATCCTATTCTCGGGGAAGGGGGTCGATCGAGTCTCGAAGCAGAAAATGTCTTAGCACTGATCTAATTCCTAGCTCTGTGTCTTTCGTGCACTTGATCCCGTGTTCGATTTCCGGCGGAGAGCGTATAAAATTAATCTCAAATCATTTACTTTCAATACTCATCTGTCTTCTTTAGCCTAAATTGCTGGAATGTTAAACTAATATATAATAAGATTTTTCCTTCGAAAATGAATATATATATATATATATATATATATATATATATATATATATATATATATATATATATATATATATATATATATATATATATATATATATATTCATTTTCGAAGGAAAAAAATCTTAGATTTCATGCTTCTTTATAGTAGAACAGCAGACAAAAATACGTGGGTACTAAAAATGGACTCTTTGTCCCTTATTTTCATACAAAGAAATGCTAACAAAATGCATATTGACAGAGGAGGGAGGTGTTTCTGTACCCTAAAGAAAATAAGCAGAAAATATTTGCGATAGCGATGCTTTCTATTCAGATAAACTTGGCGAGCAGCATTTCAGATTTCAATGAAATCATAGAAAAATTTGAAGCTTGAAAAGAACGAAGAAAAATATTCCATTTGAAAATAATGCATAGCTTACTTTAAACAAATTAAATAATTTTGTTTAACTGCGTGCATGAATATATGGAATTTTCTTGCTTTTTTCTTCTTTTCGGGTTAACGATATCATTCATGGCTTACAGCACATGCTATATATTCGATTTATATCTTGTTCAATAGCATGAACGTAGAAGTTTTGTATATAAAAAGTGTATAAACGTACATTGATAGTGGTTGTTTGAAAATAAAAGGA
This sequence comes from Thermobia domestica, assembly GCF_964235325.1. Lineage (NCBI taxonomy): Eukaryota > Metazoa > Arthropoda > Insecta > Zygentoma > Lepismatidae > Thermobia > Thermobia domestica. The sequence goes on from NC_137458.1 coordinate 68,203,093, forward strand.
AATAGCTTATATAATCCCAATATTAGAGAATACACTTTAATCAATAAATATACAAATGGAGCTTAAAAGGACTTTCCTCTTCATATTTCCTGAATATGTTTTGGATAAGACTCGAGAATGCTGGGGGACTTGCGCGTACCTACACATCTTTGATATTGCAACATTGCAACCGGTGCTTCAACAGACCACGAACCGCTACTGCTATATTGTAACCAAAAGTGATAGATTTATCATTTTCGGTTTCAATAATGGAACAAGTAAGTGTAAATACAGAACTTAATCTTGGGAAACTGTATCAATATCAAAAAGTTTTTCACTATATCTTATTGTTTTTTTGCTATATAGGGATCCAATATTTAAACCGGAAGGAGATTTCTATCGCTTTCGGTCTCAACAGAGGGATAAGAGAAGGAATGGAATGTACAGGATGGACGAATAAATATCAAGAACGATTTCTTTCTCATACTATGCCTTTTTGGAGGCCAATGCTGAAATCGGAAATGGTAAATATCTACTATTCCATTTTTATAGAGGGATAATAGTAGAGAGGGAATCAATCTATACAACAATTTCTCGCTATAAATTTTTGCTCAGTCGGATCCAATAGCCAAACCGGAAATGTTAAAATGTAAAGAAGAAATCTATTTTTGGGACTCTGAATCGACTTTGGAAAACAATTTCTCTATATCTATTGCCGTTTTTCTCTGTGGATGTTCAATACTGACAGCGAAAGTGTTAGATTTCAACTATATAGGATGTTTCAAAACATAACCGACAACGTTTGGGAGATGATTCCTGACATCAAGGTAAGGCGAAAAGTATAATCCAACCTGAGTGCACAAATGTTTCCTTTCGGAGTTGGAGGCTGCCGAAAATATGAAAAAATGAACTTTAAAGGTCCCTAGCTTCAATAATATGGGACATATCGTAATCGGATCAAGACTTCACTTAGAAACTAGTATGTGCAATATCCAAATACCCATATTTCAGAATCCTGCGGTGCTTCCACAACAAGTTTTATAGAGGAAGTTGATGAGTATTTCAAGTTATATGTCCGTAGCCAAACTCCCTCTGAAAAAATTGTTGCATGAGTATCTTAGGATTCTGAAACATGGATTTTTGGATAAGGCACATATTAATTTCTAAGTGAAGTCTTGACCCGAGAACGTTACGTCCCATAGTTTTGGAGGTATGGACCTTTAAAATTAAATATTTCATGTTTTCGGCAGCCTGTAACTCCGAAAGGAAGCATTTGTGCACCCATGTTGGTCTATACTTTTTATCTTATCTTGGTGTGAGGAATCACCTCCCAATCGTTGTCGGTGTTGTTTTGAAACACCCTGTATACTTGGGTTTCAATTAACTAATAAGGAGCGAGATGGATTATGTTCTCGTTATGCTGCATCCACATGAAAAAACATATTACACATCTATTAATTTCGTTCTTAATAGCAAGTAGAGAAGAAACGATTCCTGGGGTACTGAATTTATGCAACCATAAAACGTTTGTTATCTGTTTTATCGTTTTACGCTTTGGCGATCAATGTTAAAACCGAAAATGGTAGGAAATTTTTATCATTTTTGGTTACAGTGGAGGGATATAGACGGAGATGTAAAATATTTTTGAAAGCCTGAATCAATTAAAGGAAACAAAAGTATAGCTTACCATTTTTACTCCATTTCGATCAACATTGCATAGCCTAATGGAAGCCTGAATTAATGAGATATATTGTAAATATAAAAGAGAAACGCGTCTATGCGTCACTCTAATTTATAACAGTAAACAGTCAAGCGAACAGGTATCGCTGCCTGCATTGCTTGACGCCAATAAATATCGCTACCATGCAAGCAATTTGCTAAGTTAAAACTATTGTTAAGATTTAATTGTAACTTAAATACTATATTGTATTAATTGAATTATTTGAAAATGAATATTGATAGGCTAATTTTGAACATGAACGTGGTTTGCTGCTTATTATTGGAACATGGCTGTAACCATACTTAGATTTGAACATAAATGTGTAACTTCGTGTTACACATTAAAGTGAGCAAATTAAACAATAAAAATAAATAAAGAAAATAATAAGAAATTTAGTTAAACCCTATTTTAACCTATAGTGTACAGCGAGTCTGAAGACTCGGATGCACCAGCTGGTATTGTTAATACGTTAGATTCAGTGTCGGATTGGTCAAGATGAAGACCATTGGCGCGGGTCCTTAAACGCCCCATATATACAGGGTGTTTCAAAACAACACCGACATCTTTTGGAAGGTGATTTCTGACACCAAGATAAGACAGAAAGTACAGATCAACCTGGGTGCGCAAACGCTTCCTTTCGGAGTTATAGGCTGCCGAAAACATGAAAAAAATGATCTTTAAAAGTCCATAGCTCCAAAACTATAGAACCTACCATTGTCGGGTCAAGACTTTACTTAGGAACTAATATGTGCGCTATCCAAAAATACAACATTTCAGAATTACTGACGCAACAATATTTATAGACGGAGTTTGGCTACTTCGCTGCGATCATATAATTTGAAATACTCACCAACTACCTCTATAAAAATTGTTGCGGAACTACCACAGGATTCTGAAACTTTGATATTTGAAAAAATGAAATGAAATCTTTGAGTTTTACGTCCCTCGGTTATGTTGGTTAGGTTAAAGGAGACGGTGATGATGAGTAATGAATGAAATGGTGGAAGGAAGAAAGTGGGAGGAAACGGGAGAACCCCGAGGAAATCCACACACACGGTGTTTGTCCACCACAAAGTTCACTTGACGGATGCTGGGATCGAACCCGGGACCTCAAGCACCAGAGGTTAACCCTCTACAACTGAGCCACCGCGGTCCGCTTTGATATTTAAATAGGACACATACTAGTTCTAAACTACTACTATATATAAACTTAAAACGTCAGTTGCAAAACATAAGTGACAAATGAATAAATATGAAGTACAAAACAGATCGAAAAAAAAATAAAACGTAATCGTGAAATTACTTCAGTTACTTTGACAGTTCTTTTACGCAGTTGTTCTAGGGGCGTCATTTCAAACTTCGCTTGAGGGGGCCAAAAGCACCTCCGACATAAGACTTTCACGCTTTGTAGTAGTATATTAGTAGACAATTGATTAAAGTATATGTATTCCACAAACTCTTGGGGTCAATTGCCTCCTCCTGCCCCCTAAATGTCACCCCTGAGTTGTTACTTTGATGAGGCAATGAAATCATTACTTTTTCTTTGTCTACATTCAGAAATAAATATAAAAAGTAAATGAGAGAAATGATTTTGACTTATCGTAGATCTTAGTCTATTTTTTTTAACAATTTTCAATTTAGAAAATGCCCTCTCACATGGAAGGTAAGAACAAATTTGAAAGCAGTGTACAAATTACTGAACAAATCATTCTGTTGCGAAAGCTGAAACAGAAAAGAAAATGTGCATGATGGAGCTCCTCTGTGGCTAAGCGGTTAGCGTACCCGCCTTTGGCGCGGGAGATCCGGGTTCGATTCCTGGCGGGAGCTCATGTGGTTAATCAGTAGGTCCACGTCTCATATAGCCTCGCTGCTGAACGGGACGTTAAACTCAAAATCAAAACTCAATGCGCATGATAGACATTAAAGTAAGGGAACCTGAGAAGACTTCTTTAGAAAAGACGGATTTAGGCTTCCGCAATCTTTTTGGTAGGAAGACTCAAGGAAGCATTTGTGATCAAATAAATTCGACCAAATTCTATAGGTCCTGGGCCTCGTTATCCCTGCTGGGCCCCCTAGGGCCTCGGGCCCTTGACGATCGCCAACGTGGCCAGTCCGGCACTGGTTAGATTCATGCTAAAATTAGCGTTCTTGTGAAATATAAAACTCATTATCTCTTTTTCAAATTATTGTGACTTCAATCACAATGTGCTTCCGGAATTATTTTACAATTTCTTGATTAAAAATTACTTATATATACTTATACTGATTGCGATTTCTAGTGATCTAAAGATTAAGGTGGTTGGCGATTGCAACTAAGGTGATTGGTCTATCGCGGGTTAGAAATCCACTCAAGATATGGATATTACATGTTGTTCTTTGATGTCGCATATCTTTGTCATCATTCACTTATTATCATCTCGTTTAGCCTAAAGAACATATTCGTGGGACGTAAACCTCAAAAATAGAATAGTAAGTACGTTGCTGAGTTCTTTTGACTCCAAATTTGTTTTAAAAGAAATATTCACGTTATAACTATTTTTCCGATAACGTTGTAAGATTTTCTGAATTTCTAAGTAAATGTAGACTTGTTTTCAAAATATGGCAACCCACTTTCCTTTAACCCTTTCACAGAGGAAGTCGACTTTTGTCGACAGAACCAAATTTCCTTAACATGCGAATGTCGACTATAGTCGACGTGTTAAAATTTGTTTATCCGTATCTTGGCTTTGTCGAGAGTAGTCGCCAAAGTTGTACCGTTCATTTTTGTTTGTGTTCTATTGTTTTCGATAAACAATAGAAATCACACAGAAAACCTTTGGCGACTACAATCGACAAAACCAAGATACAGACAAATTTTAACACGTCGACTATAATCGACATTCGCAGGTTAGGGAAATTTTTTCCGTCGCCTTCCACAGTGAAAGGGTTAAAAAAAAGACATTTTCACAATCTCAGATATTTGAATGAATCGACATCTTCAAACTCTCTTTGTTCTAATATGATCCGTAAGGGCGTTTTTCCCCCGATATTCTCATAACCTTTTAACTTTTCCATGCTGATGTTCATTCCATATTGTTTCCCATTGTCAACTATTTTATCCATCATCTCTCGTAGTCTTTCCTCGGTTCTAGCTACAATAACCGTGTCATCCGTATCATATACCTCACCTTGTTATTGATCTGCCTTCCAATGTTGATATCTCCAACTTCCATTACTGGCAGTACTTTCTTCAAGAAACATTCATTATAAACGTTGAATAATTGGGGTGACTTACTACATTTTTGTCTGACTTCTTACTCAATCTCCACACTATTGGTTTTACTTTGGCCCAAGCATTACTATGGTTTCTTCTGCCTACCATTGTCCATTGTCTTCTGTCATATCACTGTCCATAGTTCTTAGTCGTCCTTTTCAATTTCTCCACCCACTTCCCTTGATAAACTTAAACCAGGTTTGCACTTCCGCTACAAGGAGATTGTTCTCCTAATCAGACGTCCTGTACACTATTCTTGAAACGTCGCTTGATAAGAATGTAATCTATTTGGTAGCGTTTCATGTCTCGTGGACTTTTCTAAGTGTACAGCTGGATTTTTCTATTTGTAAGTCATATATTCGTTTCCATCATATCATGCCACGTACTAATGTCGATAAGCGTCTGAGCCCGTGGGCTAGTTTTGCTCTTTCGTTTCTCATGACTATCACGACACTATTCTCAGCCTTAAAGCCGTCTGAATAGAATATTGTGTAGTTTCCTGACACTATTTCACATTATTCTGTCCATCGTACTTCACTCAAATCTCTTGGCGCCATGAAATGATGGTGCGCACCCTAATATTTTTAGTGTTTTAACATGCACACGGCCAATGCCATCCATCTAATCTGATATATAGAACGAAAATAAACATCTGCGACGAAAGAAAAAAAAAAGTAACAAGAATTTCAGACTTATTGTAGACATGGACAACGAAATATACATACACAATCAGAAATCTCATTCATTCAGTAACCACTGATAACAGTGGCGGCGGTTGGACGTTAGAAGTGGGAGGGGGGGCAAGACATGGTCTGAACAATTGTATATCAATGTTAGATTTCCTGATTGTTTCTAACACTGTTTCATGAAAGGTTGTATAACTAATAGGATACTATGTTTTTTCACTTAAAATGTTGTATATCGTATTTCTATTTTATTAAGTAAATTCATAAGAGCAATACAGATAGGTACTAGCCCTTTATACTCTTAAAAACGAAAGTGTAAGAAGAGATTTGAGTTCTTGCTCATAAACATCTTAAAATTATGTCTGGAAAATTGTGATCAGATTATTTAATAAATTTGTAACATAAATAAATAGAAAGGATAATATTAATCATAATAGTAATGAATAATGACGCTTGTTTTGCACAAGTTATATTGAAACTGGGAATTAATTAACAATTTATACTTTTAATTCCACACGTGCCATTAAATGAATGATTTAAGTCTTAGAAAATGAAATACAGTAAGTGCTGCAAGCATATGCTACGACATTTAAGGAAATATGCAATTGCAATATTAATTGCTTTGAATTGCAATTAAAACGCAATTCTTGTAGCTTTCTTAACTCCATGGGAAGACAAATAACCAATATGTACTCACGCAACGGCAAATATCATATGGCACCATTTTTTTCTATGAAACAGTAATACATACAAAACCTTTACCAGGGTGTCCACATTCTGGAAAATAAGTGAAAGTCAGAGAGAGGTCAGGGAAGTAAAATGTATCAGGTGAAGTCAGGGAAATGGCAGATTAGTCAGGGAAAGTCAGGAGAAAATCGATTTAGGTTGATTGTTCAATTATTGAATTTATCAAATAGGGTTGATTCTTTATTGTTACTGGATTCAAAATGTGGTGTTCTCAATTATGATATTGTGCGAGTCAGTGTTCTCTGATGTAGTCGCTGAAACTAATTTTCTGCAAAAAACACATCTAACTACATCCTGGTATATTTGCTCAAAAGGGTAGACGCTGTTCTAAAAGAATTGCATGGTGCCAAGAGGATATCTGGACAAGTGGCTGAGAACGCGAAGAAATAGTATCTCCAGCTCACAGTGAAAGCTGAGACTGAAGAATTTAAGGAACACTCGAATGAATTCATAGCCAATGATAGAGATGGTATTGGACTTGATGAGTTTTTTTTTTTTTTTTTTTTTTTTTTTTAACATAGTCTTAGGAAATGGGAAGGACTTGGTTGACTTATGGTCAGTTATGAAATGTGTTTTGTCTTCTTTCACGGAAACGCATTTTTTGAAAGTCGTTTTACAATAAATAAAATTCTCATTGTTGACAACTTACAAGAAGAATCTCTGGTGACTCAACGGATCATATATGATTCTGTGATGAGAATAGGTGGATCATCAGGATTAATAATTACAGAGGTATGATAAATTCAGTGACAAGTTCAATGAGACAATATCAGGTGTATTTGGAAAAGAAAAGAGAAATAAATGCTGGAGACGAGAAGAGGAGAGAGAAACGGAAGATTTAGCAACAACTAAAGGAGCTGGAGGAAGAAAAGAAAATTAACCTGCGAAGACAAGGACATTCAGATCAATGAGAAGAAAACTATGCGAGAAAATATGAAAACAAATTTCTAAATTTGTTGCATTTAACAACTGCACCAGCAAAAGTATGTGTTACATAATGTGTGTGATCTTTTTTTTTTTTTTTTTTTTTAATAATCAGTAAAATCATGGATGAACTGTTTATTGCTATAGGCAATATTATAATGCTGTGTAATTGGTATTATAATGTGTATTTTTTCATATCTTAAGTACTCTGTATACTGCACACTTTCGTTTGTAACTTTACATTTTGTGTAATATGTAGGCCTAATCAATAATGGCCCAATGCACATATTTGTAAATTTATATTCCTTTGGAAAGAAAATTGAAAACGAAAGAAACAGAAGTGGAATAGAACAAAGCCAACTATGGGGAATGTGGAGGCTGGGATTTCTTTCTTTTTTCTATATTTTTAAGTTATTCAGAGGTCAGGGAAATCTGCAACTTTTGTCATGGAAAGTCAGGGAAAAGTCAGAGATCTTTTCTCCAAATTGTATGGACACCCTGTTTACATTTCCAAATGAAATTATATAAATTAGGGCACTTCAAAAAAGTGGGGGGGGGGCAACTGCCCCCTCTTGCCCCCCCTAATCGCCGCCCATGACTGATAAAAATAGGAATGTTTGATTCTACTGTACACAAAATACATACTTTATTTGTCGCATTTTGTCTGAGTATTCTGCTCAAAGACAAATTCTAGTATATCTAGTTATCGTGGCCAGTAAAACGAGATCCTTAGCTAGCAGAAAAAGATAGTACAGTATAAACAAAACATTTTCTTCGATGACTTAAAAATATTGTAAAGAAAGTTTTGGAAATTAAAGAAGTGAAAAATTAAAATGAAATGAAAAATTTCAGCTTAACGTCTTATGCTCGTTTAGGCTAAGAGAGACGATGATTAAGGCAACTTAACGATAGTGGAAGAATTGGTGGAATGAGGAAGTAGGAGGAAAGGGAGTATCCGAGAAAACCCACGGACACAATAGTGTCTACTTCAAACTTACTAATCGAGGAATCGAACCCGGGACCTCACCAATCACAGGTAAGCCATAAGTAATAATCATAAGACGCAAAACGAAATTTAATTTTAGCTACTTTCTCTTTTTCAATAGAATACTTTTTGTCAGTTGACAACAATCAGGGAATCAGAAACTTTCTCATTTGTTTTACTTACGATTTGGAATTGTTTGAGTTTGTTCAAATTCAGCAAGCACAGCACTGGAAGTTCGAATACAGTCTTGTTTGAAAAGAAATAATAAAATAAAATAATAATAATAAAAAAAATGGCCACCCACATTTTGTTGAAAAGTCCGAGACACTCGCTTACAGTTAAAACTAAATCAAACAAATATAATTTTCTTTGGCCAAAATGAGATCTTTATTTAGAGTCAAAGTATTAGAATTTCCTATGTACGGTAGCTTTCTGAAGCAAATGGGTGACCCAGATATTTTGAACAAGACTGTAGGAAACACAATAGAAACGCTCACGTGGAAAGGTTTTTTTTTTTTTTTTAATTTCTGAAAAACGGAGTGGACTAGACGTTCAATACACGTTAAATTTTTCTGCAGAACCACAACTTGAAGCAGTGAGAACAAGAAGCAGTGTCTGAATGGTACAGTTCACCTCTGGTGAGAGATTCCCTGGTTCGATCTTAGGGTGTTCGTGGGTTTACTCGGAGTTCTTCGGTTTACTCCCACATCCTCATTCCACCAATATATTTCAAATCATTCCCTTTCATTAGTCATTAATATCTTTGAACATCAAGGGAAATATATATGGATACAAAAGTGAAAGATTTTCTTTTTTCAATTGAAGCAGAGATTTTGCGTTTATTACGTATTTCCTTGGAGAACTTTTAGTCACAATACATAATCAAATCTTAAGAAAAATTATTTTCATGTGTTATATGATAGAATTTTGTTACTCGTAACCATGGGCGCCCGAAAAAAAATTAGGTGGGGGGGGGTCAAATCCCAGGTTCCTATATTACGTTTGGTACCTTTTTATTTGTATTTAGAATATTCACCTCCGGTGCTTGGGGTCCCTGGTTCGATCCCAACTCGCGCTGTGTGAAATTTGTGGTGGACAAACACCGTACTCGTGGGTTTTCTCGGAGTTCTTCCGTTTCCTCCCACTTTCTTCATTCCACCATTTCATTCATTTTTCATCACCGTCTCCTTTAGCCTAATCGGCATATCCGTGCGACGTAAAACTTAAAAAAATTTTTTTTCATTTTTTATTAGTATTAAGAAAATCTTAAGAAATGTACTAATTTTCTTGAATCAGGGGTGCTCGGACCACACTCTGCCTTCCCCTTCATGCCCCCATGACCGTAACATAGATTCTGACATTGATTAGAAAACTCACTCACTTTTGAATATTGGTTTAAAAAAACAGTGGAATTATCCTGCCGGGTTAGATACCATACAATTCAACGTTCACTTAGAATAGTATTTTGTTCTGAATTGAATTGAACTTCTGGAATTAAATTTCAAGGATGTTTATGTCATAAATTATTGCCAAAAATATATTTGCATACAGAACTGTGGTATTTAGTTTAAAATATCTGCATGTGAACAATTTAAAATAATTATTCTCGTATTGCGTTTTGCTTATTATGCATCTCACGTTTCACATGAGGTACTTTTATACACCGTTGGCAGCACTGATTCTATTAACTCGAGCAGCGACAGTGTCTTCTCCTACCGGACGTTCTGAGAACTAGGTTTTGTGCCGTCTGCCGTTGAATGGGTTTAATCGCTCCCAAGTCTCTGTGAGATCGATAGTGGATTTTCTTTAGTTGTGATAAAAAAAATAATTATTGTAAGAAATCTTCGACATAATACGTGGTTATATTTTCAAAAATAAAATTGTTTTTCACAAATTTCTGCGACGGTCAGTGGATATATTTGCGATTTTTAAAAGAAAGTAGAAATACTTTTTAAATTCAAACGACAAAGTTGCGCTAGTGCTCTTGGTAAAATATTAACGTTTTAATTCTTTCGTGGAAACTTTTTCCTGTGAAGAAAGATATGGATTGGAAATTTTGGGTCGTCGCACAAATCATCACATCCTTCATGTCAGGTAGGGAAATGAAGCAGAAATGCATGACAATGGATATGTGTTTGGTCTACAGCTTTTAGATATATTAGAAAACTTTTAAATAAAAATAGTGTGATATAAAAAATGATAAAATGCAATATAATACTGATATTTTTTATTTCCGTACGAGATACTACATTACACTCACACCTAGTTCCACTCATATGTAACAAACAAACAAACAAAAACATTTAAAAAGTTTTTTAGCAGCGCAAATTTTGGAATGCGTTTTTAATATTTTGAAGCGTTTATCCTGTGAATGGAACGTTAAAATAAATAAATAAATACTCGCTGGCTTATGTGACTACAACGTGCTTGGCGCGGAATCGGAAGATACGGGTTCGAATCTGAAAACCGCAAATACCTTAATCAGGTAAAATATTTCTTAAATCCGGATAAATATCAGGAAAATGTTTTGACAAGTTAATCGACAAATTTTGTTCCGTTTTCATCTTTAAAGAATTATTAGAAAAAGAAAATTCAAGCTTTAATATTTGCATTTTTTAATTGGATATTTTTGCTGTAGATTTTTCTTTTAATCTTTGCAGTTAACGTTCCACTACCGAGGCTAAAGGCAACTGTGATCATAAGATAAATGATAATGATGGAATGAAAAAAGAAAGAGTTGGAGGAAACGGAAAAACTCCCACCCACACACACGATGTTTGTCCATCACAAAGCTCATTTAGTGCGAGCTTTTTGGAATTTCGTTTGCGATTTTGTACTTGGGACATGCCAAGATTGTGAAGAGTTGAATTTGAGTTTAACGCCCCGTTCAGCAGCGAGGCTATATGAGACGTGTACCTACTGATTAACGTGGAATCCGAACTACATGAGCTCCCGCCGGGCAAGATTGTGAAGAATGGAACCTATTGTTAAAGTGGAGTAGAATCATTTATCGGGTTTTATATGGAACGTTATACCTTTGGCAGAGATTGATCCTGAATCACATAACATAGAAAGTGAGAACGTTAGCTGTTAGGCTATGGACATGGCCTATTTATTTTCCTTTTGAATAATTAGTGTGAAAGTATACATATATTTTTTTCTTTATTACTTGTAAGATTGATTAAATCCAGGGTGTCATTTGGAAAGGGGACAATCGACTCACCCCCGAGTTTCAGAAACACATCCTAATTTAATAATGTATACTTATATGCTAATCAAAACGTACAACTCATATGTTGGACAATCAAATGGCCCACCCCCTTGCAAAATCTGAAATGGCGCTACTGGACCAAATATATATTGTGCTAATCAGATTATATTTCCAAAACGACGTTTTTCTGACTTGAAAACACTTTTTATTCTGATAATATTAAATATTATCAAAAACAGAAAGAACTAGTATTAAGCTAATACTTTTCTTCGAATTTTAAAGTATATTTTCATAGTTTCCAAATTACGAAAGAGTAGGAAATAGTAATAAATAGTAGTAAAACACATATTTTGAAGGTAACTTTTAAATATATACTTACACTCAGCTATAATCTAAATCAGCGGATGTTTTCGAGATAAATTTACTGTTTTTGAGCAGTACATCGTTAAAGCTTATGACGTAATAATTAACTTAAGATAGCACAATATGTTACATGGAAATATTTTAATATTGTCTCTTAGTTTTTTCTTGTTATTTTGAGATTTTCTTGGCCGTGATTAATGTTATAAAAACAGTTTAGAAGTGACGGAATGACGTTCATCTATAGTGCAAATGGTCGTAGTTTGAACCCAGTTAACGTCAGCTTATTGTGTTCATCATTGTGTTTAAAAATACTTCCGTTTCACTCTGCTACCTTCATTTGATCAACATCATCATTTTTCATTATTCACGTGAATTTTTCATCTTTCTCCTCTAGGTTAGCGGCCATAATCGCAGCGGATGTTACACTAAAGGTTCATTTGAATGTTGAAAACCGCATCTTTGTACTAGAAGATTATTAGATACAGTAGAAAATACGACAAATGATTGATGACGCAGTATTTAATGGAAGGAAACATGAGTAACTTAAGGGAACTACAAGTTCCCATGGCGTGTTCTAGAATTAATGTCGCGACCTATTCTCTAGGAGAAAGCGCTGAACGTTCCCGAACTTTTTGGTAGAAAAATGTGCTTAAAAAAAGAAAATAAAGTGGTTGTACGAATCCAATTTACTGTGGTTTTACTCTCTTTTTCTCTGTTTTGATGCTTCAGGAAAGTGTCCGATTACTATGACTTCACACTAAGCTAGTAGGGAACAATGTAACCCTCTCTGCGGGTCTAGTAACTAGATCTTTTATGAGTTGTTTAAGGGCTTAGACATGAGATGTTAAATTAAACATTTTATTTATTTATTTATTTTTTAAATGAGAACATTTTATTTTATTTTAGGAAAACAATGAAAACGTGGAAGATCTTGTGAGCTTTTTTGACCGCACGTTCTATCCCAGCATACCTAGTTAGGCTAGTGGTTCTATTTTTTCCTTTTTTAGAACACATTTTATTGAACACACTGTCAGGACACATTTTTTTTCTATATTTTTAAAAAGTTAATAATAATTGTAAGTTGTAATGGGATAAGGCCATAAATTTCTACATAGAATCGAGCGTTATATTTAATATTCCAGATGTTGACTGATATAATCTGTCTCAAAATTGATTTAGACATTATTATTATTATTATTATTATTATTATTATTATTATTATTATTATTATTATTATTATTATTATTATTAAAGGCTTCATACTCAAAATAAAATGTGCTTTATAAAATCAAGACTTGTACAACTTCTTCACTGAGAAAACAAAATATGGCGTACGTAAAATCGTATGTTACATTTGTAAATCCTGTAGTTTTTGGACTTAACGTACAGCAGACGTATAACTGACAACGCACTTTCAATAATACTTTCTGTATAAGTGTTTCATCTGTACCTACTTTCTGTATGAAACAATATAGGCGGTCAGGATCTCATATACAAATGGACGTATATAACATATAACTGACGAAGGTAACATACATATATGTATGCAATATAAGGAAGACTGTTAGATGCCAGACATCCTGCAACGGCATGATGTAACAACTAAGGGAAGTGCCTATGTAGCATACGGATAACGCATGCTCCGTACTGATTTCTATAGTAAGCAAGACGATTCCGTATACTTGTACAATATACCGCTGTCCAGAGAACGGATTTTTCTCAGTATGAATGGCATAAAATTTATATTTAAATGCTAAAATTTCGTGTCAAGAGTTATGTGGTTACATGATACACTGATTGTGAAAGACTAGATCAAGCATTACAACTGAAATTGAACGAGCATGTCTAACATTAGTTGCTGCTAGAGGGAAAAAAAAATATTAAAAAGGCTCTGATATTACAGCTCACTATGCCCCTATTAGAATCCAATTCGATCGGTCTGAATAAGATTGATCCAGAGTTTAGTTGAGTGATGTGCAGTGGTATCATTTAGCCTGTTCGCACCGGCTCTCCCGAATCATTGTTAAAATTTATCAAGTTCCCGAAATCGGTTGTTAAAATTTCCTCCCCACCTCTAGACTCAGGTATGCAAAAATAAATAAAAAATCTATAGTAGATCCTTTTTTTTTTAAAAGAATTTAGTACTTTTCCTTTCAGCTTTTAAAGAAATAATGAAGACATCGTACAGTTGAGACATGTCACTTTAATTTTCTCTAGCATCTTATATATATAAACGTAATTTAGCCGATGTGCAGATGCAGTTCGTTTCTCTAACATGTGTTAAGTTTCCTGCCAAAAAATGCAGATTCCGTGTTGCGCTGAGGGGAAACCGATACGAAATTGGACCCTTTGATGATTTTGTTTTGGTACTTACACAGACATCGTTCCTCTGTTTCAATGACTAGAAGAAATATCTATTTTAGATGGAGGGAAAAAAATGCGCATCTAATTGAGAAAGTGCATAGCTTCGGGCAGTAGAATTTTTCGTTACTACGAAACTGGGTTACGTTACGATTCTACCATATCGTTTACGATCAGCGATTCTTTCTTGACGATTAATTTTGTTTCAATTTCTGCAATATAGTAGGCCTTCATGCCTAGTTTTATTTCTTGTACGTTAATTTGGAAAACTTATTTTTGTATTATTATTATTATTATTATATTAATCATAGGACCAGTTGTGATGGTTTGAACGACACCACTTGTTATGTGTAATCAGTACACCCGCTCCCATTGTAGTTAATTCTGGCTTTTTAGACTGGAGTTCGCTCCTTCTTAATGCAAGTAGCTTCTCTATAGTAATCCCAATGCTAAATCAAGATCGAAAATTCTGTCAGAGAACCGAACTAGAAATTGCGAAAACACGCGCGTTAACGTTTTAAACTAAGCGGAAATACACGCTTATAGTGCATATATTAAAAAATATGTACATTAAATTTTATGTATTCTCTTCCGAAGATAGATCTTACACAATAATTGGTATTAACTTACTTATATTATAGGGAAAAAGAATACAATTTTTCTTACATCAGTCAGTGCAGTCAATTAATTGTTCTTTCCGAGATTGCAGCTTGAACATCATTTAATCCTATAAGGGGTCATGCCCTTTGCAATACATCAAATAGATTATAGCGGGAAAGGCAGAAATTCTCTCTCTCTCTCTCTCTCTCTGCGGGAAGTGATAGCCAATCTCTTTGATTAAAATTAAGTTTTAAAACAATTAATTTTGGTTTGGGAACAATTGTTTTTGCTTGAATGATTGATTGGATGGTGGTGGTTAATTAAATTATAACTAACAGACCTCAGTAAACTGCTATCCCGCGGTACATCAAATATTAAGCTTACATCAGTGGCTATAATGGTTGGAATATCGATTTTTTAAAACTATTTTTTGTGTGCGTTTGTGAAATTATTCTAATAACCAGCTTCTGCATAATGTGTCAGGTCGGCAAAATGTTCAAACATATTTTTAAAATTCAAGCGCGATGCCTTATTCTCCAGTACGACTGACTTTAGAAGTACATATTATAGCTTACACAATATAATAATCCATTTTACTTTTTTTATATAGCCTATAAATGTATAACGTAGTTCTCGCCGATGATTTAGTGACTAGGGTGCGCGCCTTCGGTGTACGGGATCTTGGGGTCTATTCCCGTAGGGGGAGCACTGACACTTAAACGATGACCGGCGTTCGTATTCCACCTTTTAAAAATGTGTAGATCCTTGTCTCATTTAGTCACGGTGCTGGAAGGGACGCTAAAGTTCAACCAACCATACGTAGATACAGATACATATATAAACGTAGATAAAGATAGATATGTTTAAATTAAAAGAAAGAAAAGAAAAAAAGAGAATAGTTTAATATAGTCAAAAATAGTATGCTTTAATGCCGTTGCGTTTCATGAAAGCTGTTGAAACGCCATTTCCACTGAATAAACAGAATAATTCGTTAATATAAATTATGCAAATGATTTTAGAATAATACTTTACATATTCAGAAAAATCCATTAAGAATAATGTACTAAAGACAAAAAAGTTTCCACTGTTTTTTTTTTTTTTTTTTAACTACGTCGCTGAACATGTTTCCTTGTATTTATTCATGCAAAGTACTCTCCTGAATCAGGACTGTGTCTAGGTTTACGTGGTTCCAGGTTTGATTCATAATTGGAGTACATAATTTTCAGTATTGATCAGTGGCGGTGATAACAGTTTTGATTCTTTTAAGTTACGAAACTCAATTCGCGTAGTGCTTGTTTCTTTTAGCTCTGCAGCGAGAGACGGGGATGGGAGGGGTACACGGTCAATTCATGGAGCTAAATCAGTGGTTCTCAACCTTTTTGACTAACGACACACTTTACTTAAGTCCAGGACATAGTGACATAGTTGTTTGATATTTTTATTATAAACAATAATAATAATAAATATCTATTATAATAGTGAAACCTGTTAGTTTTTATAATGACTATATATAGCACTGAGCGTTATTGTTACCGCTGGAGGTGTATATTGATACAGTCTGTCCCGATTTTAACTAATTATTATTAAATTCTTTATGATTTTTAAAAGTTCTAAAATTTCGTGACATACCTTAGGGGACTGTGTGACACACCAGTGTGTTGCGACACATCGGTTGAGAACCGGTGCTCATTTTCCGGACCCGGAGAAAGTATGAAGAAAACGATGTAGCTATTTCAAATCCTATGGTCAGGATTCGAACAAGATATCCCTCTCATCGGGATCAATACTTTACCATTGTAGCATTGTATCTCGGCTTAGCAAAAAATGGCAAATTCAGTAATTGACGACGTATTTAGAGATGAAAATTTCTGTGAACTGTTTGATTTGTGGGGTGACTAGGATTTTAAAAGTTTCGAAACACTAATTCTAAAGTAAAGAGTGTCTAAAGTAAGAGAATAGAGGTTTTAAATGTCTTAGATATTTTTCATTAACCTTAACTGTTATAATGATATTTAAAATTGGAGATAGATGGAATTAGGATTAGATATATTGTATTATAAGAAAAGAAAAAAAATACAGCATATTATGTTTATGACAATAGGATTATATTAATTGTGTTAGGGTCTACAAGAGAAATTACTGAGCCCACCCTCTATACATTTATCTACCAAAAGTGTATGCTTCTATCCTGCAGGACAACGTCTTCCTTTTTCGATAAGTTCAGAAGAGATAAATCAGTTTCGTAACGATATCTATTGATAGCTAATTAATAACTGATATCAAGGTATATTTCTAGAAAGTTTGTTTAGAGAAAAAAAAAAAGTTACCATACTTTTCAGAAATAAACTTATATACCAGTTGTTCATTACTTATTGATAGATATCAATACTTATCGATTGCTATTACCATTTACAATACTGGTATATCAACGGTGTAGCGTGAGTTTCTACTTAGGGTAAACGGTTATTTTTAATGAATTATCCTGAATATTTAATATATTTTCTTATTATTTTGCATTATTATTGCATTATTTATATTATGCATTCATCTGCTTACTCAGAGGAAGCGATGCTCCCACGTCCCAGACACTCAAGTTAGTTTATTAGTTTCAATGTTACTGACAATAGATGTATCACAATGTTTTGTGGTTTTTCTTTGTCATGTGAGCTTGATGATTTCGTATAGATACCAGAACCTGGATGTTCAAGTTCTTTGTGTCATTGCAACATTCTCTCTTGCGGTTTAGCCCCTTTATCGATTCGGAAATTTATCAATGTCATTTCTACTTATATTATACATCATAAGGACAGAATGTAATTCCTTTTATGCAGGTACGTTTATTGCTACTATAATTACGTTTTCTCAAATAACAGAATTGCCAAGATATTACGCAATGTGCACAAAGCTGAAAACAACTTACTTTACTTACTTTTCGCTAGTGTTAGTATGTAACTTCCTAATTGATGACAGTTACATTCAAGCTTCGTTTTTTCAAAACTAGTGAAGTTCAGTTAACTATACATTGTTAGGCATGTGTCCAGCAAAGAAACATCATTTTCATATTTAAGATACTCCAAGTTATAGTATTTGAGGTCTGCAACAGAAAAATAAGTTATTAAATTATTACAAAGAAACTAGTTAAGATTTGAATTTTGATTATGTTACGCATAAATGAATTAAGCCAAAACTTTGTTTTACGTATTAAGAAAGTTTCTGTATTAAGAAAAAAAAAATCGTTCATTATTTTAAGAAATTCTTTATTATGAGTACACACTGCATTTACAACATAGCTAAGCAACCGTCTCAGCATTTACTTCTTTACACTGGCGTATCTGGCATGTAAAATTTGGGGGGGGGGGGGACATCGTTCTGTCGTTAGTAAATAAATTAAATTAGAATGAAATATTGAATATTTTGTACTTCAAAATATTGGGGGGACGCGAACTCCTCGTCCCCCCGCCAAAGACGTCTATGCTTCTTTATGACTCAAATTAACGTTTCATTGTTTTGTTCCATGAAATTTTGTTCTAAATACTTTTTTTTCCTTTTTGTTACGAAAATTTTATTAAATCCCAGCTTTGATGGCTCATAACTCAGGAACCAAAGGTCTACACGCTGTAATATTTCAGATGACTGTCTAGGCGTACCACCATCATAAATTTGGTCAAGATCGGATGAATCTAATTGTTCACATTGAAAATACTTTTAACGAAAATTTGACGATGCGAAATTTTAGCGAAGATAACGAAGTCAAAACTCCAGCTTTCATTGCCCATAATTCGAGAACCAAAGGCCTGGACATGTTTATTACAAGATTGGATATGTTTACTAAGTTCGTCAAAGGCTACCACCATTTTGGTTAAAATTGGTTTAGGGCTCCCAGACATCCCGGTTTTGCCGGAACAGTCCCGGATTTGCTTAATTTGTCCCCCCCCCCAAATTGTTCAAAACTCCAAATATTCTTGGTTTTCTCCAAAAGATGAGTTCATATCGCGTGTGCAATATTGAAAAAAAAAAAAAAAAAAAACAAGTTACCGCTTTGCCTAGTAACTAGTAGGAACAGTCTGCTCTCTGACACTTACGTTTGGTGACTGTTGCTACTTCAGCAAAAAGCAAATGCATCTTTGTATTTACAAACAGTTCTCGAAAAAGTTCTTCTGACAAATGCTAGTTCTGAAAACCAGGCACCATAATAATTCAGATCCAATTTAATAAATAAAATCTAAATATTTTGGCTTATATTAGGTAGGAGACAAGTTCGAGTTTCCAATTGCCATTTTTCAAGCTCTAACTATGAATATATTGTAAATTTACATAGGATATCCCGTATTTTTAGTGTAAGTCTTCATAAGGTGTATGAATATATTGTAAATTTACATAAATTGTTTCGTATTTTTTGTGTAAGTTTTCATAAGGTGTTTGAATATATTGTAAATTTACATAGCATGTCCCGTATATTAGTTTAAATTTTCATAAGATGTCCCGATTTTTTAGTCTGAAAATGTGAGAGCCCTACATATGATATATACTATCCTTTGTAATTAATTTAAAAAAATAAAACATATAAACGCGAAAAGAGAAAGGAAGTAATTGTTAAATACCTACTGAGTCTTCCTCTTGGTTTCAAGAAAGTAGGAATATTAGAGCATTTAACGGAAAATAAGCTTGGATAAGCATAAAAATAATTCCAAAGTAGAAATTTTTACAATTTTAATAGAAGTAGAGAGGTATCCGGTTTCTTGGATATTTTATTAATAGGACACTCACCTGTTATTTATATTGTTACTCACGCGGATATTTTTATACTGTAGCACAATTTTCTTATATATATATATATATATATATATATATATATATATATAAGAAAATATCGCTGCCTCTGCCTGAGATACTTATATTTGTACTAATTTTAATACAGTATTTAATGATTGCTCCTTTGCATACTTTTCATTTATGCAAAACAGAGCGATGATAAGTAATACTGAAAATACTGCCTTCAGATTTATCCATTTACTACATACGAAAGTAAGTTTTTACAATATAATTGCAGAACAATGTATTTAGACACATTCTATACACGAACATAAAGTGATTATTTGAGCATAGCTCATAAAATGTACAGGGTGTCAGTAAAGTCGCATAACCCGGACTTTGGAGCATCAAAAATTTTAAACCGTAAGTTTAAATGAAATAAAATTCACACCTAAGGGAAGGCATGTCTTTGTAGGTATTATTGAGATACAATCCATGGGTTATGGGTTCGATGTTCGTTCTCACGAATGCCAGAAACATACGAAAGTGAAGAAAAATTATTTCGTGGAACTTGAAAAATCAGGTGTTAAAGGTAGTTGTGGCTTTTTTAAATGAAGAAATGGGAATGCTAATTAATTGGTAGGCTGGATACGAATGTGTCGTTCTGAAACAACAACGACACAATGACATCAAGTGTAGAGACTCCACAGCCATGATAATGACATGTCATAAAAACACCTGTTTTCAGGCATTAAATTTATGATGTAATATGGTAACATTGACGGCACCAGACGGTGCTGGCCACCAACTATCCTACAGATAGACAGTTACAAGAAATTTGCAAATAATTCTGGAAGTCATGGCCAGGCGTAGCCCAGCCTACCCATTAACATTTCCATTTGTCTACAAAAAAGCCACAACTACCTTTAATTCCTGATTTTTCACCTTTTGTAAAAAATAAATAAATAAATTATTCACCTTCGCATGTTTCTGGCATTTGTGAGGACGAACTTCGAATCCTAACCTTACGATTTATATTTCAGAAACATCTACAAGGGCAAGCCTTTTGTGGATGAAGTTTCATTTCATCCGCATTTATGGTACAGAAATTCTGATATTCCAAAGTTCGGATTGCCTGACTTCACAGATTTCATGTATAAATGAAATTATAACCTAGCAATTTATTAGTAGACATAATTTGAAAAAACACAGAGATTTAGGTAAAATTAAAACATTTTGTGTATTAACATTATTTATTTATTTCGACTTATTTTACATGTCGAGGTTAGGGCTATATGAAGCCTTTTCTAACACCTAAACATGATATAAAATTGAAAAATCAAAGAATATAGTTAACAATAGCAAATAGCAAAAGAAACAAGTTAGAGAGTAAAAAGAAACATACAAGAAACAGACGGTCACTTGAACACACACACACACGCACACATACACACAAATAGAATATAGTGCTACACGAAAGTACATACATGTTACAATATGTAATAAATGTTGAGTTTTATATCTTTATGACAAGCTTCTCTATTGGCTCTTCTGTCTGTTTCCATTCAACTCTGCTTCGATAACAATAAATTATAAACTGCCCTTCTGAAAGATGCTAGAGAGCTTGACTCACGTACCGAGGTTGGCAAAGTATTCTAATCACGACACGTTGAAATTATATATGATTTGGAGGAGTAAGTTGATCTATGAATAGGAATTGCAAGCTGGCTATTAAAACGTGATCTTGTGTCCCTCTCATGGAAGTCGCTTAAAAAATTAAGGTGTTTTAGAAGATAGGAAGATTTTGTGAAAGTCAGTGTTTTATACAGCAGTACTAACGAGTGCAATTTTCGCCGTTGCTGCATCTTCAGCCATTGCAGCTTTTTAAAGAATCGCGTTACATGATCGGAGAATTTTAAGTTAAAAATAAAACATATACAAGCATTTTGTACTCGCTGCAAACGCTTTTGTAAATGTATATCAGCGTCAGTTAAGGCGGTGCCACAATACTCCAAATGTGGTAACAATAGTTTGAACAATAGTTTTTTTCAACTGTGTTGGTAAAAAGTTTTTTAATTTGCTGAGAGAATGAAGAATTCCAAAAGCCTTCTTGCATGATGCGTTAATTTGATCGGACCAAGTTAAATATTTGTTAAGTATTACTGTAGATACACGCATTTCCCATTGTATTAAATGCATACAGTTGCGAACGTCATCTGTATTTTTTTTTATTTCTTATTGAAATATTTCAGTGTGTGTGTATTTACACTCGTAGCCAGGAGAAAGAGAACAGACTGAGCAAATAAGGGGAGGGAACGAGATAAATGGAATAGAATAAAACAAGTGTTGCCAGTATTTGATTAGTCATGAATCCAGGAGTAATGTATCTGCAAAGACATCTAGTATGCTTTGTTCACCTGTCCCTACTGTCTTCTATCAATGCTAGCCTAGGTTCACTGCCTTTCCATTGCTCTCTGTGAGTGGTTTATTACGTATCCGTGCAGCAAACTGTGACGGCAAAAAGCATTCATTTTGAAAATGAATGAATTAGTCTCCAGTGAAACGTAAATTTCTTAATAAAGTAAGTACCTATGCATTGATATATCAATCAGAAATACATTAGTACTAAATATTTTCCACACATATTTATGCATAGAAGGGGAATTGAGGATATTTGCAGTGATGAATATACTGTACATACAATAACACGTACATACAATTATGTTTTAATTTTATCCAAATATCAGTGTTTTTTAGAACTCGTATTTCCACTAATATTTTACTAAGTTATATTTTTTATTTATACAGGGTGGCCCAAAAGTAGGTATATACCCCTGCATTGATCAAGTATAACATTCTAGTTTATGGGTTCATTTACTTCGGCTCTTCTGAGCTTAAGATGTAAGTAAAAGCACATTAAGAACAAATAATAAAGAAACTAAGTCTACCTGATGGATAACAATAAGAAATGATATAAAATGCAATGAGCTGATCAGTACGATACTGTATACCTACTTTTGGGCCACTCTATATTTTGTGAGATAAATTCGAATTTCCCCTTTATGTTATGTTCATGTATAGAGTATGTTTTATACACCATTGTTATGCTGTTATTTTAAGAAGAACGTTTCGTACGTAGTAAATCGATAAATTAGAAGGCTGTATCGTTAGTTTTACTCCTCGCGGATCTGCATTGCATGATGCAACTCCTGTTTAAGGGAATTTATTTAATATGTACCTTTAACAAGTTCTCTATGGCAGGCTTTCTCAAACGATTTTATACCGCCATCCTCCTTTGATCGCAACCTCTTGCCAGTGATCCCATAAATAATTTCCGATTTGTAATAAGCTTGTATTTTTCTTGCACTTCAAAAACCAGTTTTTTTCCCCACCAAGTTAAATCCTTCTGTATTCTAATTTTCAAAAAAAAAAAAAAAAGTTTAATATTTTTTATATGTCTATCAAAATTAGAAATTCAAAATCTATCTGTACATAAAAAATTAAAGTGACTATGTTTATGACTTAATAACTCTTTAATCACCTGACCGATCTCGATCAAATTTTCAACATAGATGAGGTTCGGGCCTGGGATGGTGTGTATCATTCCATTTTGATGGTGCAACTGGAGGAGGAGGGGGAGATATAAAAATTATAGAAAATGACCGGTATTAGTGTCGAATTCATAGTTTTCAGGGTCGCTGAGATAAACAGTGACACTTCCGACCGTTTATATCCAAATTCATCCCCTCAACTTGGGGGAGGAGGAGAGAGAAAATATATTAAAATGATCGAAAAATGACTGATATTAGTATCAAATCCATAGCTTTCGGGGTCGCTGATCCTAACCTCCGATGCCGTTTAAATCTAAATTCATCTCCCATTAGTACTCCTAAGGGGGGATGCTATCATGTAAAAGTAATTGAAAATGACCGAGATAAGTGCCGAATTCATAGTTTTGGTGGTCCCTAAGTTGATTGGTGACAATTCTGATGTCATTTATGTTCAAAATGAAACATATTCTCCCCGTGCAAAGAACGTGCATTCTGTTAGTATTCTGTAAAAAATATTTTCCGCCATTAGATCCTAATTACATTTATATTTTTTCAACTCCTTTCACAATCCCCATATGTTTCTCTTGCAACCTCCCTAGGGATCCTGACCCTCAGGTTGAGAAACCCGACTCTAAAGGGTATTATTCTCTCCATACTCTATATAGTTCACGTATGCATAATGCATGACTATTTGTTCTGAATGTTTTAAATAAACGGTTTGCTTCATACATTTTGTTTTGAATATGCTTATCCATTTTCTTTTAGCAATCACAACGCTCTTGTTTGGCTCCATTTAGATTCTCTGTCTGGAAGGTCAATTGTGAAACGAACACTCCATTTAATTCTGTCAGTCTACATCTTCTCTTTTCCTCATTCACATCAACTTACACACTCTACAATTTCCGTAACATTCTTTCTTCACTGCGTCTTTCAACTTTGGTGTAAGTTTTCTATGTGATCTTAGTTTTCTTTCTCTTTTTATTACACGCTTCTTTTTATTTCTCGTTCTAGGAATTTTGTTCTTTTCCATTCTTTCAACATGATTCATTTACTGCATTCTGTCTAATTTTGATTCCACCAATGAACAATTCTGAAAATGAATATAAATAAGATACAGTACGTGATAAATCGAAACTGTACTCACTGTTACTAGGCAATAGAAACATTAGCCTTTACTTAAGAATGGGATACAGTAGCTCTGTGGTAGAGCGCTTACCTCTGGTGCTGTGGGGTCCCTGGTTCGATACCCGACCAAGCAAGTTTCTGGCGGACAACATCGTATCCGTGGGTTTTGTTGGAGTACTTCCGTTTTCTCCCACTTTCTCATCCCACCAATTTATGTCCCACCCTGGGACATTAAACTGAAATATTTCATTTCATTTCATTTTTTTACACATCTATATTTGGACGGTTTATTCATAATTTTGCGTTGTATGCATTTAGCAAATTCAGCTTGAAATATAAATATCAAGTTATGAAAAAGAGTGTGTGAAAATGGTATATTCTAGAGTTCGGAGAATTCTAACATTATTTAATATTTGGATGGAAAAGAGCTGTGAGAATCTGCAGGAAGATAGAAACGGATTACTGTGGGTGGAATATAAGTAGAGGTCATCTGTAACAGGATAGTCTGATTTCAGCCAAGAAATAGACGGAATTCCTTCTTTTCCTCATGGTGGAGTGCAAAAGAGGATTCTTATCGGAATGTAACGATCCTAATGTCTATGAAGACTTAGATCAAAAATCATTTTTGGCAAAGTTCCCTTTATAGAAATTCTCTAAGAAATCTTGAATTGATTTTCACACATGAATGCATTTGTTACGGTTCTGGAGGCTCAGCTGGTTGTCATTGGAATGCGTGACTCACTGTAGGCATCTACGACATTAAAAGAGCAATAATTGTAAAGTATTATAATACTTACAGTATTATCGCTGAATATTTGAAAGATAGAAAGAAGAAAACTGTTATTTGTAATGGCTTTGAACTAATCGCAACCAGGCCGCGCCACCTATTAAGATGAAGCTAGTACTAAAGCATACAATAGTCAAGTTTTTCATTGTGGCACTACTAAGATTACAATCTACAGTATATCCAACAAATTCTAGCCAAAAAAATTATGATTAATCCTTATTTTAAATTACAGTTTACTGTAACATTTTTCAATGGTAAGACATATCAATTATAATCTTATAAGGCTCACTAGTGTGATCCTAATAACATTACCATCTTATAAGATCCATTAGTGTAATCCTATTAACATTACCATCATATAAGGTCCACTAGTGTGGTCCTAATAACATTACAATACTATAGGGTCCACTTGTGTAATCCTAATAACATTACAATCTTTTAAGGTCCACTAGTGTGATCCTAATAACATTACAATATTATAGTGTCCACTTATGTAATCCTAATAACATTACAATATTATGTGGTCCACTAGTGTGATCCTAATAACATTACCATCTTATAAGGCCCATTAGTGTAATCCTAATAACATTACCATCTTATAAGGCCCATTAGTGTAATCCTAATAACATTACCATCTTATAAGGTCCACTAGTGTGATCCTAATAACATTACAATATTATAGGTTCTACTTGTGTAATCCTAATAACATTACCATCTTTTAAGGTCCACTTGTGTAATCCTAATAACATTACAATCTTTTAAGGTCCACTAGTGTGATCCTAATAACATTACAATCTTTTAAGGTCCACTAGTGTGATCCTAATAACATTACAATATTATAGGGTCCACTTGTGTAATCCTAATAATATTACCATCTTATAAAGCCCACTAGTGTGATTCTAATAACATTACCATCTTATAAGGCCCACTAGTGTGATCCTAATAACATTACCATCTTATAAGGCCCACTAGTGTGATCCTAATAACATTACCATCTTATAAGGTCCATTAGTGTGATCCTAATAACATTACAATATTATATGGTCCACTAGTGTGATCCTAATAACATTACCATCTTATAAAGACTAATAAGGACCACTAACGTAAACCTAATAACATTACAATATTTTAAGGTCCACTAACGTGATCCTAATAACATAGTAATCTTATAAGACTTACTAGCGTGAGTGTAATAAATTACTATCGGTAGGCCTATACTCATAAATATGGACCTGTCTTAGATATACACACTGTTTACTTCATTATTGTAGAGTTGATTTTATTATTATTATTTTACGGCTGGTATTATTTTTGGTATCTTAATTTATTACTGGTTTTCCATACCGATTCACACCGCTAGAATTCGTTCACTGATACTTTTACAAATCTATAATAACAACTGTAAATCAAGTAACATTCATTTTATCCGTCATTTTCTTCTGCAGGGAAAAGTAAGATTGGTTGACTCAGTTGCAAGAAAGCCATTTGACATAGTAACTGAAACGAACATAAATCAAACTTACTTCGACCTAATATCAAGTCATTGTACAAATATATATATATATTCAGGTTTCCAGTAGTTTATCTCCAGCATGCTAAAGCTTGCAGTATTTAAAAGATGCCACAGTTCACATTCTGAAGACATGTTTGGCCATATATTAAACAAAGAGTACAAGAGGATGCACAAGGCGACCTCCCTTTGTCTTCTACATCACAATTCCTTTTTTCGGTATCACCTTGTCAGATGATTTGTCTTCTATACATGATTCTATAATGCATGCAATATGTCATATATACTTATATTATCAATGTAAATACTAGCAATAGTAAATATCACATATCACCAATATAATCAATACAATTTAAAACAAGACCTCATCATCACTGTTATAAATGTAAACAGTATGTAAACAGTAAACAGTATAAACAGTTTACAGTATAAACAGTAAACAGTGATTCCAGCCTTCCACTTTCAAAAGTACCAAACTGAAACAAAATCTTATAGACCCCTTTCTTTCCCCGATTATCCGAAATTTTTATTTGATTAAAACTACAAAAACATACATGTATTTAAATATGTGATATTGGTATATTGTATTGCTGCTATTTACAGAAGACAAATCAACTGAGAAGATGATGCTGAAAAAGAAGTTGTAATGTAGAAGACTTAGGCTCTTTCTTAAGTATCTTCTTGCATTGTTTGCTTAATATATGGCCAAACATATCTTGAGAATGTAAACTGGCTTTTTAAATATTTCGAGCCTTAGCATGCTGGAAATAAATTACTGGAAATCCAAATGAATTTTTGTTGTGAAATGACTTGATATTAGACCGAAGACCAACTCTGTTTTGTGCTCGTTTCAACTACAAAGTTAAACGGCTTTCTTACAACTGAGTCAGTCAATTTTCCATTCCCTGCAGGTAGGGGTAAAAGTGGATCTGAAAAGGTTGTTGGACGGATGACGTCACACCGTCCCCCGTACCTATCTTTACCCATTGTAATTGTTAGAAAGTGGGGGGATGCCACGAATATTATTTGGAAGCGGGGGGATGGTGTCCCCCCGCGATCCCCACACTTTTACCTCTCTCTCTCTCTCTATATATATATATATATATTCATTCATCTTTTCTAAAGTAAATGTGAATAACACCAGTAATAACAGAACTGTATCCTACTCATTTTTCCGAGAAGAACAAGTAGAATAACATCTAAGTTTATGATGAAACTTGAAGAAATAGTTATTCTTCTTACAGAATCTATTAGAATTACTAAACAGATTATTACGAATGCACGACAAAATTCAAGAGGACAAAACTCAAAGGAGATTCTGACAAAACGGACAAAATTCAAGGGACAAAATCATAGGCGCAACCTAATAAAAGGATTATTATTTTTTCTTCAACTGTCATGCATCTAAAATGTTATCTGTAATTCTTCACTTTATTGAAACAACATTTTTTTTTTTAAATACTGAAAACCCAACAAAACACTTAAGATTGTTATAATAAGTATATATGTCACATTTTGATCTTTGATAAAACAAATCTCGATCAGTATTTCAAAATTAAAATAAATAAATACTCATACAACACACTCAAAAGACTGCTATATGCTACCTCACAAGGACAATTAAAAAAAAAGATCAAGTTACATCATAGTTACTTTTCGTAAGTAAAATGAATAGTCTTACGATAGTATGCTAAATATATTAAATGTATAATAAATAGGAGTACCCAGAACTTTTTATACGGGTGGTTGGGTGTGAAAGTAATTAAACCCAACCTACCCTTTTATTATATACTTTTTAAAGTTTTATTGTGTTTTCAGTATTTAAAATAAAAGTTATTTCAGTAATTTGAAAACTTACAGATAACACTTCAGAATATATGACAATTGAAGCATCATATAGGGTATGCAGTGGTGTATCCAATATATACTCCTATGGTTCTGTTCCTTGGATTTTGTTCGTCTCATTAACATTTTCCTTGGATTATGACAGCATGGATTTTGTCCTCGTCCTCGTTATTACAGCCATTATATACATGAGTTCCGATCTGCATAAGAAAAACACGCTAGAACCCAAGCATTTCGGTGCTGCATTTCCCTAAAAAATACCTCCTCGCATAAAATTCCCTGTCCCCAAATGCGAATTAGGGCAAATGCGAATTAGGCAGAACGGGAATTCCTCTCTGTTGGTGTCTGCAAGATAGCGCCCTATAGCTCTAAGTATGGCATCTCTGATGCGGTAACGCATTCCTTACACTGGTTCTTTCATCTTAGAGAACAGATGAAAGTCACATGGACGAAGATGTTCCAAAAACGTACAGTAGTATACTGCATTTACGGTCTAGTTCGGAGGAACTGCGTGCCGTAATATCGTACGTACATGCTATGCCACATCAAAAATTAGTTTTCCTCGAGTTTCTCGAAAACTATGCATGATAAATGTACCCTAAAACACGTCACTTTGTTCAATTTAATGTGATCTAATAATATGTTATTATAAGATTGTAATATTATTAGAATCAAGCCACCAGACCATATAAGATTGTAATGTTATTAGGACCACTCTAGTGATCCTTATGAACCGGTGCAGCATCTCCACCATGTGCCGGTGAGTATATGTAAAATATTTGAAAATTTGGGATCTTAAAACATCTACCACCATGTCCTGGTGGGCTAATGTAAATATTGGGATCCTTCAACATCTCCTAACATGTGCTGGTGCTGTGCCATCAGTTGTAGCTCACAATACTTATTAAATGGATACAACCAAATGGGGATGAAACTGATGCACAACACGGTACTTAACTAAGAAATTGTGGTTGATTTTAAATAAAATTCAAATGTTTCTAATTTTGAAAAATGACTAGTTGTGGGAAAGGTAAGAGAAAGAGAAAGGTTTTAACTGAGATAAAGGAATGAGCACTAGCCTGATAATTTCAACGAGGCTGGCGTCGTCCTGGTCATCTGGAACGATTAGTGTCTTTCTCTGGAGGAGCCTGGATAAACTGGAGTCAGTCAACAATTGGATCTCTATCCTGTTGATCTGCAAGGGGCGTCGATAATGCGTCTTTACGATTATGTTCTCCTACACCTTCATTCCATTAGTCTCAACTTAAGCTTGATGTATCTGCGGTGATAAACCAACAGAATGGTACTCTTGATTTATGGAACTGGTTATCCTCCAATGGTGCGATCCGCTTCCCTCGTCGATCCTACACCTATCCTAACCGTGTGTCGAATACCCCTTATTGATGTGCCCTCCGTGGTTTTGTGTGGCTGAAGAATGATTACTTTGGAGTTCAATGAATGGGGAAGTATCAGGCTATGCTTGAAGGTATGCTGAAATTCAACGAGGAAACTAGTCTTGTTCATTAACAAATATGCGTTTTTACAAAAGCTGTCTGAGAATGTATATACAAACTCGATCAAAGTTTTCTTCCGATGAATTTTCAAAAGTTCATGATTCTGTCGTTAATAATGTAATTTAATAAAATAATGGAATTTAGCGAATTTAGTTAGGAGTTTACACAATTATCACATGGTCACTTCACATCTAATACACAGCTACTTCACACATATAACATTGTAATGTTATTAGGATCATGTTAGTAGACCTTATAAGATTATAATGGTATTAGGTTCACGATAGTGGTCCCTATAAGTTTGTAAGGTTATTAGGATCACGCTAGTGGTGCTTATAAGATTGTAATGTTATTAGGATCATGTTAGTGGACCTTATAAGATTATAATGGTATTAGGTTCACGATAGTGGTTCTTATAAGATTGTAATGTTATTAGGATCATGTTAGTGGACCTTATAAGATTATAATGTTATTGGGTTCATGATAGTGGGCCTTATTAGTCCTTATAAGATTATAGTGTTGTCAGGATCACTCTTGTGGAACTCATTAAATTGTAATTTATTAGGATCACGCTAGTGGTGCTTATACGATTGTAATGTCATTAGGATCACGCTAGTGGTTCTTATAAGATTGTAATGTTATTAGGATCACGCTAGTGGTTCTTATAAGATTGTAATGTTATTAGGTTCACTATATGGTCCTTATTAGTCCTTATAAGATTGTAATGTTGTCAGGATCACACTAGTGGAACTTATAATATTGTAATATTATTAGGATCACACTAGTGGGTCTTATAAGATTGTAATATTATTAGGATCGCGTTAGTGGTGTTTGTAAGATTGTAATGTTATTCGGATGACACTAGTGGTGCTTATAAGGTTGTAATGTTATTAGGCTCACTATATGGTCCTTATTAGACATTATAAGATTTTAATATTGTCAGGATCACACTAGTGGAACTTATAATATTGTAATGTTATTATGATCATACTAGTGGGTCTTATAAAATTGTAATTTTTTATTTTTTATTTTTAAGTTTTTATTTATTTAATATACAACACAACAGGCTTAATACTCAATTACAGTGTTGTGTACATACAGCAAATGTTACATATATAAATTTCTTAATTATTTCTACAGAAAATTTCTTGTTTCACATATGATCTGAACCTGTTTTCAGAAAGACTAAATACATCCACTTTATCAAGCTTATTTACAATATCATAGTATAATTTACACAGCCTCCACATAGGGGATTTATATAATATATTGCTCCTGGCTTTTACACAATACAATGTCCCTGTGTTTTCTACTCTGGTTTTGCAAGTGGGAATCCGCAATGATATTTTCGAGACCAACTCCATACAGTCAATCTTATTATTTAATAATTTGTATAAGAATAACAAGTCCAACATCCATCTTCTTTTTTCTAGAATTTTAAAATTAAAGTTGTTTACTAGATCATTGTAGGAAAACTATTTGGGATAATAATTAGTTTTTTTGTATGTAAGCATTTTCAAGAATTTTGTTTGGATGTTTTCTATTTCTTGAGAGTATTTTTTATTATTGGGGGTCCATATAGTAGAACAATATTCTAATTTTGATCTAACATATGTAAAATAAAGTGTTGTAAACGTTGTATCACTGGAGAAATCTTGCTCTATTCTGTAAATTAAACCTAAGTTTCTATATGCGCTGTTTGTTATCATATCTATGTGTTGATTGAAATTTAGTTCAGGATCAAAAATAACGCCTAAATCTTTGACAGTACTTGGTTTAGACAATTTAGTTTTTTTCAATGTATAGCTAAAGGTGATAGGATTTCTTTTTCTAGTAAAAGACAGATATTTACACTTGGATACATTTATTACTAATTTGTTGTCATCGCACCATGTTTGAACTCGCTGTAGGTCTTGTTGTAGTTGTATGCAGTCCAGTTGAATTAATTCTAGAATATAATTTGAGATCATCAGCGAATAGGAGAATCTCAGAGTTTTCAATAAAAAGTGGAATTTCATTAATAAGTAGGAGAAATAGTAGAGGACCCAGATGAGATCCTTGAGGAACCCCAAACAGAGTAACAAAACTTTTCGGTGACATGCCCCTTGTATAGAATAGATTGTTTCCGGTTACATACATACGATACAATATATTCTATTGCCGACTTAACAAATGTAATGTTATTAGTATCACGCTAGTGGTGCTTATAAGATTGTAATGTTATTAAAATTACACTAGTGGGTCTCGTAGGATTTTAATGTTATTAGGACTACGCTAGTGGTGCTTATAAGATTGTAATGTTATTAGGATCACGCTAGTGGGTTTTATAATGTTGTATTGTTTGTCCGTCCGTTGTTCTACACGATAACTCTTGAACGAAAGAGAATTGTTGAATTCTGCTGTTTGTCCTCGTAATAGACAGCTAGAGCAAATAACCTCGGCCGATTTCGTTAATGTAGTCAATCTCTTAACATTTTCATGGGTAACGGTGACTTTAACGGTGTCAAATTATATCTAATTTTCTTATTTTGAAACAGAGGTAGTAGTAGAAGTTACACTCGGCATTAGATGGCATTAATTATCTGCAAGCGGCTGACATCTACTGGACGAAATTGAAAGTTGTGGTGCATGCTCCTTTTTACTGTCTACCACAATTTATTCCGATTCGAGCTAGGATTTTGGATTTAGATTTCTGGGCTTTCAGCATCTATGGTCATGTTAGCCCATCACGTTTGAGGGATGACGTCCCTCGGCGAGAACACTATCCGGGGAAAGGGAAAGAAGAAAGGATAGGGGAAGGAAGAAAGCTGCCTGGGACCTATAAGTTAGGTACCACCCCTGTATTTGCCTGGTGTGAATAAGGAAAACCCAAGAAAACCTCATTCAGGATCTCTGGCCTGTAAAAGCTTTTTACACTTTTTTGACCACGTGCCCCTACCGGGAATCCGGGACCCGGGACCTATTTTCGGTTCGAATACTGAAGAGTATCAAACCACAAAGGAGATATCCGGGTTGATATGTAGAAGGCGAGTATGTTCCAATGTACTGAGTAGTAGCGAGATAAAGAAAAGTATGTTTTTGTCATGAGTGTTGAATAAGAGGACTTGCTCGAAGATTCTTTTGTCGAAGCAATGTAGTTAGCTTCGGACCACAATGTGTGAATAGGGGGAAGGGAAATGCTAAATTTTGGATGAAAAACGGTAAACTTGGGGGCGAAGATTGTAAATTTGCGGAGAGAATAGAAAATATGAGGAAGAGGAGTTGCGTATAAATCATTGGGTGATATAAGCTCCCCTGATTTACATTTACATACAAGGCATAAAATA
This sequence comes from Thermobia domestica, assembly GCF_964235325.1. Classification (NCBI taxonomy): domain Eukaryota; kingdom Metazoa; phylum Arthropoda; class Insecta; order Zygentoma; family Lepismatidae; genus Thermobia; species Thermobia domestica. The sequence continues at coordinate 68,236,332 of NC_137458.1, forward strand.
GCAATGTAGTTTAACATTTAAGCTCGAGATTTAGTTCGTTGACATCTAGATCAGTAGAGTTTATTTCGAACTAGAGCACTCCTGGCGCCGTGCGACACGACAATCCCAATCTAAACCACAGTAGTTAGTTAGATTCTCTTCCGTCGGAAATCGAACTTAAAATCTCGTCCATCGAAAGCACGAGCTCTAACTACTAGACTAAGAATGAGAACATTCTTGTTTCTTCTTCTTCTTCTTCTTCTTCTTCTTCTTCTTATTATTATTATTATTATTATTATTATTATTATTATTATTATTATTATTATTATTATTATTATTGACCACCTCCTTCTGTACATATTGTTCTATGAGATGTACATTAAAAAAAAAAAAAAGAAATTTGCGAACTTCTAAAGGTATTATAAAATACAACAGGGTAAAACTCAACTTTTTACGCCAAATACACCAACTGGAAATTTAATCAACACATTTACATCGGGACCAACTGTAGGAATCTTATGTATACGCGAAAAAAAAAAGCATAAAAAATTCCACACCATTTGAGATCGTATATTAAATAAACGGGGAAGTTTTCGATAAGATCGTATGAAATGTATCTCGTATATATTCCCCGTAGCCAGTGTAAGGAAGGCTGGCCAGAGGCTGCACTGAATGCAGAAATTAAAAGAGGAACGCGAGGACCATCTGAAATGAGAAAAGATTCTGCGCATACTAATGCTTATCTTCACCGACTACATTTGCGTTCCTCAGGGCTCTGCGAAGTCGACGCTTTTATCATTTCAAGAGAGTTGGCTGCTTCTCTTTTGCCTTCCGGGTAATATAAAAGAATCTTATATTTTGAAGATTTGAATTAATTACGGAACTTTCTATTCTTCTTGACAGAGCAGAGAACAGGTTACATTTTTCAACGGATATAATTTACATTCATAACAACTAATTACTGCTGATAGATATGTATAGTAAGATTTATTAAAAGAACAATAGCGGGTAAGAACTCTTTTTTGTGTCTTTTTTTTTTTTGCTTGTTTTAAAAAAATCATTGAATCGTCTCCATATCTCTGGTAATTACAGAGAAGGTGAGGTAATTTCAGATATAAAAGTCAAGCAAAATTTCTTCTCCAGATACTAGCAAAAACAAGCGATGATTGACAGTTTGTTGTAAATTAGAAACGTTATTCAGAAATTAATGCCTGCACCGTAATAACTCTTCATATTTATAGTAAAGGAAAGATTAATAGCAACTCCATGTGATTTTATGCGTTTACAATTTTAATAAGAATTTTCTACAAAAGTAACCATAAACATACAATGAGATATACATAAATTTAGAGTAAATTTTATGCAGAATGCAAATCAAGTTACAGAAGTTATCCATATCTGCACCATTGCGTTATACCTCACAAAATGTATTGTAAATGAAACTCAAATTAGACTTTTCGAATGTTCATGCCATGGCCGACTCGGTCTAGCTTAACGTGAGATCCGCGATAGATTACGTATTTAATTAACCCCTCAATCGTGTAGTACCATTCTTCTGTTCATTCTCGTTATGCAGGTGTTCAGGATTGAACAGTGCATTCCGGCTGTTTTGCAGAAGAGTTCAATCATCACAAGTTCTTGCAACGAGTTGACGGGAAACATTGAGTGTCAATGTTTGTTCACATTTAGTGAGAAACAAATTGAAATCCTTGGGTTTGGATTCGTACAGTGCTGCCATGCCTTACACAAAAGCAACATGCAATGTGTGTGCGGTGGGCCAGACTCACAAGGATTGGACTAGTGAAAAATGGTGCAAAGTACTGTTCAGTGCTGAGACAACAATCAACATTTATGGAAATGATTCACGTGCCAGGGTACATTGCATGTCTACTGAAGCACTTAGTCCTACATGTACTGTTAAAAATCTCGAATTATCATACAAGTGTCATGATTTGAGGATGTTTTTCTTCCAATGGGATCGGTAGAATCCGATTTGTAATGGTATCCGTATTTGTAATGTACAAAGACACAAAATGATTCTTGAGTGTAAAACAATACACTGAATGGTGAGCCCTTTACGATTCTGCCCCTTACCACCATGCCAGAGTTATAAAAGATTATATTCTATCCTTACGGCATGCTACATCACTTCCTTGATCCGGTAATTCCCCAGAATTAAATCCTGTTGAAAATTTATGGCGTGATTTGAAAGTCATGGTTCGTGCAAGGACACCTACTACAAGAAATGAGTTAATTGAAGTAGTAAACGACGTCTGGCAACATTGCATTCAAATAGAGTCACTGCAAAATTTAGTGAACTCCGTGCCGAAACGATGCAATCTAACTATTAAATCGTGTGGATATCCAATTGTGTATTAGCTCAAGTTAAAGTCATTTTTGTTCAAAGCAAAATGGCTGTCACATTTTGCAAAGTATCACCCATAGTTATTATCAAATCGTCATTATCATATATGATTGAATTGCAATAAAACATCACTACTATTTAATATGATATGTTACTAATGTGCATATATTTCTTTTTATGTACTTTAGTATAACTAAATAAACATCAATAGCATAGAATAACCAAATCATAGTATTCAGCATGGGGCATATGGAGGAATGCAACTGATATTAGCAATATTAGAAAATAGATGATGAAGAAGTTCCGGGAGGTGGAAATCTCGTGGAAGCTTGTGACGTTAAAAGTGAAGACATCTCATTATATAAAAAGAGTTTCCATTTGTAAGTGTGTGCTATATTTTTTGATTTGCAGAATTTAAGTATATAGTGATCTTCATAGATACATGACAAACAAATTTGATTAATATAGTACAGTAGGAATAAAAAATCGTTAAAATAGAATAAAATGAAATTTTTATAGTATTATCAGAGAAAAAGATGGATAGGTGAAGCGGAAAAAATAGAGAAAAAAATCCAAGAAAATTTTAGTTGAGCGCAATAAATCGCGGAAACTCATCTTTCTTGCATGTAACTCATTTATTGTGAGAAAATGAGATTACGCTTATAGAATTTTTATAATTTGTGAGTATAATTTGCTATTTTACACGAACTTTAGTAATCAGTTTTATAAACTACAACAGTTTATAAGGTATTTTTTACCGATTAAAACAGATTAGACACATACTACTAAAAGTGTAAGTTGTGTATGAGGATGATTCAGAAAGTAATGCCACCAAGCCCACTCCTTGCCAATAGTACTGAAAACATTCTGAACTGTTTATCATTAATGCAGTGATGTTTAAGCTATAGAATGTCACTTGTTTCACTTTTCTATTTCTTCTGATTCCAGAGTAATGATTCAATCCATGACATCCAATGGTGACATCCGGTTGAATAGCGGTTGTTATTGAATTTATGACTGCGGAAGGTTTACATCCATGTACAATCGCCGGTGACTAGTCGTGGATACACCATTACGATACGGTAACGAAACGTCAGTCGATGAGATACTGCCACACGTCCTCTCCTCCGCTAAAAAAAATTCAGTTATCTCATCTGCTGGCAAAGTGTTGTTGACATACTGCCTCGTCTTGTCTATAGCCCGAATCTTGCGCCCTGTGACTTTTGGCTCTTCTCCAAATTTAAGGATCACCTTAAGAGTCTTCATCCCGGCGAAATTAAAATACCGCTAATTTTACAGTAATTATGTGATATCTTCAAATAAATAACAGATAATCGAAATGTGGAACAAGAGCGCCCTAGACAAGAGCGGTTATTTTACATGAGAAACCGTTATCACGACTCACTTATCTGCTTTTGATTTTGAGCCATTTTGAAAATCGGCATTTATTTTCGCGTTTCTAAACGGCTGAAAACTGAAAGCCACTAGGTGACTTGTGATAACGGTACTTCACGCAAAATAATATTGTCTAGGGCGCTCTTGTTCCACATTTCGATTATCTTTTATCTATTTGAATATATCACATAATTACTGTAAAATTAGCGGTATTTTAATTTCGCCGGGATGAAGACTCTTAAGGGACAGCGCTACACTTGTGACGTGGCGGTGGAAGTAGCAGTTCGACAATTGTGTTGCCAGCAGCCACCACAATTCTTCGCCGATTTCATGAAAAATCTTATTTCGCCTTGGCGCAAGTGTGTTGCCCATAATAGGGACTACACTTAAAAATGATGCTACCATTTGTAGCTGACATTGCAAGCTTTCCACTGATACATGTATCGGTGCTATCCATCAAACACAAATAAAGGCATCACCTTGGAGACATTACTTTCTGAATCACCCTCGTATTTGGTTTATTTATGAAGTTAATATCTACTGCCTGGGTAGCATAATTAGTCAGGACATGAATTGTGATACACATACAAGAAGAATTCTTGATAAAAAAAAAGTTTCTTTAATTTTTAGTTCAATATTTACTATATTTTTTTTTATGGTAACTTCATCTTATCTTTTTTTCTGTACATTTCTCTTGGAGGAGATCGGAATCGTAACGTCTGCAATTCTAATATATACTGTACCATATGCTCATAGCATTTTGTAGCTTTGAAATATTGCGCAAGAGAATCGTCCAGTAAAGGAGATTGGTATGCCAAGACATGAGCAAATACGTTAGCTTCTAGAAACTGATACTATCTTGACAATTTATTACAAAGATGAGCTTGCAATAGGAAGTTCCTCTCTTTCTCTTTTCTATGTGCAGAATAAACTTGGTTGCGTAATATACATTGTATTTTTTTTATTTATTTTCAGAATATTATTTAAAATATTAGACTTCTACAGTGTGAGTTACTCAAATATTTTAGCCTTAAATTAGATTCAGTGGAAGATGCTTTTATCTTCCAGCTGTATTAAAAAAAAAGCACAGAAACATATTTCAACTTTACTGCTGAAATTCTTTATTTAGCTGCTATATTTTCTCTCTACATATATACTTTATTGCAATTTGCGTTCCATAAATCGTATTTGAAAATTATTTTCTAAGATACACAGCCTATGAATAACATATTTTTAAAAGCAAAAATTGTATTAAAATTTGTTGTTGTTAATACGTATCGGGCCGTTCATTGGGGATTCGGCCTAGTAACCAACCATAACCTCTATTGTGACAGTCGCAACAGTATTCACTAGGCGACACAGATGGAATTGTACATAAAACATAATTAAATTTGAATTTTTGAAGTGAAATGAAATCTTTGAACTTAACATCCTACGATGATGTCCTTTAGGCTAAGGGCGACGGCTGATTAAGGCAAGTGAATGGTGGATGATGGAAGAATTGGTGGAATGAAATGTGGGAGGAAACGGTAGTATCTCGAGAAATCCCACGGACAAGATATTGTCCACCACAAACTTACTTGGCTGGGAATCGAACGAGGACCCTACGCGCCAGAGGTAAGCGTTCTACCACTTAACCACCATGCCCCCTTGAGTTTTTGAGTTTCGTGTCTTTATTGAACACGAAGGTTATGAAGAACAGACTTACTATTAATATGGTCCGAACCTAGCCTAGGCTTTGAGTCTAGTTGCAGCTAATGGGTGCACAGAGCACCATGTAAGACCATCTTTCACAGTGTAGGTCGTTCTTTCTTCTTCAAGAGAGCTGCTATGTCACCGATCTTGTCATCGAACATAATAGTTGTATATAAAGAGCGATAGCTTTGTAAAACTACCTAGTATTATTTTCGGCCGAAATTATTGAGAGAAATTGATCCTCAGAATCAAGGGCACCCAAAGAAAATTTTCTAGAGGGATCATCCTCCTAGTTGGTATATTACGTTTTACATTCTTTTTTATTTGTATTAAGAAAATCTTAAGAAATTTAATACATTTTCGTGAGCCAGAGGGGGGCGGGACCCACGCTCCCCTCCCCTTCGGGCTCCCATGTTCAGAATTGCTGAAGCTATTACAACTGTAGAACTTGAGAGGTGTTCACAGTTGAGTAATTTTGAATATGATCGGGAAACTCGAATTGTTTGCTTCATAGCTAATGCCCTTGCTTTCGTTGCATGTGTTTGGTTCAAATCCTGTTGGGAGTACTGCATCTCGAATAACAAACCCAAGTATTGGTTTGTGTTTTGCAAAGCCTGTAAAGTAAAATAAATAAATTCATTTGAAATATTGTTATATAAACTGGTGCTTCCCCTATAGTTGCATATTCAAAACTTATGGTATTTGCCTTCCTTTTTCACATTACGGATTTTTAAAAAAGAACGTAAACGAGCAATAATACTGTATGCAAAGGATATTATTATAGTAAATACCTCATATATTGTATGTAATTAAGATATTACCGTAGAATTGTTACCTGAGTACATTTTCTGTGAATTTTGTTTAATTCAATGTCTGTCTCACTATTGAAAACATTTACTTTATGGTTGTTACATATTTTCCAAATAGCCCATAGTCTTTTGCGTGTGTATCTAAATCTTTAAAAGACCTATCTCTCTTTTTAATCAATAAACATCAGCCATTGTTTATTTTATAAATGCAAGTTGATCCTCCAAGTCTTCGACTCGCTGCAGGCTATATGTTAAAAGCAGATTACCGTAATTAAAAGTTTTAGTTGTTTATTTTTCTTTTAGTTTGCCCAACTAACTTGCGGTTACATAAATATTAATGCTGAAATCTCAATATGGGCTGTTAATGGTAGTGGGTTGGCGCTTTATGTAAGTTGACGGTAAAGCTTATTAAATGTTGCAGTGTTAAAGGTAAACAGTTACAACAGTCTGTAATGTATAGTCTATGTTTAGGTTGCTTTCAAGCAACAATTTTATATAAATAATTGCAATCTTTTATTTACATTTAATATATCGTTTGTCTTTTACTAGTAAACAGCAAAGCACGTTCATATTGAAGCATTTTCAACGACAGATCAATATTCATACTGTTAGATTTTCTTAAGAAAATTTCCCTCGACTGACATAGAATTTTCCCTTTTCTTACTAAATATTCCCTTTTCTTGTAAAATTTTCCCTCGTTTGTTTAGTGTCCAATTTCAATGACAGAAATTATGTGATAAGATTAATTTAGCTATATTAAAGGAAATGCCAACCAATATTTGTTTTATTCATTTGCTTTTGGCTTCAATTTTTTTTTTTTACTTTTTCCTTCACCTTTTTTCTTTTTAAAGAAAATACAAATACATCTAGTCAACAATGGATGTAAATTATGCTACCTTGAATAGACACACACATAAACTATTGCTGTTGGATTGGTTTATTTCTGAAGAACAAAGAAAAATTTAAGCTTTTATATTGGTCCCTCAGCAGCGCTAGAATTTCCCTGGATTTTCATGTTTTATCGAAAAAAATCCCTTTTCCCCTCTTTGTTAAATTTTCCTAAATTAAGGAAATTTCTCTTAAACTACGAAGACTACGGCAGTCAGACAGCGAACATAATGGAGGGTGACTGTTATCTATTACGAATTGGCGTTACTCACAAATTTAAACTTTTATTAAAGTCGCTCAAAAGTTATTATAGCTTTTGTGTATTAAATTGTCTAGTTTACGTGCTTTCCAGACCACCAAAAACGGCCCATTTTCTGTATTTCATAAAAGTTGTTAACACATACGGAGGATCGACGATTGAAGTAAAAGTTCTACATCTTTCTTGAGGGGACGCGATGGCGTATTACAGTATTGTCTCCGGAATCTAAAGCCCTCAGGACTCGAGCAACTTGGAATACGAACAAACATTTTGAGGGGACGCGGTAGCAAGTGGTAAAGCGCTCATCTCTGTAGTGTGGGGTCCCTGGTTCGATCGCAGCTCCCTCCAAGTGAGCTCTGTTGTGGACAAACACCGTGCGCATGGGTTCTGTTGGGGTTTCTCCGTTTTCTTTCACTTTCATCATTCCATTATTATCATCCGTCTCATCAACACCGCTTTCCTTAGGCTCGGTGCCTTAACGTGGGACGTTAAACTAAAGAAAAACAAAATTTGCCCAAGAATACGAATTTTGCTTTGGAATTCGAACGTCCATCACGTTGTTCAGTTGTGCTTGTGCGTACATTTACCAGCGCTCGGACTAGTCATGCCCTTTATCGTTCAGTTTGTTGTTGGGAGCAGAACAGAAAGTGCATTTTTTACATTTTTAGCTGTATCAGTTTAAATTTTTTATTCAAATACAATAACAATAAACTATTATTGTTATGATTATTTGATAATATTTTATCTTCAAATGCAGTTGTATTTACTATTAAAATCATTTTGAAAATTCGAGTTCGCAGGACCCAGGAACAGATCAATCCAGTCTTTGTTATTTTAAAGGAGAAAAATTGCCTTGAAACTCGAACATGCTTGTAGAAGGGATTAAGATTGGATTAAAAGGAATCATTGTACTTAGTTTAATTTTGCAATTCACCTAATATTTGAAACTTACTTCTGGAAATTTTCTCTCTTACTCTGCTACTTTTGCCATTTTTTAAGAAAGTATTAACGGTGTCGAATACCTGCGCCATCTTTGTTTTTAGCCTATTGATTTATATGGGGAATTACGGTTTTGTTACCGTTAGAAGAAAGCAATTTGTATTTCTTTTTGTTACAATTACATTTCAGCAGTCATCCGTTCCAGATTATTATTATTATTATTATTATTATTATTATTATTATTATTATTATTATTATTATTATTATTATTATTACTACTACTACTACTACTACTACTACTACTACTACTACTACTACTACTACTACTACTACTACTACTACTACTACTAATAATAATAATAATAATAATAATAATAATAATAATAAAAATAAAACTATCAATTATTAGTGGCAACAAACGACGTATCTTTTAGCGTCATAAAAAATTGTTTTCGTCAATTTTTTCGAAATATTCGAATGAGACCTGGAAAACATGTTATTTTGTTCACATCCATATCATCTATCAATTAGTGTATCAACTTCGAATATTATTTTAAACAAAAATAGTATAAATCTAATGTATATTTATATTATAAAATTGAATGTGACTATGTTTGTGACTCTTAATCTCTTGAACCGTCTGACCGATCTCGATAAAATTTTCAACGTAGATGTGGTTCTGGCCTGGGAGTGTTTTTAGCTATTTACGTTGACGGTACAACTTAGGGGAGGGGAAGAGGGGGACAGAAAAAATAAATCTTAATTACTCTTGAACCACCCGACCGATCTTGATCAAATTTTCAATGTAGATGAGGTTCTGGACTGGAATGATTTTTATCATTTCACTTTGACGCAGCAACGTAGAGAAGGAGATGGAGGGGGAGATATACAAAAATCAATAAATATAAAAATAAAAGTGACTATGTTCGTGAATTAATTACTTTTGAACCACCCGTTCGATTTCAATCAAATTTTCAACATATATGAAGTTCAAATATGGGAAGTTTTTTTTATCATTTCATTTTGACAGTAGATCTAAGGGGAGGGGAAATATATGAAAATAAATAAATCTTAATAACTCTTGAACCACTCTTGATATTTGGATAGGGCACATACTAGTTCCTAAGTGAAGTCTTCATCCGACCACAGTAGGTGCCATAGTTTTGAAGCTATGGACCTTTTAAGTTCATTTTTCCATGTTTTCGGCAGACTATAACTCCGAAAGGAGACATTTGTGCACCCAGGTTGGTCGATACTTTTCGTTTTATCTTGGTGTCAGGAATCACTTCCCAAACGTTGTCGGTGTTGTTTTGCAGCTCCCTGTATATATATATATATATATATATATATATATATATAAATATATATATATATATATATATATATATATATATATATATATATATATATATATATACTGTACTGTACTGTACTGTACTGTACTGTATGTCAGTGTTTCTCAAAGTGTGGGTCGCGACCCATTGGTGAGTCGCGGGCTGTTTCTTTGGTAGGTCGCGAGAAGTTTTTACTTTTAGTTGTGAAAATTGTATTTTGATGCAGAAACATATGTTGTAAAGTAAGTACCCTTCAGGAAGTGAAAATTGAAAGCGTTTGTTAATGAAGTGAAGAGTAAGTGGTTATTCAGAGCCCTGCCCTGTTTTACAGTCAGTAGAGATGCTGGGTTAGGATGGAAAGAGAATGGGTGAGTCAAAATCTGTCACGGGGTAGGGCATTGCGTTGAGAATAGTGTGAACTCTGTGTTACCTTTATATGGAAAAATTAGAATTATGATTTACAAAATTGAAATACCACCATTACGCAGAATGACAATGTGTATTTGAATAAAAGTAGGTGGGCCACAAAGTACTTTTTAATGTTTAATGTAGGTCGAGATAACAACAAGTTTGAGAACCACTGCTGTATGTACACTGTATAGATACTGTATATATAGCTAGTACAGTAGATTTTTAAAAAATAATAATAATAAAAAGAAAATGAATTAATTAGCATTACGCAATCATGTAATATAGAGAGGGGTGTAGTGAAACCGGAATTCACTGGAACTTCATTATACTCGTGGCGAAGAATAATATCCAAATATTATATATTTCCTAACGAATAACAATTATTTCTTTTAAAAAGAAAAGAAAAGAAAACCACAGCAACTGTCAATTTACGTGGTTACACTGACTTCACGCTTTGTTGAAAAATCAAAATATGAATTCATAGTCGAGCGAATGGGATGCATAAATATATGCAGAAATACTCGGATGCTAAACTAACATCATCGCGCAAATTTTATTACAACAGGAATTTAATCTGTACATCATGTTGCGTTTCAGTTCTTCAAATAGAGGCTGACCTGATCATGAATTTATCAACATAGAAGATCTTAACACGAATGTGTTGAAGAGAATTGTTGAGCTCTACTTGAAACTATGTAACTTGCAGTGGCGGATATAGCCCAGGGCCGGAGGGGCCTAGGCCCCAACAGTTTTTTTTAAGTAATTAATGTAATTTAAGGTATTTATATATTTTCAAAATTTATAGTAAACTCATGGTACACCTATCATAGTCTGGGTTCTGGCTGCTCCCCCCCCCCAGTTTTTACCTTCTAGAGCCGCCTCTGATAACTTGTAATATTTTCCATAAGTAGAAGCTTTGCTTTTTATATAATTAAACACAAACAAACAATTTACTGAGCAAAACAATATATTCATATTAAAAAACTACATACGTGTTACAGTTTCGCCAACTAACACTTTGGCTTCATCATACACTATATTGTCGAAGCCAAAATGTTAGTTGGCGAAACTGTCACACGCATGTAGTTTTCTAACGTGAATATATTGTTTTGCTCAGCAAATTGTTTGTGTTTAATTATGTAACTTGATTTAATAATAAAACAAGCACCACATACATTATACTGTTGTTGTGCGCTTGAATTCCAACTTATATCAACTAAAAATATCGTTTTTTTTTTTTTGTTTTTCTTACATATATCGTATGCAAATAAATAAACTCTCGTTTTCCATCACAGCTTGCGCCAAATGGAATTTGTTGTGGACAAACACCGTGTGCGTGAGTTTTCTCCGAAGTTCTCCCGTTTGCCCCCAGTTTCTTCATTCCACCATTTCATTGATTTCTCATCATCACCGTCTGCTTTAGCCTAGCCGGCATAACCGTGGGACGTAAAACTCAAAGATTTTAGTTTCCACCACAATAGAAACTATCAATTATTACTGGCAGCATACAGAATACTTTTTCAGTGCCATGAAGATGTGCGTTTTTCGATTTTCTTAAAAACTACACATTCCAATTTACTCTCACAGTATGGTATTTGTCCATCTCGATATCATCTATGGATTCGTATATGTGTCTTTACATATGTGTCATGCACAGTGTCATGGTTTAAAACTAATCATAATTTTGATATATATATATATATATATATATATATATATATATATATATATATATATATATATATATATATAATATACAGTAGGAAGTCGAAAATCCGAACTAATTGGGACCACAGGTAGTTCGGATTTTCGAAAATGACCAAGAAAATGCCATTTAGGCTTAAATATACTGTATGATACGCTCCTTTATCGATACAGTGGTTATACAGTACATACAGTAATTATAACACCGTACATAAGGCTACTCACATTTAACGTTTATGAAGAATCTGCTCGTATACTAAATTACACAGTTCTTGTAACTCACACATAAAACTTAACTTCTGTATGCTTAAGGGAAAATTAAAAATAAAAATATGCATGACAAACAGTTACATACGAATGAGCTTTTGTAAAAACATTGACTTCACACAACGCCAAAGGACAACCCTATTGTTTGTTTATCACTAGCGCTAGGACAAAATTTAAAAAGCTTCTAGGGCCCGCGTTCGAACTTTTGACGTTTCGGATTTTTGACGTCCTACTGTATATATATATATATATAATTATGATTAACATGCCATGCATTGCCCTCTTGCGATGAAAGATTATAAATCAACTGTAATCAGCATAAATGGCAATGTTCAAGTGTAGTCTATTCAACAAATAAAGATTACATAATGTATCTGCAAATGTAAATGAAGGTAATACCAAAAAATAACGTAAAATACTGCAATGAGAATAGGGAACATATAAAACGAGTGATATTATTGTTATGACTGAAAACCGAAACAAACTGTAAACCAGTGGGACATCACTATGATTATAGGTATTCTGCCATCATTGGCAGGTCGCTTGTCGCAACTGAGAAGCTTTCATGCAGTATGTTCTTCAGCTAGCCTCTTCGTCTTCCCGTACATTTTTTGTGTTTTACTACCGCCCACCTACTGTACCCTCTCCCCCTCCCGCTTTTTCTTGCTACCGTACCTCTAGCACGTTCCTCGTGATGCAGTTCATGCTCACTCATTATCCCAACCAATTTCTATTATTCTTTTTAATTGCATCTAAAATTGTTCTTTTCTTCTCTACTATTTCTAACACTTCCTAATTCATTTTCCGTTCGACCCAACGAATTCTCTTCATTCTTATTCACATCTATATTTCGAAAGCTTACAGCATTTTTTAAAAATCGTTTTTGCGTAATATCTATATTTTTTGCCCAATAGAGTATAATACTCCACATGAAACATTTTATAAGTTCTTCTCTATTCAAGGACCCATAAAATAGACTTTTCTTCCTTTTAAAGGCTTCTTTCGCTCTTCCTAGCCTTGCTTTTATTTCAAGTTCACATATCATGTCATCACTAATAATACTACCTATGTATTAGATACTAGTCACCTGTTCTATTTTCTCCCCTGCTACTTTTATATTTGACACCAATCGTTTAGTGGAGCTCCCTTGTGGCTAAGCGGTTAGCGTACGCGCCTTTGGCGCGGGAGACCCGGGTTCGATTTCCGGTGGGAGCTCATGTGGTTCGGATTCCACGTTAATCAGTAGATCCACTCTCATGTAGCCTCGCTGCTGAAAGGGACGTTTAACTAAAATGAACTGAACTGAACCGATCGCTTGGTTCCAATCACCATAGTTTTTGTCTAACGTTTACTTTTATCACATATTCTTCACAGTCATTTCTTAATTTCTCTAACATCTTACTAATTTACTTCTCTGACTACAATAAGCACCAAATCATCTGCAAACCGTAAACACTTAATCATTCTGTATCCTACCGAAATACCGTCTTCATTATGTAGGCTCCTCTTCACTTTCTTCTAGACAGATATTTAAAAACGTCGGCGAGAGACAACATTCCTGCCAAACTTCCCTTCCAATTAATCTCTCCTCTGTCATATAGTCCCCCTATACTAACACTTATTTTTTTGATTCATATATAAGTTTCTTTTGAGTCTTTCCATCAGGACAAGAGCCTTCAAACAGCACTGTACCGGTAACTAAGGATGTAGTAGAGGGTATAAGGCGGTATATGGTATATACCCGTCTAATATTTTTATATTCAGCGTATACTCTTTAAATCAAGGCTGTAACGAAGGGCATACGCTAATACAATACTCACAAGTAAAGAGTCCAAATGGATGAATCGAATTGCGGGATGAGACATAGTGCACATGATAGAGGATGTGAAAATATGTGCATGTGCTAAGTTATACCGGCTGAGCGCCATAAGAAACGGAGGAAGAGGGGGTCAAGGTTGGTGGGAGAGGGGCTATGCTATGGTATTGAAATACATCAAATAAACTGTTGAATCGTGAAAATAGTGAAAGATAGACAACGCAAACGGTGGTAGTTTCACATATTGGCAAAAGAATGGGCAGAGTAGATGGTCAACCTCCGCCGCCATCTTGAAATCTGCCATTTTGAACTCTGCGATATTTTTTGAAATGGAAAGGTATCAATCATCATATATCAATTAGGGCTAACATGATCTCAAAAACTCAATTACGAATTTTAGTGATCATTATCTGTACCTATTTGGAAGATTTAGATTCATCTGTATGGTTATTTACGAAAATCTAGGAGACTGATACTCGTACGTTGCAAGTTTGGATTATAACGAAAATAAATGTAAGCTAAACATATCTACAAAGAAAGGAAAACTAACAGGGAAATTTGATATCCAAGTTGTATATTATTACATTATTACTTATGGCATTACTTCCAATTTGCTTCATATAGTGCCGAAGAGAACTGTTCCGGTCTGGAAGAACCGCTTCCGCTTGTTTGTTTTGTGTTTTGCGCTTTTGGGCGAAAACGATGTGGAGTTTATATAGCTAAATTTTGTTAAATTACATGCATACTAATATAAACCATAACGCAATAAAATCTGAATGGAAGAGGCGTGTGGCACACACCATTGTTGCACAGGGTGGTCATTTCGAGCACTTGTTGTAGTAATATCCGAAGGGATAAAACAGACCATAATTCATCAACGATTACTGATATGATAAAATCGACAGTAGCTTTGCATTCCTGATCAAAACGCAGTCTTAACACACGTGCTGCATGACTACATTTCCATTTCAAAAAAAATCACAGATTTCAAAATGGCGGAGGAGGTTCGCGATCTACTCTGCCCATTCTGTTGCCAATATGTGAATCTATCACCGTTTGCATTGTCTATCTTTCACTATTTTTACGATTCAACAGTTTATTTGATGTATTTCTATAATATAGCATAGCCTTTCTGCCACCAAGTTTGACCCTCTCCCCTTCCGTTTCTTATGGCGCTCAGCCGCTATAACTTGGGGCATACACATATTTTCACATCCTCTATCAGCCGCACTATGTCTCATCCCGCAACTCGATTCATCCATTTGGACCCTTTACTTGTCAGCATTCGATAACCCAACAGTCCGGATAACTAGACCACATCCTGACAGGGCGAAAAAACCCTAATTAATTTTCATTATAGACGGCTTCATAAAGTATTTTTCTGAGGTCTGTCCTGTCAGGAGGATTACTATACAGTGTGTATTCATTAATTTTCATTTTCATGTATACTAAAGGCTCTATGCCTATATAAAGTACGAACTTTTTCTTTGTTTAAGGGTAATTGGGCGATTGTATTTTGTATTCTCTGTTGTATTCTCAAGCAACCAATACATACAAGCAGGGGTAAAAGTGGATATGAAAAGGTAGGGGGACGGTAGGTAGTGGTGTGACATCAGGCCGTTCCCCCTGCATATCTTTGCCCATTGTAATTTTTTTTAGGAACTGGTGGGACGCCGTACATATTTTTTCGAGATGGGATGATGGCATCTTCCCGCGTTCCCCCTCACTTTTACCCCTGCAGACAAGTACAGTGCTGTATTTTTTGAGGAAACACTCGTGCTTATTCTTTTTAAACCCCATTCCCGATAACCCGGCATTATCACAAACTCGACCATCCTTCGGTACACATTAGGCCTAGTTTTCGGTACTCTCCTGTATTTGAAAATGGTTGAGAGTTACCTATATAAAAAAATTCTAGTAATACCTTTTTCATGGTAACTAATTAATAAATGATTCACCAACTGTAATATTTATCCCTCGTAATTCGGCGGTGCATATGTTTCTGTAATAAAATGTGGTTTGATTTATGCAAAAGATACACTTTCAATTAAAGATAAAGGAACTGGACATTTTTGGAATTCGACATTTGAAATATTGTTAATTATTTGATTAATTCTTTTAATTGTCTAATGTAAATATTGCAGTCTGCTGTCTTAATGCTTGAACAGTATGTTATTCTTGTTATGTAGTGAAAACGCTACGTTAGCATTCATATTGTAATGCATAATGTTCAGCTGGTTCGCTTACAACACAACAATGCAATTCCAATTGCACATGGTTGATTGTTCTCTTGATCTGTCTGTTGTTGAGTGATCGCATTGCGATATAATGTAGCGACGAATAGAGCTGGGCCTGCCTTTTGCATTCCCCATTCATCGTATACTAGGTGGCTCGACTTGCCTCAGTTCACAATGATCCTCTTCCTGTCTGGACGAATCCATTAGATACGAGCCGCGATTGTGCTGCAGTTCTAATCAACACAGTAGTGTTGTATTCATGATATTAAACATTTTTCAATATCTTTTATTCTCAAAATACATATAGAATTGAAGACAAAGGATAATATACGCAGAAAGGATAGAATTGTTATGGTCTGGTCTGGTGTAGATTAATATGATATAGTTAATTTATAAAATCAGCATATTTTTAGAAGTAATTACAAAGGGTCTATATAGGACAAATAATATAGGCTTGCTATCTATGTAGGCTGAAATTAAGTTTATTCACATGCCAGATATATGAATGGGAGTTTTCAAAGGGGTATCTCATTGCAATTTGCTACACACATGTGACGCAAACGAAAAATTGGGTAGCTAAGTGCGACACATCTATAGTCCTAATTTGTTAGCTAAATAAGCTGCTTTTGCTTGAAGGACAGACAGCGAGCTGTTGTCTGTTGTTCAAGTTCAGTGATAAATATTGTCTCCGGAAACCCATTTTCTTTTAGAGGTCTTTAATATTCTCAATAACACAAACCAATCACATGCCACATTACTAGAGACTGGTCGTAGAATTGACGACAAGCAGACAATGTACACTTTGACAATTTGAAATAAAGAACCTCTATAGACGTTCGAGACGCAAAATCCCAGCTTATTTTCCGGTCAAAGATCTTCAAAAATATTTTAGCAGTATCTCCTCTTGTTTCAGAAATGGAATGATTTTGTTTTTAGTTTAATGCGCCACGATTATGCTCTTCACTCTAAGTATTTCCTTTGACGGATGATTAATAAAGTTGAATAACTGTGAAATTAAATTTTTGTGCTCTTTCTTTGATAGTTGTTTCAGGCTCTGGTAAAAAAAAATCATAAATGAAACACTAGTTATTTCACAGCAGTGGCCCAGCTATATTCTGAGAGTGTATATACAAAATACAATAGATTTCCCTAGTCTTTCAAGGATTACTAGATTACTAAAAGAATTTATTTAAGTGATATAACGTACTTTATATGTACTTTAAGATGCGTAGACAAAACGACAAATAGATCAAGCAGTAGCCAGCTAAAAGAGGCCGGATTACTGGATGGACAAGAGTAACGCACGGCCCGATTATATAAGGTTTACTGTATGTATTGAACACTGGCGTCTCTGGAATGTAAAGTTTGGGGGGGACATCAAAGAAAGTGATTTAAATGGTACTCCCTAGCCCAAACTGTTTATTATCTTCGATTCCATTTGTTACCTTTTTGCTTACCTTAACGGACCCCCGAAGGTTTATAAAGAACTCTGTTATAATTCTTTTATAGCCTTAATAAATATAATTATATTTATATTCCAAATAAATATAATTATTGTTATTATTTATAAGTTATTCTGTCGTTAGTAAATGAATTAAATTAGAATAAAATATTGAATACTTTTGTTCTTCAAAATATTGGGGGGAACGCGTCCCCCTCGTCCCCCCGCCAGAGACGCCATGGTATTTTAGAAAGATATGAAGATGAGAAATGGTGATGATTGATAATTTTAAGAGAGGTAATTGAAAGAAAGGAAATGTTGTCAAGTGTGAAAGTTGGAGGGAAAAAATAAATAACCAGTGACTTCTTTTAGATATGTAGGTAGGTAGCGTATTGAGTGAAAATCTGAAATATGGAAGGAAAAACGGACAGGAATAAAGGAAGTATTTAAAAAGAAGAAAAGCGATGGAAAATACTCATTAAATGTTTCATATATTAATTAAGGACTTAATAGATATTTCAATGGCAAAATGTTTCGTGTGAAGTATTGCACTATATGGGGAAGAAACGTTGTTAATTACGAAAGAGTAATGAGGAATAAAGTATAAACGTTTGACAAGTTGATTTGGGATAGGATAAAGAAAATCAGCTGAAGAAACAATGAGAAACTATAAAGGTTGGCTTTAAACAAAGAAAAATTATTGAAGACGAAAGTACAATAGAAGGTAAGAGAGAGAGGTATTAAAATACAATTAATGGGCAATATTACAGAGAACAATTATCACGTACTAGAAATGTGATAGATCTGTTTTTTTTTTTCATAAAATATTACAAAATGAGTTCAACCGTATAGATCTAATATCGACACTAAATTTTCAGTATCCGACACTTAGAACTCTCACGTTGACAACTCTGGCCTGTTCTGTTGCAAGAAAGCAAGGACTAACGTATTATTGAAGTCACCAATCTGGAGACTATGTTCTTCTTATAACATAATATGTATCGAACACAAAGAAATTGGCATCTCTAATATGAACTACAATATTTAAGAAGACTATTATAAATGTATTTTGTAATGCACCAACAATGTAATTGAGCTTATGCCTCTTGTGTTGTTCACAAATAAATAAATAAATTATATGAAAATGAATAGAATAGAGGAAGACCATGTGATGAAAACTGCTACTTGCAACAAGTGAAAAGACAATATTGGTAGAATACTTCTGATGATAAAAATTTGTAAAGAACTAGATTCGAAACTTAGCTGCAATATTTCTTTTGTGTACAATTATTGAAAATAAGTAAATTAACAGCAATCATTTACTAGTATACAGTATGTTTTACGACCAGAAAGTTAATCAGGTAAAGTCCTACCTCTGATCATCATTTTTATCCTAAAAATTCAGCAGCTTCATATCACCTCCATCACTTTTGGTCAGAATTGATATTATTTTGGTCATAAATTGTAGGGGAGAGGTTTCCTAGTAGGAGAGTAGTGAAATTTAAATGCATTACGATGGTTCAGATTCTACCTTACACTGTAGGTTGACATTTCATAAGCTTCCGCTTCCGTGCTAAAAGAGATTCTATGTTAACTTCAATTTAACCAATAAATTACCCGCTCTTAGATGAAAATCAAACCAGAAATTCCAGCGTGAAATGAAATTTCTCTCTCTCTCTCTCTCTCTCTCTCTCTCTCTCTCTCTCTCACACACACACACACACACACACACACACACATATATATATATATATATATATATATATATATAAGAAAACATTATATACCCAACTCCTTCGGGAGTGCGACCCAAATCTTTCGAGAGGTTCATCTTAAGAAACACTGGTCAAATTCTCAATTTTTTGACGGTGCACCTTCAGACTACGGTAGAATCCGGACCATCACAATATATTTAAATTCCAATACTTTACCACGAGAATCGAACCCGGTATTACGAACACCAAAGGCGCACATACATGCAACAAGACAAGGAGCAGAGTTCAGATAAATAGTGTTTATACAAAAAATATATTTAAATGAATTAACCGATTATTGAAATGCAATATTCTCAAAAGGGATTCCTGGAAGAGGAGCAGCGAATCTTATGTTCTTAATGTATCCGTGTATATGTTAAGAGCAGTAGCGGATCTTGAAGGTAAAAACTTGGACCCAGACTATGAACCCAACCTATGATAGGTATATCATAGGTTTACTATAAACTTTCAAAAATATATAAATAATAGTTAAAATTATTTTTGTCACTCGGATAACTGAGGGCCTAGGCTCCCCCTTCCCCGCTCTACATCCGCCACTGGTTAAGAGTAATATATATGTCTCAATATTTCATAACTTTTAAACAAATTCGGGAGTTAAAACAATTACGAGATGAAAAGCTTTAGAAACGTAATTTCCAAGAACTTCCATTTCAAACGGAATGATTCAAAGTCTAAGAAAAAAAAGAGTTCTTTTAAGCACTCGTCAACGCCAGACTGTTTAACCAGTAAACATTTTTAAGTAGACGTTGTTGGAGTGGAGATGGCGATGACAAGTTCCTTTAAAAACTGTAACTTTGGTAGTTGTAATGCTTTTGTAAATCATGTTCTTTCGAAAAAGAATTAAGTGGAGCTGTATAACAAAATAAATCTTTCACAGAATGATTCAAATTAGAAAATTAAATTTGGTTTTATTACCAAAAGAGCTTTTTATAGAGCTTGGAATGAAAAAGACATATCGATTATTATTTTTTTTTTTTTTAAATGGAAATTATATATAACGAATCATACTAGTTTCTTTATGTGATGTCCGTATTATATAAAGGACCCTTTTTTTCTTCAACACGGACTAAGGAAGTAAGTTATCCCTATTCAACGAATGGTCTGTTCTCATTAAATATTTTGTTTGCGTCTGAGGATAAAGCAGAAATTTGCGTGCGTTAGAAGGATTCTAGATTGTATTCCTGTTGACCAGAATGAATATGATGAGCGCTTATTGCACAAGTGAAATACAATAGTTTGTAAAAAAAAAAAAAAAAAAAAAAAAAAAGCTTTCATTTCTGTCCAAGACTGACCTTTAATTGCTATTTAAACAGTATTTCATACGATTTTATTATTCCCAATTAATTGATTTAGAATTTCGATTGTGCATAACTTAAGAACCAGAACCCCGCACGTCATATCATCTCATACGCTTGTATACGAAGGGTGATCAGAAAGTAAGGTTACAAAGCTTGCAGTGAAACGTGTATGTATTTTCATACAACCAATACAACCAACAGATAGTACATACAGTAGATTATTTTTCGCCATAGTTTCCGTATCGACTGAGGCGCTTGTCGCATCGTGGGATGAGTTTGAAGATTCCCTCCTGGTAAAAATCCTGTCCTTGCGTATTCATCCACGTTGTCACGAATTGTTTCACTTCCTCGTCTGAAGCAAAGCATCAGCCTTCTAGGTGCTCCTTCAAGTGCGGGAACAGGTGAAAATTGCTTGGATTGAGGTCCGGGCTGTAGGGAGGGTCGTTGATGATGTCCCAACTGTGTTCAAATCTGTTGATGTCTTGCTGGATCGGCCACTACGCTCCTTGTCGGTGACGTTTTCTCTATCAGCTGTAAACTTTCGACACCATTCTGCGACATGATGACGAGACATTACAGTCTCTCCGTAAACCTCAACGAGCTGCTGGTGAAGTTTAGCCGCGTTTACATGTTTCGTCCACAGAAATTGAATAATTGAGTGTACTTCTTTTGCGAGACCAGTTTTCTAAACGAGTCACCATTTGTGTTTACATACAACTAGCACCGTAGGTAGCGGGTGGCTGAAACTCTGCATAGTTGCCAACTTCATGTATTAAAATTACCGCACACTCTTCATTCCTCTATAACAGACGAGACTCTAGAAATGTCGGCCTCGTAACCTTAGTTTCTGATCCTCTCTCGTAGATTTTCATTATCTCTAATTAACTGATTTAGAACTTCGATTGTGCGTAACTTGAAAACCAGTACCCTGCACGTCATAATATCTCATACGCTTGTAGTCAATGCAAAGTGTAATCCCGAAGGCATGAGTTCCGTGTGTATTTTTTTTTTTTTTCAAAACAACGGCTCAAATTTTGGCCGCCGAACCAAATTCAGGAACCGAAATCCTCTGCAACGTAATGTTTCACAAGCTTATATAGCAGATCAGGATGCAGATTAACTATCACGCGTTAAGTCACCATTTGAGTTTGGTGCCGGCCCATATCCCACAGAGTTTCCTCCCTTTAGCAGGATCAGAACCGTTACCCAGATTCCTGGGATTGGCCCCTCCCCCACCTCCGTTTGGTCCCCCTGCAGGCTGGAATCCGACACTCACCCCCCGGTAGGGTCGTCCAAGCAATACGGGACTTTCTCTAATTACGGTAGAGGTACACCGTACATTACCAGAGCCAATGTAGAGGTACACGTTGTAGCAAGCTACTTGTCCGAAACCCAATGGTACGTGTAAGCCACCATTAGAAGGGACATCCACACCCTTCCTCAGTAGGGCCGTTCAAGCAATACGGAACTACCTCTAGTTACGGTAGAGGTACACCGTACATTACCAGACCCAATGGCTGATGTAGACTGTCTGCCTTTAAAGACAATGGCCATTTTGGAGCGGCGGCTCCCCTGGTAGGGTTGTGAGCTCCTGCACCCAGTGAATGTGTAAGCCTGGGACGAAGGAGCGACCCACTTCCTCAGCACTCCTGAGGTACGAGTATGGGTTAGGACACTAAGATTCCATCCCAGGCCCAAGAGAACGCATAGGACGTTGTTTGAGGACAACCTAGATCATCCTCCCATTTCAATGAAAGTAACATAATAAGAAATGTAGGTCCTATACTAACTATATTAATCATATTCATCGGTTCACTGGTCAGCCGAGATACAATCACAAATAAAATTACACTTATTTTTATTAATACAGATTACATGATTCTGTATTAAATATCTGCTGCTTTGAACAATAAAGCTAAAGATTAGATTCTAATCTAGTCTTCTAATTGTGAATTACATAATTATTTTTCACATATTGTCGTGTCACATGACAAAATGAGACATATGAGAATTCGGATTGGTCATATGATTTTAACATAAATTATTATAACGGGTTTCCTATGTAATCATATTAACTTTACAATTGCGTTGTTTTAAATAAAAGTAAATGAGTCCAGAAAGATGAGTCTAATGAAGGCAAACAAGATTATATTTTGCCGGAACTGTAACACTATTATTTATTGAAAGTGATTTGAGTTTTGTTAAATTTTATTTAATGAAATCAGTAGATGTAGTAATTTTAGTGCAAATATGCTGAGAAAAAGTGCGAACTTTAAATATATATTTATACGAACAGTATCAAAACTAATTAAATCATAGATAGACAGAAACGTCGTTTGGCGCTCCAGGAAGGGGGGGGGGGCATCAATTGAGTTTGACTTCTCTGAGTTTGACTTCTATATACGTTTTAAACAGTAGGATAACAGCATACGTATGAAAAATGTGAAACACGAATTATATCGGATAGTCTTTCCCTCCCCTCTCAAAACAAAGTCTGAAATGCTGCTGTATATAAGTACTCAAATTACTTCTATGTATTATAACATCTGCGTAAAAAAAGTTCCACAACCAATATTATGAAAATTACAAATCGAGAAAACGTTTAACATTTCAATGAAATGTTCAAGTTCGAAATAAAAAAAAAAACTGTTAATACAGAGAACTTAGCGTTTCAATGAAATTTTCAGGTTCGAAATAAATGTCAAAACAGATAAAACCAATGAAATGTTCAAGTTCGAAAGAAAAAAAAACTTAAAACAGATAGAATTTAACATTTCAATGTATTTTTGAATAAGGCTGCGTCTCCGATCACTAAGTAAATATTTGTATGCAGAAAGGTACTCAACAACACCAATTGGTGATGCCCGTGACTGGTCAGTTTGATGTTGGCACTCCCTTTACTTCCTAATCAATAGGTTTCAGCTAATGAGACTGCACTGAAGCGAAAGCAATGTAATGCTGCACACGTTCTGTGTGTCTTGTTTAATTATTATTATTATAGCAATAAAATGTAGCAAAGGAGCCAAAAAATAAGTTTTAAAAGAGCAATATTATGATGAAATTGAAAACAAATATAACCAGTTGAGAATGTTCCGAGAGCATTGTCAGGACAAACTTTAAAAAGAATGGAGAGATGAACTGGGAAGGATAACTGTGATTTTACTTACATGTAAAAGTACTTTTTTTTTTTTATCCGCACTTTCTTATGTTTCTCGCAAAAATTCACAAATTGTGATCTCTCTATGACTTCGGTTCCTGAGATTTGGCTCCTTAAATCTTCCAAAATCGGAACTATTTTATTTTTTGGCCAATTGATCAATACCTAAGAGGATGGTAAACATTTTGGTACTAATATTAACAGGTGACAACTGGCCAAACTAGTGGCCAATTGAAGAGTGGGTACCGAGTGCTATTTGGTACCAAATGTGCACCATTCTCTTAGGTATTGATCAACGCCAATATAATATCTTTATAACTTATGGTTCCCGAGATGCGGCTCCTTAAATCACCCTAAGGTGAACAATTTTGGCCAATATCTTGGGAACGGTAAGAGTGACGTGAAAAATTCCATCACTTTCTCAGATAGTAGGACGGCTCAAAATTGAAAAATTCTTAAATAACAGACTTACAGATACACATACACACACACACAGACATAGAGAATTCAGTTACGAACTTTTCAAGTTCGTAGAAAGAGTGTTTGCATTTAAAAAAAGTACAAAAAGGTGCATCCAACATACAGCTATGAATGTTTATTTAATGCTTTCTTTGCAACACAAGCTAATTTGGGTAGTTTAGTAGAAAAAAGAAATTAAGGTACAACACCTAAATATCCTAGTTTTAGTGGTAATCTTGTTCAATTTACTATGAAATACAATATCAGCGCCATTGCACATATTACAACAAAGACACACAGGTTCTAGCACTACTGAACTAGTAGAATGAATGTGACGGCTACTTTATTTCCCATGGTGATCCTGTGAGACCTAGAGTGAAGGGGTATGTAAATGAGTACTAGGAGTGTGCGTGTAGAGCTTCAAGAATTGAGTACGGTAATTACGATTTCGTTACCCATTCATGTGACGCGTCCATTAACATTTCTCCGGCGTAAGACACTCTCATTTCTATAGTGATCAATGACTATAATATGTACTCTCTTGCACTTCATATTTGTGATTCTGGATGCACGTTACGTGTTTACCTAATGCGTTTGTTTTGTCATTAAAATGTTTCTTTCTCCGCATGACATTTTTAAACACAATGTATTGTAGAAAATCTCATTCAGAATATTCCATCGATTGACGGATTTCACTTACGTTATATTATACTGAGTGACTGAATTGTCAGCAGACGTGACCTACGGTTCAAAGTGGGATTTGAACCAATACAATGCATTTGGTGTTCTCCCACCGAGAATTGAACCTTAGGCCTTTTACATCAAAGGCGCACGCGTTAGGCTCAAGAATCCAGCTTATTTATGTTCTAATACGCCTATTAGAATAGGGGAACAGATATGATAGTACTTACTTTGAAAGAATTTAATTTTGGGTTACGAAATGGATTTTTTAAAAAAAATGTTACATACTACACGTCATTAAATCTTATGTCATATTACAGCGTGCACATAAAAATACTATCATATTTTAAAGTAGTATTACGTCGCTTTGGATAACCGTATTTAAATAAAATTGGTCAAATTTGAAAGAAAAACTCATTTTTCTTTACTATACCTCATAGACATAGAATGTGGGCCCCATGAGTGACGATATTAGTGTCCTAGAGATCAACACGAAATCCCCATTCATGCCACATACGTTCCAACATTCTGATGAAATGGACTGGATGGCAGCACTGATAAGAACTTGCACTTCTTGCAGGTTTTTGAAGCAATGTTAGTACATAGACACAATCCTCTACGCAACCCCATAGAAAGAAGTCACAGTCCACTAGTAAGGCGACCTCGGCGGCCACTTGTAGAAGACATTATCATCATTTCTTCGTTCTTGTAGAGTAGCCATAACTCCTTAAAACTTATTCTTTAATAACAACACAACACAAAGAAAGGAAATAAATTTACGTTAGCATATTACTGCATAACAGTACAGAAAGATGAAGCTTCCCAAGTGACCTCCAGCAGAAAAAGCAGCTGCCTGCTAAATATTCAACAATGAACTCATATCCACTAATCATAAAGTAAACATGTGTGAATTTACTTTCTCTATGTTTGACATCCATTATTGACATTGTTGTCCATTGTTGACATGTACAAAAATATTTGAGTTTTTCTTTCAAATGTGACCAATTACATTTAAGTACGATTATCCAAAGCAACATAATACCACTTTAAAATATAACATTTTTTATGGACACACTGTATTGTATTGTAAAATACTTCAATTTAAAAGTATAATGAAATGAAAGATGTCTACATCCCTGCACGTACGCACATATTTTCTTACTTACAAAGTACATACTGGGGTTCGTAGGACCCCAATCATATTTCTCTAAATTATGGAGTTTCTTTTTATTTAATGAACTCATACATTTTTACACAATATCTATCAACAATGCTCCAACATTTTACTGAAAATAATATTTCTAATGCCATTCTTGTAGTTACTGTATTATTTTGAAAAACATGAGGGAAATTTATAAAATAATTATTCCTTTAAAATACATACTGGGGTCTGTGGGACCCCAACAGCAGTAAATATTATGAC
Organism: Thermobia domestica; assembly: GCF_964235325.1. NCBI lineage: Eukaryota > Metazoa > Arthropoda > Insecta > Zygentoma > Lepismatidae > Thermobia > Thermobia domestica. The sequence goes on from NC_137458.1 coordinate 68,262,664, forward strand.
CTTTCTGACAATTATGATACTAAACTTTGTGATACTTTGTTGTAAGTAGTATATGTAAATAGAACATTTTAGACACAACTAGAGTTTCAAAACTGTTTCCAAATCCATTTTATCAAAATATTTTTCAATAAAATTCACCCACTTAAAGTACACACTGGGGTATGCTGGACCCCAATCAACGCAAGAGCAAAAATAACGTCTATTTCCAACAATGAGTCTCACTAAACTGGCTAGACTGCTATTATTCCGCATAGACAGTGTTGCAAACTTAATTTACATTGATGGACCAAACTGCAAAAATAAATAGAATTGTTATAGTATTAGAATTAATATGAATCGGGGTCCCACAGACCCCAGTGTGTACGTGCAGGGATATTTTATATTGCAAAACATTGAGCATCAAGCCGGTGCAGGTAAACGATTGGCAATCGGAAGGCCTTGGGTTCAAATTCCGCTGACAGTCATGCTAATTGAACTTTTTTCAATTTTACTTTTCAGTATCACTCAGCGAAATATGATAAATTATCTAGAATATTTAGATATTGGTCACTTTTCTCCACAACTGTCTTCCTATACAGAAATATTTCATTGTTAACGTTCTTAGTGTATAATGACTTTCTAAGTGTATCTGGAAAGCATAGTGATGGACCCAGTCCAGAGAAGAATACATATAGTACTGCTTATTAACTTGGATACATTTCTGAAATATGTAAAAGTGAATGACAAATAACGTAAAGATAATTTGAGGACAAATACAATCTCATCCATGAAATAATAGCCAATGTAGGCCGGCGCTGCTGGTCATTGACCTCACTTTGAAAACTTGTGGATGCCAATACATGGTCGAAATCAAATTAAGCGGATTACGTCAGATATTTCTTTCAAGTTAAAGTAGAATTGTGGTATAGCGCTTACCTCTGTTGTTAGATGTCAATGGTTCTTTACAACTCATACGAGCTTGTGATGTATATATAGTGTGGTATGTTAGCGTAAGTATCCTGCATTTCCGGTTACCAGCATGAAAGTTCGTCATTTTGTTGCATGTCCAATCAAGGTTGGAAAATTACCGGGAGACAGTTCGTAGGATCATTATGGTCGACACTGGACACCATATTGAAAAATGGCTAACTTCTAGCGACTTAATCTAAATATTTACGTGAAAGCTTTAGTAAACACTTTTCTTCTTCTCCAGTCTGCTGCCAAACAAAATAAGAAACAGTTAATAGCAAAAATTTTCCGATTTTAGTCATTTAACCCTTTGGGGACCGATGAAACAGATCTGTACCATAGCGTCGACCTTTGGAATTTGCCTTATAAATCTCTAGTTAAGCTATTCACACCGGATTCTTTGCATTTATTCGAGAGTGGAAGCATCAAAGAGCGTGTTTCACGGGCATTTTCCAGTCACATGCCTACGGGTGGTGACGTCACGAACATTGAAGAAGAAAAAATTGGGTTAAATTTTAGAGCTTTTTGGGGAATTTTTTTGACACGTTCCTATTTATTCTAGGATCATGGTTCGTACCTCGTTGTGTTTGTAATGAAGCACTGTCTCTGACTGTAATATTACAATTTCCCTATTGTGTATCAGAAGCGGGAAAATCGCGTCCAAATTGAAAAAATGAGATTTTTCTGGAAAAATCCCTTTTTCGGGATTTCCCCCGCTCAAGGACACGATAGGGACATGTGAGTTGTACCATTTAAAAGCTACCCTAATTTGACACGAAATCGTTTGGGAATTATGATTCTCCGATAAATAAGGACCTTTCAGTAATTTTTTTCCCTTAAAGTAGAACACAAAGTAGTACGGGTTATGCTTTCCACGTGGGGGAATTTTGTTTACGCCCTTAGTTTTCAAGATATGACATTTATATTTTCCACAGATATTACATACACCATGTAGTAAGTTTTAGACGATTTTGAGATCCAAGCGTTAACACAAAGGAGAGAGGAACCCAAACTTGAAAAAGAGTGATTTTTCTGACAATATTTCCCTTTGGAGGTAATTTTCCCTCCACAGGCACACGGTACCCACATGCGAGTGGTACCACTCGAAAGGTTGATTCATCCCAAAGACAACAAGGTACGATTCATATTTCCTACGAAGAATAGTCTTTATGCTGAACCTCATTGAAAAACAATTGACTGACAATGTATTATTGGGGGAAATTGGTAAAACGACTAGAGCATCTACACTAATTTTTGAGGGACAATTCTTCATACCTCATTCTATTCACTATAAAGCAAAGTTTTTTGGTATCACTTGCATGCTCGAGGGGAGATATTGGTGCCAATTGTTTTAGTAATTTCCGTTTTTACCACTTTGGGCGGGAATTTCCCGCCTTGGGTACAAGATAGGAAATTGGACTAGTACAGTTGGAAACGCAGCTTCATTACAAAAAAACGAGGTATGAACCATGATCCTACGATAAATAGTTTCGTTGCAATAGCTGCTTGACTGAAACTCTAAAATTTACCTAAAAAGGCAAGGTCCCATAAGGGTTAACTGCATGAATGGCCTCCCCGGTCACCCAACCTTACTGTGAGTTTTTATTGAGAGGTGTTGTATATCAAATACAAACTAATACAGTTTATCATTCTACATCTTTAATGCGTTTGCTACAATGTTACATATCTACGTAACTCATATACGCTTTCACATTTTAAAAAAAAGTTCAGCTGCTGTGTTCATAGTGATATTACTGTGAGCATTGTCCTTCACATTCGCAAAGCAACGTACAGACGAGGCCGTTCTTAATGCAAGTACATTTCCAAGTACAGCGCAGTTTGCAACAGCATGTCAGTAGTTGTCGACTGTCATGAGACATACTCCTCAACGTAGTCCACACAGGTTAAGACCGAGTCCGTCATCTGTTTCCTTCTAACCCCAGTTCAGGGGTTCAACATCATGCACATCCTTTTGGAGGCACTGTCGCTAGATCTTGCACTGAAGAGTTGCTCTTCTTGTATGGAGATTCAATGCGTCTTCGGTTGGAGGTATTCTGTCTATTGTGCGATTTTCCTTGCTGAATAGACTACGTCTGGTTTCGTTGACTTCCTCGCAAGTACTTGATCTGTCGTACATGACCGTCACAAATCGCTGGATTAGCATGCGAGATTGGTAGCTTAAAACATCATGAGAATGAACGACTGACAGTTCCTGGAACGCTGTATCCACTTCTCTAAACGCCATCCATATATTCCACGCACTTGTTTTGCCAACGCCAAGGAAGGCTGACATTATGTCACAGCCCGTAAAACTGTGAAAAAACGGCAGCAAATCTATCGTTCCAGAAGGTAAGTTCGTGCACATGATGTGTATAGGAATGAAAAGTCGCATTTTTGCAGAACCAAAATCAACCCATAGTTTCTTCAGAGTGGGTGACAGATGCAGAAACGCGAAGAGAGCGATAACAATAATATTGGAGTCAACTGTACCAACTGTAATATTTTTGTGTCCCTTCGCGGCGGCATGACGGACGTGCAGAAGGATTCTTCCATCAGCTTCTATGTGCGATGAGGAAGAAATACCAGTAATATCTAAGTCTGAGGAAGAGGATAAGACTTGATTTCCTCTTGTGCAGAATATTTCTCTTTCTGAAATATCAGCTGCAGTTATTGTTACCGGGAGGTAATGAAATAGCCTTTCCTTGTTGTCATCGTTTGCAAGGAACTTCTGGAATTTTTTGGAAGCGGTCCCGTTGGCTTTGACAATAAAGCGGTCGCCCTGTCCACGCTTCTGACGCATCTGTGTTTTCAAGCTCTTTTCAATGTAGCGGTCAAAGACCACGTCTAAGCGTTTAGTGTCTCAAAGTGTGAAAGAAACCCAGTTATTCATAACTGTGGCATATTCTGAAAATGTTTTCGCTGCTCCTGGTTGCAGTTGGTGTACCAACATCGCTCCATTGACGACAAGACAAGAGGAATGGGAGATGATACTACTTGTACACCCATCAAATTTTTCAAAACACTCCAAAATATCTGATTTAGAGGTAGGAAGTCTGAGTTCTCCAAATTCAGATATTGATGGAGGATAAGTTGTGTTCTCATGAGAAAAGAATTCTCTAATATCGCCCTCCCTTTCCTGACATGCTATGAACATCTTGCAGAACAGGTTAGAATTTTTGTGTACACTACCAAGTTCAATCTTTTCTTTGCAACGAACTTTCAACGAGCTACAGTTGAAAAGCTGCATATTAACTTTCTTTATAACATCGTGTATGGACTGCTTGCATGTCATTAGATGGTTATAAACGAAGTCCTCATACATTTTGGTTCTTGTGGTAGCTGCGATGCGTACAGACTGGTACGAATCTTCTGGTGCTATACGTCTGGTGAACCCAACTGTAGACAGATGCTCTTCTTCAAAAGGATTACCAGTATCACGAAGTCCATCAATTAGATTCTTCACATGTGTCCTGTACTTGCTTTGCAATGCATCCGTGTCCTCGTGATGTGATCTCGATACGTGCAACTCAGCAGAGTAGCTGTGTTCATACTCAGCCAATAAACGAGCGATTTCGGGACAAGTGACTATTTTCTTCAAAAGAGTAAATGGGTTATCGAAAGCTTCCCATAGAGAACCACTTTCTTTTATCAGTTTGTTGTTCTGTTCGTGAAGCTGGTCGTCGGACATACGTGAAAAGTGCCGGTAAGATTTCCTACTGGTGAAATGTCCCTTAAAGAATTCCTTAAATACATCAGGATGACATCAGATGGGAAGAAGGGGGCAAGTGCCCTCTGGTGGCATCGTGAGCCAGGCTCGTAGCCATCGCAAAAATGTAGGGGGGGCGGTAGAAGTTAGGGGGCCCGATCCAACCATATTAACTGTAATATCTGCTCTTGCAAGACTACCGTAAAAACTTTAGGGGGCAGTAGAAATTTAGGGGATGACGCCCCATGACCTCCGTGGACACGGGCCTGTCGTGAGCCCCCTTCCCAGAGATGTGGACTTAATATATAGGTCCAGTAACACAATAGTCTTATTTTTGGTGTACACAAAATAACTGCCCCCCCAGAGTACTTGTGCCCTTTCACTAGCCCCTTCAAGAAATTAAAGCTATTTCGTGCCGTTATTGTCTAGCAGTTCACAGTCTTCTATTGTCGTTTTGCCTGTGAATTTGAGCCCAAAGACGGTGTAAATCGGACGAAATTTGGGGAACTTGTGAAAAGTAGGCCATTTTCCAAGATGGCGCCCAGAGTCACACGAAACATATTGAGAAGCTGTCTCCCGGCTCTTTTCTCATTCACATGTCAGGTTAAACACTCTGACCAAATTTCGTGCTGGTAACCGGAAATGCACGATCCATACAAATTATTGCACTTACGGACCGCACTAATACAACAGAATCTGGTAGTTTTACTGCTTCCTCCTATGTTAATACCCCGCTAATTTTTTCATAATTATTACTTTTGTGTTATCCACATTCTTTGGCTAAAAAAACTTATCAAGTCCAGGTATTAAAATATCTTGTGTATGGTTATGTATAGAGGATAGATATAACATAATAATACTCTTAAGATAGAATAGGCAGTACTCTTGAAAATAATCTAGAATCAATACCATACAAGAAGAGTAACAGTAGACCACAAAACATTTTAAATTTAGAGGGGAGAGATACCAAAGTATTCTTTTTATTGACTCAAAACCTCTGCCGCCTCGACGTTTCTATAGAAATATTGAGTAATGGTTTACCAGTATCTCATTATGCCAGAATTGCAACAGAGTTTCCAGTTCTTGGTAGCCTTGGGGAAAAATACTTCTCCAAGAAACAGCCTTATACTGTCTGGGAAGAGAAGGAAGACGGAAATTCGAGAATAGGAAAAAGATTTTTGCATTTGCCAATAAGAAGACGACGAAATAGTGGTGGAAGAAATGCGTGATGTGGGGCGCTGTGTTTCGGCTCACACGAAGAGAGAGCCTCTTATTGGAAATCAATGTTCAGCGCATAATTTGGCATCTGCACGAAAATAATCTCATCTCTTCTCACATAACACTTCAGAGAAAACTAAACGATCAATCTGACCTGCATTATCAGATTCTCTTTAAGTAGTATCTTTATGGCTGCCCTCCTTTTTTCCTTTCCGTCACGTGAAGTAAAGTGAAGCAGTCTTTCTTAACTTCTTCCGTTGAATGCATTTTAATTTCAAGAAGTTGAGAGGATTGTACAGGGATTTCAATTTTGTTAAAGCTTCAGACTTCCTTCTTTGAGCAGGGTGATAGAAAGAAGCTAAGCGAATACATATATTTAAGAAAAAGGAAAATAAGTATGGATCTGGAAACTGTTTAGGAAGGAAGCAAAAGCTTTGAAACTCTATGCATTAGTTATAAATTCTCTCCACGAAGCTTATACGTCATACTAAGTTATGCTTTGCCTCGTTCGACCGCATAATATATATATATAATATAAAATCCGACATTCGGGATACAAATTCAATACGTGACATCCGTACAAAGCCTGAAAGGTGTAAAAGTTTCTACGTTTTGCTCTAAAATAGAATACTATGCTAGTACTTCACTGTTTATATTTGTACACAAAAACTTTCCGGTTTATTTTTCCTCTTATTGGGTAACGTTTCTATGGATCTTTGGATTTTCTACTCAGTCCTCTTTTGTGGTAATTTAATTGGTAGAATGCAGACTTTCTCAACTCCTTTTTTTCATTTAGGGACCACTTTCATTAGTCAGAATGTTCTACTGATCACCCTGGTCTTGTCCTCTTTGAATGCAATTTGTTTTGAATATATACCAGTAAACAAATATAGAATACTTACATTTTTTTAGGAGTTTGTCTTACCAAAATCTCAAGTATATATTTAGTCTATCTGTCCGGGTGAAAAAAAATGTCAAGAACTATTTGATGGATCACCATTAATTTAGGCAAGGATGTAGAGGGTCAAAAATTAGGAATCGAGTGCGTTAATGAAGGTGATCTATCAAGTTGATCCCAAGATATAGGCAATCAAAAATCTCATCAACTACTTGATGGATCACCATCAATTTAGGCAAGGATGTAGAGGGTCAAAAATTAGGAATCGAGTGCGTTAATGAAGGTGATCTATCAAGTTGATCCCAAGATATAGGCAATCAAAAATCTCATCGACTACTTGATGGATCACCATTAATTTAGGCAAGGATGTAGAGGGTCAAAAATTAGGAATCGAGTGCGTTAATGAAGGTGATCTATCAAGTTGATCCCAAGATATAGGCAATCAAAAATCTCATCAACTACTTGATGGATCACCATCAATTTAGGCAAGGATGTAGAGGGTCAAAAATTAGGAATCGAGTGCGTTAATGAAGGTGATCTATCAAGTTGATCCCAAGATATAGGCAATCAAAAATCTCATCAACTACTTGATGGATCACCATTAATTTAGGCAAGGATGTAGAGGGTCAAAAATTAGGAATCGAGTGCGTTAATGAAGGTGATCTACCAAGTTGATCCCAAGATATAGGCAATCAAAAATCTCATCGACTACTTGATGGATCACCATTAATTTAGGCAAGGATGTAGAGGGTCAAAAATTAGGAATTGAGTGCGTTAATGAAGGTGATCTATCAAGTTGATCCCAAGATATAGGCAATCAAAAATCTCATCAACTACTTGATGGATCACCATCAATTTAGGCAAGGATGTAGAGGGTCAAAAATTAGGAATCGAGTGCGTTAATGAAGGTGATCTATCAAGTTGATCCCAAGATATAGGCAATCAAAAATCTCATCAACTACTTGATGGTTTACCATCAATTTAGGCAAGGATGTAGAGGGTCAAAAATTAGGAATCGAGTGCGTTAATGAAGGTGATCTATGAAGTTGATCCCAAGATATGGACAGTCAAAATCGGTTCTCCAAGTATTCCTAATGGGAGTAATTATGAATATCATCCTTGCATGATATACCACCCACTGTGTTGATGAGATTAGCGGGTTACCATAATTCTCAGATTCAGAATACGACGTTAAAATGAAACTAAAATTACTTTCTAGTCGACAAATATAAAGATAAATATTTTATACTAACACAACATCGTTCTTTGCACGGAGAGAATACGTTTCATTTTAGACATAAAGGATTGCATTTGGGTTTAAACGGCAGAGCGCGTTTCACTTTTCGTCTCAGCGACCCCGAAAACTATGGATTCGGCACTAATATTGGTCATTTTCGATCATATTTAAATATCTCTCCCTTCCTAAGTTGTACCGTGAAAGTGAATTGAAAAATCCAGGGAACTTCCTCAGGCATTCCTTACACTCAGAGAAGTGTACACTTCCTGATGGTGATTCTTCTTGGCCGGTATTAACTTACACGTATTTGGTGCCCATGGGTTCAACTTTTTGACCTTACGGATTGCGCGCTGCCGCCAAACGACAACTGTACTGTGCCTAACTCGTCTGCAATTGTACGCATAGTTTTCAGACAGTCTGCTTCTTCGGTGTTCCTGAGAATCTGATCCGAACAATGTGTTGGTCGGTGTCCAGGGGGATTATTTTGTAGTGTTGTGCCACCTGAACAAAATTTGATAAACTAATGGCGAACGGTGTGTTCATTCGCCATTCCTTGTCCAAATCCACTGTTAATGTTTCTTGCGGCTTGTTATACAGAATGTAACATTCAGAGAACTGTACACCTTCAGATGGCGATTGTTTTTAACCATTGTTAGTTTACGTGGTACCCATGGATTCAACTTTTTCGTCTTATGGATTGCAGAACAACTATGTGGTGTATGCCTAATTTGTTTGCAATTGCACGAACAGTTTTCAGAGAGTTTTCTTCGAATGTGTTCCTGAGGATCCGATCCGAACATGGTGTTGGTCGATGTGCACGGGAATCATTTTGTAGTGCTGTGTCACCGGAACAAAATTTGATAAACTAACGGCGAATGGTGGTCTCACTCTCAATTCCTGGCCCAAATCCACTGTTAATATTTCTTGCGGTTTGCTGTACAAAATGTCCCAATTTAAAACGGTTTAAAAAATACTTGAATTATGTGTTTTCCATGGTTCAGTTTCATACAAACCAGTTCAATAACACACTGCCTCCTGACTATCTGGTATCATCCTGTTTGCTGGACGTTTAGTAAGTTCGTGACGTTAGACGCTCTACTTTAGCCGCTAGCATGAGCTTCCCACCAGACATCAAAGCGGACATTTTATTCACCAACCTAACATATATCCTTGCTATATCGATATTTTGAGTGTAAGTTTGGTTGAAGCGACAATTTTTTCATTTTCTTAACATTTTATCATGTTTCTACTACGTTATGAAGTATTTTTATAACAAATGAGAAAAGAAACGGTACTGTCATCTTTAGCAGAATATATGATGAATATAGATATTACTATTATACCTAAAGTAAGTGGTTAACAAAGATTCAAATAATTTGTCAATAATTATAATGCAATATAAGACACCAAGTTTTTGTTTTTGCGTGCAAGAAGTATCTGGCAGTTACTTCACTTCTGGGAACTATGATACAACTTTTCTTTCCGTATTTTTAACAATTTAAATTTTATACCTTTCTTTGAACGTCTACACCAGCTCTTATGTAATAATTGTGAAATAATATTATCGACGGTAGCTTTTACGCCTCTAGTATGAAGCAATTTTCAGTTCTGCCTCCCTGATGTCACGCAATATTGGAAAAGGTCTTAATCTTCCTCAGTAATTTCCACTTAATGCAATTCAGTTCCTATGCTTTTGTGGTTCTTATTCATGTATCAATATAATGGAGTACAATAATTGAAGAAGACTGACACATAATAAGAATAAAGTGAAGCAAGTTATTTTGCCTTACGAAACTAGTTAAAGTAATGGAAGATTTGAAGGAAGATACTATGGACATATGCATAAAGGAATATTCTACTTGGAACTGGTCTTTTAGTGAAACGGAAAAGGAGAAAAGATAAAGCAAAGTGAATAAAGGATAGTGTATAAAACTGAGTGTAAAGAATAGATATGAATTACATAGGAGAGACAGGAAAGAGGTTAGAAGAAAGGATTAAACAACACAGAGACGATGTTAGATTAAAGATGAAAAGCAATATGATGAAAAACATGAGAGAAACATGATACGAAATAAACAATTCTCACATCAAAACAGACAGAAATTTATTTAACACTTTATTGTGACGTGGTTAGTTTCGGAGATGCAGGTATTTCTAGACAATTTAATGATAATGACGCCAGGTTGGCTACATTGCGATCATCAACAAGCTCAGTCAACGTGTTCCTTATATCAAAACAAAATAAAGTGCACATTTATTTCATCAAAATTCATTTTTTTTTTAAAGTTTCAATGTAAGGAATACATTGAATTTGTTTGTTGATGATCACAGAGTAGTCAACCTGGCGTCGTTATCACTAAATTGCCTACACCTGCATGCATCTCTGACACTAGTCACTTCTCAACAAAACGTAAAATATTTTTTCTCCTCTTGCTTCGATGTAAGGAGCACGTTGACTGAGTTTGTTGATAATCAAAATGTAGCAAACCTGGCATCTTTATCACTACATTGCCTAAATTTTCCTGTATCTGCAAAACTAAACACATCTCATCAAAGCGTAAAATAAACTTTTTATCTTGTTTTGATTTATGGAACATATGTGTGAAGTTTGTCGGTTTCCTTTTGGAACACCCAGTATATCGTTTGCGTCTACAGAATTCATCCTATTTGGCACGGAGGTTGATCTCGACTTGTTTAGTATACATCTGAAATATTTTCCTCTGCAGATCGTTGTCCCCATCTACTGGTTATCAAACTTGGGATTTAATCTTACACAAAGTTTCGCTAAAATATTTAACTAATTGCTATTTAGAACAAGAATTACGGAGAAATACGTGGAACAAAACTGTCAAGCGTTAATTTGAGATTACACGTTAAGAAAATACAATGTGTACTTATTATAAAGATTATTTTAAAGACCAAAGAAGGACATATTTTCCGTAGTCGAGAAACTATTATTTTATATCCGCAGTCACTACTAGTTTATAAGTTACAAAAAATATTTAAGTACAGAATTAGCGTTTTAGGACAATAACAATATTATATAATTCAAAGCAATAAATTCATTCATTAATAAATCAAACTATTAATAATTATGATTAGGATTATATTACCATGTTAACTAGACCGATTTAGAACATTAATTATTAATAGCAATTAAACATTAAATTACAAGCATGATTGCTAATGGATTATTTGTTTTGGCAGTGTAAAGAGGAATTCAAGATAAATGAACATATAGTAAATTGTCTATTGATAATATACATACCAAAATTGTTTTGTTTTCAAAATTTTGAGAACAACCTTTGCTTTTAAAATTTTGGAAATCTCATTTAAATGCTGTATGCGGATTTTATTATACGTATATGCAACTAAATCCTTGAGTAATGCAAATTAATTTTCTAACTGCTGCAAGCTAAATGGAGGGTAATGTTTTTTTTTATGTCTAGTATGTGTGTAAGTTTATAAACTTCTTTATAACCGGAAAAATTGATATGGTTCTGTAATCATCTCTGCTGAAGGCGAGTTAGTGGTGGGAAACGGTCTTTACTGTGAGGGTTAATATTGTATAATGATCCAGTGCACCTGCCAACTGCATAGCTCAGAGTCTACCCCTTTATAACTTATTGTTGTATAGGGATACAAACCACAAAACACTAAAACTCAAACTCAAATTGCTTTGTTTCATGGAGAACTTGAACACTCTTATAGAAATGTAATGAATGATATGTTAACAGAACGGTCATATATCAAGAATGATACCGAACATGGTATCATGTAAAATTAAAAATTTAACATTCACTAATTTAGCCATTATTACAGATTTTATTGCAAATGAGTTTGATAGAGGAGTTCAAATGGATGTGATATATATACTGACTTTTCAAAAGCCTTTGATTTGGTAGACCATGACGTATTGTTACAAAAAATAACGACTTTTAATTTCTCTATGCAAGCAAAACGTTTTTTCGCCTCCAATTTGCAAAATCGTCAACAAGGCCGTCATATACAAAGGATATGTTTCTAAAAAAATTACAACCTTATCTGGAGTCTCTCAAGGTTCACTCTTATTCCTATTAGTCGTAAGTGATCTACCGTCTTATATTCATTATTCTAACACTTTTATTCGGGTACGACCTTAAACTATTCTCCAAAATTATTTCGCTTGAAGACTGTGTAAAACTGCAAATAGACTTACGAAATATTAAGAACTGGTAAGAGAATAACAAGATTAAGCTGAACGTGAATAAATGCAAAACTCTTTCCTTCATCCGCAAAGAAAACAGCATTAAACATGATTATTCTATTGAGGGAACTATTTTAGAGACACCTAACTTAATTAAAGTTCTAGGAGTGCTATTTGATCCTAAATTAAGTTTTACTTATCATATTGAAACAATTATTTATAATTCATACAGAAATCTTGGCTTCATTATGAGAATTGGTAAAGAGTTTCAAAACGATGCTACATTAATGAAACTCTACTTCTGTTTTGTGAGATCGCAATTGGAATATGAGACTCTGTCTTGGTCACCAAAAATACTAAAACACATAGATTAAAAAGGATACAGTACAAAATTTCAATATGCACACTTTGAAACAACGGAGAGAACATACGATCTTTTATTTTTACACAAATTACCACATGGTAAAATTGTCTGACCCAATCTTACTTCGAAGGTTCAATTGCATGTCCCGTCAGGTAAAACCCGCATAGGAAGTAGCAGTACATTTTACAGCAAAAAGGCAAGAACAAATATCCTCACTAAGTCTCATGGAGGATAAGTGCTTCTTACAATTCAACTGAAAGGATATCTGCTATAGATGTTTTTAGAAAGTCGGAGACAGTATATAAAAATAAACTTAGAAATATATGCAATAATGAAAATGTATAAATGTATAATTTTGTTATATATATATATATATACACAAAGTTTATATATATATAAACTTTGTGTAATTGTATTTCTAAGGAACAACACTGTAATTGGACCTAGAAGCTGTTGTGTTGAATAAATAAATAAATAAATAAATAAATAAATAAACATGGCGAATACTTACTCCATATTGCTAAAACCGAGTATTTATTTATTCTATGTGCGGAGCCAAAGGTTTTTTGAAATAATTCTAAGAGGCCGTTTTAATATTATAACAAAAAAGAAATAAATAATATACAATTTAAAAAATAAGTTTCATAGAGTATACGCGTGGAATATATACATCTTGAATACTCTTGGTTCAATACATCGTATAGTAGGTTTTATACAATATATATATATATATATATATATATATATATATATATATATATAGAGAGAGAGAGAGAGAGAGAGAACATAGAAATTATTGTCGTTCTTTAGTTTAAGCAAGATAAAAATATTGTAACAAATCCCTCTTCGCTCTTATTGTTTCTAAAAATTATTTTAACAGAATACGAACTGAATTCCGACAATATCATTTGGATCTCAATAATTGAAAAGTGTGTAGAATGATGATGTTAGTTCCACTTTTGGGAGTACATCATACAGTATTTGGTGCAACCGAATTGTATTCCTTCATTCGTAAATGCTCGTATATATATAAGCTAAATACATTTTAGATAAAATCACATGATAAAAATCCTCTCATTCACACAAAAAGTGTACTACATCGTAGAGAACGTATCGGTGCTTCAGATCAATATTTGATTTACTTTTATTGTTTGTGTTTTAATATGAAATACCAAACCAAACCAATAAATGTTACATTTTTTTTTTTGCGCGAAAAATAGAAAAATTTCACTTTTGTAGTAAAATTTGTACATGTGCAGTTCATGTTTACATATTAAAAATTACCTTTTACATGTATCACAAAAGTTATACTCTCTCTGTCTAATTCATCTATTTCCACATTTGTAACAAATTCACCACGTGAATAATTTTTGATTACATCCACTGCATTTATTTTCACTGCATTAGAAAAGTTATTTTCTCCCTAATTCATTTACGAGGGTATTTCTAAATTTATAATAAATTCTGCAAGAGAGTAATTTTTGTTTACATTTTCGGTTTGCCCTTTAACATATACCACGCTGTCCCAGAAGTCTGCATCATTAGCACACTGACCTGCATGAAGTAAATTTATCGTGTAGAGAACAAAGCAGTACTAGACTGATCGATAACTTTCCGTTGGTTGAAAAAATTTACTTCGGGTGATTTAAGCCTCGCAAACAAGCTCCGCAAGGGCAGACCTCCGATGGACATTAACGGCCCTCTGCAAGATGATGTGAGTGCTGAACCACAATCCAGTATGCGTGTGTTAGCAAGAGTGGTTAGGGTATCTAAATCAACAGTAAGCCGTCAATTGCATGCCATGGATTACGTTAATAAACAGCACCTATAAAGTCCCCATGAACTGACAGAGGAGCAGAGTGGCAATTTGCCAGACTTTGTTAAAAAAAAAAAAAAAAACGCGTGATCTTAGTTGTGGAGGAGAATTGTGACAGGAGATGAGAAGTGGGTGCTTAAAAAAAACACTGACACACATAAACAGTGGATGAAAAAAAGAACAGGAAGCCCTAGCCAATGTGAAACAGGACAAATTTTGGAAAAAAGTTCATACTGTGCGTTTGGTGAAATATTGACGGGATAATTCATTTTGAGTTTGCTCCATAGGGTCGTGCTGTAATAGTGAACTGCATTCTGAAAAATTACGCCGAGTGTATGCCATTCTGAACGAGAAATATCCGTCATTAACGAGGGGGAAGAGATCCTTGCTGTAAATTGACAGTGCTCCGAGTCATCGGTCTCAAAGTGTGACCAACACCCAGGCTGAAGTTGACGGGTTTGAGTTGTTACCTCATCCTGCCTATAGTCTGGATCTTGCACCCTCATATTATTGTTTTTGGATCTCCCTCACATTTCATATGTGGTGACAATTCAATTCATATGATGAGGTGCATGTTGCCCGTCGAGAGTTCTTCAATTCTAAACCTGCCGCCTGGTATCGCCATCAGATTGAACTTTGTCTGAAAGATGGGTGAAGATAATCGAATATGATGGCCTGTACTTTGCTGAATAAAGGTTTATCTTTGTTTCTGATATTCGTGTCTCATTTTCCTCCTTGTATGGTACACAACTTTTGGAACAGCCTGGTATAACAAAAGTTATTCTCTCTCCCTAATTCATCTGCTTTCTAATTTGTAACATTCTATACGTCTAAAAGTTTTGTTTACATCAGGTTTCCTTTCATTACTATTACAAAACTGTTTTCTCCCCAACTCATTTATTTGTTAGCTTGGCCACACATACTTCTTTCTTCGATCTTCAGTGAGAACACATTTGATTCGAATCCCACATTAGCATCAAGACCTACATCTCATAAATCGCTTTGGCCTGAAGAGGGAGGTTAAAGGTGTAAACAAACCCATCGCTTTCCACAATCAATATATGCAGCTATACTTTATTTCTATGACATCACAGCCGCCATATAACTTCAACTGATGATGACTTTGTGTATAATCTAAAATAAAAGAAATAGTGAAAATACAGTCAATGCCAGTTACATTGTATAAGTGGATATAAATTTACTTCCATTTGTTTCTTATTATCAAATAACAAAACTGTAAACGATGACATGTTTTGAATAATTGTTCTTACTTACAGTACATTAAAGTGGATAATAATTAAGATGAATGCCAAGTTAGGCGTTTAAATCCGTATAAATAACTATGAAGTGTCCCTTTTTTGTTGGTTCATTTGCACGAAGACTAGCGTTAACAGAGGACGTTTCGTCTCAATGACTGATAATCTATAGGACATTTCAGTCGTCCATAGAGCAAAGATAAGAGACCTGCGAGAGAATACTGGATGAGTCGTTTGGAGTTTTAATGAGCTCTAACCACCATGAAGTTTATTTTGATAAAGGATAAGAAGAGTACATTGTTAAGAAGAAAATGGGAAATCAATGTTTCTCAATTAGTCTTCAGTTATTTCGCTCTGAGAAGAAAATGTAAAGTTATTGCTTCTTAAAGGCACTGTTAAAGTCGTGGAGTATCATAATGTTAAACAAACTTTGTGCTCTGTATCCATACTATTTCTTTGTACAAGAAAAGAGAAAGTTCATAAAATTTAGAACAAAATATAAGCCTTGGTAAATGAAGTAACAAAACTCATCAAAACAAAATGAGCCATACTGATTTTATATTTGGAGATCTAATCACAAACTGTATGTTTCCTAATGAACAAATTCATGATCTCTTTTATTTGTGTCAAGTTTTTTTATTGTTTGTCCTTACGTTATTGATCTTATAAAATCTTTGAATATGAGATTGATTGTTTTATTAAGATATATTTTAGTTTTATTGTTTCTTTTTAAAAGCATTCGGCAGTCTTACAAAACTCTTCATTTTAAATGATAATCAACTGTTTATTTCTCGGTATTGAAAGTTTTTTTTTTTTTAAATTTATTTTTAAAGTTTGGAAAGCAGATTTAATATATTATTCTTGATCTTTATGTTTTATTTATTATTTCAAAGGGATACTCTTAGTTCGATATGCATATTAAAACAGACGATAAATTGTACGTTTTAAAATGTTTGTTGTTCAAAACATCGAGTTGTTACACAACTTTTGTGAAATTAATTCCTGTGTACAATTAAAAATTTATAAAGTCATTTTGTGTGTGTGTTATGTTGCAAGGATGTGTACAGGTTTATGTTTTTTTTGACTAAAGCTTTGAGGAAAATCTAGAGTGGAAAATAAATAGACAAACAAAATTTAGGAGTTATATGTAGGAATTGAAATGAACGGAACAGAAAAGCTTTCCCTCGGATAATTAGTGTGAACGTGAAGAAGAGGAGAAAGATACATTGTTTATATATATATATATATATATATATATATATATATATATATATATATATATATATATATATATATATATATATATATATATATAATTATAATTCTGGGCAAATGGAGATTGTAATAGTGCTTCGTTATTGCTCAGAATGAAATAATTTCATTATATTTGAAACTAAATTCTGTTCTTGAATCAGAAACAGTTACAAAAGTTCTATAATAATTAGAGGATCAAATAATATTCAAATACGTTATGATGTGAAACAATTTGATGTGAAAATTTAGTGTATATGTTGTAGTGGCAGACGCTTCTAGAACTAACTAACTAACTCTATGGCCTGTGGAACCCGGAGGTTCAATGCCGCGTTCACAAAAGCTCTCCACTGACTTCTATCCTTAGCTAACTGCATCCAGTTTCTACTTTGTATTCCAATCTCTGCGAGATCCATCTTAATATTGTCCTCCCATCTGCGCCTAGGTCTTCCTAATGGTCGTTTTCCGATTGGTCTTCCTGTCAAGACTTTGAAAGCGTTTCTACTTTCTTCCATTCTAGCTACATGACCCGCCCACCTAAGCCTCCTAGACTTAACGACCCTAACAATGTTGGGTAAACCATATAAATTATGTAGTTCCTCGTTATGAAGTTTCCGCCATTCCCCATTCCCGTTCCTCTTGGGTCCGAATATTCGTCTCAGGATCTTGTTCTCAAATACTTTCAGTCTATGTTCTTCCCTCAGAGTAAGTGACCATGTTTCGCAGCCATACAAAACAACAGGCATGATTACCGTTTTGTATATTTTAAGCTTCAAATTTCTCGACAGAATTCGCGACGACAAGAGATTTTGAACCAAATAGTAACACGAATTCCCTGCTTTTAGTCGACATTTAATTTCTCCGTGAATATGATTTTCCTCTGTTAATATTGATCCTAGGTATTTGAAACTATCCACTTTATCAAAAGTATTATTTAATATTTTAACGCATCCATAATTTGCTGTATTCCGGTCCCGACGCACTTCCATGTATTTAGTTTTCTCTGCATTTACTTCTAAACCCATGTCCCTGCAAGCGTTTAATAAGACCTCTGCATTTCTTTCTATTGTTCTCCGATCATCACCTATTAAATTTACGTCATCAGCATATGCCATAACCTGGTGAATACCGTTCAACTCTAGGCCCTGGTTGCTATCTTTGATTTTCCTTATAGCGTATTCCAGAACAAAGTTAAATAATAATGGCGACAACGCATCTCCTTGTTTCAGGCCATTCTCGACGTGAAAGTTCGTGGACAAAAATTTACCTACCCGGACTTTACTTTGGGATTCATTTAAACATATCTTAATTAATCTAATTAGCTTTCTCGGTATCCCAAGTTCTGTAAGAACGTTGTATAATGTTTCTCTCCTAACCGAGTCGTACGCACGCTTCTAGAACACATATAAAATTAATGACTTTTCCTAAATGATTTCCACCCCCCCCCCCCAGGGAACTCACTGCTGGGAAGATCCAATTCACTTTTTTCTTCTTAGGTGTTAGTGACGTTTTATTGGCGTTCGTGTCTTTCAGTTTCTCCAATTATTATTATTATTATTTTGTATTTTTATCCTAATCATAACTATATATAAACTACATGAATTGACGTAAAATAAAGTAATATGTACCTCCAGTTGACGTGGAAATTTAAATTTGGGATGATTGTAGCTTTCCGGAACTAACCCACAGTAAAATTACCAAAAGTGAATATTTAAATTTTTTTTTTAGTGGATCTAAAGGAGGGATGAAGAAATTTTCACCCTTATTTAAATGGGCGTTTGTTTTACCTGTAATCTCATGTTTTAGGTACTTGGAATGAAAACCTGAAATTCGTTATGCTCGAACGTTTTTGTTAGTGTTATCTAAATAAACCACTAAAAATAAAAATTTCCAACTTTAGAGTGGTTTTATGGGGAACTGAAAAATCTTCCCCTTGTTATTTATATGGGACACCTTTTACACGCCAAAATTATTGGGCACTTCCTGTAAAACTACAGTGATTAAATTTGATATTACTGTAGCTTTCCGGGTTTAATCAACAGGAAAATTGCCAAAAGAGAATATTTTTAATTTTTAGGGGGTCTAAACGGAGGGTGAAGAAATCCCCATGTTATTTAAAAGGGTATTTTCTTGGGATACAAAATCTTATCTTTTAGATGGTTGAAATACGAAAAGAAACTTAAAATTTGGTAGAATTGTGGGTTTAAGAGGTGCAAGGCCGTAGGCCGACTAACCAAAGACTAATCTACAACATATAATCTCATATATAGGGATAGATATATTCGTACTCACAATAGCTAGAACAAGATGGTAGATTTAAGCATAGGGAACGAGGTTACGATTGCCAATAATTCAATTACAACCTTGACATCTACAGTTCCTAATTCTCCACTTAAAACAGGAAACCATGGTTATAGAAAATTAACTAGCACTTTTCTACGAAATAAATGATACCTAATGCTCAGTAGATGTTGGTGTACTAAACCAGGAAAAGGTTGAATATAGCAATGAAAAACAAAGCTGAAACTTCTAATCAGAATGATAAAAGTCTATACCAATAACACTACTTAGCCTCACATGTAGTTTATGTCATATCAGGAAAAAAAAAGATATAGGAAAGAAACATATCATGTCGTTAAGTAGAAAGCTATTTTTGGCTGACATAGCGGATATTGATCAATAGTAAGCATAAGTAGAAATCTAATTAAGATACAATTTCAGGGAAGAATATGAGATCATGTTGTTGGCAATGAATAGTAGCTGAAAGACAATACGAAATTTGGGTTTCAGGAAAATACTGAAAACCAGGGCTCAACAGAAGAAGGTGCAATCTGTTAAAACTTTTATGCTTCTCTTAATACATATTGATGCCAAGGATTACATTGAAATGATTGACTAGACGAAATTTAAGCTATCATTTCCTCCAATGGTGGAAAACCTGACAAAATAAATTTCCCCCGTCACATTCAAACAGTGCAAAATGTGTTAATTTTAGGGATGCGCTCGAGTCGAGACATGTCTCGAATCTCGACTCGACTCGACTCGAATTCGAGTCGAGATTCGAGTCGAGACACACTTTGTAAAATTCGAGACGAGTCGAGACAAACGTATTTCTCGACTCGAATTTTCGAGTCGAGACACGAGTCGAGTCGAGACGGCTCTTAAAAATCTCGACTCGACTCGAATGTCTCGAAAATCTTTCTATAATTTTTAATATTATTTTGAAGAAAGTATTCACTCAGAAACAGCCTTGAAACCAATTCCAGCTTTTATTCCTTCAAAAAGGTACAGAACGCATAAAATTAATAGTTAATCTTTAAAGATCAAGATTTAATTTTCAGCTCAATTCGGTTAATTAGAACTAATATTTAATGTCGTTGTATTTGGTTGTACTGCAAATATAATGATAATAATAATAATAATTGATTATCTAGTTTGTATAAAGCTATTATCCGTAGTCTAAATCTAGTTTGTATAAAAATATTGCGATAAAGTGAACTTCATAAATTCTCTGAATGAGCAGTTGGTAGTCTATAGTAATTTAGCATAGTTATAATTATTGTGTTTTCGTTCCCATGAACGCAATAGGGTTACGTAACTTCTGGATTATTCGCTTGCCCAACTATTCTGAGACTTTAATATGTTGCAGCATATCACGAGCTACGGATAATATATAATGTAACATTTGTTGTACATCACATATTATGATAGAGACTATTTTACATAGTATATCTTATCTAATATAAATAAAATAAAGAGTTTGTTTGTGTGTTTGTCTGTCTGTCTGTGCGACCTGGGGACCAGACGAGTGGACCGAGAGTTCCCAAAGTTTGATCACGGGTACCTTAGTCCAGGCCCCAGATCAAGACGAAGCGTTTTTTTAAATTTCGAACCAGGGGGTCTCGGGGGGGACGTTTTCTGGGACCGACCTGGGGACCAGACAAGTTGACCGAGAGTTACCAAATTTTGGTCACGGATACCTTGGTCCAGGTCCCAGTCTAAGGCGAAGCGTTTTTGTCAAAATTGGAACCAGGGGGGCGTTTAGCGAGACATGTAGTAAAAGTAATCCAAATTGATCGACATTAGTGTCAAATCCATAGTTTTCACGGTCGCTGAGATCAATGGTGACACTTCCATCAGTGATGATTTGTAAATTCAGCTACTACTGTATGTGGGCCGGGTGTCAGCGGGTGAGGAATACCGAGACATGTATAAATAGCCCATATTGTTTGATACCAGTGTCAAATCCATAGTTTTCGCTGTCACTGAAATGAATGGTGATACTTCCACAGTTGTTGACTTCCAAATACAGCCCCCATGCGAAGAATGGGTATATTAAGCTAGTATTACAATAAATGGACTGCTTGGATGCCAAGAACTAGTACAGATAAGTACCATTCACTTCTATGAATAGGTATTTTTTAAAAGGATTTTTGTAATGGTTCCCAACATAAAAGAAATATGGATTGTTCATGAGATATTCAACTTCAACTTTCACTCCTGGAAAATTTTAATTTTGGAGTTAGGCCACTTGGCATCAAAGCAGTTTACTGTAAGATAAATACATTCCGCACATTAGTAACATAGTTGTTCAGGGGCCTTCGATTTCCATCCTCTCAAATGAAAGCTGAACGATTGTTGGATACATGCTGACTATATAGGAGAAATAGTGTATTAAGTTTTCGAGCTTTGGTGCGTATTCGTATTTACACTCTGATATAACTTTAAGTTCACACTCAAATCGAGCTAATTGTTTAATGTATTTCGAAAGCTTTTGTTTTTATGCCGTGCTCGTGGGTTTTCTCGGTGTTCTCCCGTTTCCTCCCACTTTCTTCATTCCACCATTTCACCCATCTCTCATCATCACCGTCTCCTTTAGCCTAAGCGGCATAACCGTGGGACGTAAAACTTAAAGATTTCATTTCATTTCATTTTTTTGTTTTTATGCAGCTCATTAAGGAAAATCTATTTCATAATCGTAACATTTATGTACTAAGAAACTATGAACGTAAAGTGGACTCAACCTAGCCCCGTGGCCGCTGTGACTCAGTGGCACAGCTCTCACCCTTGGTGTGTGAGGACTCTGATTCTCTGTGTGTGTGTGAACTCCGCGGCTAGTGTATGCGTCTTTGTCGTGGAAGACTCGGGTTCAATTCCCGGCGCGAGCTCATGTAGTTCGGATTCCACGTTAATCAGTAGGTCTACATTTCATATATCCTCGCTGCTGAAACAGACGGTAAAGTCAAAATCAACTCAACAATATATATGTGTGTGTGCTTATGTGAATTTCCTTGTGGCTGTATGGTTAACACATACGCCTTGATCGCGGGAGACTCTGGTTCGATTTACGGTGGAAGCTCATGAAGTTGTTACCGGTATCCCACTTTAAACTGTGGATCCATACCTCATATAACCATAGATATAATATATATGTCTTTGATACACTTATTTTCCGACTTGGAAGCCATCAAAAATTTCCGGACACAGAGTCCCGTAGACCGAAAATGAGAAACACGGGTACAGAGTAAAACAGCCATAGAAATTTAAGCTTTTTAGGCTAACTTAATCCTTACATATAATGCAACTAGCTTGGCCAAGTTATAATGGAGGAAATGCTATCATTGCAACACTCTGAGAATAGAAAATGTTTGTCAGGTATTACTATCCCCCCCTCTCCTGCAGAATGAAAACCCTGACTAAAACTCTCTCTCTCTCTCTCTCTCTCTCTATATATATATATATATATATATATATATATATATATATATATATATATATATATATATATATATATATATAAAACTATTTTGTGTAATGTAACAAACAGTGGCGGATAGTATTCATGTTTCCTTGCAGAGGTCCTTACGAGGGTTCGCTTTCATCTTCCTCTCCCCAAGAACTAAAATAAATTTAAAAAATTGCTATTACTTGTTAATCTTGTACAAAGGACGCAATTAAAGTCCCAGTGTAACACCCCTTCACATTTAGATTTTTCCCCTGGAAGAAAACCAGTTATTATTGTTTCTTGATTTCTCAGTCTCACCTACATAAACAATCGAATAGAATTACAGGATAGGACATGTTTAGAGTGCTTGCACGTGACATCTAACTATATTTCTCATTAAATGTGTCACAGATGAAAATTTCCGTTTGTACTGCCTCTATTTTCTGGTACATATGTTTCATTTATGTTATGTTGCTAAAATTCGTTAGGAAACAAGTACAGACTGCGCCTGTGTGCCTGACAAAACATGAATGTACTGGATAATTATTTCTTCACTTTCTTCCAGAAAAAAAAGTAACCCATCTCATGTCGGCTAACAAAAGGAAGTAGCGGACAAAAGATAGCCGTTGTTTACCTAAGGTCGTTACACAGCAGGGGTTTCATTCAGTCAGGGGGAAAAGAAAAAATAATTTAAGGTTTCTACATTTGTTTTGAACTGCAATATACTTCTTCCTTTTATTTTAAGAACCATTTCCTTCTCATTTGTCTGCATCAGAAAAAAATGGAAAAAATCACTAGAATGTGCCTATTTACCCAAAGTACGTACTAGATCACTAGTTCAATAGTAAAATCACTAAATCTAGTACGAAATCATAAATGTGGCATCCCTGGGTTGGAGCGAAAGTAATGGTTGGAGTAAAAACTAGTCCGTATTTCTACTGCGTTCTGTTGTTGAATTCACAGAAATGTTCAAAAATAAATTCAAGAAGTAAAACACGATCCTACAAAAGACTGTTTACTTGCTCACTGGTTTTAGTATTGTGAACTGAAACTCAAGTGTGCAGTCATGTTGAATACTTCTGTCCCTTTCTACTTTACAACTTGAGGTGGGATAAGGGTCAGGATAGATCTAGTGATATACCGCTAAAGGAAGTGCTTCAGTACAGAGTCGGAAGCGGTATGTATTGTTTATACTACTTACAACGTTACCCCCACATAAAATATAAATTCACCCTTTCTCCCTTCCCTTTTTCGAATACAATGAACCGACTCTTTTGCTGAAGAAAGATGCTAAAAGAAAATTGAAGCATCTGTGTCTAAATTTTCTTTGAAGAGCAGTCTTTTGTATTTGTAAGGTTTTGCGAGTGTTTTCGAGATAGCCAAATCTTTTACCATGGACTCCTGCTGCGAACTGACCGTGAGTAAACACCCGATCTCGCTGTGCTCAATTTCTCTCGCGCACGTGAAATGGGTTTGTTGTTTCCAAAACAAATAGGAAGTTACCTTGTGCTTTTGCATTTCTGCACGCACACAGGTACCATTGTTGTTTTAATGATCAGAAGAAATATCAAAACCATCCGATATATATGATACAAAACAGCTAACAGAGGGACGCAAAGATAAAAGTAGGCCTATACCAAGTTTTCCGCGTGGTACCATTATGGAGAATTAATATTTCATAAAGTCACGTAGATGCGCTTAAACCTATTCCATCTGTCCTTATAATTTTTCTGGTCTCATCAATACGTACAACATATGTCCAAATTCCATATATACTCTTTCTAAACTAATGAGTAAACTCATCAAGAAAAACAACTGATATCAATAAACAGGAAAGAAAACAATACTTTATACTTCTATCATTTGGTACACATCTCTATGAAGCACAGCTTGTTTCTTTTCGAAATAGCACCTTCGTGTCACAGCTGTGGTTAGTTTTGTTTTGTGTTAGGATGAAAGAGAGAAATGCAACATTTGCTTCGCGGTGAAGTTATATATATTATTAAGATGAGCGGTTATAAGCGAGGTTTAACAAAGAGTGCCTTTCGGATACACAATTTAACGGGTAGTTGCAGTCCGTGTTGAGAATCGAATCAAAGCTATGTAAGACATGTTAATATTGAGCTCTTTTGTGGTAAAAGTGAACTTCACAAACACACAAAAGACTTGAAACATCAAGCTAATGTACGTAAAGCAATTGAAAAATAGGCTACCTATCGCTGCATCTTTTCTGTGGCTAGGAACATGATGTGTGTAGCAACAAGAATCGTGTTAAGGACTTTTTTTCGAACATAACATTCCCTTCGACACCATAAAAGACAATATAATGTTTTTTTTTAATGAAAGTGCACATAATATTTTTAAATTTTGTTTGTGATCCTATCATGCATAATTATGAATAATGCCTTGCATACTACGAGAATGAGTTCAACTATACGTCATGGCCCCTCTAAAGCGGGGTCGCGGTGGCTCAGTGGTAGATCGTTCACCTCTGGTGCTTGGGGACCCTGGTTCGATCCCAGCTCGCACCAAGTGAACTTTGTGGTGGACAAACACCGTGTGCGTGGGTTTCCTCGGGGTTCTTCCGTTCCTCTCACTTTCTTCATCCCACGATTTCACTAATTTCTCATCATCACCCCTCTCCTTTAGCCTAACCGGCATAATCGTGGGACGTAAAACTCAAAGATTTCACTTCATTTTCTCCCTCGAAAGCGATATCTTTCAAAATTATTCATTGTTAGATATTGTAAATTTACAGTATCTATTTTAGTGGACGGGAAATTTTGCATCTAATCGGATAATTTCATGGCTTCTAACAGGAATTCGCAGTTACGAAGTTTGCATCACTGTCTTTTGAAAGGATGCCTAGAAAAAATACTACTAGAAAATAACTGAAAACACAAAATGGATTTGATAGCCAAATTCACATCATCTTGGTGCGTCATCAGTTTTCTTTAAATATTTGTATTTAGTATTAGATTAGAGTTTAGTGTCCCTTTCAGCATCAAGGCTATATGAGGCGTGAACTTACAAATTAACGTGGGTTCAGAACCACAGGAGTTCCCATCGGAAATCGAACCTAGGCCTCCGCACCAAAGACGCGTACGCTAATCATATGGACAAGGGTGTTCGATATTTAGTAATGTGTACATAAAGTTGTGAAATTGCGCTTGTATAATGGAATGCAATTCCTTCTACTGACATAAACCTTCACAATACTTAGCTGGACTAAGTATCTTTAAAAAGAAAATGTCACTCTTTATGTTTCAGTTCCTGGTTCGACTGAAGGATGGAACAAATTGCAATGAGCGTTTTTGGATCCTACTTTGTGTAGTTGATTCATCATAAACTTGGTATTTGATACGAATATGAACTATTACACTTATTTGGTGTTTATTTCTAAATAATAAGTCCTAATACAATTTCATAAAGTTGTAATTCTTCTTTAGTTTGCATCACTTTACACAATGACAAATCCAAAAGGTGTGTTGTATCGGTGCAGTACCAGTTTTTCACGTTTTTCAAAATGTTCCAAAACCCAAAGAATAATCTTTAATTTCTGATATTTTAGTCGTCACAAATTACAATTTTATAATGTAGTCATTGTTTATAATTACTGGGCAGTTGGGCGTTTAAACTAATGACATCATAATAAAGTCAAAACCATAATTTTGAGTTGAATTGATTCTGAGTTTAACGTCCCGTTCAGCAGCGAGGCTATGTGTGACATGGACCTACTGATTAACGTGGAATCCGAACCACATGAACTCCCACCGGGAATTAAGCCCAGGTTTCCCACGCCAAAGGCAAGTATTCTAACCGTTAGCCACGAAGGAGCTCCACCATAATTTTAGTGGGCGATAAGAAATATCTCGCCAGTGCTTTTACAATGAATAAAATTTTATAAGTATTAAAGAATAGTGGTAAGAGATTTTACAATAGCTCTTTTATTTATGAGATATGAGTATTTTGAAAAAAAAAACAACTAAAGAATAGGTTGGCGGAACCACAAAAGACTCGTAAAATAAACTTTCTTATAAATACATACGCACCTTACTCACCTTTTATAATTGCTATGCTTACGTTCTCCATAAAAACAGAAATTCTCTTTTAGTGATACTTTACACAAGATCATGAAGTGGGTTCAAATTTAATTAAAGGCAAAATACAATACAATAATCCACAAATATTGCCTCAAGTGAGTTTAAAGATTTCTAAACACTAGTGCGAAACCGGACTCTGCCGTTGCGATCGATTTACAGGTCTTGAGATGAAAGTAAGAAGGGACTTACGCACACAGTAAGTAAAAACAATTAATATGCCTGTAACTTTCCCCCAAATGGGTGTATCTTAAAACTAACCTCACCATTATTTTTCTAATTAAATTCTAGCCCGAAATTATGTATCATATTACCCTATTCCCATTTTGAAAACTTGACCTTAATTCAAAATAGCGGATTTCAAGATGGCTGCCATCAAGGTCATATCTACCATACAACTTCCTCCCAGGACTTATATGTATCCACATGGTTTTTCTTCACTTTTCTTCATTAACGCTCCGTTTACAAAGGGTAGTAAGGGACTTCTGTAGTAATCTCTAATAACCACATCACAACTCTTAAAAGTTATTTAAAAAAAAATAGAAAACATGCACCATGGCAAAAATTTGTCATCACAAGTAATGATGCATACATGCCTTCTATCAGCAAAAAAAGTTTCATTGAAATTGGAGCCGGACATTTGAGTAATGTCCCTTGTGGGATGTGATTGAACGTGACGTCAGAACACATCGCCCCTCTTCCCGGAATTTACGGGAATTAGGTGACCTGAGTGAGCACATGTGATGCCAGCTCTCTACAGCGACCTATCAAGGATCATTGCGTGTATGCCAAGACGTGTCGCCGTTTTTATCCATGCCAAAAGTCGACATACTGACAATTAGGTAGGTAGTCATGATGGTCTGGCTGATGTGTGCGTATATTTTGTCTCGACTCGAATTTCGAGACGTCTCGACTCGAATTCGAGTCGAGTCGAGACAGAGACTGTCGAGTCGAGACACGAGTCGAGACAGAAACATATTTTCGAGTCGAGACACGAGTCGAGACAACATTTTCTCGAGACGAGTCGAGACAGGCTTAAATCTCGACTCGACTCGACTCGAATGCATCCCTAGTTAATTTGTGACAGAGTCTGTCAAAAAAGTGTGCAAACAATATAACAGAGATGGCTATATTAAATTAGAGCAACATCGCAATCTTTCATGCCTAAATTTGATCGTAAATCTAATTTCAATGCCACCCTTGATTGATAATGGTGAAACAACATAATTTAACATGTCCTGAGTGGTTGGGTAGGGTGTATATGACACTTAAATTGCAATCAACTCTATATGGTTAGATCGGGGTAATTGAGCAAGAATAATTATTTTGTAAAATGGGCACGGATTACTACATCTAATATTTTCATCTCAAATTTGAATATATAAAATCACTCTCTAGAAAAAATGTTTAATATGGCCATATATACAAAAGTGCATCTGTTCGTAAAACTTTTGAAGAAATAATTTTTTCACCAAAATTCACTAACTTTAGGTTATATACGCAAACTCTAAATGAACCACTGTTATTTTAAAAATACTTTTACTACTATTAAACAGCTAAAATGATTTCATGTTATTAGAATTCAGAAAAGTTTAAAATTTGAGCATTAAAGCAATAATTGATGTATTTTGTAATTTTTGTCAATCTTTAGGCCTTTTGCGTGAACTAAGGATAAAATATAGATTTTTAAAATATTTTCCCCTTTTTTAGCATGCGATTACGCAATTTTCCCGCACTATTAGAATTCGATATTCAAAAATTTGCTTGTTTTCGACTCATCCAATATATATATATATATATATATATATATATATATATATATATATATATATATATATATATATATATATATATATTTACTATTACTACTTTGTACTACAATATTACCATTACTACTATAACGAAGTTACTCTAGTACAACAGACTACTAATTAGTAATAACGCAGTAAACTACTGATTATCCGTGGAATTCGGTAACGAGACAAATAACGGATAATCCGCAAAATAGCCAAAGAAACAACACAAATTAACATGAAAATGCTTTTCCAAATTTTCTATTTGTAGTAGGAGGCTTACACATCCAATTATGACTTTAAATAATGTTCTTTTGAAGTTACAAGTTAGTTGGTTTACTTTTTCACACACACAAAAATAGGTAAATCGTTTTTGTTTCTTCGTGTTAACACACCTCTTCATTATTTATGATTAAAATAATTTAAACGTTTTGTCAGAACGTGGTGCAATCATTTTGTTCCTTCTGATATAGAATGAACCCGTCAATGTGACCTAGAGCGCTGCGTCCTGCTGATCGTGACTCATGCTTTCTCTCTCAACACGCGTGCTTCCATTTCCCTACATTAGTTGACTTCGCTTGCGGCATTATACGTTTCGCTGTAACGTTTAGAATTAGAATTAGAAATTAAATTTCTGTGCTTTCAGCATCTATGGTCATGTTAGCCTGTCACACATATGAGGGATGACGTCCCTCGGTGATCACACTACCCGGGAATTGGGGAGGAAGAATGGAATGGGGAAGGAAGGAAGCGGCTTTGGACTATGTTAGGTACCACCCCAACGTTTATCTGGTGTGAATAAGGAAAACCGAGGTAAAATCTAACTCAGAATGTCTGGCCTGAAAAAAGCCATTACTTATTCGATCGAGTGTCCCCTCCGGCAATCGAACTCGCGCTGTAACGTTTAACTATAGGTCTAATTGTATAACTTACTCTATCGTTGTAGATTTTCTTTTAATGGCGTAAATACCATCACAAAAAAGGAGGAAAAAAGGAAAGGAAGACGTCAAAATCCACAAAGCATATAATCGATACTTTGCTGAACCATAATATTTAGGATTTAGACATAACATTGTTATGTATGATAGAGAAGCGGTACATGGGATTTTCTTTTCCTTCATCTTTTATTATTAAAAGTTCTATATAAGTTTTTTGTACGCAATACTGTAAATAAGTAGATGTTTTTAATAATAATCCTTTCTCAATGGGTTTAGACTTCTTGCCCAGAGCAACACGGAAGTTTTTATGGTTAGGAATCTCCTGTCCAGTGCAGCGCGGAGGTTGGAAGGAACCTCTTGCCCGTAGCAGCGTAAAGGTGGGATAGTGTCTCCTGCCAGAACAGCGTGGAGACGGAAAGGAACCTCTAGCCCCTAGCAGCGCAGAGGTGTGTTAGGTATCTCCTGCCCAGTACGGTAGCACGGCGATTGCTAAGGTTAGGGAGTCTGCACCACCCAGAACAGCTTGGAAAGAAAGGTAGGAAATGATCAGCTGGAAATGATGTATTCTGCCTCTTGATATGCTCTTTTATAACCGAATTTGGAGGGGGGCCTGTGGAGGGGTTTTCCGGGTTTCTTCGTGACTCTCTGTGTCCTCCTCGTATTTCTTCGGAGATGGCATCCATTGGTTGCTTATATTCTTTATGGAGAAACCCATCGTGTTATTCATAAATATGAGAGGATATTGCAATATTTGATAGATTTTAAGTTTTAAAATGAACAGATACAGAACACACATAATGATACAAGGAAAATAATTGGGCACCTGTTTAATCAATGGTCTACTTTTGTCAACCAAGATATTATATATTATACATAATCTCTTGGTGACACCAATATTTGAAACTGCATCGGTAATTTGGAAGTCTAACACAAACGCTTGTGAACAGAATCGAAATGGTTCAAAAATGGTTTATTAGAATGGTACGATTTAAGTTAGTATTTGAATATTACTCTAATATGTCAGATAACTGAAGAAGATATTTTAAACTTGAGTGGGCAGAAGAAAATAAAGCTGCTTAACAACCACTGACTATGTTAAAAAAAAAAGAATTGAGTTTAAAAGTTGTAATATGTGAGACAAGCGATAGATTTTATTTCAACCAAGTAAAGGAAACATATTTTAATCTCTAAGTTCCTAACAAACTACAATGGTTGTGTATTTCAGAATTTATAATGCAGGTTACTATTGTTAGTATAGCTTAGCTCACGGATCTCTGCCGCGATTGACGCCAACAAGGAATTAGAATCGCGGCAGAGATTCATGAGCTTAACTCTATTTTTAGTTTTTGACTTCTCAGTGTCATGGGAATTAACATAGACTATATTGTCATAGTCTACCTTTCTATTTATCCATTTTAAAGCTAATTATTATTTGCCCTCTTCCTACATTATAATGTTACAATAACATTGAATTTTATGATGAAGTGCTATAATTCTGTTCTCAGCTGTTCCCGTATACCACTAATAAAGTTTATTATTATTATTATTATTATTATTATTATTATTATTATTATTATTATTATTATTATTATTATTATTATTATTATTATTATATCAACGTGAATAAAGTAAAGGTTTATAAAGGGATTTTATTTGGATGAAAGTAATAGATGCTGAAGTAGAAGAAACGGAACACATTAAATGTAATGCATTCGTGAAATTCCCCCCGGATGGAATCCAAGAAATTGAAGAGCTCGGAGAGAGAGGGGAAAGAGAGATGAAGAATGAAGTAGCATGTAAATTAATCATAGCAATTATGGGAAAAAGGTTCAAACCTTTCTGAGATTGCTTGTTATTTTAAGAACTCAACCATAATAAACCTCCAGTGCTAGCTGATGTAGATGCTTGAAACCATATCGTTTAAAAGCTGAAACTTCTTCGGGACTATTTTTTTTTCATGCTCTTTCTTTGTGGTATTAACAGCAGCTGTTGTGTTCTTCCTGCTTGTATAATATTTTCTTCTACTGGTTTCCCCTCATCCCGTTTATCTCTTTGTCGACGTAGAGGCAGTTAAAGAATGAGAGAAACTCTGTAGAAGAGTTAAGTCATGGTTAAGTGTTGTGTACATGTTTTGGGACCCTTCCTTTTAAATTTAAATTGGTTCTACGTGTATGACATCACGCAACTATAAAGTGGGATAAAAGGGTCTTTTAAGGACAGCTCTAAAAGAAACCATTAACTATTTCTCTTATTATAGTTTGTTATTGTTTTTATATTTTTCAAAATATAGCAGTGAACATTATCACCAATTTTAGTCTAAGGCGTTTCTGGATCTAGAAGGTTGGAGTATAACTGTCTTATGGCGGTACGCGCCTTTGGCATGGTATGGACAAGAGTTCGATTCTCGGTAAGAGGACATGTAATTTAGATCCCATGTTAAAATGAATAAGTCCATGTTTCATTTAGCCTCGGTGCTGAAAAGAGACGTTCGGCCCCAAACCAAACAAGCAAACAACCAAAGCCTATATCTTAAACAACAGTACAAATTTCACTTCAATTATCAACTATTTCCTCAGAGTTCATACTCGAGAAAACTACAGTGTAGTTACAGTTTCCAATAGTTGTTTCGTTACAAAATATCTAAAATGTAAACAATACTTTTCAAATTTTGCTTGTAATAATGAACATTATTAATACTAACTAGGGAGGTACTAGAAGTGGTACGCGGAGATCTGCATGTGTTATATATAGTTGAAAAGGTAACATCGAGTACATCTCACATGTGAAATATCTCGCTTGAATGGGGCCTGTAGGAGGCGTGGCGAATATTTGAAGATCAGAACAAGGCACGCTCCCAAATACCAGAAAACGTGGGCAAAATAGGAAGCTACGATGTAATTGTTTTGATATATATATATATATATATATATATATATATATATATATATATATATATATATATATATATATATATATATATATATATATATATATATATATATATATATATATATATATATATAGATAGATAGATAAATAGATAGATAGATTTAAAAGCTAGCTGAAATACGAATCTGACATCAAAAGTTTACAAATCAAAATGACGGATCCAACATGGCGGACACAAATTACAGGAAAACATGCTATGGATCTGAAATTGGGTACATAGAGATATTCGACATCACTATGTAAGAATCGGATACCAAAAGTGTACAATTCAAAATGTCAGTACCATCCCTACTCATGAGAGTGGATATTTGTCATACATATGGCATACAAGTGTACACGGCATAATGTAAAACCGAAAAGACAGTTATGGAAGTTTAATGTTGTATTAAACTCCAACGCGCTCTTTTCACTTTCATTGTTCGGATCTTCAGATTATATCTGCAAATTATCGCAACGTACCCTCCAGGCGCCATTCTAGCGAGATGGTACAGATATAAAGTGTACCCGGTGCGAGCGTTTCAACGATATATAACACATGCGGATCCCCACGTATTTCTTTTGAGGTGGGGGAGGGAGTTGGTAGTAAAATAATTATTGTCTATGATTGCAATTTGTTCGTATCATAAAACTTTCATGTGCACTATAAAACCTGTCCTGCATTCCGTGCTTCAATTTTGGCATGATTATATAGCAAAACATGCTCCCTGTTTATTGTAAAACATCACCTGTCCCTACTGGCCCCGTTATGTACTATAGATATGTTCCTACTACATGTGTAAGAATAACATATTTAGTTCTGTACATATTTCTTGCACTTTTTGTCCACCACATTGGATCCGCCCTATTCCATTTTGCACTTTTAACACTGAATTCGTACTCAGCGTCCACGAAAGCCTCTAACTAGCTGCTTTCAGTTCCATAGCGGTGTTGTGCATTTTACCCGCCATATTGGATCCGTCATTTTGAATTTTACACTTTTGGTATCCGATTCACACACAGCGACGTCGAATATCTCTACATATATACCCAATTTCAGATCCATACCTTGCTTTTTTTTTTTTTTTTTTTTTGCAATTTGTGTCCGCCATGTTGGATCCGCTATTTTGATTTGTAAACTTTTGATGTCAGTGCGGTGGCTCGGTGGTAGATCGTTCGCATATATTGAGCATGTTGTCTCTGCTTCGATTCCAGCTCACGTCAAGTGGGCTTTGTGGTGGACAAACCTCTTCTGTGTAGGGTTTTCTAGGGGTTTTCCCGTCTCTTCTCACATTCTTCACCATGTGCAAACTGCTGCCAAATCATTTAAAAAATCTAGTCATCTCCAATCACCTATGCGATGCCGATATCTCAGCTTAGCGCTAGTCAGTCAAATTTCCATCTTTGTTGATCGATTGATGGAAGAATGATCTCTCGCTAGTTGCACTCTGTTCCTGAAGTTTTCTTGAAACAAATTGCATGTCATATGCAAGATCTTGAAAGGTTCTATACTAGACATGCGCTTTCTTTCGTCTACCTTTATTTTCTTTCGAGATATCTAGTTTTTAAAAGCTTTCAACCCATCACCTAAACCGATATCTCAGTTTAGCGCTAGTCAGTCATATTTCCACCTTTGTTGATCGATTGATGGAAGAATGTTCTCTCACTAGTTGCACTCTGTTCCTGAAGTTTTCTTGAAACAAATTGCATGTCATATGCAAGATCTTGAAAGGTTCTATACTAGACATGCGTTCTCTTTCGTTTACCTTTGTTTTCTTTCGAGATATCTAGTTTTTAAAAGCTTTTAACCCATCACCTATGCCAGCGTTTCCCAACCTTTTTCAACTTGCGGCACACTACAGGTGTAACTTGAATTCTCGCGGCACCCATATATATATATATATATATATATATATATATATATATATATATATATATATATATATATATATATATATATATATATATATATATATATATATATATATATATATATATAATTACCGTGGTATTTTAATGTGATTACTAATTTCCTTCTTACAGAGAAGAAAGCTCGATCACTGATTTTTCCCCGTGCTAAATCATTATACTCATTTTTCATTCTAATTTTAAAATAGAAAACAATAGCAATGAAATATAGGACTCGGGTTTTTAAAAATCCACTTTCTCTTTCGAAAACTGTATCTAACCTCTAACTAAAAGGGAAGATCACTAAATAACGAACAAATAAACAAATCTCCTATACTTTTAAAACACAAATGTAGGTAATTTGTATGCATGCTTGCTTTGTTGAATTTATTGAATGATATGTTAAAATTTCAAGTTACGAAATAGTCTGCAACAATAAAGAAGTAATAATGGTCATGACAATGATAAATACGTTTTTGAACATTAAAAATGTACAGAAAAGTAACACAGTATGAAATTTAAAATTGTAGATTTATAGTAGAGGTTCATAGTAATGTGAAATATAAATATACATTTTCCCTGTCTTGCAATTTGGTTCGCATAGAATTAATAATTTGTTTCGATTTTCTCGCGGCACACCAGCGGCCCATTCGCGGCACACCAGTGTGCCGCGGCACACCGGTTGGGAAACGCTGACCTATGCCGATATCTCAGCTTAGGACTATCCTCTATAGATGCTTCTCACATAAGCTAAATGCAGTTACATACTGGTCTTATTTCTATATTGATTTCATTCCTAAGATATCTCAGTTTTTCTAAATCACCAACGACCTCCTTATCTTTGCTGCCCTTTTCGCCCAACTTTCTGAGGCCTTAGAGCCAAATTAACAGTACCTCTCGATAGGGATCAACGAGTACCTTCTATTTATCCTATTGGTGAGCGTCTACCTTGTGGGGTCCTTGGAAATGGAATTGTGAATAAACCCCTTTCATGTTCCTAGCTAAAGTAGTATGACCTAGGCATTGATTGATGAGTTACTTTTACTCTTTTATATAAGAGTATAGATTGCGCACTCCACGCTGGTGTATTGGTTATCACGCGTGCCTTTGATGCATGTGGTCCGGGTAGGAAGTATTGTAATTTTAACGAATTACAGTGGTTCGGATTC
This sequence comes from Thermobia domestica, assembly GCF_964235325.1. Taxonomy (NCBI): domain Eukaryota; kingdom Metazoa; phylum Arthropoda; class Insecta; order Zygentoma; family Lepismatidae; genus Thermobia; species Thermobia domestica. The sequence continues at coordinate 68,298,102 of NC_137458.1, forward strand.
CTCCTTTAACATTAGGTCCACGTCTCATAATGTACCCTCAATGCTAAAAGGGATGCTGGTATTCAGGAAATAAAGAAATAATCAATACCATAGATTATGATTAGTAATATGAATTGTATTGTTTATTTTTGGCCATTTAGTAGTGATGAGGATTCCAGCTTATATTTATTATTACCTTAAAGTATGCTTAACTTATATAATCCTTATCTACCTACTAAGAAGTAGCTGCTTCATGATTTTCAAAAAGGTTGCCACATTTTGTATCCTTGGCTGGCCGTGCTCCATTATGCTCAATTTGAGTCGAGCCAATGTTTTTATAAAGTATACTATACACTGTGTATAATAATATATTCTAAAGAAAATCAGCTAACACAAAAGTGGAAATTTTAAGAGGAACGATGTAATATGTAAAATATACCAATAATCTGCAAAAATAATTAATTTTTTGCTATATTCTGAATCAGGTTCGTAATTTATACGTACATCTGTTGTTGGAGTAAAGATATTTTATACAGAACACTAGAGAATAAATATTATACGTAACATTGCTTCCGCCCTATGTCACTGAATGGGAAACCTTTCCACTAGTTTAGTGCATGATGTTCTGCTCAATTGAAGTGATTTTCCTGTGGTAGAAACAATTGATCGATTGAATGAAGATGTGCAGCGCATTCTAAAGTTATATACAGCCACCAGCAATGCATCTACGTAAACTTTAAAAATTATTTCAGAACAATGTTAATGCAGGTTTTTTTCTAGAATTTCAGAACTTTATCTTGGATGATTTTTCTTGCCTCAATGATTGTTTTAAAAAGAGGACATGTAAAGTATATATATATATATATATATATATATATATATATATATATATATATATATATATATATATATATATATATATATATATATATTTGCGATGATAATAGTAGTAGATATTTCCAATTATTTCGTTCGGATAAAGTATAATACCTTGTTCATAATCCGAATTGGAATTACACAAGAGTTTATGTTCGAACTCTCAAAAATTTTAAGTCTATTAGATTTAAACAGGCAACTGGAATGGTTGGGAAATAACATATTTAGTGTTTTTTGTTTCAAAGTCTTAGTTTAATCTCTTCAGGCTCACAAAGAGAACAGGGATGTTTCAGCGTAAGATTCCTAAGATGAAAGAAACCTCATCAAACGAATGTTAGGGTTATTGTTTCACAATCGGGAAATCTCGGATTCGAATCCAGTGACCGCCCTTTCTGACTGAATTTTTCATGAAATTTTCGTCAGTTCCACCAGACGAATGCTGGGATGATGTTAATATCTTTCAATGTAGACCCTGGATGAAGCTTTTTCTAAATTTCCCCATTTTATGTTATTGATTCTGCTGATAGTGCAAATTAGCCTTGCATACTAAAGCTGGAAATGCACAAAGAAAATTCAACCATCATTCATTAAATTCAATTGTTAGGCACACAATTTTTAGTTAAATCAAGTAGCAATGTAAAGTGTACATCACATGGAGAAGTTTGATTTGTGTGTTGCGATATTTTTTCAGTTACTGTTAAAGCTGGAAGTTGTAGTAGATTTTAGTAGAGTTAGAGAAGAGATGCAACAAATTATTAGCATGTCTAATTTATAGCAGAAAATCACTTCTTATTATCTATTATAGTTTCTGCCCTGCGGCGATCAACGTTAAAATCGGAAATGGCTGCTTTGTGCTACTTCCGGATTGGATAACGGGTTAAGAGAGAATGTGGTGCCTATTCTTAGTACAGTAAATTGATTTAAAAAAAAAAAAACTTCTAGCTATTTATTATTTCTGCTCTCTTACATCATTATTAAAACCGGAAGTTGTAATGGATTTTTATCACTTCTGTTTTTTGTAGTGAGTTAAGGGTGAAGGTAGTATTGGGCACCTCCTTCAAAGATTGGGCCCATCTCAACAAAAATTTCTAGATGCGCGCATGAATATGGCACAATGTAAATGTCTAGTATAGACTGTGCGAACTTTAAATTTAATAATGATAATAATAATAATAATAATATTTTTTTTCAGGTTTTAAAATTTTATTCTGTGTCATATATTTATTATTGATATTTTATTTCTCATACGGTCCAACTATATATTACTAATATTTAATTTTTTTAAATAATGTTTCTAATTATTATTATTATTATTAGTTTCTATTAACTTAACTGAGATGAGTATATGTAACAGTCAGTGATAAAAGAACTTCATATATATTATAATTACATTTTGTGAAACAGTCGCATATATCATGTTTAAACATCTGATAAACGTAAAAAAAAAAAAATCTATTTCATCACACACTTCTACACCTAGCACTCCTTTTTCGACAACGACAAACACATTCAATGTTACCAGAACACAGAACAGGAACTGGAGACCACAGTTTAGCACTATAATTAAAATAATAATAATAATAATAATAATAATAATAATAATAATAATAATAATAATAATAATAATAATAATAATAATAATAATAATAATAAATGTGGAGGCCAATATATAATGGACTAAGAGTCATTAAGGAAGACCAAAAAAAAAATGCAGCCCAGGCAAATTAAAAATACAATATAAACATATTAATATACATAACGATTGTGATTTTTTAAAAATAATCAAATGTTAAAACAATAATATTAAATCAACAGTTGAAGAACAAACATTGCTTTTAATGAGAATAAATTATATTTGTCAAAATTTTAACTACAAAAGTTTTAAAGAAAAATTGCGGATTTTAAATTTTTATTCGCTGGACTTCTGAAGCATATTCATGGACAGTCATTTAGCCATCACTGTCTGGACAAAAGGTGGGCAACCTTTTTTTAAAAAAAATTAAAGGCCACATTAACAATGGCCGTTTCCCAAATTGGCTGCATATGATAGTTTAGAATATATTTACTTTTTTATAATTATTTTACAGTTATTAGTTACATAGCTAACTAACGACCTCTATGGCCTATGGAACCCGGAGGTTCAATGCCGCGTTCACAAGAGCTCTCCACTGACTTCTATCCTTAGCCAAATGGATCCAGTTTCTACTTTGTATTCCTATCCCTGCGAGATCCATCTTAATATTGACCTCCCATCTACGTCTAGGTCTTCCTAATGGTCGTTTTCCGATTGGTCTTCCAGTCAAGACTTTGAAAGCGTTTCTACTTTCTTCCATTCTAGAGTTACATTAATATTTACATGAAAACACGCATAACAGTATAACATATTAAAAAGATTGTAAGAAGAATAAAAAGATAAAACGAAAGTAAGATAATTTTTCAATTATTTACTTTTTCAGACTCATATTTCTCGTAAGGTGTGTGAGGTATATGAAATCAATGTAGCATTTACCATATAGAGCCGGAATGCCGTACTTCATGACTCTAAAGGCCTTATGTCCTTCAGTCCTGGTCTAAGCCATCAGACCTTGTATCTTTGCATTGTTTAGGAGCATTTACAAGTGTATCCTCAATCAGATGCGCCATAGAAATATTCGGAATAAATAACATCAAATGGTGTCACTGTGGCTCAATGGTAGAGCGCAAAGGGGAACTGGTTCATCTCAGGCCACTTAAGTTTGGCTTCTTGGTTTATTAGAGTTTAGCGTTTTTTTCAGCAGCGTGAGCATATGAAACGTGAACTTACCGCTTAAGAATGAAGTTTGAATCATGTGTCCCCCTGGACACGGTGGCTCAATGGTAGACCACTTACCTCTGGTGCCTGCGGTCCTTGGTTCGATCCTAGGCCAAGTAAGTTCTCTATGTTATCTATTATGTTATGTTATCTATGATTTCAGTTGAAATAGTAGTCTGAAGAAGGAAGTGATATACTTCCGAAACTGTTACATTTCTAGTTAATTTATAATAAAGATTATAGACAGCCTTGTAAGAAAGTTATGTTTAATTTATGTTTAAGATGGACACAAGGCCTTTTTATAAAAAATACTTTATCATATTTTATACTTTAATTTATTAAGTAAATTGACAAGAGCAACACAAGTAGGTACTAGCCTTTTGTACTTCTAAACAACGAAGGTGTAAGAAGATATTTGATTCGTTGCTCATGAACATTTTAAAATTCTGTCTGGAAAATTGTGAGATCAGATTATTTAATAAAAATGTACAAAACAAATAAATAGAAAGAATAATATTATTCATAGTAATGAATAATGAGGATTGTTTGGTACCTGGTAGAAGTTATATTGAAACTGAGAATTAATGAACACATATGTCATTAAACGTATGCTATTACTCTTAGAAAATGAAAGACAGTAAATACTACAAGCATATTCTAGGACATTTAAAGAAATACCCAATTGCAATATTAATTGCTTTGAATTACAATTAAAACGCAATTTCTGTAGCTTTCTTAACTCCACGGGAAGACAAATAACCAATACGTACTCACGCAACGGTAAATATTATATGCCACCCCTTTTTTTCTATGAACCAATGATACATACAAAAACTTTAAATTTCCAAATGAAATTATATACATTAAGACGTTACTTCAGAAAAATGGTGGTTAGGCAACTGCCTCTCTTGGCCCCCTAATCGCCGCCCCTGCCTACAAAGCATAAATGAGGGACATAAACTTTTTTTTTTTCATTTCAAATTACTTTGAAATACAATGAAATTAGAAGGAAATATTTTGTCTCGTTGAGCAGTTATTCTGCTGAAAAGTTTAAAAGTGTTTACAAGTAGTAATTTATCCTTTTAAACATTAAATTATCCTTTAGACTTCCTTGATTTTAATTGCTATCTAATGCGGAATTCAAGGTAAGTAGATAGAAATCGGATGCGTAAATAATATTTACAATTCAAACACCAGTTTGTTATGATAGAAAATTTTCTCTCTCTCTTTTTTTTTTTTCTTCATGGAATATAATAACTGTGGTGTCATGGCAACTCATCGTAATATAACCACGTTCAAGTAAATTATACGTACTTGAGTGTCTCAAATACGTCTTAATTATCGTCTAATTATCACTACAGTCAGAATAACAAGTATTATTATGTTAAATGCTTAAGAAGGTATAAGGAAAAAGATTTAATTATGCACGAACAAGTATTTAAATTCTTAATTATCAAGTTGATAATTATTAGTTACCATTTTAGATAAAGAGGATACACCAAAGCAGAAAGTGACAAAGAAAGAATGGTGCAAATATATTCTTTTTACGTAAAAGAAAAACTCGCTAAATAAACGAAAACGCGTAAGTTGCGTTCCCCATTGTGAAACTACGTTATTCTGTCCTAACTATGGACACTTAATATAGAGACTGGAAATGGTAATCTATAACTTCAGGTTATGTTGGAAAGAAATCATGTTGTTAAGACGTTGGATCCATGTGAATCACATGCTATTGGATCCATTTGGGAGGCAAATAAAAGAGCAGGTTAATGGAATACAGTATGATTTTTTAGTTGAGCAATAGTTTACTTGGTTGACTGTTGATACGGTTATTATTCATGTTTTGCTTTAACGTATTTGTGGTAATTAGTCACCTTGCATTGTATTGATGCAAGTATTTGAACTCAGTTGGTGAAATAGTTATACAAGAACTTAAGATGAAGAATGAAAAGAAGTTCAATCTTACACAACAGGAAGTGAAAACGATTCTTGGGGCGGGACACCGAATCAATTGAAAGAAATCATTTTTCGTTATCTATTATCAGTTTTTCTTCTATAGTGATCAACATGAAAAATGGAAATAGCTGATTTCTACCACTTCCTGTTTGAATAGAGTATTAAGAGGATATGGAAATATCATTGGGACGCTGTATCCATATTTAAAAAAGAAACGGTTCTAGCGATCTCTTCCCGTTTTTTGCTTTACTATTTGTCGACAGATGGGTGAATATAGCCGTTGTATTAGAAATGAAATCTTTCAGTTAAACGTCCCACAATTATGCCCTTTTACGCTAAGGGAGACGATGATTAAAGCAAATGAATGATGATGGAAGAATTGGTGGAATGAGAAAGTGGAAGGAAACGGAAGTACCCCCGAGAAAACCCACGGGCACGATGTTGTCCACCACAATCTTACTTGGCCGGGATCGAACCACGGACCCAGCGCTCTGCTATTGAGCCACCATGCCCCCCCGCCAACCCGTTGTATTAGACTTCCTACACTTATGCATGCCGTAGTTAATCTAAAGACTTCCCTAAAGAAACAAATAAAGTATTTCAGCATTTTAAGAATTCTAACATTAGACAAACGTAATTTCTGTCTTATATTTCTCATCATGAATAAATACTGTAGATCAGTTAACTTGATTTAAAAAAGAAACTATCTCTATGCAATAGCATAGTCCTTGAAACAAAAGAAATCATTATATATTCTGGAAAATTTTATATTGCAGTGCACGTCTTTAAATTACATAACGAGAAGTTATAATTCCAGGGAATATGATCATCTCGATTGAAAACCACATTACTGAGGCTCCATTTAGTCAATTGAGAAGCTTTCTCTTAACCACAATTGAATTGAGTCCACGTTTCAAGAACTTTCCGAAGTCTTCCTACAAACATTTAGTCAATTAGGCTTGATTGGAGCTTCATTATTGATGAAAATCGAGAGCTTTATCAGATATCAGAAGGTTTTACATTTTTTTTTTGAGAAACGCAAATATAATTTCGTAAGCAATGGAAAGACATATAAATTTGATGTTATAAAATAGCACAATGATATTTGCTTTTTCCGCTTTGTAAACATTTTCTATAACAGTATAAAAATTTACATAGTTAGTGAAGAAGTCAGCAAAATCATTTCTCGATTTTTTCCCCTGCCTTTACACAAAAATTGTATTTTTAAGAAATTTATCTATGCAGTAGCTTTTATACTCTTTCTTGGCACTTTTAGGTAACATTCTTCAGTACATGACTTCCAAAATTACATTGAATCCTGTTTACTGTTTTCAGAAGTTATTTAATTCTATATTATTCACAGGCACAAGATAAAGTTTACAGTATTCTTGTTCAAAATTGGAACTTATACCAATCGATGCACTTCATTAAACTGAACAAAAGGAAATGATTGAGTATAAATCCTCATGTGTAGTTTTTGAGAAACTCGAGAACCAAAAGAATTGATTCTGTATGACTACTACGTCACATGTAAGATAACTATGATACGGAAGTATTCGCTCATAAAACTTTTCATTATGACATTAACAAGAAGACAGTATACAATATGGTAATAACACTATAAATACTAAGTGCTGGAACTCCTCGAATTCCTCATTCTACCGCAAAGTGGTCCTAGCGTACTTAAGTCCAAACCAAGGATCACCAAATAGAGGATCTGCCAAAAACAACCGAGCCTCTGTCAGAGCACTGAGTCTGATTGGCTACTCTCGTTTCCGCTATGAATGTTGGCTCAAAACATTGCGATCTTATTGGGTAGAATGGGCAGAGTGGGGTGGCGAAACTGTGACGTATGGTTTCACGATTTTGTTGTATAGGCATATCCTCTATTTTATGACATCCTTGGTCCGAACGAAGTCAACGGGGAAGACTATGGACGCGCTTGAATTATAGCGATTTTCATTCGCTGTGCTTCAACATTTTATGAATATAGAACATTATTATTCTGCCCCGACATTGTGGACAATCTTTGACTTCATTTCCCTGGTAATTTGCGGGGCTCGAAAAATAAAGCGACACTTGATATGATGAAACATTAATATCAGTAAATATCTTGAGTGTTCCGCAAAGCATCTCAAATTGCGAAGCACTGAAGTTTACGTATTATCTCGATGTAATCTCCCCAAAATACATAATTGGCATTTTGCTTTTTGTCTATATTGGAGTCAACATATTTGATTACATCGTTAAAAAAAAAAAAAAAAAAAAAAAAAAAAAAAAAAAAAACACCAAAGAGAAGTACTTTGAAAAGTGTAATTGTAAGAAGTCGACTGATGAATGAAAAAATGAAAATGAAGTCTTTAAGTTCTACGTCCCAAGGTTAGACTAAAGGAGATAATGAGAAATGAATGAAATGGTGGAATAAAGAAAGTGGAAGGAAACGGGAGAACCCCGAGAAAACCCAAGAGCACGATGTTTGTGCACCACAAAGTCCACACGGCGCGAGCTGGAATCGAACCAAGGACCTCAAGTACCGGAGGTGAAAGCTCTACCACTTTTTTTAAATAAAAAAATAACTGACTCACCGAACGTGTCTCAGCAGCTTACTTGAACTATTTATTACTAATTTTACTTGTTTTACTCGTTTAACTGGCTTTTCCAATCTCCTAGAACGACAGAGACATTAACACAGAAACATCGAGGACAGTTAAAATCACAAAGGCTCTTCCACCGGGAATCGAACCCTGGATCCCGTACACCATAAGCGCACGTGCTAGCCACTATACCAGCGGGGAGGGCTACCAATGAGCTTCCGCGTCCTTCTCGACCCTCGGATAGTGAACACAATTTATACGAAAATGAAATGAAATGAAATCTTTAAGTTTTACGTTCCACGGTTATGCCGGTTAGGCTAAAGATAGTTATGCACTTGCTTAACACTCATATGTCAGAATTATTGCTTGTAAATGATAGGTAATATTCTCCAAAAGTGAGTGGCAGAGAGTAGATTATTTTACTTGAAGATCGATGACTGATAACTGACGAATTTTTAAATATGTTTTTAAGTATATAAACTTTTTCCGGGAGATGCTTCCTACTGATCTAATGGCTAGTGCGTATACCTTTGGAGCATGTGGTCTCGGGTTCAGTTCCCGGTGGGAGAGTACAAACAATTTAAATGTCACAATCATTCACTTTTGTTAATCATCTGCAATACTAAAACGATAAATTGAAATGTACGAGTAATTTCGCGCAATGCAATATCTTTGCTGCTTCATGATTAATTTTGTCTTAATATAATTACAAAATTTTACTTACTCTTCACACAAATAAGAGGGACCACAAACGATGTGATGAAAATTCGAGCTTTATATGTCACAAAATAAATTCATAATTTTGTGATATTCTTAAGTGTGTGCAATTTCCCCACATTCCTCTCTAACGGTTCTATAAAGGTAACTAAGAAAGTTCCGCCCCTTTTTCACTCACCACCTTCGAACATCGCTATGTCACCTAAAACGTACCTGGAAGATCAAACATAGTCCTCATCAGTATCGATGACTTTCTACTAACGTTCTGGAAGACCATGGATTCCATCGCGGTAGAACTTGGTGGGCCGTGGAGCGAAGAAGGTATTAAGTGCATTTTGTACCTCTAATAGGGATTTAAACTGGCGTTCTCTAAGGTGATTGTCCAAAGAATGGAACAGGTGATAATCAGACGGTGCAATGTCTGGAGAGTATGGCGGATGCATAGTGTTTCGCATCCAAGGCGTAAAATGGTATCCCAGATCATCCTAGCCACGTGGGGCTTAGCGTTGTCTTATAACAGGAGGATCCTTTTGCGATTCAGAAGTGCTAGCTCTAAAGTTTTGAGTTTTTCTTGAACATTGCTCAGCTGCTGACAGTACACCGTTGCATTCATGCTCTGACCACCTGATAGCAGTTCCCGATGCACGATGCCGCGAGCATTCCCCAAACACACAGGAGGGCCTTCTTCTGGTGCAGTGCTGGTTTCGGATGTTTTGGAACCGGTTTATGGGATGCTAACCAATAATTAATGGCGCCGTGGACTTTCGTACAGGACCCATTTCTCATCACATGTCCACATCCTGTCCAGAAATGAGTCCCTCCTCAAGCGATACAGCAAAGAAACACAGGTGTCTGCTCGCGTTGCCTTCTGGGCCGGATTCAAATCATGGGACCCATCGACCCAACTGGTAGTGCTTCCTAAGTTGATGGAGGTTCTGTCGAATGGCTTCTCCACTCACACTGAATTGTAGTCCCAGTTCCTCACATGTCTGGCCACCGTTCGCGTCAATTGCTGCCTGATGATCTTCATTTTGTGCATGTGTTGGTTTTCCGGCACGTGGTGCGTCTTCGAGTGTTTCGTCACCGTTCTTAAACTTGTTACACTACCACTGCACTGTCCGCGTAGTAACGACACCCTTACCAAAGGCCTGGCCTATCTTACGTGTCACTGCAGCGGCGTTTAATAACAGTTTGAACTCGTACAGCATACACGTCCTTATAACGCTCTGTGGAAGTCCCATGTGGAACTCTGTCCTTACGCACATTCACGATGTAACTGAACTCCCACAACCAGGTAGTATGTTGGATATATCCACACCAACAACTGACCTTTGCCTTATCTCCATTCGCATTCAACTCACGGTGTGAGGCCCAATGGAACACAAACCTCCACAAAAACGACAAAACTTTCTTGGTTACGCTTATACTTCCTCGTCTCTCCCCTCCTTTGCTCTACTTGTTTCTCTCTGTCATTTCTTCATCTTAAAAGCGTGTTTACGTCATACTTCTACCAGTTGGAAATAACAGTCAAATGGTGCTGAAGAAGAGGAGCGTTGAACTTAAAAAAAAAAAAAATTCATAAATATCATAAGTTGAGGATAAGAAAAACGGGAAAAAGCTGTGAAACAGCAATAAAACATCTTGTTCAAGAAATAATAGCTACATTGAGTACAATGTTAAGTGTACGTAGGTAATCTTCATAATATATGTAAAATAAAACTAAACACCTTGAAGTGCATGTAGTGCCATGGCTGATGAAATTCCATACATTAAATTGAGTGATTCGTTGTCAGCGCACCAGTGCTCAACACAATTATTTCTGTTTTTTTTAGACTGAAAATCAGCACATCTTAACTCAAGCAGATACGTCATAGTCTCAGCATACTGGATCATCACGAAAAATACGGTAATTAAATTCACGTCTACCTAAGGCAAGCACACTGTTAGACTACATAGAAGCGTCGTCTTTGTAGACCACTTACCATCTAATTGAAAACAAGCGATCATAAATACTTTCTTGAAAATGTAGTAAAACATGTTAAGTTACATATTAAGCTGCTGAAGGATCTTTCTCCTCTAGTGAAGGTAAACATTCAGTTAAGGCTCACCAAAAAATCTCAAAATCTACATAAAAAAATCTTTAAGAGGATCTCTATAATAGTTTCCCCAGAACCGTAACAATTGGAGGTGCAAGCGATTCAATGCACCTGGGACCCCCGGAAGAAATGGCCCCTACTCTCTGTGTGAATGTTATGTTGTTACTGAATACTTTAATTCGTCTGTACGCATTTTGTATATTTTAAACGTTATAAAATTTCAGGTTGGTACTGTACCAAACTTGTTTAGAGCCCATTCCCTGATTGTTAAATGCAAGTAATGTCTAAAAATTAAATGTCGTTTAAATATTAAATCGATTAAAACAGCTCGCATTGTGCAATACGCACTATTTTGCATATAGTCTTCTTAAATTAGCTCCTTGATTGTAGAATAGTAAAAAAAAAAAAAAAAAAAAAGTCACTGAAACAACGACGAAATCGATCATCATTATGATATTACACTTTATGTGTAGTGTTTTGTTGAATTCGAAAGATTTGTTGAATTAATAAATAGGTTGTGATTACCTGTTCATAGCTCCCTAGAAAGAGAGAGGGGCAGCCATTGCTAGGGGAAGGATCCCGAGGAGAGAAATAATCTGAAAGCCAACGAGGATATCATATATTCCTATAAATCAAGTCAAGATGTCCATTATTATGGCTTTTGGAAAGGGGATCAAGTTTTTACCCTTTTGCAAGTTACATCTTTTCAAAATAACCTGCTGATTGAGGACTCCCACAAATACTTTATTGCACTCAGGAGCGTCATTTCAGATTTTGCTTGGGGGGGGGGAGCAAAACCCCTTGATATAAGTAGAATTTCGCGTTTTTCACTCATTTACTACTACTCTATTGATAAAATCTATATAAATCTCAAACTCGGGGGGGGGGCAGATGCCTCTCCCTGCCCCCCTAAATGACACCCCTGATTTCACTGGCGCCCAGAAGAGATTTGGCACTGACATTGTAAGTTGATCTCTACTATCGATTCTCGGAACACCTTGTTTGTGAGTAGTAACAAACCTCACCGAACTGAGTATGGACAAAAGCATGCGCGTGGTTATTTCAAAATGACAGCGACGTTCGTGACCACTAAACAACATTTAAATACAATGAGCTCAAACTATTTTAAAATAATAGTAAAACGCCTCTATTGTTTGGTCACCATGAACCTATATTTGTGGAAGTCTTAGAAGGAAGTTCGATTATCAATGCCGATCTATGTCGATACGTTAACTTTCTTGTATCGTTGCGGCAGGAAATCAAAACCAAGAGATGTATCCTAATATTTTTTTTGTTCTTCACGATAACGCTAGGCCCCAGAAAACCAATAGAACACCATTTTGGCCCATTTAACCTTAGTAGATCTTGGCCCACTCTACTTTACCTTGATCTGTCCCATTTCCATGTGTGTTTGAAGGGTTGAGAAGCATTAGTAGGGATTCATTTTTTGTTGGACGAAGTAGTTCAGAAGATAGTACAGTGACTTCTCCGCTTATATATTCGCAAGACTCCTTAAATAGAAGTCATCTGGTAGAAAATGCGAGAACTGTGTAGTTAATGGTAAAAAGCATTCAGCAACCCATACTGCTTTGTGACTGTATTAAAGAAGGAGCGTTATTTGTCTTAATATAGCCTAGTATATTACTATTTGTTGCATTAATCAGTATTATCTTATGTTTAACCATTTTTTCTCTTTTCTTGTTTTAGGTAAGTCCATCACGTCTTGGTAATAATTGTCAGCCATTTTGAAATGTTACTATACGTGAGTATTCACAAATTCTTCTTATTTATTACTTATCTTACCGTATAAACTAATAAATATTACTATACTCATATCTTAAGAGACAATACAAAAACGTTTTCTTAAATGTAGTAAGCAATTATTATTCAAATTTAGAACTTTAAGTATTTCGTAGACTAGATTATTTTTTCTTAGGAAAAGTCTTCCAAAACTAAAACTCTTTTGCGCTTCCAATTGTCTAATTTCGAATGAATCAACAACAACAATATATTATTATTATTATTATTATTATTATTATTATTATTATTATTATTATTATTATTATTATTATTATTAGATATAATAATAATAATAATAATAATAAAGTATTTGCCATAATTTTATATCTTCATTTTCAGGAAAGAAAATCGGCTTATCCACCTATTTTAGATGAAGCTTTGACAGAAATTTAGCCACCACCTCAGCTCCCTAAACTCAAATCAAAACATAAACCGCCTTATGCAGGGTCGTTTTGAAGTATGATTAGCGTCATACTAAAGGCCTGACTACTGCAGAAAACATATGTTAATCTAACTACTTAATATGTCGCTAATCACGCGTTAGAACGACTCCGCATAAGGCCTATTATGTTTATATTTGAATTGTATTATTACTATACAATCTTGCAATTATCTTACTTTTTCTCGTAATCATTACGTGGTATAAAAGCTGAAATAATAATCATTCTGTTATCCATACGGAAATACTTTTAAATCTAATTCACCAAAATATCCTGCATAGTGACGTACCTGTTACTACTGTATACTCACAAACAATTTCCACAGACATCTTTAGTTAGTATTCATTTAGTACCCAATGACCTTTATGTTACTATAAATAGAAATATTTATAACTAGGGCTATGTGTGTGTTTACATTATTAGCGACGAATTGCGTCGTTTGAAGATATTAAATCCATGACTCGAGCTTCGTTGCCTACAGTAAAAATAAATAAACAAACAAATGTAAAGGCAATTGATTTTATATTTCTTTATTGAATTTGCGATTGCAGAAATTTGCAATATGTAAATAAATCTATCCTTTAGGACCTTCAGTATTTGATTCAGGATCTACAGTATATATCCTCTAGGACAGCGTTTCCCAACCGGTGTGCCGCGGCACACTGGTGTGCCGCGAATGGGCCGCTGGTGTGCCGCGAGGAAATCGACACAAATTATTACTTCTATAGAAACCAAATTGCAAGACATAAGGGAAATGTATATTTGTATTTCACATTACTATGAACCTCTACTCTATTATAAATCTTCAATTTTAAGTTTCGTACTGTGTTACTTTTCTGTACATTTTTAATGTTGAAAAACGTATTTATCATTGCCATGACCATTATTGCTTCTTTATTGTTGCAGACTATTTCGTAACTTGAAATTTTAACATATCATTCAATAAATTCAACAAAGAAAACATGCATACAAATTACCTACATTTGTGTTTTAAAAGTATAGGAGATTTGTTCATTTGTTCGTTATTTAGTGATCCCTTTTAGTGAAAGGTTAGATACAGTTTTCGAAAGAGAAAGTAGATTTTTAAAAACCCGAGTCGTATATTTCATTGCAATTGTTTTCTATTTTAAAATTAGAATGAAAAATTAGCATAATGATTTAACACGGGGGAAAATCAGTGATCGAGCTTTTTTCTCTGTAAGATCAGTAATCACCTAAAAATACCACAGTATTTTATATTTACAGATAATAATAGTAATCTTATATATAAAAGAGAACGCACAAATCCTTTGTTCCCTCATCACGCTAATACGGCTGAACCAATTTCTTTCATTTTTGGGGGGTTATTAGGATTTGGACCCTAGATGGTTTTTATCATATCACTTTAATTTTTAATTACCAGTGTCTTGAGATAATTGACCATTCAAGTGTCCATAACGTACAAATCCTTTGTTAGTTCATCATAGGTAAAAATAAACGTATTTATATGCAACCCGCATGACCGTGTCACTCGGCGGGTTAACATAAATGACAGGCGATATAATGTTAACATTTACTGCAATCTACTATGGTTTTTATCATATCACTTGAAAGCGAAAAAGTAAAAATTATCTAAGTAACAAAGTTTATTGCGTTCCGGGGTGACCGCAGCGAAGCGGGGCGGGTTAACATAAATGACAGGCGATATAATGTTAACATTTACTGCAATCTTCTATGGTTTTTATCATATCACTTGAAAGCGAAAAAGTAAAAATTATCTAAGTAACAAAGTTTATTGCGTTCCGGGGTGACCGCAGCGAAGCGGGGTGAACGCTGCTAGTTTTATATATATATATATATATATATATATATATATATATATATATATATATATATATATATATATATATATATATATATGGGTGTGCCGCGAGAATTCAAGTTACACCTGTAGTGTGCCGCAACTTGAAAAAGGGTTGGGAAACGCTGCTCTAGGATCTAGTCTATTTAGTATTTTGTTTAATATGCATCGCAAAACTACAGTTACAATGTAATTTGCATAATCGGATTTCACCCCCCCACCCAAAAAAAAAAAAAAACTGGTATAATGAAAAATGGTTGTTAAGTTTGTTATGATTTCTAGAAAATCACTCTTTATACGATTCTTTCTTTTAATATCTATCATGTACCATTTCTGAACCTGATCCTGAAAATCGGGAAAACCGGATTTTTTTTTTTAAATCATCTCCTCGGAACATTTGTGCCCCTCGGGCCCGGCCCCAGTTTCATGTAAGGATTTCATAAAAATTTGAGAAATACCCAAAAGTACCCACAATCCACACGCAAAGTTTCAATCTGGTATTTTGAAAACTAAAGGCGTAAACATTTTTTGAAATTTGCCTTAAGAAAGAAAAAATCTCGCCCTACTGTCCCCACTTGGCACCGGTAAGTAGACCATCCGGTTCTAAAACAATCTGGGGTATTCCTGGGTCCATCCTTGACTTGACCAATAAAAATTCTGGCTTAAATACCTGTTATAGAACTTGAATAAGAGCTCAAAGACGATACTACGTCATGGTATAAAAACTCTAACTATATATAAAACTACATGAGGTAACATAAATTATTGTGCACTTGCTGTAGGGCTACAATGATTAAATTTGGCATGATTGTAGCTTTCCGGAACTAATCCACAGGAAAATTGCCAAAAGTGAATATTTTTAATTTTTAGGGGGCCTAAAGAGGGGATGAAGAATTTCCCTATGCTATTTTAATGGGCTTTTTCTTTTTTCTAACCTATAATCTCACGTTTTAGGCACTTAGAATTGGAATAAAAACTTGAAATTCGGTATGCTTGAACGTTTTCGTTAGCGTTATCTAAGTGAATCATCAGATATAAAAATTTTCAACCGTAGAGTGGTTTTATGAGGAACTGAAAAATCTTTCCCATGTTATTTATATGGGACGTCTTCTACACCCCAAAATGTTTAGGCACTTCTGGCAGGATTGGAATGAAATTTTGCATGATGTTTCCTTCCAGGACTAACCGTCAGGAAAATTGCCAAAAGTGAATATTTTAAATTTCTTTAGGGGTCTAAAGGGGGATGAAGAAATTCCCACGCTATTTAAATGGGCGTTTTCTTGGGATACAAAATCTTATCTTTTAGATAGTTGAAATAGGAAAAGAAACGGTTCAAGAGGTGCGAGGCCGTAGGCCGAGGAAAGACAGTGTGTGTGGACAAAGCCCCTCGGATGGGCAGATTCAGGAAATATGAAGAGCAAGCCCATGAAATTCAATGTTGATGCAAAGGCCGATAGATAAGAAATGCGAGAATGTAGGCCGAGGAGACTAGAGGGTCTGGGGGCAAAGTCCGCAGCTCGCCAAAGGCTAGGTTGAAAGTGACTATGGTTGTGACTCTTAATCTCTTGAACCGCCCGATCGATCTTGATCAAATTTTTGACGTAGATGCGATTCTGGCCTGGGAGTGTTTTTAGCTATTCACTTTGACGTTAGGACTTAGGGGAAAGGGAGGGAGGAGGAGGAATTATATATATATATATATATATATATATATATATATATATATATATATATATATATATATATATTTATATATTTTTTGGTCTAGGAATTAATTCGTGCGGTTTTTAATACAAATTGAAGCTTTATTTCAAAAACAAAGTAAATGAATACGTTAACAAAAATATTGTCCATCGCTAGCCACTACTTTCTCCCATCTTTCAGGCAATTTACGGATTCCGTGTCGAAAGAATTCCTCATCTTTTGACGCAATCTAATCAAAGATCCATTTTTCGATATTTTCTGAAGAAGTGAACCGCTGTCCATTCAAATCGTTATTCATGCAATCGATCAAGTAGTAGTCAGACGGAGCAGTGTCTGGTGAATATCGCGGGTGGAGTAACACTTTCCATCCGACATTTTCCAAATAGGTTTTGACCGGTTTTGCGACATGTGGTCGAGCGTTATCATCTTGATAAATAAGTTTATTATGCCTGTTATTCCATTCTGGTCGTTTTCAGGCCAGAGCTTGCTTCAAACGCATTAATTGTTGTCGATAGCGTTGTCCATTAATAGTTTCACCAAGTTTCAGAAGTTCATAGTACACCACACGTTTCAAATCCCACCATATATACAGCATAACCTTTGCACAATGAATATCTCGTTTCGGTTGTGAAGGACCTGGTTCACCTTGCTTCACCCAGGCCTTTTTTCTTTTAGGATTCTCGTAATGAATCCACTTCTCATCACCAGTTACAATTCGATGCAAAAATCCCTTCCTTTTCTGTCTTTGAAGCAGCAATTCGCAAACGGTTTTTCTTCTTTCAACGTCTTTCTTTTCAATTCATGTGAAACCCAATAAGATATCTTTTGAATCATTCCTATGGCTTTGAGACGTTTGGAAACTGTTGTTTGCTCAACTCCAAATGCTTCTGCAAGTTCGTCCTGCGTTTGACACGAATCCTGATCAAGCAATGCTCTCAATTCTTCATCTTCAAATTCTTTTGGCTGTCCAAATTGCTTTTGGTCTTCCAAGCTGAAATCACCACCTTTAAACCGTGCAAACCACTTCTGACACGTTCGCTCAGCTAGAGCATGGTCACCAAACACTTCCACTAAAATATGATGACTTGCGGTAGCACTTTTCTTCATGTTAAAGCAATGAAGAATAACTCCCCGCAAAAACACTTTATCAGGCACAAAATGCGCCATTTTCAGTTGAAGAAAAAATGTTGCTGTTTCCGCTTCAAGCAACTGACATATACTAAACAAGATGCTCAATGACAGTAGTTTTCAACGCATGTTTGGATCAACGAAACTATGGGACGATAAGCTAGTTACGCCATCTTTTGTAAAACCGCACGAATTAATTCCTAGACCAAATATATATAAAACCAACTAAACTTAATAACTCTTGAACCAAACGACCGATGTTCATTAAAGTTTCAACAAAGATAAGATTCGGGCGTGTAATGTTTTTGATCATTTCACTTTGACGGAGCAACGAAGGGGTGGGGGAGAAGGGAGAGATATACTAAAATCAATAGATATAAAAATAAAAGTGACTATGTTCGTGATTCAATAATTCTTGAATCACCCGATCGATCTCAATCAAATTTTCAATGTAGATGAGGTTCGACCCTGGGAAGATTTTTATTATCATTTCGCTTTGACGGTAAATCTGACGGGGAGGAGGAGGAGAGGAGGGAAAATATATGAAAATGAATAAAATTTAATAACTCTTGAATCATCTAACCGATCTCGATCAAATTTTCAACATAGATAAGGTTCGGGCCTACGATGTCTTCGTCATTTTATTTTTACGATGCAACGTAGGGGAGGGGAATATATATATATATATATATATATATATATATATATATATATATTATGTGTGTGTGTGTGTGTGTGTGTGTGTGTGTTAAAACAATAAAAATAGTGTATAGTAAACAACAGTATCGGAGATATCGTCTTCGGGACATGGTTAGGATATTGTTTTCATTAAGTACCGGCAGAATATGCTAAGACTTTCTGTAGTTGAGAGAGAAGCGTATAGAGTAATTCTATATTTTCTGAATTGCCCTAGTATTTTGAGTGGAGAGAGAGCTACCATATATTGAATCGCAGTAATCGAACAGAGGCAAAATGAGAGTGTTAACAAGATACAATCTTGTTTCTTGCGACAAATAGACTTTTAATTGATAAAGCTGTCGTAAGATGCGCTTAGCTTTAATACACTGTTCAGAAATGTGTTTATTCCAGCTAAGCCCTTGGTCTATTATTAAGCCTAGATCTTTTACAATTTCTCACGTGTGTACTCCTTTATTACCTCTGTAATCACACTCGTTGGCAGTATGGTGATGAAATAAAGAGAAATTAAAGTGGGAAATGGTAGATGTTTCCTCGCCATTGTGTTCACTGTCTAGAATCGAAGATGGCGAGATTGCAACTTAGTGCAACTCTTCTGTCAGAGAATGATATTTATGTGTACGATTAGCAAATGTACAAAACCTACATCGTGACGGAGAAGATACCACTCTCAGAGCCGTAGCTACGGGGGGGAAGGAGGAGCTGGTAGCAAGAGGGCGCCGAACAAGCTATAAGAAAAAAGAAGTGTTGAATATGAGTAAACGATGTGGTGCCCCGTAAAAGTATTGGCATCCTATTAAATCAATATTGTTGTCGGTTTGCAAAGAAATAGATTTGTTAAAAATTTTCTTGCTCGGTACGCTCGCAATCCAAACGTTTCAGTAAAACTCACAAGAAGTTTTTGCTTATTATTTACAGAAAGTAATTATATAACGATGTGTTAACGATGTGTGTTAACGATGCCGAGTATTGACTTACATTGTACGTAGGAGAGTTTTCAAAACCAGAAACGGTCAAAGTCTGAAATATGTGTTCGGCGTTTTGATGATGATGAGCCTGATTAGTTAATCACGCTTTTCTTATAATATTAATCACGACGGTGAGAATGAAAGTATGAAAAATGAGAGAAATGAAGACACACATGCAAGCTGCTATTTGAGCAGGAATATTAAAAGTGAAGGTAAACAAGAAGAATAATAACATTTTCGAATTTGAAGCAGTTGTAGAATGGGGACTTAACAGGTCAGAACTTAACCCAACGAATTTCATCTTTTTCAAAGACTGATCACTACCAGTGTCTTTTTTTATTCCGTTGACATATGAAATGCTTCTACTTTGAAGGATTTATTGGGATCATTTCTCTATCAAATACTTGTATTGCCAGGATTTTTTCGTGCATACGTGGTATCTAGCTATGTGATATTTTTTATCTATCTACATACATACAAAAGATATACAAACATTATATATATACTGCAATGAGAACTTTCAGGCTCTTTGCTATTTTATTCTTTTATTATACACAAATATGCTAAATGGTCGTATGCCAGTTTAGTTTCTCAAAGTTCTACGGACAGTTCTGAACGGCACGATTCGGTTCGGTTCGGTTTGGGATCGGATCGGTTCGGTTTAGAAACGGTTCGGTTCGGTTTCGGTTAACCGTTCCAAACCGGTTTAAGTGGCAAACCGAAACCGCGGTTTACGTTTTCAGGAACCGTCCACCCCTACTGTAGGCACATGTCTCGTATAACCTCAGTGCTAAAAAGGAACGCTAAGCTCTAACAGACTAACTCAGTGAATTTGCCGCCTATTAGTTAGGAAAGTAGGCTATACAAAAGAAAAAAATATGTTTTAAGATTAGACTACCCGCTACTGGCGCTACACTGGATGGACTCTACCTGAAACCGTAGGTCCATGTCTCATATAGCCTTGTGCTGAAATGGAGCATTAAATTTCAATAAAGAAACAAACAAACTGTCTTGTATAGCCAAAATATGTTGGAAAATAACATTATATTTTTCTTTGTCACATAACATTTCTTATATTGGATATGAACCAAATTCCAGATCAAGCCTTTGGAACTTGGTTTCAAATTGATCTAAAAATTCTACATAGTCCATAAAATAATTTCAGTGATTCTAAATCACGAACCTATAAAAGAAAGAAAAAAAAAAACAGAAGATGGAAAGAAAAAAAGTATGATGTATTTTGTGTAATTTTTGCCTCTGCAGGAAAAATATATGTATTGCAACGGTTTATATAGAGAAAGCTTTGGCGTATCATAGTCTTGGGGATTCCACTCTTGGCTCTGGGCCTTCGTGAAATATCGATTCTGAACCATCTTCAACTGCTGAGTATGGTGGTGTGAGAAAACTTACAAATGAGTCAGACTCATCGAAACCGCTTTGTAAGCATCTTCGGTAACCACTGTGGCCAGGTAATGTAATTTTCAAAAAGAAGCGAAAAGCGGCGAGATTGACGTATATTAAACGTTTGCCATTTGTGATTACCACAGTTCCTGTTCTTCAAATCAATGCACCTGGGATACAGAAATAAAGATTGATATCTTAAGTGCAACAGCGGGAAGAAAATTAAAGAAACTACAGTAGCTCGAATATTTTTCGGTCGAAACAAATTAATGAGAACTTTTTAGAATCAGATATTTTTAAGATTTTTTTAAACTTGCTTAAAATTAACGTTCTGTTTTTTACAGATAAGTAATTTGTTCTTACTACGTTGGATCCCATCATCGTAATAAATAGCTTTCCTAGACCGTTGTTCGCTACGTTTTAATTCAAGTAACTTTAGAAATGCTTCACGATGCTATGTCAACAGTGAAAATTCTGTGCGCAAATAAGAGATCAGAGGAGGATTTGAGACCCATTCTGTTCTCAATATGAGCGCTAGTATTGCAGATGAGACGAGAAATAAGTTGTTCTCATCTCTTCTTGTGAATTTTGTAGATGTCTCGTCTCGTCTTTATTATCGAAGAATTCTTTTTAATATCATCTCGTCTGGAAACAGTGCTCGTCTCGTTTTGTAAATTTATGTACAAATTTTATATCGTATGTTACTCCCTTAATACCATCTATTATAGAAGGTATCAGAATCCTTATACCATACCATCCGTTAGAGAATAGGCATATATATATATATATATATATATATATATATATATATATATATATATATATATATATATATATATATATATATATATATATATATACTATATGTATGTATTGTTTTAAAACGCTCATTTAACACCTATTACTGCTGGATTTTTTTTAATTGTTTAGTCTTACATACATTGCAAAACAGGTTACATATGTTTTGATGAGCTCGTCAAGTTTGTGGGGTCTTTACGTCATTTGTTTGGCCTTCAAGATTACAATGCAAAAGACTTGTTTTGTTCTCTTTCAAATGCTGTTTAAAAGGTTTTATGGGATCCAAGAAAACACAAACACACCCACCCACACCCACACCCACCCACCCACCCACCCACACACCCACACCCACACACACCCACATATATATATATATATATATATATATATATATATATATATATATATATATATATAATATATATATATATATATATATATATATATATATATAATATATATATATATATATATATATATATATATATATATATATATATATATATATATATATAATATATATATATGCATATACATATATCGTCGACATGATCATCAGACAGAGCATTGCTTACACCACTTAGTATAGTTCAGGTGATTTTGAGACCTGTACGATAACACAGGGCCGGCCCAGAGGGGCCTAGAGTTTTGAAAAAGGCCTTTCTTTTTTTTTTTAATCCCCATTTTCTCGAATTCCCCTCTTCTGGTATACGATACGGACATGCGAATGATACCGTTTGGAAGGTTGCTTTATTCTGAAGAGGATGAGATAGGAACCATGATTCTAAGGTAAATAGTGGTAATACAGTAGCTATTTTACTATTCATTGCCTTTGTATATACAATCACTTTGTCAATTTATATATAGTTTTTACATTGTCAAACATGTAACACCAAAACAATGTTTGAAATCTGAGACTTGGGTGAATTAGTGTTACCCAAGCGACTCGTGAATTTTGTCCACTCTTCTCCTCTCGAACATAAAAATAAACTGCTCGTCTCAATTTCCGAATGATAGAGAAATTTGTCGTATTGTGGACTATACTAATGAGCCCGTAAATAACTTGTAAACTTGAGTTGTACAATTAAGTCTTTAAGAATCAAACTGGCATCTCTGAGATTCAGAAATATTTGAAGATGAAGAATAGTTTTCTTTTTAGAGTGTCTAATTACCCGATCACTTAAAAAAAAGAGAGATTTTGAAACTGTTGTGTTACATTGTATATCACTAATGTCGAACATGAAGAGGAAAGTAAAAATTTTATAAAACACAATAATGTGATCTCTTCGAGACTATCGTTAACAATCTTCAAGTTGTTGGCAGCTAAAGGTTAAACATATATGGGTTATAATGTGTTCCCTTGTTCAAGAAGTTTGCAGGGGCTCGGGTCTACAAAGCATGTATCACTTCGGATCCGGGCCGGGCTCGGACCGTATATTTTTAAATATACAACCATTTTTCTCGGGTCTTTTCGGGCCTAACTTTGTAAATATACTGTACAATAATATATATTGCACCGTTCTTTCTTGAGAACTTTAAAAGCACAACTGCAAAATTAAACCTCTAATTGCTGTAAATAAAAATACAACTTCATGTTAATTATTAAGTTTTTGTAATTCGGGCTTATTTTGGGCTCATTTGATTACCACACGAGCTCGGGTCGGGCTCGGGCTTAAGTGCTAAAATATACTTCGAACTCGGCTCGGGCCTCACATTGTAAATTCACGGGCCGGGCCCGGGCTAAATATTCCGGCCCGTGCAGACCTCTACCTTGTTCTCGCCTTTTCTAAAATATATATTTTTTAAAAATTATATCATCTTTATTATTTTGCATGTAATATCTTTGTTACTCGAGAGGTAGAAGATGTAAACAAGAGACATTAAACTTATTTTTACTTATATCTAAAACGGTTGTTTCCTCTTTCCTTATTTAACGTGTCAATGTCAAATGCGTTAGTAAATAATCCGTTTGCTGCTAAGAGGGGTCAGAGAACTTAAACGGCTTCTTAATGAGATTAGAGTTTCTAAAATGTTTCAACCCTTCAAGTGACAAACTCTTGGCTACATCTCGCCTGAATAACCTAAACCATTATTATGCCTTTCATAATACTTAACCCTATACAGTGCTGGTAGAGAATTCTCGACGTAGAGCGTTTCTTGAGCGTTTAGAGAGAGAAACATCTGCCGTTGACACTCTCAGCTTCGAATCTTATGTTAATTTGCAGTTCCACAGTGTATAATCGCTCAAATTAAGTTGTGATGAACAGTATTTCGGAGACAGTGACTATCTTTTTTAAATTTAAAAATGCTACACTGTCAAAGCCAGTTGCACTAATAGAGAGGTGTAGGACCCTTTCGTAAATCCAAGAATAGAGGTGTATATATACTGGGCGTTTATGAGCTATACCGACAAATTTGTAAGAGAAGATTCCTTACATCAAAATAAGAAAAAATAATAATATAAGCTTGTGGGGGTGAAAGTGCATAGTTTCAGAGCTAGGACCGTTCAGAAGCGTGATAAATACAAATTTCAATACGCGTTACTCCAAACACAGGAGACCGTGGAGTGGCGGAGCATATTGACGTAAAGAAAGACATATACGCTATATAAAAATATATATTACAGCAATCCGCAGTGAGTGCGCAAGTGATTCCTTACTGGGCATAATTCCTAAAGATGCTCCCGATAGAATTTCCAGATATACTCGAAAATAAGGTGGGTCTGATGTGGGCAGAAAATCAATCTTGACTGTAGTGAACAAGTAATATGTCAGCGGGAAGTCGAAAATGTTTGGGTCTGCTAGCTCCACGATTTCTCGTGCTCGCCAGAACTCGTGCTGCGATGTTTTTTTTTTTTTTTTTTTTTTTTGCCGGTACACTTTTTTTTCGTATAATTAGTGGGTATTTACGATTTTGTTTCAGGGGGGGGGGCTGCTAACTTTAGTCCTGGAAATGTGAAAATTCTGCAAGATATTTCATTTACCTTACTATAGTAAATAAAATTTTGGAGGGGGAGGGGCTTAAGCCCGGAAGCCCCCTTAAATACGCTACTGCGTATAATATAATTATTAAGTATTCTGCTTGTTGGCAGGTCCCGGGGCTAATGAGATTTCTTTTTCTTTTTTTTTTAGTCCGGATCTGGAAATGTTTCTTCAACGTTTTTTGATCTTTTTAGCTTCCTTTTTTAATTCCCAAAATTTTCTGATACAAAGTATTTTTCAAATCATCGATCAGTTGTTTTCTTATTATTATTCCTCACTTTTTTCATGGCGATATGAAAAAGACAATGTGTCCAATCCAATGAAGGATGCTGGTTAAAAGCTTCCTCTTCTCTACTACCAATTTTAAAATCTCTTTATTTGTTACTTCCTCCGTGCATTTTATCGTCTCCATCTTCCGCGAAAATCACATTTTGAAGCTTTATAAATATTTATTTAGTCTAATTTCCGTAATGTTCAAGTATCCGAACCATACAGTCCAATACTCCATTATAATAGCATCTGACCAGCTTTTTCCTTAGTCGAGTATTAATTCTGCTAGTTAGGATAATATTTTCTTGTTGAATGTCTCTTTGGCTACGGTAATTCTTGACCAAATCTCTTTGATGGAGTAAGCGTCTCTAGCCAAAAGATTCCTCAGATATTTAGACTGATATCTCTTCAAGCTCTCTTTGATCTATTCTGATTCGTAAGGGCGTGTTTCCACGGAATATTCTGATGACTCTCGCTTTTCGATGTTGATTTTCATTTCATATTATCTAGTGTCAATAATTTTATCCATCATCAACTTCTCCGGTTTTATCTATAACAACCGTGTCATCAGTAGACTTAACCTTGTTAATGATCTGTCCTCCGATCTTGAAATCCAACTTCATTAATATATCCTTCTATAAACATTCACTCCAAACGTTGAATAATTTGGTGACATAATATATCTTTATCTGGCTCCTCTCCTAATCTCCACACTATTGGTTACTTCTTGATCAAGCGCAACTTCACTTTTTCCTTTGTACAGGTTGAAAATAAATCGTCAATCCCTGCAGTTGACCTCGATTTCTGTAAGTATTTTCAGAAATTTTATACAATTCACCCGGTCGAAAACTCTTTTCCAGTTGGTGAAACACAAACACAACTCTTCCTCTATGTTAAGAACTCGTTCTGATATAGTTCTCATCAACCTAATAGTATCTCTGGTGCCTTTTCCATTACAGATATAAAGTTGATCTTCCTCCAAAATGTCCACTATCTTACTTGTCATCCCCTTATTCAGCATGCGGGCAGTATTTTCTTCAGTGTGGTTAAGTAAAGCTAATGGTTCTGTGATAATTGCATTCCCTTGCCTGGTTTTTCTTACGTAATCCAATTATCAGGGCTGTAACTTATGGGGGCAGGGGACAATGCCCCAGGAAAGCTCCCCGCCATTCGAGGGGGGCCCATTTTAAGACAAAATTTTCTTACTCCATATACGCTACGAACATGAAATTATAAATGAAGCATCAAACAGGTTCACCACGTTACATGAACAAAACAGCACACAAAAGGTAAATAAAACAAAAATGACTCGTGGCCCCATTTCAGTAAAAAATGTCTACTATTAGGGCCCTAGAAGTAATATTTATTCGTATGGCTTTGATATTTGTCATTATTGTCCCTCAATTAATTCTTCATGTATGGAAAGGGCCCAGGGGCGTAACTAACGGCCCCGCAGATCTTGCTGTGTGGGAGGGCCCACAGGCTCCGGGGCTCCCATAAAGAATAAGAGAAAGATGGAAAGAGGGGTCCAAGAATTAGAAGAACAAGTTTTTCTAGGGGACCCAAATACGCGTATTAGTGCTTGCCCCCCCCCCCTGAAAAAACTCTTAGTTGCGGCGCTGCGTGATAATTGCATTCCCTTGCCTATTTTTTCTTATGTAATCCAATCATTGTAACATCTAGAAATCTTTCGGCCATTCTCCACTCAGGTCTTATTAATAAATGAAGTCAGTGCTTGCATTGCAGTGTCTTCTAATCTCTTTAGCAAATCCTCTGACATATCGTCGTCTCCAGTGGCCTTCCTCCTCTCCATGTCTTTAGTGTCTTGTACTACTTTACTTTTAAATGTAGGTCCCTTTTCTTCTTCATCCTCCTCTTTCTCTGCTTTGATCGCAATATCTCTTGAGCGGTTCTTCTGATCACATAGAGCTTCCTCGTGACTAAATTTATAGGACATGGGTCTTTTGACACGGGAGACCCTAGTTCAATTTCCGGTGGGCGGTCATGTGGTTCGGATCCCACGTTAAGCTGCTGGTCCACGTCTCATGTAGCTGACTGCTCAATGGGACGCTAAACTCAAATCAAATCCAAATCTGATCACATAGATTATTTATGTATTCCTTCCAGATTCTAAGGATACCTTGATGGTCAGTGATTACGTTGCCTTGTTGATTTTCTATTCCAAACGCATGTAAGCTTTTGTTAACTTTTCCTCCTAATCTCTCGGTTTTCTGATGCTTCAGATCATATTCCTCGCGCCGTTGGAGTTTCAGTATTGCTTCACATATGTCTGCCATGTACTTCTCACTGACTCTGTCTTCTCAATTCATTATTAAGCCATCTGTATTCTTTGATATCTATGGTTTTCACCCTTCTGAGTTCCTTCATTTTCTTAGGCATTGCTTCAGTTCCACACGATTTTCTCTGTCCTTTTCCATTTTACCAATGTTCCCGTTGAGTGTATCTTTCCTCAATTATTTTCTATACTACCTCCATTCGTCCATTGTATAGAATGTTTCTTCAATATCTTCTTGACATCACTTCTCATCTTAGTCGTTCTAAGTTCCATTTTCGATTTCTCCTACCACTTTTCTTGATTGACTCTAACAAAGTTTGTACTTCCACCACTAGGAGATTTCTGTCAGAATTAATGCCCACTCCTGATAGTATCTTCACGTCCCGTTCACTACTCCGAAAACGTTACTTGATAAGAATTAATTGATTCGGTAGTGTTTCATGTCTGCTGGACTTTTCCACGTGTATAGCATATTTATTTCTGTTCTTAAACCATGTTTTCTTCAGCATTAGATCATATTACCGACGGAAGTCGATAAGGATCTAGCCCCGTGCGTTTCTTCTGTCTACTCCAAATGGTTCTACCACCTAAATTGCAGCTCCTTCTCTCACCACACTGTTGAAGTCTCCCATTACTATGACGTTGACCTTACATCTTCCCTCGTGTAATGTCACTAATCTCGCCATATATCACTTCTACTTCGTTTTCATCATAGTAGGTTGTTGGCATATACATTTGTATTATCCTAATATTTGCTGGTTTTGCACTTAGCTTTATAAACATCAAACGGTCCCTACAGCATCGCACTTTGATTACATTTTCTGCTATATTCGCTTCACACCTCCTATCAGGACACCAATTATCAGTATTAATACCACCCGATATAATATTGTATAATTTTCCGATACAATTTCACCTTTTTCTGACTATTGTACTTCACACAAATCTACTAAGTTTACTTTATACCTATCCACTTCCACCTTTAAATTTTCAAATTCATCCGCATGTCGCAAAGTTCGTACGTTCCAGGTTCCTATGCTGAAATGAGAGTTTCTTTTTCTCCTTCGATATTTCTTGGCAGAGTAATCCCCATCCGGGCGGGGAACTACTATGTATTTTACCTAAGGAATGTGATAGCTCCCTGAGGAAAAACATTACTGTATTTATTTTCTTCTTTCATTCCTCCGGTCAAAAAGATAATGTGGTAGTACTCCAATTTTCTTTTCTATCTTCGTGCCATTGACCACCTTGTGGTTCATCAGTCTTTTATGATATTTCCTTTTTTAAGGACAAGAAGGTGCCTTGGCCTATACCCATTCATCCGCCCTCCGAGGAGGCCGTTGGCACCTGATAGAAGATGACTTCTTATTCACGGAGTCAGTCGGTCCGGACCAACGTTGGCCACCTAAGGGTTTACGCACTTATCACACGAGGAGGTGTGGGTTGGGATTTTCTCCTCGTTTAAAATGAGAGTCGATAGCATTACCCAAACCTTTCCAGTATTTTTTGAAAGTATTGATACTTTGATGATGTTCAAACATTTTTCAATGTTGATTTTCATTCCATATGATATATACATGTATATCAAATTCAGTGATATGTATGGAACATATTCGTCAATGTAGCTACACTATTGGGCACTATTGGGCTCTACAATAAATATTTTCAGACAATTTCGTATAATTTCTGCTCACAGCAGATTTATCTCAGTTTACAATATGTATGTATAACTGTTATTAATGAAAATTACAACTTTAAAACCGTCTTTAGAGTTAAAGAAGAATGAAATAGTGCACAAGCCCAAAGTGTAGTTCTCACAGACTTTAACTCAATGTGTGAATAAGAACTTGAAAATCGCACATCTAAAAGACCCTAGGCGAGAAGATAACCTCATTTCTCTAACTAATTTTCCCAGTGATGTGATGTGATAGTGCACCTCACCTCATCTTCCATCAACATCGACGTATTTCATCATCTATATTTACATCTTAACTTTGATTTGTAGTACCTATTTGAATGTTATCATTTTGACAGTAATATAATAATACATTTATCGAACATTTATCATACCGAATGTTAAGGATCGCAAAGGTTCTTAAGTCTTTGCAATTTTAATAATAAAGTACAATAAACATCCCCCACATCTTCTCTCAATCCCTCATTACACCAGTATATTAAATTTACTCTCCCCTAAGAGAGGGCGTAACCATCTAAAAGGGTGCTAGCCATTCATGGCTAACCACAAACAAACAACAATAATCTAAAAAATGCGAATAACTAAAATAAAAAAATGTGTTATTAATATACGAATACACACGTAGTTTAAATAAAAATGAAGTCTAACGACATGCAGTATAATTTGTTTCAGATTTCTTCTGTTGTTGTTCATACTATGGAACATATATAGTCAGTGGAGGATCCAGAATATGACTGTCAAGGGGGGGGGGGCTAAACCATAGTTTGCCACTTTATCCAGTGCAAAGTAGGATTGAAGCCCATTTTATCCAGTGCATGCCTGAGCGTCAAGGGAGGGCCATAGCCCATATTCCCCTCTTAGATCCGCGCCTGGCTATAGTCCAAACCCTAGTATAAACATGTTTCAAACCAATTCAGATTATACTTATAAACAGGAGTAAACAAATATACAACTAGTTAATTTTTCTTTCAATTTTTTTCTAGTAAAATTGTTGGATGCCATGAAGGAGGGGGAATCAAACCCTCGTGCTCCTTTCATGGATTTCGATGGTCTTTGCTGACAAGGTCGTATATAGAAATCACTCATTTACTGGTTTTTAATTGGCAAAATACTGTATATTTTAATGTAGAATGGTTGATTCATTGGGAAGTTTTTTTTTTTTTAAAGCATTTCTTTTCGACTTCTATTAATACGTGGAAACAATATAGACATATACACGTTTACTGGAAATTGAAAAAGAAAAGAAAGAAAGAAAGTAATGTATGTAATAGAAAGGATCTAAAAATGAGAAGAATTTCAATTACTTGTTTCATTGTGTGACTGCACGTTTCATTGTGGAAAAATACAAAGAAAACCGAGATAAAACTTAAAAACGAAAAAGCGAATCACGTAATGTAAAAACAAAAAACGCTCTAATATCATTACTGTAGCAAATTGATGTATTGTTACAAGCAATGAGTACACGAAAGGACTGTTTAAGACAAAAGCTGGGGAACTAAGTAATCCTCATAAGGGTCTCTCCACAGTAATCAATTTATGAATTGTATTATAATTCCATATTTGTAGGATTTTTTTCAATTATTTAAAAATAACATTTTGAGTTTCTTTCTTACTATATTTTTTTTTATTAAAAATTGCCGAATTTGCAGGGAACACACTTAAGAAGTCATTTCAGATTTTGTTTGGGGAATGGGCAAAATTCTCCATCAATAAAACTTCCACGTTTTTCTCTTAGTATATTACTAGACCTATACTATTGATTAAAATTTATACAGAGTGTTTCGAAACAACACCGACAACGTTTGAGAGGTGATTCCTGACACCTGACACCTGTGCGTTATCCAAAAATACGTACATGTTTCAGAATCCTACGGTACTCACGCAACAATTTTTATAAAGGGAGTTTGGCTAGGAGCATTTAATTTGAAGTGTTCACCAACTTACCTCTATAAAGAATGTTGCGAAAATACCGCAGAATTCTGAAACTTGGATATTTGGATGGAACTGAACACATACTAGTTCCTTAGTGAAGTCTTGTCCCGACTACGGTAGATCCCATATTTTTGGAGCTAGGGACCTTTAAAGTTCAATTTTTTAATGTTTCCGGCAGCCTATAACTTCGAAAGGAAGCATTTGTGTACCCAGGTTAATATATAGAGTCTACTGTTTATCTTATCTTGGTGTCAGCAATCACCTCCCAAACGTTGTAGGTTTTGTTTCGAAACACCCAGTATATGCTTTCCCCGCTGGTCTAGTGACTTATATGCAGACATTTGGTGTACTCGACCCTAGGTTGGATTTTCAGTGGAAGAACGTTGATATCCGAACATAGATTGCGGTGGTTCGGATTCCACCTAAACTGTAGGTGCATATCACACACTGCCTCAGTACTGGAACTGGAACAGAGATTAAAATCAAATCTAACGAATTACTATCTATCTATCTATATATATCTATGGTTGTCTTAAATATTAGGTTTCAACCTTTTAGGTAGCATATGACTAAGAAATGATGCATTCTTCACTCATATTTTTAAGTCTATTTTTGTTGCATTTGATGTACTGTAATAAAAAAATCATGTTTCGAAGTTTTAACATAGTCACAAACATAGTCTTTCTCTTTATATATTTTAAAACTCAACGTTGGAATTTCTTTTTCCTGATGGAGAGCGAGCAACATAATGTAAACTTAATGACAAGGGCACCATCAATGTTAAAATCTATCGTTGTCGCGATGTGAGTGACAGCTGTCGATCCAGCATTGATCGAAGCTGACAACAATACATGGAAGCATAGGCCAAAGCTTACCACAATCATACACACGAAAGATTTCTAACTGTATCTACTGTATTAGATAGCACACAGTATGTAGATAATATTACCGTAGGCCTTACAAACACATTAAAATAATTATTTTCGTGTTAATGATATTGATTCCTGGATCTTTACATGAATTCACATGAATTCACATGTATTTTATTTCAGTTGTTTTAAAATACTAGAAGTAAGTACATAGAAACTGTATATGATATATGGCAGTATATGATATATATTGTACAAATTGTTTTTGACTGAAAACTAAATGCTAAATATTTTTAGTTTCTCTCATACTGAACACTAATTGCATTTTATTCTGATAACTGACCCGTTTACACTCTCCCAGCTACCCCATTGTTACTGAGGGGAGTAAGTCATCCTTCCAATAAAATTAACTATCTTCTCTTATCATCTGCACACACATTAATAGGGCACATGAGATCAAAAGTTTTTTTTTTTTTAATTCCCATACTTTTCTAATTAAAACAAATGTGCAAACAAATGTCGTTGAACTCCTCGATGTCAAACGTCCCAATATAAATGACAGCTGCGTTCGAACGTTGCTGCATAGTCGACCCATGGGAAGGAGGCTTATCGTGCCGTGAAATTGGTACGTGTGCAAGACAAGCCTTCACAATTGCGATGCGTGTATGGAAACAATAAGTATTAGAAAACCGTACACATCAACGCTCGGACAGTACCACACAATATGACATTACTAAGAAATAATAGACATCTCATCCACAAACATGTGATGGACCGTAAACGTTGCCTTTAGTTCAGAACTAGAGCATAGTAACTGGTATGGACTAGTAAGAGTCGACTGTTTGACGGCGTCTTCTCCACGCTGGACTGGCGAGACGCATTCCTTTGTGTTCGCTTCTATTTATCCAGAATCAATTGCCTCAGGTTAAATATGTGCATATCAGTGGGCTCATGAGGTTAGTCAAATCGGTAAAAATTAAAAATAATTGGAATAAAAAAAATCCCTTAGCTTTTAGCTATATATTTTAAAATATTGATCGATGTGACATCCTTTACGACCATAATCGCTGGCATGCTGAATAGCAGACAGTTCCGCTCCAATCTGTCGTACAGTGATGGAGCATAGCATTACATGTTGTCGTGATGATTGCATTCTGGCAGTTCCCTTTCTGAAAGTGATAGCTATAGCATGGCTAGATGTAGTGGTGTAGGCTTCATTGAGTATAACATGCGATCTAGGTTGTAAGCGTTAAGGGCAAACTTCACTGGCGACCGTTACGTCAGGGAAGTTCTAGATGCCGAGGTTATTCGCTTCCTTCAAATGGCATTTTGAACAGGGCAATGACCGGCCCATGTATTTCAGAATGTGTAACATTTTTGATGGAGAACCGTTACTTTCCTCAGTCTCAGAGGTTCTTCAGCAAATAGTGTCGATATCTTGTGACTTTACATATATGCATCGCCGCAATGTATTCAACGTCAGTTTGATTCGATACCATGACGTATAGAGGCTTTGATTGTAGCATGTGGAGGCTTCATGCTATCATGGTTTATTAAAGTTAGAGGTGTTCACAATTCTGAAATTTTAATGATTTCTGCATAACCATGCAGCGAATCTGTGGTATAAATTTAATTCCACTCACAAGTGTCTTTCTTGGAGCTGCAACTTTCACAAACAGCAATTTATTTGCTTCTTGAGAGGAACGTTGGCTTAGAAACTTTTTAAAAAGAACTCAATTGTGATGTGAGGACACTTAATGTAAACGTTTTGGCAAACCCTGTTTTTTCCGAAACTATTTATTATTATTATTATTATTATTATTATTATTATTATTATTATTATTATTATTATTATTATTATTATTATTATTATTATTATTATTATTATTATTATTGTCTTTGAAACATCGCCAATTCTTTAATTCTCATTAATGTTTACTTCATACCGATAACGTTTTTTAGCTTTAGCTATAATTATTATTAGAGGTTTTTTCGCTTTCAAGAGCATTGTGTTTGTATTGTAGTAAATGCTTCTGTAGTCATAAAAGTGTATATTTTGTATTGTGTACTGTATTTGAAAACTGTGTAATGCAAGAGATCTTTTTTTTTAGATAGACATACTTTTTATTTTACATTATTGGATGGGTTCGAGTGTTGTTTTTTTCTAAGGGATCTGTTATGTCCGGAAGTTTCGCATTTACTACTGAATAAAAGACAACTTGAAATGTTCATTGCGCGAGACAGGGCAGGCGAGGTCAGGGCACGGGGGGGCAGGTGTTCAGTACTCTCGTTTCTCTCTGCGTTGGTTTATTTATTACGTGAATCCTGGTTTCCCCCAGTGGACTCTCTATGCAATTGTTATACACGAGTTGATTTGAAATTTATCCAGAGCGTTTTGCGCAGAATTTGCCACCAGGGCTTTTTTTATTTTAAAAAAATAAATTGGTATAGCAATGGTGCTGTAGGTGATGGGATGTAACTGAGTAAACGTCAGGTGTGATACAAAAGTGTAATTTTGTTTAATGAATAATTAATCGTTATTCATACACCAACACTAAAAAGTGTAAACAAGATAACTTTCATAGATGAAGAATGGAGTATTCTAGTGCTTAGAAAAAAGAAGAAAGGAACTAAATGTGCATCTGTATGTTGCCTGTTCTAAGATAACTTTCGTAAAATATGTTCGACTTTAATAAAACTTGGCATGCATGTTTCTGAAATTTAAGAAATAAAGCTGTTGCTTAGTGTTCAAGTTGGACAAAATAAAGGGGTAGAAGAGAGTATGGTCACCCCTAATTGGAGGGTAACGCACTATAAAATATAATAACAATATCATTTTTCATGATAGTTTTTGTACAAAAGGTTGAGTTTTGATTAAAGGGTCGGTGTCAAATGTAGAAGGAAAGAAAATATAACAGATGACTAGTTTTTGATACCTAGGTATATTATTAGTGATGATATGAAGTGTGAACTTGAAATAAAAATGAGGATAGGGATGGCGAAAGAAGCCTTTAGGAGGAAGGAAATACTAATTTGTGGGATCTTGAATAAAGAATTGAAAAAAAAATATATTCATAAAGTGTTTTGTGTGGAGTACTGTATTGTATAGGTCAGAAACATCGAAATTAACCAAAAATGATGCAAACGACTGGAAGCTTTCGAAATGTGGGTGTGGAGAAAAATATAGATAATTAACTGGGCCGAGAGGAAAACGAATGTGAGTGTCTTAGAAATGGTGGGAGAAAAAATAACAATTTTAGATGTTATTAAGAAGAGGAAGAGAAACTAGTTGGCACATTGGGTAAGAAGGAACTGTATCATGAGGGACGTTCTAGAGGGTATGATGGGATGGCAGGAAAGAAAGGGAGAGGGTGAAGGAGGCTGCAATTAATGGACGATATCAAAACAGAATAATCATACGTGAAGACAAAAAGATAACTGAAGACAGTGGAGTATGGAAGCTCCTCAGTTGCGGCAAGTGATCTGCCAATAATGGGAAGATATTTATGATGATGATTACGTGCTTTTCATAATATGTATTCTATGTCACAAAATAATACACTTGTTTATTTCATTGCCAAAATTGCTTAGAAAATGAAGGTTTCTATTGTGACTGATTTTATTTCTTCAGTAATTTACCTTAATAGTAGCTGTATAACAGAAAGCAAAACATTTATGGCACAAATATGGTGAAAATAGCACAAGACTCATTTAAAAATGTTTCCATGTTGGGAACATTGGCCAGTGCTTGGGCAGTTGCTTTGATGGAAAGACCGTCTTATATTTTTGACGAAGTCTCCGTTTAAGGAAAAGACCACTTCTTTTGACAGTGTATATTTGAGCGAGTGACTTATTTATTTTTTTTTTTTATGATGTGGCAATTTTACATTTTGACGAAGTATCTGTTCCCTATCTTTGACGATGTTCCTTTTTTTTTTTTTTTTTTTTTTTGTCGAATTTACTGTTCCTTTTCACGATGAACGGCTTCGAGTTTTGAATGAAGTGTCTTAGGCTGTATTCACAGATGTACGAGTATTTTAATGAAAATTTTTGTCAAGACCTGTCTTGAGTAGGGAATTGCTGTTTCATAATCCTACTCAGGCAAGGTTTTGAGATTTATATTTTCAATAAGAAGGTCTTGATGAAAATGACATTTTGATCTTATTCATAATCATTTCTCAAGTAAAGCTTTCGATCTCGCTACACCATAGTCAAACGAAGTGGAATAGTCTCAGCAGGGATGGTCCCATATTTCCTACAAAATAGGAATAACAGTCTTGACCAAGATGCGTTTTCGCTATGAAATTCTCAAAACATGTTTATGAATAAGAGTTTCTCAAGGCGAAATATTATCAAAGGTTAAGTTTTATTCAAGACAGGATCTTGAGTGACCATTATCTATGAATGCGGACGTTAGATCCTTTTTCAATCATCTATTGCTTACATTATAACCAGTCAAATATAAGGGATGATTGACCCTATGTTACAAGAAAATGTTATAAAATGTGTTTTCATGAAACAGGGTTACTAGATGGTTCTGTGTCAGAGCAGTCACCTCGGGAGTGTTTAGGGTGTTGACCTCATACTATCTACCTCAAAATCTCTCTACTGGCGATAGATTTTCAAAGACTGCATCGCGGAAGAATACATTTAGTTTAGAAAGTTCAATCAAAATCACCGAAAATGTGCTTGCAGAAACCGCCACTGTGTGTTTTTAATCGTCCATCTTACAGTAAGGGATTCCCTGTTCCTGTGCCGTTCTCTCAAGCAAGAGTGACTCTTTTTTATTATTACAGAAGGCCGAAGCTGTTGGTGTCAGTGTCCTGGGCGGATGTCCCCTCCCCTTGCCGTCAATTAAGAGCTCGGATTCCCTCGCGGCTGACAATCAGTCATCAACTGGTAGGCAACTCGTTGCCTCTCGCAGCCAGCGAACCCCTCCAAGCTCTACGATTAATGACTTCATTATGAGACAAGTGTCTAATAGCTTGTGTCACGCATTCTACAGCTAATTTTGCAAACACTGTTTTATAGATACTAATATAAAATTAATCAGAAAAGACAGTAATTAAAAAAGAAAGATACCGTGATTTGTTTTCTTTTTAATTTCTTTTTATCTCTTGTTGAACGAAGTAAAATACAGTGGAAATAATTGACGAAAAACTGTTGCAGGATGAGCTATAATTTTTTTTACACAATTAAATTTAATACGAAAGAATTAAAACTTGAAGCGCTTTCTTGGGCGTATGTAAGCATACCAGTAAGAGATAAATACCAGTGAAAAACTATGCCCTCACTCACAACAGATACTACCGGTATAGAAGCAGTGTATATGTGAGTGATTAGCGCTCTTGCTCTGCAATCGGAAAATCCTGGATTTAATACCCGCGACTGATGTCCTGAATAATCTCCTCTACTAAGGGAGTGTTTCTTTCAGAAACAATGTTCCGGGGGGCACACTTAGTATTCCGGGGAGGAGGGTGCTGCTGGTACTATTCTACTTATTATTATATTATAGACATATTTTGGACTCCTCCGGGGGAGCACTCTCAGAACTCCGGGGGGCAGTACTTCCAAAAAACACGTCTGGAAAAAACCCTGTACTAAGGTAGCGCTGTTTTGTACCTCTAAATACTGTACATAGTTTGGTCGATTTATTTCTAAAAAGAATTTCTTCATTTTTCACTGTTAACTGTCACTAAGGAAAGATGATGTTGCGCTGAGTGTGAAGATATGTTCATAAATATTTAGAAGGTATTCTAGTGTTTAAAATACTTTTTCTAATGTGACGCAACACAACATTTAACACGTTACCTCCTTTTTCAAAGGGGGATACAACATTGAAAGTAAAAGAATGGCAATAATTTAAAAATAAATATATTTTAACAATTACTTGAACAATGCACTAATCTGTTAGAAACCTGTAAAATCGTAGGTCGTTCCAGGGGACCCTTCCACTACAAGTGTAGAACATTGACAAAGATCTTGGAACTTAAAATAGAATGCGCAAGTCTTTGAACTTAAAAAAAAAATCTACACCTTTATTGTATAAGAGATCCTGTTTTTGAGCCCTGTTTTAAAGATAAAAATTGCTTCTTTAGATATGATACAGACACCGAAAAATAGATATAAGAAAGATACACACAGAATGGTGAAAAAAAAAAAAACACTTCTCTTTTTGTCGATTTCCTCAAACTATGCATGAGAATTTACCTTGAAATATGTCAGTTTGTTTGGCTCAGTTTGTTGAAATCTGTCGATTGATACATGTCTCACCTTCAATCAAAAAGTATTATGGCTCTGCAGGGCCGTAACTTGTAGGGGGATGGCAGAGGCAGCTTCTTCCTATTTAAACTCATGCCATTGAAGGAGGATCCACTTGAAAAGTTTCTTAGTCCATATACGATACAAAAATATGAATGTATAAATGAAGTATGGAATAGATGCAACACATTCCAAAAAACAACACACACCCCACACACAAAAAGAAAATCTCGTAAACGAAGTAAAAATGTAATCTAGACCTATTTCAGTAAAATATCCCCTATTAGGACCCCCCCAAATAGACCAATACCTATATTTCTGCATCGAAAACGACCTCCATTTTTAAACAAAGGACTAAAAACAAGTACACCTACAGCATGTAAAGGACATATTTTCTGAACTTAACAATAAACTCCACTAAAAATCAAATCAGATACCTACATCCCTTTTTCTTCCTCACTAGAAATACCCAGTGAATCTGTAAATGTTCATGGCTAAAAGCGGTGAGGATGAAGTAAAGTTAAAGCTTAATGGAAGCTTCTGTCCAGTAAAGAACAACTGCACATTATAATTATGTCGCTAAAGCAAGACGACTTCATATGAAATAGCGACAAAACCTCGTCTTGGATTCAGGAATATACAGTATATATTTCTTAAAGCTTTAAGTTGTGTCGAATTCTATCTCCTCAATTTAACTTGTGAACTATGGAATGAGTCCAGTATACCATTTCCAAAAGAAATGAAAATAATTTAAAATAGTGCTGCTGCCCCATCACTTGAACAAATTATATTTCCCCAAGAAAAGCATAAATGTAATCTGGGCCTTATTTAAGTAATTCGCCAACTGAGGTCCATAGAAGGTACAAAAATATTTATAAAGATTTTAAATTCTAGGGGTCCAAATTTCATATTTAATAGGGACCCAATTTTAAATACTAGGGCCCCAAATATTGTTTGTTGCTTGTCTTCCTAGGAGAAGTTCCAAGTTACGGCGCTGTAGTTTAGAAAGAACACACTGTATTGTATAAGCAAGTGATGATTTGAAACGAACAGGCGTATTAAACGCTTTACCTTGTAAAATGAATGTTTTACGTTTGACAGCATTTAAGAAACTATATATTGTAGTCAGGGGTGAATTCTTGGAAGGAGTCCACCCGGTCTGGTACCCCCCAAGTCAACATACATTTGTAGACTTTCTCAATAAAATTATACTTGTTTAGCAGGCTAATGATTCATGTAGGATGAAAATATGATCTTACACTTTTTCTGTACTCTTTCTCTTACAGAAACAATCTAGTTCTATCATTGCCCTCCTGAAATATAGGCAAAAGTGTTTTACAATTACTTATCGTCTTTTCGGGTGCAGAATAACACCAGTTCAATACTACATAGACATATTATATTGGCTTGCTGAGCTTCTTCGTGGCTAAGCGGTTAGCGTACGCGCCTAACCCATACAAAACATTCATTCGTGCTTCATGATATCACAGTTTAGATTTAATAGGTAATTTTCGCATTTATAATTACATCTAGACACGCACATATTTACACGTGAAAAAATCGTATTGTTTCAACAAACTTTCACAAGGAACCCAGACATTGTTGAGCTTATTTAAAGACATAGAGAAGAGAATTGAGTTCCTATCACACCTAAATGTTACAAAAAAGAAAAAAAAGAAAAAAAAAGAAAAACTTGAGCACAAACTGTTATTTTTCAACGTGTTACGCGGTTAACCGGCTAATCATGGGTGAGAACAAAAAACGAATTCACGGGAGGAAATGATTTCTACGGTTAGCCGTCTTTCACAGTTCCTTGTTTAAAAGCTTAACCAGTAACGGCACGGAAACAGCTGGCACCTACTTTTTCTCACCGAACTAGAATTAACAACTGCTTTGCACGAGAAAAATGAACAGATTAAACTTATTTCTCTCAATATATAGCCTATATGTATTCTAGTTTGTAATCTCTATGCTTCTTCTATTGTTCCACATAACTGAACATTATAAAAGAAAATTTTCTATTATTTTATACGAAATAGTTCATCCAAGCGGTCCAAATGTTCGTCCATTTTGTGCTGTTTTGGATGTGTAAGTAACTCTCTTCTCTCTCTCTTTTTTTAAAGTATTTATACTGTATACAGAATAGAAAACAAATTAACAATTTCACTAAAAGGTTAACACTACAATAACTTACATTTCTAAAATAATAAGAGATATTCATATTTTTTTTTTTAAATTTGCTATAAATAACATAAACATCTAATCATAATAAATTAGTTTCAAAATTAGAACAGGGGTAAAAGTGCGGGGGAACTCGGGGGGACGTCGTCCTCCCACTTCCAGAAAATATCTGTACCGTACCCAAACTTTCTAAAAACAAAAATACAATTGGCAAAAATAGGCACGGCGGACGGCGTGACATCATAGTCCCCCTACCGTCCCAGATCCACTTTTACCCCTGAATTAGAACCAGGTTCAGCGTAGTTACATGATAATGTATTACACCTTTAACTCTGTTCAAATTGGGAGTAATTCTAGATTACAGAGTTGAACGTTTCAAATGGAAACAGACATATACTGTATAGAAAATACATACATTCTGTTTTACAAAACGTAAAGCTTCAAATCAAGGGTTATTTCGCTGTTATGTTTAATTTTCCAATATTTTAAACTATTAAAACATTTGAGCTGCCATTTTCATTCAACTTCCAGACTTAAAACGTAGATTCTGTCATAGCCATGCATCTCATAATCTCTAAATTTTAGAGACATGAAATTTGCTATATGGACTTCTCATTTAGAATAATTAGACTTGTCTTTCAGCATTTATTCAAATTTGAATTAAAAGGGAAGAAAAGGCGGCATTGACGTGCGGGTTCCAAAGACCATAGAAGTTTTACATTCCAGGGTTATGCCGGCTAGGCTAAAGGAAACGGCGGTGTTGAGAAATAAATGAAATGGTAGAATGAAGAAAGTGGGAGGAAACAGTAGAACCCCGATAAAACCCACACACACGGTGTTTGTGCACCACAAAGTTCAGTTACGTGAGCTGGTATCGAACCAGGGGATCCCGTGCACTAGAGGTGAATGCTGTACCGCTGAGCCACCGCGGCTCTTCATAAGTGAATATTCCGTTAATACTGTCAAATATAACATAAAACTAATTTGTCCTGAGAAAATCCGAAAGGGATAATGTTTACTTATTTAGAAATAAACATTTTAATAAAAACCATATACTTCTAATGAAAAAAATGAAAGAAAAAACTCCTCAAGGCATACTCGACTCTTGGAGAGCTCCTTTGCGACTAAGCGGTTAGCATACGCGTCTTTGGTGTGGGAGATCCGGGTTCGTTTCCCGGCGGGAGCTCATGTGGTTCGAATTACACGTTAGTCGGTAGATCTCGTCTCATATAGCCTTGCTGCTGAAAGGGACGTTAAACTCAAAAATCAAATCAAATCAAATCGGTTCTTGGCATGAGTTTTCTTCTAAGTTATCCGTAAACAAAATGCTTCAGTAATAAGTGCAGCATGACTTGATTTTA